>NC_091284.1:381755021-382355021 GCF_032444005.1 Ranitomeya imitator
TTGCTTTTTTGTTGCTTTTTTTCTGTCCAGCTTGTCTTTTGTTTTGATGGAAGCTCTGAGACGCAAAGGGTGTACCGCCGTGCCGTTAGTTCGGCACGGTGGGTTTTTTTTGCCCCCTTTGCGTGGTTTTGCTTTAGGGTTTTTTGTAGACTGCAAAGTTCGCTTTACTGTCCTCGCTCTGTCCTAGAATATCGGGCCCCACTTTGCTGAATCTATTTCATCCCTACGTTTTGTCTTTTCATCTTACTCACAGTCATTATATGTGGGGGGCTGCCTTTTCCTTTGGGGAATTTCTCTGGGGCAAGTCAGGCCTATTTTTCTATCTTCAGGCTAGCTAGTTTCTTAGGCTGTGCCGAGTTGCCTAGGTAGTTGTTAGGCGCAATCCACAGCCGCTTTTAGTTGTGTTTAGGATAGGATCAGGTGTGCAGTCTACAGAGTTTCCACGTCTCAGAGCTCGTTCTTGTATTTTTGGGTATTTGTCAGATCACTGTGTGCGCTCTGATCGCTAAGCACACTGTGTTTCTGGATTGCCTACATAACACCTGTCATTAGCAAACATAACAGTACAAGGAGCCAAACTAATGATTCTCAATAGAGGGAAAGAAAAAGTTCTGACATCATTTTTTTTTTTTTCTCTGCTCTGTGTTCACTTTTTTTTTTTCCCCTAGACATTTGGGTGATTCTGGACACAGGTGTGGACATGGATATTCAGGGTCTGTGCTCTTCAATGGATAATCTCGTTATAAATGTACAAAAAATTCAAGATACTATTGATCAGAAATCTATGTTAGAACCAAGAATTCCTATTCCTGATTTGTTTTTTGGAGATAGAACTAAGTTTCTAAGTTTCAAAAATAATTGTAAGCTATTTCTGGCCTTGAAACCTCATTCTTCTGGTAATCCTATTCAACAGGTTTTGATTATTATTTCTTTTTTGCGCGGCGACCCTCAAGACTGGGCATTTTCTCTTGCGCCAGGAGACCCTGCATTGAGTAGTGTCGATGCGTTTTTCCTGGCGCTCGGATTGCTGTACGATGAGCCTAATTCAGTGGATCAGGCTGAGAAAAATTTGCTGGCTTTGTGCCAGGGTCAGGATGATATAGAAGTATATTGTCAGAAATTTAGGAAATGGTCAGTACTCACTCAGTGGAATGAATCTGCGCTGGCAGCTTTGTTCAGAAAGGGTCTCTCTGAGGCTCTTAAGGATGTCATGGTGGGATTTCCTATGCCTGCTGGTTTGAATGAGTCTTTGTCTTTGGCCATTCAGATCGGTCGACGCTTGCGCGAGCGTAAATCTGTGCACCATTTGGCGGTACTGCCTGAGGTTAAACCTGAGCCTATGCAGTGCGATAGGACTATGACTAGAGTTGAACGGCAGGAATACAGACGTCTGAATGGTCTGTGTTTCTACTGTGGTGATTCCACTCATGCTATTTCTGATTGTCCTAAGCGCACTAAGCGGTCCGCTAGGTCTGCCGTCATTGGTACTGTACAGTCCAAATTCCTTCTGTCCATTACCTTGATATGCTCTTTGTTGTCATTTTCTGTCATGGCGTTTGTGGATTCGGGCGCTGCCCTGAATCTGATGGATTTGGATTATGCTAAACGTTGTGGGTTTTTCTTGGAGCCTTTGCGGTGTCCTATTCCATTGAGAGGAATTGATGCTACACCTTTGGCCAAGAATAAACCTCAATACTGGGCCCAGCTGACCATGTGCATGGCTCCTGCACATCAGGAAGTTATTCGCTTTCTGGTGTTGCATAATTTGCATGATGTGGTCGTGTTGGGGTTGCCATGGCTACAAACCCATAATCCAGTATTGGATTGGAATTCCATGTCGGTATCCAGCTGGGGTTGTCAGGGGGTACATGGTGATGTTCCATTTTTGTCGATTTCGTCATCCACCCCTTCTGAGGTCCCAGAGTTCTTGTCTGATTATCAGGATGTATTTGAAGAGCCCAAGTCCGATGCTCTACCTCCGCATAGGGATTGTGATTGTGCTATCAATTTGATTCCTGGTAGTAAATTCCCTAAAGGTCGATTATTTAATTTATCCGTGCCCGAACACGCCGCTATGCGCAGTTATGTGAAGGAATCCCTGGAGAAGGGACATATTCGCCCATCGTCATCACCACTGGGAGCAGGGTTCTTCTTTGTAGCCAAGAAGGATGGTTCGCTGAGACCGTGTATTGATTACCGCCTTCTTAATAAGATCACTGTTAAATTTCAGTATCCCTTGCCATTGTTATCTGACTTGTTTGCTCGGATTAAGGGGGCTAGTTGGTTCACTAAGATAGATCTTCGTGGTGCGTATAATCTGGTGAGAATCAGGCAAGGAGATGAATGGAAAACTGCATTCAATACGCCCGAGGGTCATTTTGAGTATCTAGTGATGCCGTTCGGACTTGCCAATGCTCCATCTGTGTTTCAGTCTTTTATGCATGACATCTTCCGTGAGTATCTGGATAAATTTCTGATTGTTTACTTGGATGACATTTTGATCTTCTCAGATGATTGGGAGTCTCATGTGAAGCAGGTCAGAATGGTTTTTCAGGTCCTGCGTGCTAACTCTTTGTTTGAGAAGGGATCAAAGTGTCTCTTCGGTGTGCAGAAAGTTTCATTTTTGGGGTTCATCTTTACCCCTTCTACTATCGAGATGGATCCAGTTAAGGTCCAAGCCATCCAGAATTGGATTCAGCCGACATCTCTGAAAAGTCTGCAAAAGTTCCTGGGCTTTGCTAATTTTTATCGTCGCTTCATCTGTAATTTTTCTAGCATTGCCAAACCATTGACCGATTTGACCAAGAAGGGTGCTGATTTGGTTAATTGGTCTTCTGCTGCTGTGGAAGCTTTTCAGGAGTTGAAGCGTCGTTTTTGTTCTGCCCCTGTGTTGTGTCAGCCAGATGTTTCTCTTCCGTTCCAGGTCGAGGTTGATGCTTCTGAGATTGGAGCAGGGGCGGTTTTGTCACAGAGAGGTTTTGATTGCTCAGTGATGAAACCATGTGCTTTCTTTTCCAGGAAGTTTTCGCCCGCTGAGCGTAATTATGATGTGGGCAATCGAGAGTTGCTGGCCATGAAGTGGGCATTCGAGGAGTGGCGTCATTGGCTTGAAGGAGCTAAGCATCGCGTGGTGGTATTGACTGATCATAAGAACTTGACTTATCTCGAGTCTGCCAAGCGCTTGAATCCTAGACAGGCCCGTTGGTCGTTATTTTTTGCCCGCTTCGACTTTGTGATTTCGTACCTTCCGGGCTCTAAAAATGTGAAGGCGGATGCTCTGTCTAGGAGTTTTGTGCCCGACTCTCCGGGTTTATCTGAGCCAGCGGGTATCCTCAAGGAAGGAGTCATTGTGTCTGCCATCTCCCCTGATTTGCGGCGGGTGCTGCAAAAATTTCAGGCGAATAAACCTGATCGTTGTCCAGCAGAGAAACTGTTCGTCCCTGATAGGTGGACTAATAAACTTATCTCTGAACTTCATTGTTCGGTGTTGGCTGGTCATCCTGGAATCTTTGGTACCAGAGAGTTAGTGGCTAGATCCTTCTGGTGGCCATCTCTGTCACGGGATGTACGTACTTTTGTGCAGTCCTGTGGGATTTGTGCTAGGGCTAAGCCCTGCTGTTCTCGTGCCAGTGGGTTGCTTTTGCCCTTGCCGGTCCCAAAGAGGCCTTGGACACATATTTCGATGGATTTCATTTCTGACCTTCCCATTTCTCAAAAGATGTCAGTCATTTGGGTGGTCTGTGATCGCTTTTCTAAAATGGTCCATCTGGTGCCCTTGGCTAAATTGCCTTCCTCCTCTGATTTGGTACCTTTGTTCTTTCAGCATGTGGTTCGGTTGCATAGCATTCCTGAGAATATTGTTTCTGACAGAGGTTCCCAGTTTGTTTCAAGGTTTTGGCGAGCCTTTTGTGGTAGGATGGGCATTGACCTATCCTTTTCCTCGGCTTTCCATCCTCAGACTAATGGCCAGACCGAACGAACCAATCAGACCTTGGAAACATATCTGAGATGTTTTGTTTCTGCAGACCAGGATGATTGGGTGTCCTTTTTGCCGTTGGCTGAGTTCGCCCTTAATAATCGGGCCAGCTCGGCTACCTTGGTTTCTCCATTTTTTTGCAATTCTGGGTTCCATCCTCGTTTCTCTTCAGGACAGGTTGAGTCTTCGGACTGTCCTGGTGTGGATTCTGTGGTGGATAGGTTGCAGCAGATCTGGACTCAGGTAGTGGACAATTTGATCTTGTCCCAGGAGAAAGCTCAACTTTTCGCTAATCGCAGACGCCGTGTGGGTCCCCGACTTCGTGTTGGGGATCTGGTTTGGTTATCTTCTCGTCATATTCCTATGAAGGTTTCCTCTCCTAAATTTAAACCTCGTTTTATTGGTCCGTATAGGATTTCTGAGGTTCTCAATCCTGTGTCTTTTCGTTTGACCCTCCCAGACTCCTTTTCCATACATAATGTATTCCATAGGTCGTTGTTGCGGAGATACGTGGCACCTATGGTTCCATCTGTTGAGCCTCCTGCCCCGGTTTTGGTGGAGGGGGAATTGGAGTATATTGTGGAGATGATTTTGGATTCTCGTGTTTCTAGATGGAAACTCCAGTATCTGGTTAAATGGAAGGGTTATGCTCAGGAAGATAATTCCTGGGTTTTTGCCTCTGATGTTCATGCTTCCGATCTTGTTCGTGCCTTTCATGCGGCTCATCCTGGTCGGCCTGGGGGCTCTGGTGAGGGTTCGGTGACCCCTCCTCAAGGGGGGGTACTGTTGTGAATTCTGTGGCTGAATTCACTCCTGTGGTCACAAGTGGTACTGCAGCTTCTGAGCTTCCTCCCTCAGGTGTTCTGGTGAGCTCGTTAACTGCTTCATTACTTAACTCCGCCTGATGCTGCTATCCTTGCTCCTTGTCAATGTTTCAGTGTTGGATCTGAGCTTCTCCTGATTGTTCCTGTGACCTGCTGCTCTGTATAGCTAAGTGCTTTTGCTTTTTTGTTGCTTTTTTTCTGTCCAGCTTGTCTTTTGTTTTGCTGGAAGCTCTGAGACGCAAAGGGTGTACCGCCGTGCCGTTAGTTCGGCACGGTGGGTTTTTTTTGCCCCCTTTGCGTGGTTTTGCTTTAGGGTTTTTTGTAGACTGCAAAGTTCGCTTTACTGTCCTCGCTCTGTCCTAGAATATCGGGCCCCACTTTGCTGAATCTATTTCATCCCTACGTTTTGTCTTTTCATCTTACTCACAGTCATTATATGTGGGGGGCTGCCTTTTCCTTTGGGGAATTTCTCTGGGGCAAGTCAGGCCTATTTTTCTATCTTCAGGCTAGCTAGTTTCTTAGGCTGTGCCGAGTTGCCTAGGTAGTTGTTAGGCGCAATCCACAGCCGCTTTTAGTTGTGTTTAGGATAGGATCAGGTGTGCAGTCTACAGAGTTTCCACGTCTCAGAGCTCGTTCTTGTATTTTTGGGTATTTGTCAGATCACTGTGTGCGCTCTGATCGCTAAGCACACTGTGTTTCTGGATTGCCTTCATAACACCTGTCATTAGCAAACATAACAGGCGTGACTTCGGCTTCCCAGGTTTCCTTGGCTATATCCAGGAGTCCTCGTGGATGTCGGCCATATAGAAGCTAAAACGGTGAGAACCCTGTGGAGGCCTGTGGAACTTCACGAATGGAAAACATCAGATATGGTAAGAGACAATCCCAGTCTCTTCCGTCTTTCTCTATAGCTTTTCTCAGCATGCTCTTCAGTGTCTTGTTAAATCTTTCAACAAGGCCATCTGACTAGGGATGGTACACCGAGGTCCTCAATTGGGAGATTTTCAGGACTTTGCATAACTCCCTCATCACCTTGCTCATGAAAGGTGTCCCCTGGTCAGTCAGGATCTCTTTCGGCAGACCTGTCCGGGAAAACACATGGACCAACTCGTGGGCTATACTCTTCGAGGAAGAATTTCTCAAGGGAATTGCCTCAGGATAGCGTGTGGCATAGTCCAGGATGACTAATATATACTGATGGCCCCGGGCTGATTTAACTAAGGGACCAACCAAGTCCATGGAAATTCTCTCAAACGGCACCTCAATAATGGGCAATGGCACAAGGGGGTTCCGGAAATGAGGAGTGGGAGCAGTTAGCTGACATGTAGGGCAGAACCTGCAATAGTTCACTATTTCCCGGTGATACCCTGGCCAATAGAACCTCTGCACAACCCGTTCCTGCGTTTTTTCCACCCCTAGGTGTCCACCCAAGATGTGTGAATGGGCCATGTCCACCACCTTCTGTCTATATGGACCCGGCACTACCAACTGCTGTACCAACTCCTCCCTTATTTTCGTGACCCGATACAACAACTCCCCACTCATCAGAAAATGGGGAAATCTTGTGTCTGCCCCCGGCTCCTGTACCACCCCGTTAATAACTGTGACATTATTAAAGGCTTCCCTCAGAGTGGGGTCCTTATGTTTGGCAGTCCCAAAATTTTCACCGGTTACCTCTAACTCCAGAATGTCAGATGCAGGGGACACTTCCCCCTCATCCCCAACCAGAACACAAAAAGGAAACCTGTCTGTCTTTGGGTGTGGCGACACATTTTTAGGGTTCATTGGTTCCCTACTCTAGCTAGGGAGCTCAGAACCTTTTCCCCACGAATGCCAAAACAAACAGAAATCCCGGCCAATAATTATAGGGTGCAACAAGTCCCGAACGACGCCAACTATATGGGACTCAGTGCCACATGCCGTTTCAATGTCCACCCTGGCCATAGGGTAGTCCTTTGCATCACCATGTATGCATCGCACACAGACCTTCTTTCCCGGGAGCAGGTGGAGAGGAAAAGTGGCCCTCACCAGGGTCACTAAGCTCCCCAAGTCTAGCAGCGCCAATACCGCTTGACCGTTCACCTTTACGGGACGCGCTTGAGGTCTCTCGTTGGGCGGAGAGTTCACACTGCAGGCTGAATACGCATAGTATGAACTACGGCGTCCCATGCTGCAGTCCATCTGCTCAGAGTTCTGGGAACAACGGGCAGCTATATGTCCTGGCTTGTGGCACCTCCAGCAAATAATATCACCCATAGGGACCTTGGGCACCACCTCCACCGCCCTTTGTGAACTTGGATGCCCCACGCCTTTTTGGGACTCTGCCCCCTTCTGGGACCCCCAGTACGGCATGGGCTGCCTCCCGAAGGAGCCTTCCAACCTTGGTATCTCTCAACCAGTCCGATCTGCTCGACGGCATTCTGGGGATCACCCTGGGCAATCCAAGTCTGTATGAGCCTCAGGAGGGAATGCACAAACCGATCCATCATCACTCATTCTACCATCTGTGCAGGTGTAGATGACTCTGGCTGCAGCCATTTCTGGACCAGGTGCAACAGATCAAACATTTGGGAGCGAGGCGGGTTGTCCCGGTGATAGGCCCAGCAGTAAATTCGCTGTGCCCTGACAGTCAGTGTCATCCCCAAACATGCAAGAAACTCAGCTTTCAATTTGTGATACTCCTTAGCATCCTGCAATGTCAAGTCATAGTACGCCTTCTGGGGTTCTCCCATCAGGTATGGCGCCAGTACCTCTGCCCACTGCTCTGGCAGAAGTTTTTCCCTCTCAGCGACCCTCTCAAATACCGTCAGGAAGGCCTCAACATGCGCGTCTTACCGTCTTCCGGACGTGGGTGTCATCAGCCAGACCTGGGGTTGGGGCGCTCTTCTTGCCCTGGATGGTGGTTGCCAGAAGCTGCATCTGCTGCCGTTGCTCCTGCTGGCTCTGTTGTATTAGCTGCCATTGCTCCTGCTGGCTCTGTTGTATCTGTTGCATCAACAGCCTGTTGGTCTCTTGCTGAGTCTGCTGCCGTTGCTCCTGCTGTGACTGCAACTGGACCAAGTGTTTCAGCAGGTCCTCCATTTTGCCCAGCAATGCTTGCTGGCTTGCAACAGACTTGACCCAGGACATTCAATAATAGACTTACGTCTCCGATGGGAACGCTGCCCTCACGTCTACCACCAATTGTAGGGATTTCACTCACTCAGGTGCGATGGCTGACACTCAGGAGGCACGTTCCTTTAAAAGTTCACAGGGTTTATTGCTTCATAAACCACATGGCAAAATAACAGAAAACAAATAGCCTTTGGCTCAGACAAGAAAAGCAAGTGTCCAGTCCTTCAGGCTCAGTCCTGAAGCCTTAACACACTCAGGAGGGTTTCCCCTCCACACATATCTCCTGTGTAAAGCATCAGCCTGTCTTATATAAAGCTAACCACACCCAGGAACCAATCACATGATTAGACATGTGGTCTGACATCACCACAGGTCCTGAAACACACAGATATATACATGGTTAAGTGCAATAAAGAAACCACTCTGGGCTACATCACAGCGACAAGCCACCTATGTGACACATACCTCCCGTCGACTACACACCCTTTAGCCATGCTACAATATATATATCAGTCAGACACCCACATATATATATATATATATATATATATATATATATATATATATATATATTACATACAAAGAAAGGCAATCACCGATCTTAAAATCCCAATTTTATTCAATCTTCATTAAAATTCCATGGCCGGGTGGATGAGGAAAAGGAGTTGCTGTGAGTAGGAACAAACGACGGCCCTTTCGCGCTGTGCTTGTGCTTCTAGTATGTTAGAGGAAATGACCATATATATTTATATTTAATACAGAGCTAGATAGCAGAAAAGCCGGTAATTCAATTGCCGGCTTTTGCTATCTCCTTATCAAACCAGACAGGATATGAGACATGGTTTACATACAGTAAACCATTTCATATTTGTTATATTTTTACATATTCTTCACTAATAATGTTAGAAGTGTCTGTGTGTAAAATTTGGGAGCTCTAGGTATTAAAATAAAGTGTTAAATCACGGAATAAACTGGTGTGGGCTCCCACGCAATTTTCTCTGCCACAGTAAGAAAGCCAGTGACTGAGGGCAGATATTAATAGCCTAGAGAGGGACCATGGTTATTGCCCCCCTTGCTAAAAACATCTGCCCCCAGCCACCCAAAAAAAGGCGTGTCTGTAAGATGAACTCTAAGGCTGCCGTCACACTAGCAATATTTGGTCAGCATTTTACATCAGTATTTGTAAGCCAAAACCAGGAGTGGGTGATAAATACAGAAGTGGTGCATATGTTTCTATTATACTTTTCCTCTAATTGTTCCACTCCTGGTTTTGGCTTCCAAATACTGATGTAAAATACTGACCAAATACTGCTAGTGTGACGGCAGCCTAACGTGGGAAAATATTCTGAAAAATTCCCATGCTAGAGTTCATATGAGGTTATGCCAGTAGGAGACACAGCGCCGCAAGTCTAGGTAGCTACGTTCCCCTGCACTACATTTATTCCCCAGTTTTTACAGCCGGGGCAGCTGCATTAGCAGGCTCCTGGTTGTAAAATTATTTAACCCCTTCAGATGGATTTACATCGTGGGACATGACTGTACGATGGACAGGTATGGGATATTGTTGTTTTTTTATTTTAACTTTTTTTCAGAAGACAAGGGGCATAGATTGAGCGTATAATAAAGCTATTACAACCCCATGTGTATTTATTTCATTAAAATACTTTTTTCCTAATGTGTGTTTGTTTTTTTTATAACCCTTTATTAATATTTGATTAATAATGGATAGGTGTCTTATTGACACCTCTCCATTATTAACCAGGCTTAATGTCATCTTACATTAGCAAGGTGACATTAACTCTTTATTACCCCATATCCCACCATTACTCGGGAGTGGGAAGAGAGTAGCTAAGTGCCAGGATAGGCGCATCTTACAGATGTGCCTTTTATGAGGTGGCTGGAGGTAGATGTTTTTAGCAGAGGGGGGGGGGGGCAATAACCATGGTCCCTCTCTAGGCTATCAACATCTGCCCTCAGTCACTAGCTTTCCCACTCTGGCGGAGAAAATTGCGCGGGAGCCCACGCCAGTTTCTTCCGTGATTTAACCCTTTATTTTAACACCTAGAGCTCCCAAATTTTGCACACACACACACACAAAAACACACACACACACACACACACACACTACTAACATTATTATTGAGGAATATGTAAAAAAACAAGGGATATGAAATGTTTTACTGTATGTTCGCCATGTGTCATATCATGTCGGGTTTTATAAGGAGATAGCAAAAGCCGGCAATTGAATTACCTGTTTTTCTGCTATCTAGCTCTGTATTATATTTATATATCACTGACACATATACAGTACAGACCAAAATGTTGGACACACCTTCTCATTTAAAGATTTTTCTGTATTTTCATGACTATGAAAATTGTAAATTCACACTGAAGGCATCAAAACAATGAATTAACACATGTGGAATTATATACTTAACAAAAGAGTGTGAAACAACTGAAAATATGTCTTATATTCTAGGTTCTTCAAAGTAGCCACCTTTTGCTTTGATGACTGCTTTGCACACTCTTGGCATTCTCTTGATAAGCTTCAAGAGGTAGTCACTGGAAATGGTCTTCCAACAATCTTGAAGGAGTTCACAGAGATGCTTAGCACTTGTTGGCCTTTTGCCTTCACTCTGCGGTCCAGCTCACCCCAAATCAAGAGAATGCCAAGAGTGTGCAAAGCAGTCATCAAAGCAAAAGGTGGCTACTTTGAAGAACCTAGAATATAAGACTTATTTTCAGTTGTTTCACACTTTTCTGTTAAGTATATAACTCCATGTGTTAGTTCATAGTTTTGATGCCTTCAGTGTGAATTTACAATTTTCAAAGTAATGAAAATACAGAAAAATCTTTAAATGAGAAGGTGTGTCCAAACTTTTGGTCTGTACTGTATATAGACTGTATATATGTTTTCATTAATATTTGAGCCAATGGATCCATTCTATGTCCATTCTGCAAGCCGGCGAGAAAATCTCGCCGTATGGATGCCATGCGGATGACACACGGATAATTTTTTGAGAAAAAAATCGCATCCTCACATTGAATACGGATCACTGTTCAGGAACTTTTCTGCGTATCTTGGCCATAAAAACGGACCATATTTTCCTATGCTAGGTGTGGCACCGGCCTTATTGTAGTAGTAATAGTGGTAGTATTGGTTTGTAAGTTTTTCTTAACAGTGAACTTTTGTTTAAAATATGAAACCCTTGCATTTAAGTGGTTACAAGCAGAAATTGGAGCTAACTCTGCTGCTGTTAGAGGCAGATCCTGGCTGTATTGTACAGCTGGCACCTGGCCTATAAGAAGTGTGTTCAACACCTGAGTCCACTGTATTCATGTGATATACATGTATGTCACATGTCAGGAAGACGTTATTGGGTAGATACCTGTAGGTGGCACGAAAGAGACCGCTTTACTTCTAGGAAAGAGCTAATTTGCAAATTTTATTTCAAGGTGCAATGCCTAAAATGTCCAAGAGTGTATTTGCATTGGTAACCAAGTGAAGAGCATGATGACTAATACGTTTTAAACAGTCAATGTACGCATTAAAAAAATATGCCCTATATATGACTAATGTGACAGAAATTTGACTCCGTTCTCTACTATATTATTAAAGCAGTTGACCTGAAAATAACATTTTTTTTAATTTCTGTTACTTATATAGCACCAACATAATCCACAGTGCTGTATAGGAATGCTAATCAATCACTGCCCCTAGTGGGGTGTACAATGAGAAGTTCCAATGAACAACCCTGCATTAATATGGAGATATTGAGCCACCATGCTTCCTATGGTATTATGCATGATATAAATGTATGATCAATGGGAGTCAACTGTTACTGGAATTTCTACCAATTATGAGAACGGGGGTCCCATCATCCCAGTTTGAATGAAGCGGTGGTCATACATAAGTACTACTGCCTTATATATTTCATCTATAGGACTGACGGTGATAGTCGAGTACAGTATATTAACCCTATTATATAGCAAAACATATATGTCGTTAGAAAAAGGTTGCTGATATGCAATGAAAAATATATTTTCATACTGTTAAAAAATGTATATTTTCTTAAGCTTAAGGAAATATGTATTATGGGTTTTGGAAATTTTATTTAACAATTTTGATTGCAACATAAAATAAATACAAATGTCATAGCACTCTACAATAATTTCCATACTTTAACAGCAATTACAATTATAATATATATCTAACATTATATATATAATATATCTAACATTTTGCTCTGTAGGATCCATAAAAAACAATAATTTTGTATGTAAAGCATATACAAACGTATCAACATCACAAACAACACTATCCTGTGCACAGCATTTGTTCCTTTATAGTGAAACCCTGTCTTACTCGGATACAACTGCTTACATGTACCATGCCCGAATATACTGTATAGTAAAGATGAAAAGACCACCAAAGATCCAAAACTTACCCTCCTGGCAATCAGTTGGGCCTTCAGTATGTAGTTGCTGCTTTTTGTCACGCTTCATTGTTCAAGTTGTCAGCCATGTCTTCTCTATGTTTAATACTAACACAAATAGCATACATGGGTGTGTCTTACAGCTCGAGGTGGAGTAGAAATTCAGGAATACATTTTTCTGTCAAACATTTTTAACATTATCATTCCACGTTACACACATGTACAGTGAAATTATACAGAAATCACACCAACAAATGTTGCAAACAAACCAGTAAATGCAACTTTTCTTCTCTAAAACCTCAACAATCCAGACTTCACTGCTTCAAACTTAGTTCACATTTGAAGCAGGAAGCTCAGATTGGTTTACACTAAAGAAACATTTTTCTCACAAAAAACCTTTAGCTGCATTTTTTTCTACTTTCTTTTTCATCAAACGTTATTTAACCCCTCTCTGACCTTAGACGTACTATCCTGTCGAGGTGCCCTGGGCCTATCTGACCCTCGACGGGATAGTACGTCATAGCGATCGGCCGCGCTCACGGGGGGAGCGCAGCCGATCGCGGCTGGGTGTCAGCTGCCTATCGCAGCTGACATCGGCACAATGTGCCAGGAGCGGTCTCGGACCGCTCCCGGCACATTAACCCCAGGCACACCACGATCAAACATGATCGCGGTGTGCTGGCGGTATAGGGAAGCATCGCGCAGGGAGGGGGTTCCCTGCGGGCTTCCCTGAGCCCCCCGCAGCAACGCGATGTGATCGCATTGCTGCGAGGGTCTCCTTACCTCACTCCCTGCTCCAGTCCCGGATCCAAGATGGCCGCAGCATCCGGGTCCTGCAGGGAGGGAGGTGGCTTACAACGTGCCTGCTCAGAGCAGGGCTTGGTAAGCCTGCAGCACTGTAAGTCAGATCGGTGATCTGACAGAGTGCTGTGCAAACTGTCAGATCACCGATCTGTGATGTCCCCCCAGGGACAAAGTAAAAAAGTTAAAAAAAATTTTTTCCAAATGTGTAAAAAAAAAAATAACAAAAAAAATTCCTAAATAATGAAAAAAAAAAAAAAAATATATATATATATATTATTCCCATAAATACATTTCTTTAAATAAAAAAAACAATAAAAGTACACACATTTAGTATCGCTGCGTCCGTAATGACCCCACCTATAAAACTATTTCACTAGTTAACCCCTTCAGTGAACACCGTAAAAAAAAAAAAAAAAAAACGAGGCAAAAAACAACGCTTTATTCTCATACCGCCAAACAAAAAGTGGAATAACACGCGATCAAAAAGACGGATATAAATAAGCATGGTACCGCTGAAAACGTCATCTTGTCCCGCAACAAATGAGCAACCACACAGCATCATCAGCGAAAAAATAAAAAAGTTATAGTCATCAGAATAAAGCGATGCAAAAATAATTATTTTTTCTGTCAAATAGTTTTTATCGTATAAAAGCGCCAAAACATAAAAAATGATATAAATGAGGTATAGCTGTAATCGTACTGACCCGAAGAATAAAACTGCTTTATCCATTTTACCAAATGCGGAGTGGTATAAACGCCTCCCCCAAAAGAAGTTCATGAATAGCTGGTTTTCGATCATTCTGCCTCACAAAAATCGGAATAAAAAGCGATCAAAAAATGTCATGTGCCCGAAAATGTAACCAATAAAAACGTCAACTCGTCCCGCAAAAAACAAGACCTCACATGACTCCGTGGACTCAAATATGGAAAAATTATAGCTCTCAAAATGGGGTAAAGCAAAAAATATTTTTTGCAATAAAAAGCGTCTTTCAGTGTGTGATGGCTGCCAATCATAAAAATCCGCTAAAAAACACGCTATAAAAGTAAATCAAACCCCCCTTTATCACCCCCTTAGTTAGGGAAAAATAAAAAAGATTAAAAAAATGTATTTATTTCCATTTTCCCATTAGGGCTAGGATTAGGGCTTGGGTTAGGGTTAGGGTTAGGGTTAGGGCTAGGGCTAGGGTTAGGGCTAGAGTTAGGGTTAGGGCTAGGGTTAGGGTTAGGGCTAGGGTTAGGGCTAGGGTTAGGGCTAGGGTTAAGGCTACAGTTAGGGTTGGGGCTAAAGTTAGGGTTAGGGTTGGGGCTAAAGTTAGGGTTAGGGTTTGGATTACATTCACGGTTGGGAATAGGGTTGGGATTAGGGTTAGGGGTGTGTCTGGGTTAGGGATGTGGTTAGGGTTACCATTGGGATTAGGGTTAGGGGTGTGTTTGGATTAGGGTTTCAGTTGTAATTGGGGGGTTTCCACTGTTTAGGCACATCAGGGGGCTCTCCAAATGCGACATGGCGTCCGATCTCAATTCCAGCCAATTCTGCGTTGAAAACGTAAAACAGTGCTCCTTCCCTTCCGAGCTCTCCCATGTGCCCAAACAGGGGTTTACCCCAACATATGGGGTATCAGCATACTCAGGACAAATTGGACAACAACTTTTGGGGTCCAATTTCTTCTCTTACCCTTGGGAAAAAAAATTGGGGGCAAAAAGATGATTTTTGTGAAAAAATATGATTTTTTATTTTTACGGTTCTGCATAATAAACTTCTGTGAAGCACTTTTTCGGTCAAAGTGCTCACCACACCTCTAGATAAGTTCCTTAGGGGGTCTACTTTCCAAAATGGGGTCACTTGTGGGGGGTTTCAATGTTTAGGCACATCAGGGGCTCTCCAAACGCAACATGGCGTCCCATCTCAATTCCTGTCAATTTTGCATTGAAAAGTCAAATTGCCCTCCTTCGCTTCCGAGCTCTGTCATGCGCCCAAACAGTGGTTCACCCCAACATATGGGGTATCGGCGTACTCAGGAGAAATTGTACAACAACTTTTGTGGTCCATTTTCTCCTGTTACCCTTGGTAAAATAAAACAAATTTTTTGTGAAAAAAAGTTAAATGTTCATTTTTATTTAAACATTCCAAAAATTCCTGTGAAACATCTGAAGGGTTAATAAACTTCTTGAATGTGGTTTTGAGCACCTTGAGGGGTGCAGTTTTTAGAATGGTGTCACACTTGGGTATTTTCTATCATATAGACCCCCCAAAATGACTTCAAATGAGACGTGGTCCCTAAAAAAAAATGGTGTTGTAAAAATGAGAAATTGCTGGTCAACTTTTAACCCTTATAACTCCCTAACAAAAAAAAATTTTGGTTCCAAAATTGTGCTGATGTAAAGTAGACATTTGGGATATGTTACTTATTAAGTATTTTTTGTGACATATCTCTGTGATTTATTTGCATAAAAATTCAAATTTGGAAGATTGCGAAATTTTCCAAATTTTTGCCAAATTTCCGTTTTTTTCACAAATAAACGCAGGTAATATCAAATAAATTTTACCACTATCATGAAGTACAATATGTCATGAGAAAACAATGTCAGAATTACCAGGATCCATTGAAGCGTTCCAGAGTTATAACCTCATAAAGGGACAGTGGTCAGAATTGTAAAAATTGGCCTGGTCATTGAGGTGCAAACCACCCTTGGGGGTGAAGGGGTTAAAAGCATATAGTATATAGTAAAATTGTTTTGGCTTGTAGTATTTTGGGGTTAGTGGCCTTTACAATGTCTCTTGGATGATCAAGGAAAGTTGCATTTTGGCATTTTTTCCTTTTTTTTTTCCTTTCCTTTGAACAAAAAAAGCCTCAGTAAAAATGTGCTACATTTTGATTTGGAATGTAAATCTGTTTTCCCGTACCAATCTCCAATCTCAGCAGCACAACAAATAGAGACATGCACCAAAATTGGAAGCTGATAAGAAAAATGTAAAGTTTAGTAGACACCTAAACACTAAACTGCTTCAAACTTCACCCCCTTTGTGTATTTTAAACTTTTATTAGAAGACTAAGAACATTAAGGCCACATGCACGTGAGGAGTATTTGGCGAATTTTTAAATAAGTATTTGTAAGCCAAAACTAGGAGAGGGTGAAAAAATATAGATGTGGTGCACGTGTATTATACTTTTCCTCTGATTGTTCCACTTCTGGTTTTGGCTTTCAAATACTGAGGTAAAATTACTCACCAAATACTCAACATGTGCACGTGGCCTATAAGGAGGAAGACCATGATTTGTTCTCTTTACGGATATTTAACTAAGGTGGTTTCAGTAAGGAAATCACAACACAGTGGTAATTCCCATAGAGCGACAGGTTAGCCTGGGTCTGATGCATATTCCAATAAGATTAACCTGGGTGAACTACATTCCAAAGAAGGTGGATATTGCAGCAACCTGTTCTTGAGAGGAGGAAGAACTACTAACCTTTTCTTTTCTTGATTGGATGCCTACTATGGTACTTATCTGACATGAGACAGTCCTGTGGATATTAGTAATGCAACATGAACTTCCTGAGGAAATTGACAATTTGGCTTCATTGATGCAATAGATTGTCTCATCCTCTGCATTAATAGGGAAAACCACATTTTACTAAACGATATCAAATTATGGCTTTGTGAGGTATAAGGGCGGTGTCCCACTTACAACTGCAATGCGAGAAATTCACGCGAGTCTCTCGCCTTAATACCCGGCAATGCCGCCGGTGGTTCGGACTGGAGCATCCAGCTGCATAGAAATACATGCAGCCACACATGGTGGTCCCGAGTGCCAGCGGCAGTGCCGGGTATTGAGGCGAGAGACTCGCATTGCAGTTGCAAGTGGGACACCGGCCTAACCCTGCTATACTTTACCTATTAAAGGAAAAATATCATGGGATTTACATCCCATCTACTACTAGCAGGATATTCTCCATGTATAAGGTGTAAAATGCTGGGAGCCATTCCTCACTTCTAAGACCTGCTGGAAGAAATCATGGCTTAGTGAACTCTCTCTGGAATCATACAGCCTGTTCTCTGGATGCTTAACTACCTGAGATGTCTCTTGCTTGATCCTGATAAATCATGTGTGAACAAATGATCCATTAAAACATTTTTAATTAATAAATTCTAAAAAAATACCATTACCCAGTGTAACAGACAATAACAAAAGCGAATATATGAAATGCAAAATCCACCCTAAATCAGACCATAGATAGAACCATATCAATAGTTGCTATTTTTGCTATTAGTATACAGAATATATACAACAACCTATAATTACCTAAAAGTCCCTTACTAGTATCCTATGCTGTTACTACCTAACCACGGAGGTCGGTACTCTAATAAACACAAGATGTGGTGCCCCTGAGCAGGCAGGAAAAGGCAGGTGGATAAATAGAGATGGAAAAATACTTATCAATATACAGAATATAGTGGACTTTGTCCAAGGTTGATATATAGTACAGGCATAACAACCTAGGAAGGAGGGAATACTAGAAGAAGAGGGAATTGATACCATAAGTTTATATTCCCTCTAATGTGAGTAAATGCTTACACTGGTGTGCAGATAGATTTGGTGATAGATCTATAAATAACTATAAGTCCCTTTTCATATACCGAATCTGATTCTGCCTGGCAGCGGAGGTTGGCACTCTATTAGGTTACGAGATGTTTTGCCCCCACTCATGAACTGCTCTCCCTGTCTTTCCCTTCTAGCCCTATTAAAATCATAAATGACGAGTGGGAACACCGTTGAGATAAGGCTAATGAAGAAAATCTAAAATGTTTAATACCTAGAGCAAGTAAAAATACCCCAGATGCACATACAGTATAGGCATAATAGATCAAAAGGGGTCATAGTGAATCATAGGTGACTTATTGTACAGGTCAGTAGTGCCTCAATGCGTTTCCCCATCCATTTAGTTCATCAGGAGGCCTGTAGAATGGATGATATACTGTATATGATGTAGGATGCAAAAAGGTGTCGCTGGCATACCTGATAGTAGGGTCTGTGGGCTTTAAATATCCCTCCAATGCCAGGAGTTGATAGAGCAGTACACTCATTATCTCATAAGCCCAATCCTGTTACTGAACACAAAAAATTGCTGTTCACTAGCTCAGTGTAGGGTATACAACATTAATTACGATTTGCCTAAGGCAACAAAAAAAAACCATCTGAAGACCATAAAAATTAACTTTTAATTCACTACTTAATAGGAATAAATCATTTAAAAACCTACATAGGTCAGTGTGTATAAGGAGCAGATCAGATATAGTCTATCTCTTGCTGATCATAGTCACAGTGCTTTTCTCCTTGCTCATATGCATTGCCCTGTACCACGGTTTATAGGGATTTATTGGTGCAGCCGCTACCTTATTCCCTTCAAAATCACCATACACATCTGACCAATGTTAATTAAAAATTGCCCTAAAGCCTCCCCGACATGTTTCACCAGAGACCTGGCATCATCAGGGGATAGAGAACTGAGCACATGTGGAACCCAGGCTTTTAAAAGCTTAGTTATGATGTCATCATATTGTATCCAATCATCATGGACCATATATAAAACCAATCAGTGGCAGACGGTGTGTAGAGTCATCCTTTTAACCAATCCTTTTCTTTATTAGATCTACCTCTTCCCTTATTGGTCAGTCATAGGTTGAATAGACCTATTATGATGTAATTCTAATAGCGACAACCTATAAGGGAAGCCAGCCATGTCATACCTCCTTGCAGGAAGCAATGCCGTATCTCATTGTCGCCCGCATCATTTCTTCTCCTTCCAATATGGTCAGACCGGATCTCAGTTGCCGGAAGTCCGCACGTTGACGTATTCACACGAGCGCACTAGTAGCCAGTCTTCCTGGAAACAAGAGGAGACACGTATCAGAGTCATGGGATAAGTGCGCATGCTCAAATTGAAAATTCACCAAAGTCTAACATTGACTATAGGTGGAGCACTATTGCGCATGCCCAGTGATAAATGGTAATAGCCCACTGATGATATACTCATAATTCATATTCCAAGAGATGAATCAGTCTCTCTCCCATAAGGGAGTACAATCAGAATCCCAAACTATCCTTTTAACTGATAATTATCACTGTATTATTTTATAGATACATCTATCCCCCATATTCTCAATATCAGTCAAAATGATATTGATATTATATATTATTTTATTAATATTGTACCTATCATATTTCTTTTAAAATTCCCTGATAATTCCAATGGGTTCATTAAATTCTAACATATTAACTCATTTTTATAATTCCTTTATAATCGTTTAACGGTAATGGCAGTTTTATGTTTACCTCTTACCATCAATTCAATAATTATCAGTGCACCTCTCCGTCCCTATTATACTATTTCTACTGTGGTGCAATTGATGCCACTTCTGTGGTGTAAGGCCCTCATGTGTTCAAATGTGAACACTCCTGGTTGGGTGTCCAACTGCAGGATTGGGCATAGAGGAAGATCTGTCAGTCCCTATTACACTATTTCTACTGTGGTAAAATTGATGCCACTTTTGTGGTGGCTGACACTAATTTTTGGAAATGTGAACACTACTGGTTGGGTTCCATCTGCTGGATTGGGTGTAGTGGTAGACCTGTTGGTCTCTATTATACTATTTCTACTGTGGTGAAATTGATGCCATTTCTGTGGTGTCTGCCAGCAGGGGCTGGCTGGCAATTTTTGGCCTGGGGGGCAAGTACACAGCAGTGGCCCATCCTTATTGTGTTTTCTTCTGGGTGACTTTAAAAGGGAGTAGAGGTTACAAGGGTTTAAAGGGAACCTGTCACCTGAATTTGGCAGGACCGTTTTTCGGTCATATGGGTGGAGTTTTCAGGTGTTTGATTCACCCTTTCCTTGCCCGCTGGCTGCTTGCTGGCCGCAATATTGGATTGAAGTTCATTCTATGTCCTCCATAGTACACGCCTGCGCAAGGCAATCTTGCCTTGTGCAGGCATGTACTACGGAGGACATAGAATGAAGGTGGCCATTATACAGTATGGAGGTATGAGCCTCCACATAACTTCTTTATCTATAGTATGAGCTGTCACATAGCCCAATATACACAGTATATGTGAGCTCAACATGTCCCCTTTATATACAGTATGAGCCCTATATACAGTATAAGCACTCAGATAGATCCTTATATTCAGTGTGAATCCTCACATAGCCCCCTATGATGCTCCATTCTGTATAATGGCTCTACATAGCACGCCATACTGTATAATGGCCCCACATGATGCTCCATACTGTATAATGTCCCCATGTGATGCTCCATACTGTATAATGGCCACACATGATGCTCCATACTGTATAATGGCCACACAGTGCTCCATACTGTATAATGGCCCCACATACTGTTCCATACTGCATAATGGAACCAGATGATGATCCATACTGTATAATGGCCCCACGTGATGCTCCTTACTGTATAGTGGCCACACATGATGTTCCATACTGTATAATGGCCCCACATGATGCTGCATACTGCATAATGGAACCATATGATGATCCATACTGTATAATGGCCCCACGTGATGCTCCATACTGTATAATGGCCACACATAGTGCTCCATACTGTATAATGGCCACACATAGTGCTCCATACTGTATAATGGCCACACATAGTGCTCCATATTATATAATGGCCACATATGATGCACCACACTGTATAATGGCCACACATAGTGCTTCATACTGTATAATGGCCTCCACATGATGCTCCATACTGTATAATGGCCTCCACATGATGCTCCATACTGTATAATGGCCACACATAGTGCTCCATACTGTATAATGGCCACATATGATGCTCCATACTGTATAATGGCCACACCTAGTGCTCCATACTGTATAATGGCCAAATATGATGATCCATACAGTATAATGGAACCAGATAATTATCCAAACTGTATAATGGCCCCACGTGATGCTCTATACTGTATAATGGCTACACATGATGCTCCATATTGTAAAATAGCCACACATGATGCTCCATATTATAAAATGGCCACACATAGTGCTTCATACTGTATAATGGCCACACATGATGTTCCATACTGTATAATGGCCACACATAGCGCTCCATACTGTATAATGGCCAAATATGATGATCCATACAGTATAATGGAACCAGATAATGATCCAAACTGTATAATGGCCCCACATGATGCTCCATACTGTATAATGGCCACACATGATGCTCCATATTGTATAATAGCCACACATGATGCTCCATATTGTAAAATGGCCACACATAGTGCTTCATACTGTATAATGGCCTCCACATGATGCTCCATACTGTATAATGGCCTCCACATGATGCTCCATACTGTATAATGGCCACACATAGTGCTCCATACTGTATAATGGCCACATATGATGCTCCATACTGTATAATGGCCACACCTAGTGCTCCATACTGTATAATGGCCAAATATGATGATCCATACAGTATAATGGAACCAGATAATTATCCAAACTGTATAATGGCCCCACGTGATGCTCTATACTGTATAATGGCTACACATGATGCTCCATATTGTAAAATAGCCACACATGATGCTCCATATTATAAAATGGCCACACATAGTGCTTCATACTGTATAATGGCCACACATGATGTTCCATACTGTATAATGGCCACACATAGCGCTCCATACTGTATAATGGCCAAATATGATGATCCATACAGTATAATGGAACCAGATAATGATCCAAACTGTATAATGGCCCCACATGATGCTCCATACTGTATAATGGCCACACATGATGCTCCATATTGTATAATAGCCACACATGATGCTCCATATTGTAAAATGGCCACACATAGTGCTTCATACTGTATAATGGCCACACATGATGCTCCATACTGTATAATGGCCAAACAGTGCTTCATACTGTATAATGGCCCCACATGATGATGCATACAGTATAATGGAACCAGATGATGATCCATACTGTATAATGGCCACACATAATGCTCCATACTGTATAATGGCCACACATAGTGCTGCATACAGTGTAATAGCCCTACGTGATGCAGCATGCAGTATGATTGCCCCAAGTGATGCTGCATACAGTATAATGGCCACACGTGACGCTGCATGCAGTATAATCACCCACTTGATGCTTTATACAATATAATTGCCCCACATGATGCTGCATACAGTATAGTGGTCCCACATGATGCTGCATACAGTATGATTCCCCCACATGATGCTGCATACAGTATAATGGCCCCACATGACGCTGCATATAATATATTAGCCCACGTGATGCTGCATGCAGTATAATAGCCCCACATGATGCTGCATACAGTATAATGGCCCCACATGATGCTGCATACAGTATAATGGCCCCACGTGATGCTGCATACATTATAATGGCCCCAAGTGACACTGCATACAGTATGATTGCCCCATGTAACACTGCATACAGTATAATGACCCCATGTGATGCAGCATACAGTATAATGACCCCACATGATACTGCATACAGTATAATGGCCCCATGTGACACTGCATACAGTATGATTGCCCCACATCACACTGCATACAGTATGATTGCCTCAGATGACGCTGCATACAGCATAATGACCCCACGTGATGCTGCATACAGTATAATGCCCTACATCATGCTGCATATAGTATAATGGCCCCACATAGTGCTCCATTCAGTATAATGGCCCCACAAGACGCTGCATACAATATAATGGCCCCACGTGATGCTGCATACAGTATAATGGCCCCACGTGATGCTGCATACAGTATAATGGGCTAACGTGACGCTGCATACAATATAATGGCCCCACGTGACACTGTATACAGTATAATGGACCCACGTGATGCTGCATACAGTATGATTGCCCCATGTGATGCTGCATACAGTATAATGGACCCATGTAATGCTGCATATAGTATAATGGCCCCACGCAATGCTGTATACAGTATGATTGCCTCAAGTGACGCTGCATATAGTATAATGACCTCACATGACGCTGCATACAGTATAATGGCCCCATGTGACTTTGCATACAGTATGATTGCCTCACATGACGCTGCATACCGTATAATGGGCCGATGTGATGCTGCATACAGTAAAATGGCCCCACGTGATGCTGCATACAGTATGATTGCTCCACCTGATGCTGCATAGAGTATAATGGCCCCACGTGATGCTGCAAACAGTATGATTGCCCCACGTGACGCTGCATACAGTATAATGGCCCCACATGATGCTGCATACAGTATGATTGATCCATGTGATGCTGCATACAGTATAATGGCCTCACATGATGCTGCATGTTGTGAATTCTGTGGCAGAGCTCCCTCCTGTGGTCACAAGTGGTACTTCGGCTGATTCTCTCTGGGAGCTTCCGTTTGTGGAGGAAACTGGTACTGCTGCTTCTGAGTTTCCTCCCTCAGGTGATCTGGTGAGGTCGTTAGGTGCTTCTCTACTTAACCCCACCTGTTGTGAATTCTGTGGCAGAGTTCACTCCTGTGGTCACAAGTGGTACTTCGGCTGATTCTCTCTGGGAGCTTCCGTTTGTGGAGGAAAGTGGTACTGCAGCTTCTGAGTTTCCTCCCTCAGGTGATCTGGTGAGGTCGTTAGCTGCTTCTCTACTTAACTCCACCTGATGCTTTGATCCATGCTTCCTGTCAATGTTCCAGTGTTGGACTTGTGTTTCTCTGGATCATTCCTGTGGCCTGCTGCTCTGCATAGCTAAGTGCTTCTTTGCTATTTGTTGCTATTTTTTCTGTCCAGCTTGTCTATTTGTTTTGCTGGAAGCTCTGGGACGCAAAGGGTGTACCTCCGTGCCGTTAGTTCGGTACGGAGGGTCTTTTTGCCCCCTTTGCGTGGTTTTCTTTAGGGTTTTGTGTAGACCGCAAAGTTATCTTTCCTATCCTCGTTCTGTCTAGAATATCGGGCCTCTCTTTGCTGAATCTATTTCATCCCTACGTTTGTCTTTTCATCTTACTCACAGTCATTATATGTGGGGGGCTGCCTTTTCCTTTGGGGTATTTCTCTGAGGCAAGGTAGGCTTATTTTTCTATCTTCAGGCTAGTTAGTTTCTCAGGCTGTGCCGAGTTGCATAGGGAGCGTTAGGCGCAATCCACAGCTGCCTCTAGTTGTGTTTGGAGAGGATCAGGAATTGCGGTCTACAGAGTTTCCACGTCTCAGAGCTCGTTCTATTATTTTGGGTTATTGTCAGATCACTGTATGTGCTCTGATCGCTATGTACATTGTGTTACTGAATTGCCTATCATAACAGTACAGGAAGCCAAAAGTACTAATGATTCTCAATAGAGGGAAAAAAGAAATTCTGAGACCATTTTTTTTCCTTTGCACTGTGATTTGTCTTTTTTTTCCCCTAGACATTTGGGTGGTTCAGGACACAGGTGTTACAATGGACATTAAAGGTCTGAGTCAAGAGTTCAAGATATTCAAAATTTTGTGGTTCAGAATTCTTTGTTAGAACCGAGAATTCCTATTTCAGATTTGTTTTTTGGAGATAGAGCTAAATTTCTGAGTTTCAAGAATAATTGTAAACTGTTTCTGGCTTTGAAACCTCGCTCCTCTGGTGACCCAGCGCAACAGGTTAGGATCGTCATTTCTTTTTTGCGTGGCGACCCTCAGGACTGGGCATTTTCTCTTGCCTCAGGAGATCCTGCATTGAGTGATATCGATGCGTATTTCCTGGCGCTTGGATTGCTGTACGATGAACCTAATTCAGTAGATCAGGCAGAAAAAAATTTGCTGGCTCTTTGTCAGGCTCAGGATGAGATAGAGCTATATTGCCAGAAATTTAGAAAATGGTCCGTGCTCACTCAATGGAATGAATCTGCGCTTGCAGCCATTTTCAGAAAGGGTCTCTCTGAAGCCATTAAGGATGTCATGGTGGGATTTCCTATGCCCGCTGGTTTGAATGAGTCTATGTTTTTGGCCATTCAGATCGGTCGACGCTTGCGTGAACGTAAATCTGTGTACCATTTGGCGGTATTACCTGAGATTAAACCTGAGCCTATGCAGTGCGATAGGACTATGACCAGAGTTGAACGGCAAGAACACAGACGTCTGAATGGGCTGTGTTTCTACTGTGGTGATTCCACTCATGCTATCTCTGATTGTCCTAAGCGCACTAAGCGGTTCGCTAGGTCTGCCGCCATTGGTACTGTACAGTCAAAATTTCTTCTGTCCGTTACCTTGATATGCTCCTTGTCGTCGTATTCTGTCATGGCGTTTGTGGATTCAGGCGCTGCCCTGAATTTGATGGACTTGGATTATGCTAAACGTTGTGGGTTTTTATTGGAGCCCTTGCAGTGTCCTATTCCATTGAGAGGAATTGATGCTACACCTTTGGCCAAGAATAAGCCTCAATACTGGACCCAGCTGACCATGTGCATGGCTCCTGCACATCAGGAGGTTATTCGCTTTCTGGTGTTGCATAATCTGCATGATGTGGTCGTGTTGGGGTTGCCATGGCTACAAGCCCATAATCCAGTATTGGATTGGAAATCCATGTCGGTGTCCAGCTGGGGTTGTCAGGGGGTACATGGTGATGTTCCATTTTTGTCAATTTCGTCATCCACCCCTTCTGAGGTTCCAGAGTTCTTGTCTGATTACCGGGATGTATTTGATGAGCCCAAGTCCGATGCCCTACCTCCGCATAGGGATTGTGATTGTGCTATCAATTTGATTCCTGGTGGTAAATTCCCAAAAGGTCGACTGTTTAATTTTTCCGTGCCTGAGCACACCGCTATGCGCAGTTATGTGAAGGAGTCCCTGGAGAAGGGGCATATTCGCCCGTCATCGTCGCCATTAGGAGCAGGGTTCTTTTTTGTAGCCAAAAAGGATGGTTCGCTGAGACCTTGTATAGATTATCGCCTTCTTAATAAGATCACTGTTAAATTTCAGTACCCCTTGCCTTTGTTATCTGATTTGTTTGCTCGGATTAAGGGGGCTAGTTGGTTCACCAAGATTGATCTTCGTGGTGCGTATAATCTGGTGCGAATCAGGCGAGGCGATGAATGGAAAACTGCATTTAATACGCCCGAGGGTCATTTTGAGTATCTAGTGATGCCATTCGGACTTGCCAATGCTCCATCAGTGTTTCAGTCCTTTATGCATGACATCTTCCGAGAGTACCTGGATAAATTCCTGATTGTGTACTTGGATGACATTTTGATCTTCTCGGATGATTGGGAGTCTCATGTGAAACAGGTCAGAACGGCTTTTCAGGTCCTGCGTGTTAATTCTTTGTTTGTGAAGGTATCAAAGTGTCTCTTTGGTGTGCAGAAGGTTTCATTTTTGGAGTTCATCTTTTCCCCTTCTACTATCGAGATGGATCCTGTTAAGGTCCAAGCCATCCATGATTGGACTCAGCCCAGAGGCGTAGCTAGAGCTTTTGCCGCCCGGGGCTGTTCCCGAGTTTGGCGCCCCCCCCCGCCCCGGCTCAATACACACAAAGGTTACCAAAAACGGTTTTCCTGTTTTGTAGAACTTAAACTGGGCCTAATGGTGTCACCCCCACATGCCACACCTGTGACTTAATACCACCACACCATGACCAGGCCACATAGTGACCGAATAATACTACATACAAGGGACAAATACCACAACACCATTTCCAGACCACATATTACCACCACATAGTGACTGAATACTACAATACTGATCAGTAATAAAAAAAAAACCCACAATACTATCACCATAAGTGCCAGTATTCACAGGAGATCTGTACTTAGTATGCAGTGTCTGTGTAGAGGTAATACAGAGATCACTGGTGACATTATACACAGGACCTCTATATAGTATACAGTGTATAGTGTCAGTGTATAGGTAACACACTGACTCACCAGTGACGTCTCTAGGTGAAGTCCTTCATCTTTCATCCAGCACAGACCGCCATCATTCCTTCCAGCCAGGACTCGTTTCTGCAGGAAATAACACAGTTATCTCGAGCTCCGCTTGCAGAACACATTACTTAATTTTTCACAACTTCTACATTACATCACATGAAGAAAAAAAGGTGATATAGTGTCACTCTGCACAGTAACAGGACCGCCCCCCCATTTAAAACAGTATACTCAAAAAATAAAATAAATACATCACTGCAGTAATAATATCCCTTAATTAGCCCCTATGGTAATAGGTAATAATATTCCCCACCCTGGCCCCGTTTCTCATTCCTGGCTCCAGCCATATGTTCTCGCATCCTGCCCTCATGAGTATCCATTCTACCCCATATGATCTCCACATCCTGCCCCACCAGCCTCCATCGTATCCGTCCTGCCCCATGATCCAATCCTGCCCCGTGTCTCCAATCATGCCCCGTATCTACATTCTGCCCATGCCTCAAGTCCTGCCCCCAGTGTGTCCAGCATATTACCCCCATGTTGTCCAGCAATCTGCCCCAGTGTGTCCAGCATATTACCCCCATGTTGTCCAGCAATCTGCCCCAGTGTGTCCAGCATATTACCCCCAGTGTGTCCAGCAATCTGCCCCAGTATGTCCAGCACTGCCCCCAGTGTGTCCAGCAATCTGCCCCAGTGTCCAGCCTTTCCCCAGTGTGTCCAGCAGTCTGCCCCAGTGTGTCCAGCATATTACCCCCAGTGTCCAGCATTGCCCCAGTGTGTCCAGCATATTACCCCCAGTGTGTCCAGCAATCTGCCCCAGTGTCCAGCATTGCCCCAGTGTGTCCAGAAGTCTGCCCCAGGGTCTCCAGCATTGCCTCAGTGTCCAGAAATCTGCCCCAGGGTCTCCAGTATTGCCCCAGTGTGTCCAGCAATCTGCCCCATGGTCTCCTGTATTGCCCCAGTGTGTCCAGCATTCTGCCCCATGGTCTCCAGTATTGCCCCGTTGTATCCAGCAATCTGCCCCATGGTCTCCTGTATTGCCCCAGTGTGTCCAGCATTCTGCCCCATGGTCTCCAGTATTGCCCTGGTGTGTCCAGCAATCTGCCCCATGGTCTCCAGTATTGCCCCAGTATGTCCAGAAGTCTGCCCAGGGTCTCCAGCATTTCCTCAATGTGTCCTGAAATCTGCCCCATGGTCTCCAGTATTCAGTGTGTCCAGCAATCTGCCCCATAGTCTCCTGTATTGCCCCAGTGTGTCCAGCATTCTGCCCCATGGTCTCCAGTATTTCCCCAGTGTGTCCAGCATTCTGCCCCATGGTCTCCAGTATTGCCCCAGTGTGTCCAGCAATCTGCCCCATGGTCTCCTGTATTGCCCCAGTGTGTCCAGCATTCTGCCACATGGTCTCCTGTATTGCCCCAGTGTGTCCAGCATTCTGCCCCATGGTCTCCAGTATTGCCCCAGTGTGTCCAGCAATCTGCCCCATGGTCTCCTGTATTGCCCCAGTGTGTCCAGCAATCTGCCCCATGGTCTCCTGTATTGCCCCAGTGTGTCCAGCATTCTGCCACATGGTCTCCTGTATTGCCCCAGTGTGTCCAGCAATCTGCCCCATGGTCTCCTGTATTGCCCCAGTGTGTCCAGCATTCTGCCACATGGTCTCCTGTATTGCCCCAGTGTGTCCAGCATTCTGCCCCATGGTCTCCAGTATTGCCCCAGTGTGTCCAGCAATCTGCCCCATGGTCTCCTGTATTGCCCCGTTGTATCCAGCAATCTGCCCCATGGTCTCCTGTATTGCCCCAGTGTGTCCAGCATTCTGCCCCATGGTCTCCAGTATTGCCCCGGTGTGTCCAGCAATCTGCCCCATGGTCTCCAGTATTGCCCCAGTATGTCCAGAAGTCTGCCCAGGGTCTCCAGCATTGCCTCAATGTGTCCTGAAATCTGCCCCATGGTCTCCAGTATTCAGTGTGTCCAGCAATCTGCCCCATAGTCTCCTGTATTGCCCCAGTGTGTCCAGCATTCTGCCCCATGGTCTCCAGTATTTCCCCAGTGTGTCCAGCATTCTGCCCCATGGTCTCCAGTATTGCCCCAGTGTGTCCAGCAATCTGCCCCATGGTCTCCTGTATTGCCCCAGTGTGTCCAGCATTCTGCCACATGGTCTCCTGTATTGCCCCAGTGTGTCCAGCATTCTGCCCCATGGTCTCCAGTATTGCCCCAGTGTGTCCAGCAATCTGCCCCATGGTCTCCTGTATTGCCCCAGTGTGTCCAGCAATCTGCCCCATGGTCTCCTGTATTGCCCCAGTGTGTCCAGCATTCTGCCACATGGTCTCCTGTATTGCCCCAGTGTGTCCAGCAATCTGCCCCATGGTCTCCTGTATTGCCCCAGTGTGTCCAGCATTCTGCCACATGGTCTCCTGTATTGCCCCAGTGTGTCCAGCATTCTGCCCCATGGTCTCCAGTATTGCCCCAGTGTGTCCAGCAATCTGCCCCATGGTCTCCTGTATTGCCCCAGTGTGTCCAGCAATCTGCCCCATGGTCTCCTGTATTGCCCCAGTGTGTCCAGCATTCTGCCACATGGTCTCCTGTATTGCCCCAGTGTGTCCAGCAATCTGCCCCATGGTCTCCAGTATTGCCCCAGTGTGTCCAGCAATCTGCCCCATAGTCTCCTGTATTGCCCCAGTGTGTCCAGCAATCTGCCCCATGGTCTCATGTATTGCCCCAGTGTGTCCAGCAATCTGCCCCATGGTCTCATGTATTGCCCCAGTGTGTCCAGCAATCTGCCCCATGGTCTCCAGTATTGCCCCAGTGTGTCCAGCATTGCCCCAGCCCCAGACAGTCAGACATAAAGAAAAAAAAAAAAAGTAAAATCCTCACCTCTCCCGTTCCTAGCGCAGGTCCGGTGCAGTCAGCGTCTCTCCGGATCTGCGACGCTCAGGACAGAGAGGCAGAGCGGCGCGCACAGTAGTGACGTCATCGCGCCCTCTGCTCTGAGACGTCGCAGAGTCAGAGGACGCTGCAGCTGCCGGCGCCGCAGGAACCAGGAGAGGTGAGTATAGAGCGGGGGGCGGGGTCCGGTGGTGGGGGGAGCTGGCCCTGGTCGTGGCGGCGGACGGCGCCGCCCGAAGATTTAAAGGGGCGTCTTTTTTTTTTTTTTTCTTCTCCTGCAGCGCCGGCCGCCCCCCGCATTGTGCCGCCCGGGGCGGACCGCCCCCCCCGCACCCCTTTTCCTACGCCACTGACTCAGCCGACATCTCTGAAAAGTCTGCAAAAGTTCCTGGGCTTTGCTAATTTTTATCGTCGCTTCATCTGCAATTTTTCTAGTATTGCTAAACCGTTGACTGATTTAACCAAGAAGGGTGCTGATTTGGTCAATTGGTCTTCTGCTGCTGTGGAAGCTTTTCAAGAGTTGAAGCGTCGTTTTTCTTCTGCCCCTGTGTTGTGTCAACCAGATGTTTCTTTTCCGTTCCAGGTCGAGGTTGATGCTTCTGAGATTGGAGCAGGGGCTGTTTTGTCGCAGAGAGGTTCTGATTGCTCAGTGATGAAACCATGCGCTTTTTTTTCCAGGAAGTTTTCGCCTGCTGAGCGGAATTATGATGTGGGCAACCGAGAGTTGCTGGCCATGAAGTGGGCATTCGAGGAGTGGCGTCATTGGCTTGAAGGAGCTAAGCATCGCGTGGTGGTATTGACTGATCATAAGAACTTGACTTATCTCGAGTCTGCTAAGCGTTTGAATCCTAGACAGGCTCGTTGGTCGCTGTTTTTCGCCCGTTTTGACTTTGTGATTTCGTACCTTCCGGGCTCTAAAAATGTGAAGGCGGATGCTCTGTCTAGGAGTTTTGTGCCCGACTCTCCGGGTTTATCTGAGCCGGCGGGTATCCTCAAGGAAGGAGTAATTGTGTCTGCCATCTCCCCTGATTTGCGGCGGGTGCTGCAAAAATTTCAGGCTAATAAACCTGATCGTTGTCCAGCGGAGAAACTGTTTGTCCCGGATAGGTGGACAAATAAAGTGATCTCTGAGGTTCATTGTTCGGTGTTGGCTGGTCATCCTGGAATCTTTGGTACCAGAGAGTTAGTGGCTAGATCCTTTTGGTGGCCATCTCTGTCGCGGGATGTGCGTACTTTTGTGCAGTCCTGTGGGGTTTGTGCTCGGGCTAAGCCCTGCTGTTCTCGTGCCAGTGGGTTGCTTTTGCCCTTGCCGGTCCCGAAGAGACCTTGGACACATATCTCTATGGATTTTATTTCAGATCTTCCCGTCTCTCAAAAGATGTCAGTCATTTGGGTGGTCTGTGATCGCTTCTCTAAGATGGTCCATCTGGTACCCTTGTCCAAGTTGCCTTCCTCCTCTGATTTGGTGCCATTGTTCTTCCAGCATGTGGTTCGTTTGCATGGCATTCCAGAGAATATCGTTTCTGACAGAGGTTCCCAGTTTGTTTCGAGGTTTTGGCGAGCCTTTTGTGGTAGGATGGGCATTGACTTGTCTTTTTCCTCGGCTTTTCATCCTCAGACTAATGGCCAGACCGAATGAACCAATCAGACCTTGAAAACCTATCTGAGATGCTTTGTTTCTGCCGATCAGGATGACTGGGTGTCCTTTTTGCCTTTGGCTGAGTTTGCCCTTAATAATCGGGCCAGCTCGGCTACCTTGGTTTCGCCATTTTTCTGCAATTCTGGGTTCCATCATCATTTCTCTTCAGGACAGGTTGAGTCTTCGGACTGTCCTGGTGTGGATACTGTGGTGGACAGGTTGCAGCAGATTTGGACTCATGTAGTGGACAATTTGACCTTGTCCCAGGAGAAGGCTCAACGTTTCGCTAATCGCAGACGCCGTGTGGGTCCCCGACTTCGTGTTGGGGATCTGGTTTGGTTATCTTCTCGTCATATTCCTATGAAGGTTTCCTCTCCGAAGTTTAAACCTCGTTTCATTGGTCCTTATAGGATTTCTGAGGTTATTAATCCTGTGTCTTTTTGTCTGACCCTCCCAGATTCTTTTTTCATACATAACGTCTTCCATAGGTCATTGTTGCGGAGATACGTGGCACCTATGGTTCCATCTGTTGACCCTCCTGCCCCGGTTTTGGTGGAGGGGGAATTGGAGTATATTGTGGAGAAGATTTTAGATTCTCGTGTTTCAAGACGGAAACTCCAGTATCTGGTTAAATGGAAGGGTTATGCTCAGGAGGATAATTCCTGGGTTTTTGCCTCTGATGTCCATGCTCCCGATCTTGTTCGTGCCTTTCATGTGGCTCATCCTGGTCGGCCTGGGGGCTCTGGTGAGGGTTCGGTGACCCCTCCTCAAGGGGGGGGTACTGTTGTGAATTCTGTGGCAGAGCTCCCTTCTGTGGTCACAGGTGGTACTTCGGCTGATTCTCTCTGGGAGCTTCCGTTTGTGGAGGAAACTGGTACTGCTGCTTCTGAGTTTCCTCCCTCAGGTGATCTGGTGAGGTCGTTAGGTGCTTCTCTACTTAACCCCTCCTAATGCTTTGATCCATGCTTCCTGTCAATGTTCCAGTGTTGGACTTGTGTTTCTCTGGATCATTCCTGTGGCCTGCTGCTCTGCATAGCTAAGTGCTTCTTTGCTATTTGTTGCTATTTTTTCTGTCCAGCTTGTCTATTTGTTTTCATGGAAGCTCTGGGACGCAAAGCGAGTACCTCCGTGCCGTTAGTTCGGTACAGAGGGTCTTTTTGCTCCCTTTGCGTGGTTTTCTTTAGGGTTTTGTGTAGACCGCAAAGTTATCTTTCCTATCCTCGTTCTGTCTAGAATATCGGGCCTCACTTTGCTGAATCTATTTCATCCCTACGTTTGTCTTTTCATCTTACTCACAGTCATTATATGTGGGGGGCTGCCTTTTCCTTTGGGGTATTTCTCTGAGGCAGGGTAGGCTTATTTTTCTATCTTCAGGCTAGTTAGTTTCTCAGGCTGTGCCGAGTTGCATAGGGAGCGTTAGGCGCAATCCACGGCTGCCTCTAGTTGTGTTTGGAGAGGATCAGGGATTGCGGTCTGCAGAGTTCCCACGTCTCAGAGCTCGTTCTGTTATTTTGGATTATTGTCAGATGACTGTGTGTGCTCTGACCTCCATGTCCATTGTGATACTGAATTGCCTTTCATAACTGCTGCATACAGTATAATGGCCCCATGTGACTCTGCATACAGTATGATTGCCCCACATGGCGCTGCATACAGTATAATTGGCCGATGTGACGCTGCATACAGTATAATGGCCCCACGTGATGCTGCATACAGTATGATTTCTCCACGGGATGCTGCATACAGTATAATGGCCCCATGTGATGCTGCATACAGTATAATGGCCCCACATGATGCTGCAAACAGTATGATTGCCCCACGTGATGCTGCATACAGTATAAAGGCCCCATGTGACGCTGCATACAGTATAACTTCCCCACGTGGTGTTGCATAAAGTATAATGTCCCCATGTGATGCTGCAAACAGTATAATGGCCCCACATGATGCTGCATACAGTATAATGACCCCACATGATGCTGCATACAGTATTATAGCTCCACATGATGCTGTATACATTATGATTGCCCCAAGGTGACACTGTATACAGTGTCATTTCCCCACGTGATACTGCATACAGGATAATGGCTTCACATTAAAAAAACTACTCACCTCTGCCCTTTCCAAAGGTGATTTGGTCTCTTCATATATCAGTCCTACCTGTTGGCACGCGCGCCATCTCGGCAATAGTGCTGCCACCACTCTTCTCCTCACCCTCGTCTTCAGCGCACACGAGATCCCCGTCCTCAGCACATGCACAGACTAATGGAACAGCACCGGCGCTAGTGATGAGGGAGATTATGAGCATGCTGAGGAGCGTGGTGGCAGCAATAGTGCTGAGGAGATGGTGCATGTGCCCACCAGGATGGTTCTGTGTGCCCCCTCTGGCATGCATGCCATGGGTTCACCACCTCTGTAATCTTTTATACCAGTCATACACTAATCTGTGCACTAATGTACTATACTATGAGCACATGCCTACAGTGTTAGATGCATTGGACCGGTCACACCGTGACCTGGCTGCAGACCTCACATTATAATGTATGGAATTATATATGATAAATAATGTTCTGGAGCCAGGCTCAGGAGCAGTCATTGTACACGATTTAAAGTACAGTGCCACTGGCTGTCTTGTAGGCAGCAAAGAATCGGGCGCCCCGCAACTGCTGCTGGGGGAACCGGCCTGCAACTGCTTCTGGCGGGCACCAGCCAGGGGGGCACTTGCCCCTCTGCCCCCTTGCCCAGCCCACCCCTGTCTGCCACTAATTTTTGAAAATGTGAACACTCCTGTTGGGTGTCCATCTACTGGATTGGGTGTAGTGGAGGACCTGTCGGTCCCTATTATACTATTTCTACTGAGGAGAAATGATGTCACTTCTGTGATGTAAGGCCCTCATTTGTTTAAATGTGAACACTCCTGGTTGGGTGTCCATCTGCTTGATTGGGCGCAGTGTAAGACCTATCGGTCCCTATTACACTATTTCTACTGTGGTGAAATTGATGCCCCTGTCTGCCAGTAAGTTTTGGAAATGCGAACACTCCTGGTTGGGTGTCCATCTGTTGGATTGGGTGTAGTGGAAGACCTGTTGCTCCCTATTATACTATCTATACTATGGTGAAATTGATGTCACTTTGGTATTGTCTGCCAATAATTTTTGGAAATGTGAACACTCCTTGTTGGGTCTTCTTCATGCGTGTTGCCTGTAGCAGTAGGCCTCCGAGTCTGTCAGGCCTCCACTTCCTTGGACTCAACTATTCGTGCTGCTATCCTTATATTTTTCTGACAATGCTAGTCTACAAAACTGATATTTGTGCCACCTGAGTGTGGCTCAGCATGAAAGCAGGTAGAGGTTTTGCATGTGGTATCAGGGCTTCCAGCAAAGGAGGCCTACACCGATCCCTCACACACCTCGTCTTACTGTGATGTTCAATTGAAAGCAGTAAATGCTGTCCCAGACCCCGATACCTCATGTCTGGCTTATTGCTTCAGTGCCATGCTACAATTTTTACTGTGGGTGAACTGAGGCCACTTTTCCTTGTGTCTGGCCCTCATTTGATGTATTTTGGCAGCATTTGTCGCCATTGTAAGGTGTTGTGCATGCGTATGCTTTTGCCTCCCTTTGACTGTAATGGCGTTCGGTTATGTTCGGTAAATATTCTATGAATTAATTGATTAATATTGCATATAGTTTGTAAAACTAGGTTACTTACAGGGATTTCTTCTGTACTGGCACCTCAGGGGCTCTACCTATGTGAAATGGCACCTTCAAATCCTTCCAGCAAAATGTGTACTTTTCCTACATATATGGGGTATTAGTGTACTTCTTATGGTACATTTTCCTCTATTACCCTTGTGAAAATGAATTGCAAATGAAAATGCACTTTTTACTTTCTCTCCTCTGACACTGCTTCCGTTCCAAGCCCTGCTGTGCACTCATACAGTAGTTTTCTCCTACATATGGGCTATCGGTGTACTCAGGAAAAATTTAACAACAAATTGTATGGTTCAATTTCTCCTGTTCCTTCTAAAAATGCAAAATGTGGGACTAAATGAAATTTTTGCTGTTCATTTTTTCCCACCACATTGCTTTAACTCCTGTTTAGTGTCTAAAGGGTTAATAACATTCTTGAATGTTGTTCTGAGCACTTGTAAATTAATTTGGAAAAACAAAAAAAGCTGATAAACTTCTAACCTTTCTAACTTCCTAACAAAAAATAGATGATTCAAAAATGATGTTGATGTAAAGTAGACATAAAATAAATGTTTTTTTAAATTAATTATTTTGTTCAGCATGATAACTGATTTAAGGATACAAAAATCGGAAGTTTGAAAATTGCAAAATATTCAAAATTTTCAGAAAAACTCCTGTCACGCCCAGACACGGGAAAGTCCTGTGGACGACACAGCATAGAAATACGATAGGATTGAAAAGGGGAGAGGAAGACCCTTATGGCAGGGAGCAAGGGATTAGACTTCTGCTGACACCAACCTTTGCCTGTCCCTAAACTCCCCTAACGCCCTATGTGGGTACTTCCATCCATCGCTGTCACGTGCCTAGTCCCTCATTTTCTCTGTGCACTGGCCAGCAAGGATGCTAGCCTCAACACTGCAGATGGTAAAACATAGACAAAAACTGGGCAGACAAAGAAAAAGGGACAATATATTCAGCTTCAGGCTCTGTTGCCAAGCCCCATAGCAATATAGAAAACAGCACCTGGTATCTGAAATCCCACAACTGCAGCAAAACTACTGACACAGGAGAGCTCCTCACTCTAGGATGGTCAGAATAGAATAACTCTTTTGCAGACAATCAACTGATGGTTCATGTGACTACTTAAATGATGGTGGGAGTGGTTGCCAACCAATATCAGCTGACTAACCTAAAAGCAGCTGCCAACAAGAGACATAAATTAACTCTTGCTGGATCAAAAGGAAAAAATAACATTTAAATTACAGCAGAACCAGAGCTGCAATGAATCCCATAATGATTCGTGACAGTACCCCCCTAACAAACAAGGGAGCTCTGGACCCTTAAGACTGGACTTCACCGGAAATGACGTACAGCAAGGATGGATAAACCCACTATTATACACCTCCATAGTCATCTGAACATCAAGGTCAAGGCAAATGCAGCCTGATGGTGATGTTAATAACGTAGGCTCTGGAGGCGCAAAAAATCTTCAGAGCGACGACCTGTGGAAGACATTATGTACATGCATCACTGGGGTAGCTCCAACTGGAAGGTCCCAGGGCTAAGAACGGTCACCACCCTAAATGGCCCGATCACCCTTGCATTTTAATTCCCAGATGCATATTACCACTTGATATTTTTTGTGGACACCCACACGTAATCATTTACACACAGTTCCGGGCTTGAATGTTTATTACCAAGCATATGTTTACCACAAGATGATACTCTCCTTGAGGGGCAGACAACAGAAGCATCCCCACCGTGTCTCCAAAGTCCTATCATCAGGATACTCAGAAGGAACTACCACCCTCCCCTGATCACTCTTCCTGGGAGGATACCGAGACTCAAAGTTACCTGAGGTGTGGATAAAGTCTTGCCCCTATTCCATAGTAGCACCTTAGCTGCCTTCACCAGAGAAGAATGGGTAGATTTAAAAAGGATGGCAGAGACTGTAGCTCCCAGGCAACAGTTTTTGCAAAACTTGCCCTAACTGACTACTTCTCTGGACCGCCAATCAATGACCGGATTGTGTTTTCTCAGCCAGGGAAGGCCTAAGACGATGGGAGTAGACATACCCTTGAAGACATGGCACGGCAGGAAATCTTCTTGAAGAGACCATATGTGCAAGTTCACATTATGTATTACTTGGGTCAAACTCTTCTGGCTGAGAGGAACAGAATTAATTGCAAGAAAAGGAATGGGTCTCGCCAGCGTCCTACTGTTCAGACCATGGACTCCCCCAACTGTATGGGTGTGTCCTCCACCATAGGAAGAACAGCAGGGGGCAGAGTTGGTGTATGTTTCTCACTGAAGTGTCTATCCACTCTGATAGGAAGGACCATGGCAGCCTCCAATGACCTAGGAGTAGCGTATTGCACCAGAGAATTGTGATGCCTAGCTGACAGACTCTAACAAAAATGACTACTAAAGACAGGGTCATTCCACTGAGTGTCAGTGACCCATCTCTGGAACTCCTAGCAGTACACCTCATCCGGCCGGCCCTCCTCCTTGATCTTACGTAGTTTGAATTCAGCCAGGGAGACTCCATCAGGATCCCCATACACCAGCACCAAAGCTGCAAAAACCCATCCACAGACCACAAAGATGGTGAGTCCATCGGCAGGGAGAAGACCCAGGACTGGGCCTCCTTTAAGAAGAGAGACTAGAATCCCCTCTCACTGTTCCTCACTCACTGAGGGATGAGAGCAGAGCCTGAAAAACTATTTCCAGGCTTCCTTAAAAACCATAAATTTATATCTCCCTCCAGAGATCCTGTCGGTGAGAGAAATCTTAGGTTCCGGTTGAGCCTGGGCATGAGCCGAGACAAAAAACCAAGACAAAAGCTGAAGCTGATGCACCACCTGAGACTGCAACTTCCTTACTTTATCAGTGAGGATCTGGATCATGCGTGCAAAAGCCTACGCTTGAGCCATAAAGTCTCTGGAAAATGGTACAGTTGGTAATAATGTCATGCTCGGACACAGGAAAGTCGGGGGACGACACAGCATAAAAATAAAATGGGATGCAAAAAGGGACAGGAAGGTCCTAATGTTAGGAATTAAAGGATTGGCCAATTTATGACACCAACCTGTGCCTATCCCTAAACTCCCCTAACGTCCTATGCGGGTCCTTCCCCGCCGCCATCACGTGCCTAGTCCTTGATTGTCTCTCCAATGTTCCCTGGCTAGTGCACTGGCCAGCAAGGACACTAGCCCCACCACTGCAAATGGCAAAAACAGGGGAACAGACAAACATGGGACAGACAAAGAAAAAGGGACAATATACTCAGCTTTAGGCTCTGCTGCCAAGCTCCACAGCAGCATGGAAAACAGCACCTGGTATCTAAACTTCCACAGTTGCAGCAAAACCACCAATACAGGAGAGCTACTCACCCTTGGCTGGTCTGAATAGAATAACTCTTTTATCAACGATCAGCTTATGGGTCATGTGACTATTTAAAGGATGGTGGGAGTGGTTACCAGCCAACATCAGCTGACCAGGCTAAAAGCAGCTTCCAGCAAGAGACAGACATTAACTTTTGCTGGACTAAAAGGGAAAAACAACATTTAAATTACAGTAGATCCGGAGCTGCTATGAATGCCATAATGAATTGTGACAATTCTGAACTTTTCACAAGGAGGCGCAAAAAAATTAGCTTAAATTTATCAGTAACATAAAGTACTGTCATGAAAAAACAACCTCAGAATTACTTAGACACAACTTTCCAGGGTTATTACTACAAAAAGTGACATTTGTCAGAATTGTAAAGTTTAGCCTGGTCAGGAACGTGAAAACAGGCTCAGGGCTGAAGTGGTTAACCCCTTTACCCCCAAGGGTGGTTTGCACGTTAATGACCAGGCCAATTTTTACAATTCTGACCACTGTCCCTTTATGAGGTTATAACTCCGAAACGCTTCAACGGATCCTGGTGATTCTGACATTGTTTTCTCGTGACATATTGTACTTCATGATAGTGGTAAAATTTCTTTGATAGTACCTGCGTTTATTTGTGAAAAAAACGTAAATTTGGTGAAAATTTTGAAAATTTCGCAATTTTCAAACTTTGAATTTTTATGCAATTAAATCACAGAGATATGTCACACAAAATACTTAATAAGTAACATTTCCCACATGTCTCCTTTACATCAGCATAATTTTGGAACCAATTTTTTTTTTTTGTTAGGGAGTTATAAGGGTTAAAAGTTGACCAGCAATTTCTCATTTTTACAACACCATTTTTTTTTAGGGACCACGTCTCATTTGAAGTCATTTTGAGGGGTCTATATGATAGAAAATGCCCAAGTGTGACACCATTCTAAAAACTGCACCCCTCAAGGTGCTCAAAACCACATTCAAGAAGTTTATTAACCCTTCAGGTGTTTAATAGGAATTTTTGGAATGTTTAAATAAAAATGAACATTTAACTTTTTTACACAAAAAATTTACTTCAGCTCCAATTTGTTTTATTTTACCAAGGGTAACAGGAGAAATTGGACCCAAAAAGTTGTTGTCCAATTTGTCCTGAGTACGCTGATACCCCATATGTGGCAGTAAACCACTGTTTGGGCGCATGGGAGAGCTCGGAAGGGAAGGAGCGCTATTTGACTTTTCAATGCAAAATTGACAGGAATTGAGATGGGACGCCATGTTGCGTTTGGAGAGCCACTGATGTGCCTAAACATTGAAACCCCCCACAAGTGACACCATTTTGGAAAGTAGACCCCCTAAGGAACTTATCTGGATGTGTGGTGAGCACTTTGACCCACCAAGTGCTTCACAGAAGTTTATAATGCAGAACCGTAAAAATAAAAAATCATATTTTTTCACAAAAATTATATTTTTGCCCCCAATTTTTTATTTTTCCAAGGGTAAGAGAAGAAATTGGACCTCAAAAGTTGTTGTCCAATTTGTCCTGAGTACGCTGATACCCCATATGTGGCAGTAAACCACTGTTTGGGCGCATGGGAGAGCTCGGAAGGGAAGGAGCGCAGTTTGACTTTTCAATGCAAAATTGACAGAAATTGAGATGGGACGCCATGTTGCGTTTGGAGAGCCACTGATGTGCCTAAACATTGAAACCCCCCACAAGTGACACCATTTTGGAAAGTAGACCCCCTAAGGAACTTATCTAGAGGTGTGGTGAGCACTTTGACCCACCAAGTGCTTCACAGAAGTTTATAATGCAGAACCGTAAAAATAAAAAATCATATTTTTTCACAAAAATTATATTTTTGCCCCCAATTTTTTATTTTTCCAAGGGTAAGAGAAGAAATTGGACCTCAAAAGTTGTTGTCCAATTTGTCCCGAGTACGCTGATACCCCATATGTGGCAGTAAACCACTGTTTGGGCGCATGGGAGAGCTCGGAAGGGAAGGAGCGCCGTTTGACTTTTCAATGCAAAATTGACAGGAATTGAGATGGGACGCCATGTTGCGTTTGGAGAGCCACTGATGTGCCTAAACATTGAAACCCCCCACAAGTGACACCATTTTGGAAAGTAGACCCCCTAAGGAACTTATCTGGATGTGTGGTGAGCACTTTGACCCACCAAGGGCTTCACAGAAGTTTATAATGCAGAGCCATAAAAATAAAACAAAATTTTTTTCCCACAAAAATAATTTTTTAGCCCCCAGTTTTGTATTTTCCCTAGGGTAACAGGAGAAATTGGACCCCAAAAGTTGTTGTCCAATTTGTCCTGAGTACGCTGATACTCCATATGTGGGGGGGAACCACCGTTTGGGCGCATGGGAGGGTTCGGAAGGGAAGGAGCGCCATTTGGAATGCAGACTTAGATGGAATGGTCTGCAGGCGTCACATTGCGTTTGCAGAGCCCCTAATGTACCTAAACAGTAGAAACCCCCCACAAGTGACACCATTTTGGAAAGTAGACCCCCTAAGGAACTCATCTTGATGTGTTGTGAGAGCTTTGAACCCCCAAGTATTTCACTACAGTTTATAACGCAGAGCCATGCAAATAAAAAATATTTTTTTTTCCACAAAAATTATATTTTAGCCCCCAGTTTTGTATTTTTCCAAGGTTAGCAGGAGAAATTGGACCCTAAATGTTGTTGTCCAATTTGTCCTGAGTACGCTGATACCCGATATGTGGGGGGGAACCACCGTTTGGGCGCATGGGAGGGCTCGGAAGGGAAGGAGCATCATTTGGAATGCAGACTTAGATGGATTGGTCTGCAGGCGTCACATTGCGTTTGCAGAGCCCCTAATGTACCTAAACAGTAGAAACCCCCCACAAGTGACCCCATATTGGAAACTAGACCCCTCAATGAACTTATCTAGATGTGTTGTGAGAACTTTGAACCCCCAAGTGTTTCACTACAGTTTATAACGCAGAGCCGTGAAAATAAAAAATCTTTTTGTTTTCCCACAAAAATTATTTTTTAGCCCCCAGTTTTGTATTTTCCCAAGGGTAACGGGAGAAATTGGTCCACAAAAGTTGTTGTCCAATTTGTCCTGAGTACGCTGATACCCCATATGTTGGGGTAAACCCCTGTTTGGGCACACAGGAGAGCTCGGAAGGGAAGGAGCACTGTTTTACTTTCTCAACGCAGAATTGGCTGGAATTGAGATCGGACGCCATGTCGTGTTTGGAGAGCCCCTGATGTGCCGAAACAGTGGAAACCCCCCAATTATAACTGAAACCCTAATCTAAACACACCCCTAACCCTAATTCCAACGGTAACCCTAACCACACCTCTAACCCTGACACACCCCTAACCCTAATCCCAACCCTATTCCCAACTGTAAATGTAATCTAAACCCTAACCCTAACTTTAGCCCCAACCCTAACTGTAGCCCCAACCCTAACCCTAGCCCTAACCCTAGCCCTAACCCTAACCCTAACCCTAACCCTAGCCCTAACCCTAGCCCTAACCCTAGCCCTAACCCTAACCCTAACCCTAACCCTAGCCCTAGCCCTAACCCTAGCCCTAACCCTAACCCTAGCCCTAGCCATAACCCTAGCCCTAACCCTAGCCCTAGCCCTAACCCTAGCCCTAACCCTAGCCCTAACCCTAGCCCTAGCCCTAACCCTAGCCCTAACCCTAGCCCTAATGGGAAAATGGAAATAAATACATTTTTTTTTATTTTTCCCTAACTAAGGGGGTGATGAAGGGGGGTTTGATTTACTTTTATAGCGAGTTTTTTAGCGGATTTTTATGATTGGCAGCCGTCACACACTGAAAGACCCTTTTTATTGCAAAAAATATTTTTTGCAATACCACATTTTGAGAGCTATAATTTTTCCATATTTTGGTCCACAGAGTCATGTGAGGTCTTGTTTTTTGCGGGACGAGTTGACGTTTTTATTGAAAACATTTTTGGGCACGTGACATTTTTTTATCGCTTTTTATTCCGATTTTTGTGAGGAAGAATGACCAAAAGCCAGCTATTCATGAATTTCTATTGGGGGAGGCGTTTATACCGTTCCGCGTTTGGTAAAATTGATAAATCAGTTTTATTCTTCGGGTCAGTACGATTACAGCGATACCTCATTTATATCATTTTTTTATGGTTTGGTGCTTTTATACGATAAAAACTATTTTACAGAAAAAATAATTATTTTTGCATCGCTTTATTCTCAGGACTATAACTTTTTAATTTTTTTGCTGATGATGCTGTATGGCGGCTCTTTTTTTGCGGGACAATATGACGCTTTCAGCGGTACCATGGTTATTTATATCTGTCCTTTTGATCGCGTGTTATTCCACTTTTTGTTCGGCGGTATGATAATAAAGCGTTGTTTTTTGCCTCGTTTTTTTTTTTTTTCTTACGGTGTTTACTGAAGGGGTTAACTAGTGGGACAGTTTTATAGGTCGGGTCGTTACGGACGCGGCGATACTAAATATGTGTACTTTTATTGTTTTGTTTTTTTTATTTAGATGAAGAAATGTATTTATGGGAATAATATATATTTTTTTTTTTCATTATTTTGGAATATTTTTTTGAATTTTTTTTACACATTTGGAAAATTTTTTTTTTACTTTTTTACTTTGTCCCAGGGGGGGACATCACAGATCAGTGATCTGACAGTTTGCACAGCACTCTGTCAGATCACTGATCTGACATGCAGCGCTGCAGCCTTCACAGTGCCTGCTCTGAGCAGGCTCTGTGAAGCCACCTCCCTCCCTGCAGGACCCGGATCCGCGGCCATCTTGGATCCGGGGCTCGAGCAGGGAGGGAGGTGAGGAGACCCTCGCAGCAACGCGATCACATCGCGTTGCTGCGGGGGGCTCAGGGAAGCCCGCAGGGAGCCCCCTCCCTGCGCGGTGCTTCCCTGCACCGCCGGCACATCGCGATGTGATCGCGTTGCTGCGAGGGTCTCCTCACCTCCCTCCCTGCTCGAGCCCCGGGGTTAATGTGCCAGGGGTTAATGTGCCGGGGGCGGTCCGTGACCGCTCCTGGCACATAGTGCCGGATGTCAGCTGCGATAAGCAGCTGACACCCGGCCGCGATCGGCCGCGCTCCCCCCGTGAGCGCGGCCGATCGGCTATGACGTACTATCCCGTCCAGGGTCAGATAAGCCCAGGGCACCTCGACGGGATAGTACGTCTAAGGTCACAGAGGGGTTAATAGTGTTATATTGGTCAGTATTTAGATTCTCATGCTTCCTCCTCACAGAGATTTTTTGTACTCTTCTAAAACCAATTCATTAAAAATCTCCACAACAGGACATAAAGATAAAGAGGGAAACTTCGTAGATCTCCATATAGGAAAATATATTGGCTACATTGCCTGTACTGAACTTAATAATACCTTTTTAAGTAATTCCTTACTAGTGAGTCTTCAATGAGACTTGTTATTACCTGTGTGAAATCTGATAAATGACCCAGGATTTTCTGTCAACACTTGCGAAAAGAATGTTACAGTTTACAAAATGTTATTATTCATGCAGGAAGTGACACATGTGAGTCATGAAGTGATTGATATCAATGAACAATGGTATGTGGTATAAAGTCAGCACATTATTGTTCACTTTTTACTGAAATTTTATATCTGTAATTCATAGCAGTGACAGCGGGTGAGATACTCGTCTCTTACGTTGGCACGCTATATGAAGATGGGGTCCTGGCTGGGTTGTGTGGGCTTTGTTTCTGGGGTGCTACGGCCTTGTAGACAGCATGATGCGAGGACTTCGGCTGACCAATACCGGATGTTAAACAGTTCAATGAGGGAGACCATCACTCAAAAAAAACCTGTCTTACTCAATGTTAACTTGGTGTGGACTTTATAAAAAAGATAGCGGGTGCATAACGTCACAAACGTTTCTTTCACAATACTGAGCATTTTCACACGCAGTTCCTATGCCTTTTCAAGTTTACTTGTTCCTGCCTTAATTTTTTCTGTCTTCACCACCACCCAGCTCACTACTACAGTCCAGGTAGTGAGTGTCCTATTTTCAACCCACAGTTCCACCTCCTCTGCCATCTTAAAGGAACTAGTTTGCCAATATGGACAGTACTAAGCTTTTCAACTTGCTGACGCCTTGAAACTCTCACCCAGGGCACATTGTCTCACATTCTCTGTTCTGTCCTGGCCCGTTACATCTCTGAGTTATATACTCTCAAGTCTCAAGTTGATCACTCTGTCATTTGGTAATTTCTCCTTTCTTTACTCCAATTTTTGCTCTCCACTGTCTCTGTCGTCACTAACATCAGGGACACCCACGTCATGCGGCTCTGCTGACTATTCAGACCATAGGCCCGCTTCTGGCACATGCTGAACCCTACAGTATGTAATGCACTGACAGCAATCTGTGTCTGTCCCTTCACTTTAATACCTCCCACTCTGGGCTATTCCAAAGCTTTAACCCTAAGGCCGGCGTCACACATAAAAATATGGTCCGTTTTTTACGGCCGAGATATGCAGAAATGTTCCCGAACAGTGATCTGTATATCATCCGTGTGCAATGTGAGGATACCATTTTTTTCTCCAAAAAGTATCCGTGTGTCATCTGTATGGCATCCGTATGGTGAAATTTTCTTGCCGGCTTGCAAAATGAACATATAATGGATCCATGGCCTCAAATATTCTTTAAAACACACACACACATATATCTATCTATATATATATATATATATATGCCAGTGAGACATATATATATATATATATATATTGTAAGACTCATGCTGGTGTGGTAGATGGAGGCAGGTATATCTCGCCCAGGTGTTTGTCCTATGTGAATTAGGCCACTCAGTATCTTCAGGGTGCTAATGGGTTAATGATTGCAGGAATAAAAGATGACCAGCTGGGTGTTTCCAGTGTCTGCCTGGGGCACACAGATTGCCTGCCTGTGTGAGACAAACGTGAGTGAAGAGCTCTGCTCAAGATCTGTATGATGTTAGCTGGGTGGGAGAAGCCCCCCCAGTTGTTGAGATAGCAACATATTTGTTTAGTTAGTGCCGGACAGGCTAGGGTTTATTTTTATGTTTTGTTTTTTGTGTTGCTTTCACGTTAATAAATCTGACCTGAGGTCAGCCTGCTCAGAAACCTGCTGTACGCCTCAGATTCAATGCACAAACCACGTGTCCTTTGACCCCAGCAAAGGCGATCCCAGAGTGTTTTGTCACATTGTGGTGGAGAACGCGGGCATACCGTGGCACAGGCGACAGCATGGAAGACGTGGTGAAAGCCTTAGTACAGTCCACTGCCATACAGCAGCAGGCCACTGCCGCACAGCACGAAGCTAATCGCTTGATGGCCGCACAGCTGAAGGAGTTACTGGACATGACGGTTGCAGACCGCCAACTTCTCCAACAGGTGGCGCAGCGCCTGGTGAGCATGCCTGACGCTGACCCGGAAGCAGAGTCCAGAAGGATCCATGTGAGTCGATACTGGCAAAAGCTGACTGCAGAAGATGACGTCGAGGCATATCTGACAACTTTTGAGCGGACGGCATTGAGAGAGAAGTGGCCGAAGGCACGATGGGCCGATTTGATTGCCCCGTTTCTCTCCGGCGAGGCCCAAAAAGCTTACCATGATTTGGACCCGGAGGTCGCTCAGGACTTTGAGAAGCTGAAAGCTGAGATCCTGGCCCGGCTGGGTGTGACGACGGCTGTCCGTGCACAGAGGGTACATCAGTGGACATACCAGCAAGATAAACCAGCGCGGTCTCAGATGTTCGACTTGATCTACTTGACAAAGAAATGGCTGCAACCTGAGGTACTGACAATACCCGAAATAATCCAGCGGGTTGTCCTGGACAAGTACCTGAGAGTACTACCCCCAGCGCTGAAAAGGTGGGTAAGCCAAGGAAATCCCACGACAGCGGATCAACTTGTGGAGTTGGTCGAGCGTTATTCCGTGGCAGAAGGACTTCCCGACGACACCGCCAAACCCCGGACTGTGCCTCCTCCTCGTGGAACCGGTAAGACTGTTCCAGGGACCACGGGTGAAGGAAAATCGCTTAAAACTGTGGGGAGGAGTCCGGGACTGCTCGCACTCCGAGACCAAGAGTATTGGACGGTGGTCTCAGTAGGGGACCTGTTAGGTGTTTCCGCTGCCATGAGAAGGGTCATGTTTCTGCGAACTGTCCTGTTACCGCTGAACCCATGCAGTGCGACGTTATAGACTCTAGAAAACGCATGTCTTTGGTTACACAGCTAGTGAGTGTGAATGCGGGTCAAAATGATACAGTGAAACACCTGTGTGAATTATCTGTTGATGGGAAAAATGTTGTGGCATTACTAGACTCTGGAAGTGTGGTGACTCTGGTGAAAGCTAGTCTGGTGGCACTTCCGTCTGGTCCGTCTGACAAGTTTTCTGTGACGTGTGTGCATGGTGACACCCGCTCGTACTTAACAGCGGTCATATGGATTTCTACTCCCTATGGGTCAGTGCAGCACAAAGTGGGACTCGTTCCCGCATTGTTACATGATGTAATCCTGGGCAGGGATTTTCCCTATTTCTGGCAGTTGTGGGAGAATCAGTTACTCCTTCACGGTAGCTGTACCCGTGAATCTTCTCCCATGCCATCTGGAGGTCCCGAGTCCCTAGAGGAGACCCCACAGGAAGATGTTGCTGGGGAGGTTAGTGAATCTAACCTTCAGTACCCCTTCTCCGTCATGGCGGGGGAAACAGAGGAAACTGAGGAACCTCAGCGAGAGGCGGAGGCAGACAGCCATCCGGCACCCTGCCTGCCAGATTTGGGAGTCCAGGTGGATGACTTCCACAGCGAGCAAATGAAAGATCCTACCCTGACTCCGGCTAGGAAAAATGTAAAAATGATAGATGGGGTACCCGTAGAACCTGACACTAGGCTAGCGTACCCGTATATGGTTCTTGAAAATGATTTGCTCTACCAGGTAGAAAAAAAAGGGGAAGACACAGTGCAACGGTTAGTGGTACCCAAACCTTATCGGCGGAAGGTACTGGATTTGGCCCACGGACATATAATGGGGGGACATCTGGGGGTACAGAAAACCACAGAAAGGATATTGCATTGTTTTGTGTGGCCTGGAATACATTGTGATGTGCGTAACTATTGTGAGTCCTGTCCAGAGTGCCAAATCGCGGCCCCTAAATCTCAGTTCCGTAGCCCTTTGGTACCCCTTCCTATCATCGGGGTCCCTTTTGAGAGAATTGGGATGGATTTGGTTGGGCCCCTTCCCCGATCCGCACGTGGGCACCAACATATCCTCGTCATCGTGGACTATGCCACTCGTTACCCGGAAGCCGTCCCTTTGCGTAACACAGCTACCAAGACGATCGCCAAGGAATTGGTACAAGTGTTTAGTCGGGTGGGAATTCCAAAACAGATACTCACCGACCAGGGGACTCCCTTTATGTCGAGGGTAATGAAGGAGCTCTGCAGGCTCTTACAAATAGACCCGTTGCGTACGTCTGTCTATCACCCTCAAACAGATGGCCTGGTTGAGCGCTTCAACAAAACCTTAAAACAGATGCTCCGGAAGGCGATAGACAAAGATGGGAAGAACTGGGATTACTTGTTACCCTATTTGCTGTTTGCCATTAGGGAAGTTCCCCAGTCTTCCACAGGATTTTCGCCTTTCGAACTGTTGTACGCCCGTCGTCCCCGGGGACTGCTGGACGTCGCAAAAGAAACCTGGGAAGGTCAAGTCACTCCCTTTAAAACGGTGATCGACCATGTAACACAAATGCAGGATCGTATTGCCGCTGTCATGCCCATTGTTAGGGACCATATGTTACAGGCCCAGGGAGCCCAGAGGCAAAGTTATGATAGAGGCGCTAAGGTCCGTACATTTGCACCCGGCGATAGGGTGTTGGTCCTAATCCCTACGGTGGATAGTAAATTCCTGGCGAAATGGCAGGGCCCATTTGAGGTCCGAGAAAGAGTTGGTGAAGTGAACTATAAAGTGTACCAGCCGGGTAAGAGAAAACCGGAACAGATTTATCATGTGAATCTGATAAAATCCTGGAAAGACCGCTCTGCCCTAACGGCGGATCTGCCCCGTCCGGTTTGTTCACCTACTGTACCAGAGGTGCAGGTTGCTGAGACTCTCTCAGAACGACAAAAATCTGAGGTTAAGCAATTTTTGTTACAGAACCGACAGTTTTTCTCCGAAAAACCTGGCCGGACGAAGTTGGTGAAACATGAGATTGTCACAGAGCCTGGCGTCACTGTTCATGTGAAGCCCTACCGGATTCCGGAAGCCCGCCGTGAAGCCGTCTCCCGGGAAGTGATGGCAATGTTGGACTTAGGAGTCATTGAGGAGTCACACAGCGCCTGGTCCAGTCCAATTGTGTTGATACCTAAACCGGATGGCTCCATCCGGTTTTGTAATGACTTTAGGAAACTGAATGCAGTTTCTAAATTTGATGCGTACCCTATGCCCCGGGTCGATGAGTTGATCGACCGGCTTGGTAAAGCCCGATACATTACGACCCTGGATTTAACAAAGGGGTACTGGCAGATTCCTCTGGCCGAGGCGGCCAGAGAGAAGACGGCATTTGCTACACCGGAAGGTCTGTTCCAGTATACTGGTGTCGGAGCTGTACTTTCCCAGGTGAGGGACGGAGTCGAACACCCGGTCCTCTATCTCAGTCGGAAACTGAATGTACATGAGCAGAGGTATGCCGTGGTTGAAAAAGAGTGCCTAGCCATTAAATGGGCTCTCGACTCCCTCAAGTATTACCTGGCTGGTAGGAAGTTTAGGCTGGTCACAGACCATGCCCCTCTCAAGTGGATGCACCTCCACAAGGACCGTAATAGTCGGGTAACCAGGTGGTTCCTTGCCCTGCAGGCTTACTCTTTTACGGTGGAGCACCGACCTGGGGTGCAGATGGGGAACGCCGATGCCCTATCCCGAGTGCACTGTTTCAAAAGTGTTCTTGCTCGACCGGAGTGGTCTGAGCAAGGGGGGGGGATATGTAAGACTCATGCTGGTGTGGTAGATGGAGGCAGGTATATCTCGCCCAGGTGTTTGTCCTATGTGAATTAGGCCACTCAGTATCTTCAGGGTGCTAATGGGTTAATGATTGCAGGAATAAAAGATGACCAGCTGGGTGTTTCCAGTGTCTGCCTGGGGCACACAGATTGCCTGCCTGTGTGAGACAAACGTGAGTGAAGAGCTCTGCTCAAGATCTGTATGATGTTAGCTGGGTGGGAGAAGCCCCCCCAGTTGTTGAGATAGCAACGTATTTGTTTAGTTAGTGCCGGACAGGCTAGGGTTTATTTTTATGTTTTGTTTTTTGTGTTGCTTTCACGTTAATAAATCTGACCTGAGGTCAGCCTGCTCAGAAACCTGCTGTACGCCTCAGATTCAATGCACAAACCACGTGTCCTTTGACCCCAGCAAAGGCGATCCCAGAGTGTTTTGTCACAATATATATATATATATCTTTATATTTCATACAGAGCTAGATAGCAGAATAGGCGCTAATTCAATTGTCGGGTTCTGTAAAATCATTACTGAACCAGACAGAATATGAGACATGGTTTACCTACAGTAAACCATTGCATATCCGTTAGATTTTTATATTTCCCTCACTAATAATGTTAGTAGTGTGTATATGTAATATTTTGGTGCTGTAGGTGTTAAATTAAAGGATTAATTCATGGAAAAAACTGGCTTGGGCTCCAGCTCAATTTCTCCACCAGAGAGGGAAAGCCAGTGACTGAGGGTAGATATTAATAGCCTAGAGAGGGACCATTGTTATTGCCCCCCCAGGTAAAAACATCTGCCCTCAGCCACCCCTATTCCGGCACTTCGCCTCTCTCTTCCCACTGCCCTGTGGCGATGGCAAATGAGGTAAAAATGGGTTAATGTGACCTTAATGTGACCTTGTGACCATGTAAGGTGACATTAAGCCTGGTTCATAATGGAGAGGTGTCAATAAGACATCTATTCATTATTAATCCAATAGTCTGAAAGGGTTAAAAATACACACACATTAAGAATAAAGTTTTTTAATGAAAAAATGAAACACACAGGTTTAATATGTTTATTACACTCTCAATCCAAGTGAAGCCCTCGTTCTTCTGTAAAAAACAAAACAAAATAAAAAAACAACAATATACCATACCTGTCCACCGCACAGTCAAGTCTTATGCTGTAATCCATCTCAAGGGGTTAAATAGTTTGCAACCCGGAGAGGTGCTAATGCTACCAGCAAGGCTGTAAACCATTGAGGAATTAAAGAAAAGCTGCCTGCGCAGCCTCCCCGACTGACCGGACATGAACTCTGTCGCGTGGGAAAGTTTCTGAACATTTTCCCACGCTGTCAAGTTCACCTAGTCAGGCAGGGAGTCAGCGCATGCTCAGTGACTACCGCTGACATCACTTAGGCTGCGCTGACTCCCCGCCACTCTCGGCGGCTCCGGGGCTGGGAGCTTTCTCTGAGCTGTGTGCAGGCCATTACCTTGACAACTGCGCAGCTTCGAGTACTCCCTCCACCTTCCCTGGACTGCTGGTCAGGTGACATAGCTGTAGCTAGAATGTATGGGCTCCTTGCAGGTCCTGACTACAGCCCATACATTCTAGATGTCTCAGTAGTGAATGTGCTAGAATACATGGGCTTCTGTCAGGTCCTCTCAGCAGCCCATACATTCTAGCTGATTCACAGCTGAAAATGATACAATGCATGGGCTCCTTCCAGGTATAGCATCTACCGTGACAAGAAAAGGAGCTGCGCCTGCTAGGGATTGCTTGTGAGGTAAGTATGAAAAACAATTTTTTTTCTTTATAAATTAAATTAGATGGGTGAGGGGGGCTGCAAATGATGGAGGAGGGTTGTAAATGATGGAGGGGGTTCTGCAAATTATGGAGGGGGCTGCAAATTATGGAGGGGGTGCTGCAAATGATGGAGGTGGTGCTGCAAATGATGGAGGGGGTTCTGCATTGATGGAGGGGGCTGCAAATGATGGAGGGGGCTGCACATGATGGAGAGGGCTGCAAATGATGGAAGGGGTGCTGCAAATGATGGAGGGGGCTGCAAATGATGGAGTACTGCAAATGATGGAGGGGGTGCTGCAAATGATGGAGGGGGCTGCCAATGATGGAGGGGGGCTGCAAATGGTGTAGGAGGGCTGAAAATGATGAAGGAAGTGCTGCAAATGATGAAAAGGGCTGCAAATGATGGAGGGGGCTGCAAATGATGGAGGGGGTGCTGCAAATGATTGAGGGGGTGTTGCAAATTATGGAGGGGGTTCTTCAAATGATGGAGTGGGCTGCATATGATGGAGGGGGGCTGAATGATGGAGGGGGCTGCAAATGATGGAGGGGGGCTGCAAATGATGGAGGGGCTGCAAATGATGGAGGGGGCTGCAAATGATGGAGGACTGCAAATGATGGAGGGGGTGCTGCAAATGATGGAGGCGGTGCTGAATGATGGAGGGGCTGCAAATCATGGAGGGGTGCTGCAAATGATGGAGGGGGGCTGCAAATGATGGAGGACTGCAAGTGATGGAGGAGGCTGCAAATGATGGAGGACTGCAAATGATGGAGGGGGCTGCAAATGATGAAAGAGCTGCAAATGATGGAGGGGGCTGCCAATGATGGAGGGGGGCTGCAAATGATGGAGGGGGGCTGAAAATTATGAAGGAAGTGCTGCAAATGATAAAAAGGGCTGCAAATGATGGAGGGGGCTGAAAATGATGGAGGGGGTGCGGCAAATGATGGAGGGGGTGCTGCAAATGGTGGAGGGGGTTCTGCAAATGATGTAGGGGGCTGCAAATGATGGAGGGGGTGCTGAAAATGATGGAGGGGGCTGCAAATGATGGAGGGGGCTGCAAATGATGGAGGGGGTGCTGCAAATGATGGAAGGGGGGCTGAAAATGATGAAGGGGTGCTGCAAATGATAAAAAGGGCTCCAAGTGATGGAGGGGGGCTGCGAATGATGGAGGGGGCTGTAAATGATGGAGGGGTGCTGCAAATGATGGAGGGGGTTCTGCAAATGATGGAGGAGACTAAAAATGATAGAGGGGTGCTTCAAATGATGGAGGGGGCTGCAAATGATGGAGGGGCTGCAAATGATGTAGGGGGCTGTAAATGATGGAGGACTGCAAATGATAGAGGGGGCTGCAAATGATGGAGGGGGCTGCCAATGATGGAGGGGGGCTGCAAATGATTGAGGGGGTGTTGCAAATGATGGAGGGGGCTGCAAATGATGGAGGGGGCTGCAAATGATGACAGGACTGCAAATGATGGAGGGGGCTGCAAATGATGGAGGGGGCTGTAAATGATGGAGGGGGGCTGAAAATGATGAAAGGGTACTGCAAATGATAAAAAGGGCTCAAAGTGATGGAGGGGGGCTGCAAATGATGGAGGGGGCTGCAAATGATGGAGGGGGTGCTGCAAATTATGGAGGGGGTTCTGCAAATGATGGAGGGGACTGCAAATGATGGAGGGGGTGCTGCAAATTATGGAGGGGGTTCTACAAATGATGGAAGGGCTGCAAATGATGGAGGGTGGTGTAAATGATGGAGGACTGCAAATGATGGAGGGGCTGCAAATGATGAAAGGGGTGCTGCAAATGATGGAGGGGGCTGCCAATGATGGAGGGGGCTGCAAATGATGGAGGGGGGCTGAAAATGATGAAGGGGTGCTGCAAATGATAAAAAAGACTGCAAATGATGGAGGAAGGCTGCAAATGATGGAGGGGGCTGCAAATGATAAGGGGGCTGCAGATGATAAGGGGGCTGCAAATAATGGAGGGGGCTTCAAATGATGAAAAGGGGCTGCCAATGAAGGAGGGGGTGCGGCAAATGATGTAGGGGGCTGCAAATTATGGAGGGGGACTGCAAATGATGGATGGGGCTGCATATGATGGAGGGGGGCTGCAAATGATGGAGGGGGCTGCAAATGATGCAGGGGGTGCTGCAAATGATGGAGGAGACTGCAAATGATGGAGGACTGCAATTGATGGACGGGGCCGCAAATGACGAAAGGGCTGCAAATGATGGAGGGGGTGCTACAAATGATGGAGGGGGCTGCCAATGATGGAGGGGCTGCAAATGATGGAGGCGGGCTGAAAATGAAGAAGGGGGTGCTGCAAATGATAAAAAGGGCTGCAAATGATGGAGGTGCGCTCCAAATGATGGATGGGTTGTGCAAATGATGGAGGGAGCTGCAAATGATAGAGGGAGTTGTGCAAATGATGGAGGGGGCTGCAAATGATAGAGGGGGTGCTGCAAATGATGGAGGGGGTGTGGCAAATGATGGCGGGGCTGCAAATGATGGAGGACTGCAAATGACGGAGGACTGCAAATGATGGAGGGGGCTGCAAATAATGAAAGGGCTGCAAATGATGAAGGGGGTGCTGTAAATGATGAAGGGGGCTGCCAATGATGGAGTTGGGCTGCAAATAATGGAGGGGCGACTGCAAATAATGAAGGGGTGCTGCAAATAATAAAAAGGGCTGCAAATTTTGGAGGGTGGCTGCAAATGATAAAGGGGGCTCAAATGATAAAGGGGGCTGGGAATAATGGAGGGGCTTCAAATGATGAAAGGGAGCTGCCAATGAAGGAGGGGGTGCTGCAAATGATGTAGGGGGTTGCACATGATGGAGGGGTCTGCAAATGATTGAGGGGGTTCTGCAAACCATTAAAAGGGGCTGCAAATGATAAATGGGGCTGCAAATAAAGGAAGGGGTGCTGCAATTTGCAAATGATGATGGAGTCGGGGCTGCAAATGATGGAGGGGGCTGCAAAGGATGATGTGATGGAGGGGACAGGAAACTACATATGAATGAAAGGGGACTGCACATGATGAAGTGGGGGAGAATGTGGGACTGCAAGTGATGAAGTGAGGGGAAAAGGGGACTGCAAATGAAGAAAAGAGGGGGAAGAGAACAGTGAATGATGAAGTGAGGGATGGGGGACAGCAATTGAATTGAAGGTGGGTGATAGGGAGAGCAAATGAGGACCTGGGGGAGAGCAAATAATGATGAATTTTCAGGGTAGTGGGAATAACTGATGTATTGAATGTGGAGGAGAGCAGTTGATAATGAATAGAGGGTGGGGGTGGAAGAGAGCAAAGACATGGCAATGAATTGGGGCGGAAGGGGCATGTAAATTTAATCATTCGGCGGAGCGGTAGGCACATAGTGAGGGACGTTGAGGATGCAGTGACTGGTAATGAATTGGGGAAGATTACAGGGGCTAATTAATGTATATATTTTTTAGGTGGAGAAAATGGCTATTTATAGTTGGTGTGGGCGCAGTGGTGAATTATGATTTATATTTGGAATGGTGGACTGTTAATAACCAATTATATATTAATGTTGGGTGCATGTCTGTATTCAGATGTGTAGTGTAGGAGAAAGGAAAAAAGTGGGGAATGTGCTCTGGAAGCAGGGTTCTAGGTAACTATGTGTTATTTTATGCAGAGATGAGTCTTGGCTGGAAGAAATGATGGCGGTCTACGCTGCATGAAAAATAAAAGCAAAGATGAGGGACTTAAGCTAGAGATGTCACTGGTAAGACAGTGTGTTACCTGTACACTGACACTTTACACTGCATACTCTGTACAGAGATCCTGTGTATAATGTCACCAGTGATCACTATATTATCTGTACACTGACACTATACACTCTATTACCTGTTCACTGTACACTAAATACAGAGCTCCTGTGTATAATGTCACTGGTAATCATGGTATTACCTGTACACTGACCCTAAATACAGACCTCCTATGTATAATATCACTGGGGATATCTGTATTACCTGTACATTGACACTATATACAGCGCTCCTGTGTATAATGTCACTGGTGATCACTGTATTACCTGTACACTGACACTATATACAGAACTCCTGTGTATAATATCACTGATGATCTTTGTATTACCTGTACACTATACTCTATACACAGAGCTCCTGTGTATAATGGCATTAGTGTTGCTTTTTTATTATCCCCTTCAAAAAGCAGCCCTTTTTCGTTTTTTGCTCCCCTACTTCCCAGAGCCATAACTTTTTTATTTTTCTGTCAATATGGTTATGTGAGGACTTGTTTTTTTGCGTGACGAGTTGTACTTTTGAATGACACCATTGTTTTTACCATGTCTTGTACTAAAAAATGGGGAAAAAAATCCAAGTGTGGTGAAATTGCAAAAAAAGTGCAATCCCACGCTTGTTTTTTGCTAGGTTCACTAAATGCTACAACTGACTTGCCACTGTGATTTTCCAAGTTATTATGAGTTCATAGACACCAAACATGTCTAGGTTATTTTTTTCTAAGTGTTGAAAAAAATTCCAAACTTTGCTAAGAAAAAATGGGCAATTTTCCAATATCCGTAGCGTTTCCATTTTTCGGGATCTTGGGTTGGGTGAGGGCTTATTTTTTGCATGCCGAGCTGACATTTTTAATGATACCTTTTTAGATCGCCCATTACTGCAGTTTAATGCAATGTCGCAGCGACCAAAAAAACGTAATTCTGGCGTTTCAAGTTTTTTTCTCGCTACATCGTTTAGCAATCAGGTTAATCCTTTTTTTTATTGATAAATCGGGCGATTCTGAATGCGGCGATACCAAATATGTGTATGTTTGATTTTTTGTATTGTTTTATTTTGAATGGGGCGAAAGGGGGGTGATTTAAACTTTTATATATCTTTTTTTTTCATATTTTCTAAAATATTTGTTTTTTACTTTTGCCATGCTTCAATAGCCTCCATGGGAGACTAGAAACTGGCACAACTTGATCAGCTCAACTACATAGGAGCGAAGCTCAGATCGCTACTATGCAGCTGAATTCCTGTATTGCTATGAGTGCCGACCACAGGGTGGTGCTCACAGCAATCCGGCATCAACAACCATAGAGCTCTCAAGGAGACCTCTGGTTGTCATGCTGATCACGTGACGGGCTCAGAGATGTGCTCATTTCCGGACGGATGCCGGAAGTGCTAGTTAAATGCCGCTGTCAGCGTTTGACAGCAGCATTTAACTAGTTAATAGCGTGGGTGAATCGTGATTCCACCATAAAGCGGGCCAGCCATTGCTATAATGCATCCTGTGTGAACAAAGGCCACAGTATACAGAGCCATCTAGGGCCCAGCTGCACCCTGAAAAATGATGTGCCCAAAAAGATAACAATGTATGTAAGGTATTAGTTGGTATTCCCATAGCAATGGCTGGCCTGCTTTATGGCGTCACTAATAGGCCTTGAGCCATATGCTCTGCATTTCTGTGTGAACATGCCACATACAGATTATTTTGCACAGGTGTGCCAGGCGGCCAAATCCTGATTGTAGGCTGGCTGCATTATTGGTATTATTGCATCTGTGCATCTGTCATCCACCATCTTAACTTGGGTCCGCTGTACTTTGGTTAGTGTTAATTGTTTGGAGGCCTTGGGCAGGTAAGCATCTTTGCCTGTGTACTGTTTTTTTTTGTCAAGAATTAGTGGAGTTTTTTCCTCTTATGGTGTTTTTTTTCCTTTTCTTAAAGGGAACCTGTCATCCTGAAAATCGCAGGTGAGGTAAGCCCACCGGCATCAGGGGCTTATCTACAGCATTCTGTAATGCTGTAGATAAGCCCCCGATGTTACCTGAAAGAGGAGAAAAAGACGTTAGATTATACTCACCCAGGGGCGGTCCCGCAGCTGGTCCGGTCGGATGGGTGTCTCTGGTCCGCTGCGGCGCCTCCCATCTTCATTCCAAGACATCCTCTTCTGATCTTCAGCCACGGCTCTGGCGCAGGCGTACTTTGTCTGCCCTGTTGAGGGCAGAACAAAGTACTGCAGTGCGCAGGCGCCGGAAAGGTCAGAGAGGCCCGGCGCCTGCGCACTGCAGTACTTTGCTGTGCCCTCAACAGGGCAGACAAAGTACGCCTGCGCCGGAGCCGTGGCTGAAGATCAGAAGAGGACGTCTTGGAATGAAGATGGGAGGCACCGCAGCGGACCAGAGACACCCATCCGACCGGACCAGCAGCGGGACCGCCCCTGGGTGAGTATAATCTAACGTCTTTTTCTCCTCTTTCAGGTAACATCGGGGGCTTATCTACAGCATTACAGAATGCTGTAGATAAGCCCCTGATGCCGGTGGGCTTACCTCACCTGCGATTTTCGGGGTGACAGGTTCCCTTTAACAAACCTTTCCAGGCTGCCGTTATCCCGGTTGCTTGTGCACCTTTTTCTACCACACTTTTTCCTTCCACTCAACTTACCTTTAATAGGCTTGGATACAGCACTCTATGAATAGCCAGCTTCTTTAGCAATGACCTTTTTTTGGAATGCCCTCCTTGTTGAGTGTGTCAATGACTGCCTTCTGGACACCTGTCAAGTCAGCAGTCTTCCCCATGATTGTGGAGCCTACTGAAACAGACTAATGGATCATTTTAAACACTTTTGAAGCTTTTGCAGGTGTTTGTTGTTAATTATTCTAATTTACTGAGATAACGACCTTTGGGATTTCTTTGGCTGTAAGCCATAATCTTCAACATTATCAGAAAAGAACACTTGAAATAAATCACTCTGTTTGCAATGACTCTATATAATATTTGAGTCTCACTTTTTGCATTGAACAACTGAAATAAATTAACTTTTCCATGATATTCTAATTTTGTGAGAAGCACCTCTAAATAGAGGAAAAACTTGTCACTCAGAGGTTGAGTAGAATAGTGGAAGTATTAGACAATCCAATTGTGCAAACATTAGCTTTTCAGTCGTAAACCTCGGACCTTCTTCAGAAAGCAACAGATTGCTGAAGATTACAGAAGGGGCAAGTGATCCAGGGCATTGGCAGGATCCGTGCAGAGGAGCACAGTGAAGCCTGATCTAAGCTTGGCAATGTGTTATGACTGATGCTTTGAAGCTCTGAAGATTAGGATGTCATCCAGACATGCTGATACAGGACATGAAAGAAGATCTTATTTATAAAGTGGTAGAACACAGCTGGTGCAAAGCATAATCCGAAAGGCATACCTAGATATTTATAGCAACCTTTGTGTTACTTGAATGCGGTTTTTGATTCACTGCCCTCTTTAATACGAATTAGGTTATAAGCTCCATGCAGGTGTAATCTAGTAAAGACTTAAGCACCATAAATTTGTCAAATAACTCAGAGATCAGGGGCAATGTAGATATCACAGAGCTTTTATTCATCGCCAGATAGCTTATGCACAGTCTCAAAGACCCACCTTACTTTTTAACGAAGAAGAAGCCTGCTTCAGCTGGGGATTTAGATTTTTGGATGAATCCTCTCCAGGTTGGCAGACATTGCCTCAGTGTCTGAGAGAGATAAAGAATTTTTTTTTGTCTGGGAGGTTCCATACATGGCAGAAGAGGAATGACACATTCATACATCCAATGACAAGGTAGCATCTCGACCCTCTTCTTGGTGAAGATAATTAGAGGCAGTGGGTGCAGTGGATGCAGAACAGAGTTTCAGAGAAGGTGGTTGGGGTAGAACTTTGAGGTAATTATGAAAACAAAATGGTCTCCACTGGGTCTACAAGATGATCCCCACTGCTTTGACCAGTCAATGACTGCAGTCATGAAAGTCCCAAAAGCAGCAGTGAATCAGAAAGTGGTCAAATAAAAAATTAAATATCCTCAATGTGTAGTGCATAAATAATTGGGATGTCAATTACTGGGATCTCAATCTGCGCAAGCGCTGCCTCAAGCATCCATCTTCCTGGAGCTGTAGCCAAGATCCAAGTCTGCGCATGCACCACCTCTGGCTTCAGGAAAATGACCACATAGAAACCAATTCACTCCTCTCTGCTGACACTTGGCCCGCACCATTGCACCGATGGGCTACCCACTTCTCACAGCCAGGGACAGCAGCATTGCCCCATTTCTGCCATCGCTGGCAGGAAGGGACCTTGCCTCCTATTTCCCCACTCCACCACCACTGCCCTCCTGGTGAGATACCTTAAAGGGACACTGTCACCTGAATTTGGAGGGAACAATCTTCAGCCATGGAGGCGGGGTTTTTGGGTGTTTGATTCACCCTTTCCTTACCCGCTGGCTGCAATATTGGATTGAAGTTCATTCTCTGTCCTCCGTAGTACATGCCTGCACAAGGTAATCTTGCCTTGCGCAGGCGTGTACTATGGAGGACAGAGAATGAACTTCAATCCAATATTGCAGCCAGCATGCAGCCTGCTGGTAAGGAAAGGGTGAATCAAACACCCCAAAACCCCGCCTCCATGGCTGAAGATTGTTCCCTCCAAATTCAGGTGACAGTGTCCCTTTAAATTCGGACTATGAGACTTACAAACAATCTATTTTTTTTCTTATTTTTCTCCCTAAATTTGGGGTGCGTCTTATGGTCCGGTGTGTCATATAGTCCGAAAAATACTGTACTTTTTTAATTTCATTCTTCATGTGCTAGAAAGAAGCAAGCTACTACAAAATTACTGTACTTCAGTGTAACAAGCAGTGACTAGTGAATGAAAATTGGCGTGCAGACAGCAGTTGAGGTTAGGTGCAGGTGGAAGGGAGTGGTGAACTCCTGGGACATCAAGTGAAGAAATTTCACCGCACACTCAAAAAGTTCATTGCAAGTTTTTTAATTATTTCCTAATTCAAGTGCAGGTAGCAGACAAAATTGAGTATATAGTGCAAAGTATTATGCGAGTGTCATGCATTTTTTATGAGAGTACAATCTGATTTTTCACACCTAGCATCCGACTTACATCCGAATGCAGTGGAATTGCTATCCGACTGCAATGTGATTTTAATGAGCGTTTACATAGAGAAATTTTCACATCATTCTTCAAAAAAAAAAAAAAAATATATATAAATATATATATATATACACATATACACAGGTGGTCACAGGAATCGTTTGATTGCAGTGATTGCCTCAAAAGGTTGCTCAACAAAATATTAAGTTAAAGGGAAACTGTCACCTGAATTTGGCGGGACAGGTTTGCAGTCATATGGGCGGGGTTTTCGGGTGTTTGATTCACCCTTTTCTTACCTGCTGGCTGCATGCCGGCCGCAATATTGGGTTGAAGTAGCCAGCAGGTAAGGAAAGGGTGAATCAAACACCCGAAAACTCCGCCCATATTACCTGTCCTGCCAAATTCAGGTGACAGGTTCCCTTTAAGGGTACTAGTGATGAGCGATGAGCGAACATACTCGTTACTCGAGATTTCCCGAGCACGCTCGGGTGTCCTCCGAGTATTTTTTACTGCTCGAAGATTTAGTTTTCAGCGCCGCAGCTGAATGATCTACATCTGTTAGTCAGCATAAGTACATGTGGGGATTGCCTGGTTGCTAGGGAATCCACACATGTACTTATGCTGACTAACAGATGCAGGCACAACTCGATCGCCTCTGCTACATAGCAGCGATCTGCTGATCGCTGCTATGTAGCAGAAATGCAGGTGTGCTTTGAGCGCCGTCCACAGGGTGGCGCTCACAGCCACCGGCGATCAGTAACCATAGAGGTCTCAAGGACCTCTATGGTTACAATGGAGATGCATCGCCGACCCCCGATCATTTGACGGGGGTCGGTGATGACGTAATTTCCGGCCGCCCGGCCGGAAGCGGTAGTTAAATGCCACTGTCTGCGTTTGACTGCGGCATTTAACTAGTTAATAGGTGCGGGCAGATTGCGATTCTGCCCGCGCCTATTACGGGCACATGTCAGCTGTTCAAAACAGCTGACATGTCCCGGCTTTGGTGCGGGCTCACCGCGGAGCCCTGCATCAAAGCGGGGCTTCTGACCTCAGACGTACTATCCCGTCCGAGGTCAGAAAGGGGTTAAAACAGGAGTACCAACAATTTTGACCACGTGTATATATAATAGATAGAATAAAAGCCGGCAACTCATGTGCCGCCTAAAGTAAAATCACAGAGTGACAGGTTAGAATAGAATAGATAGATAGAGCTCTGGCAAAAATTAAGAGACCACTGCAAAATGTTCAGTTTGTCTTATTTTTCTCTTTATAGGTATATTTTTGAGTAAAATGTAAATTGTTCATTTGTTCTATAAACTTCTGACAACGTGTCTCCGGATTTCCAAGCAATAAATTTTGTATTTATTTTCTGAAAAAGAATAATGGTCAAAATTTAAAAACAAACAGTGCTTTCAGACCTCAAACAATGCGAAGAAAACAATTTCATAATCATTTAGAAGCAACAATACTAATATACTCAGGAAGAGTTCAGAAATCAATATTTTGTGGAATAACCATGATTTTTAATCACAGCTTTCCTGCATCTTGGCATGCTTTCCACCAGTCTTTCACACTGCTCCTGGTGCAAAAATGTAAGCAGTTCTTCTTTGTTTGTTGGCTTGTGACTATCCATCATCCTCTTTATTACATTCCAGAGGTTTTCAATGGGGTTCTGGTCTGGAGATTGGGCTGCCCATGAAAGGGTTAATTTGTCATCAATATTTGTAAGTCAAAAGCAGGCATGCAGCCCATCCAGAGGAAAAAAGTATAATTAGCAAATGTTTTATCTTTTCTGTGTTTCAGGTCCATTCAGGACTTACAATTGCCTATATTGCTACAACATAATGTACCAAAAATATTGCAGTGCGAAAGTTGACATTTTTTTTTTTCGTTCTCTATAAACTAAGCTTTAAATAATAAAAAAAAAGGTATAATGCCACATGCCAATTCTTGGTAATTTAAAAAAAAACTAAACATAGGTTACCACGGTGTATTAACATAGAAAATGCCAGATAACTTTTATTATGAAAGTGTTTCAGGTATTTTGAGTTTTCTGATTACGGTATATAAGAATTCACTCCAGTACACTTCAGATACCACTGAGAGGAGCTGTAGATTTACTTTTGCTCATTTACTCCTTTTATAGTTACACTTTTTAAATCCTATAAAAATCGTATGTAATATTTTTATTTAAATAGTTAAAAAAAATACATCAACTAACCAACTATGATTCATCAACCAACTGCTTATGAATAATAAAATAGTAGAGTTCTTATGGTTCTTTTTTGGTGCTGACACTGATCGAAAAACCCACAATACTTTATAGAGCAATGCATGGGAAAAAAACGTAATGCTAAGCCCTATCTTTGCATAAATGTATACAGAATTATGTGTATTCTGTGGATTGTCAAATCTGAAACACTCATTTAGTGGAACTGTTTCAGATTTTTCCAGCAAATTTCACAAATGTAAAATTGGGCTTGCAGAAATACATGTGCTTTTCGCCAAAACACTTTTTATAAGTTGGACAAAGCCATGCACTATTGATTTTTATTTATAGCAGGGTATATGTACATTTTATTTCTATATTTTAGGTTTTGTCTTTTTAATGGCCAGTGTGAACATGCTCTTACATGTTGCATGCTTACTATCTTATAGTCCAGTGGGTTTCTTTCCATTTTGCTTTAGGTTCTTGCACTCCCTTTCTTTGAGCTGGGCATTACGTTTATATAGCTTCCTAATTAGAGATGAGCAAACCTGTCAAGGCCTGGTAGTCCTGGTGCTTGGAGAGCCCTGCCAAATTCAGGCAGTACACATGAAGGAGACCTAACTTGGAGTCCAAACGTTTCCAAAAATTAGGGGTGCACATGAAAAGTGGCATCAATAGACCCACAGTAGAAATTTGATAATGGCACAACAGCCATGGGCCATGCATGAGGTATCAGGGTCTGGGCCAGCACTTACAGCTTGGAATTTAAGTTTAAATTGGTAGAAAAAATTGAAGATAGTAACACAGGTAGCACATAATATGCAAAAAGTTTATTGAACAACAAACACAACATTAAAACATTTAAAACCAACAAATAGTACATAAAACATCCTCAAACAACAACAAACACTCCCCTGGCAAAGCTATGCATGTCTAATCCCACAGCACCTCTAGTATAGATGCAAGCATACTGTATATACTCTGACTACTTTTACCTTATTATTGATACTTATTTGTACTTTCATTGTTTTTTTCCATTCTTCTTTATCCATTTCTGGATACTTTCCTCATTGCTTCTCAGATTCCAGCTCTGAGCCATTTACACCCAGCAGTATTTGATGATTGTATTCACCTGTGTTAATACCTTTTTAATATTGGTCAGTTCTATACAGCTTGAATCATTGCTTTATTAGTGATGGTCGAGCACTAAAATGCTTGAGTGCTCGTTACTCGGGTTGAGCAAATTGGAATACTCAGGTACTCGACCCGAGCAGCGAGCCAAATGTAAGTCTATGGGAGACCGTGGCTGCTCAAATCTTTGGGCATCGCTACATGCAATCTCATCTTGCCCCACTTCAAGTTGACAGCTCTTCGGAGTGTCTAAGTGTGGGATCAGTTGTCTCAGGGCACTCGGTATGGTGGGAGGAAGGAGGATCAGGCTGAGTAATATGCGGTCCAGACTCACGGCTACTCAGACTTGACCGTGTGGAAGACGTGGTGGTGGTGGCTAAGTGACTGGAAGCATTATTCGCTATCCCACCAACAACCATTTCACACTGGTCTTACTTCAATAGTGGTGTGCTGCGGTACCCTACAGACTGGGACAGGAAGGTCAAGCGAGAAGATGTCGATCTTTGTTGCGGTCCCTTTTAGCTAGGCCACTGTCTCGTCCTCTGCATGCACCATCAGCATCATGTCCACTTTCCCATCCCTTGCCCCTTGCATTGCCAACTATAAATGGACTACTAAAATATTTTCAAAGTTCAATGCAAATGGAATGTATGCCTGAAAAGCAAGTTTTGTAGCCCATAGATAGACCGGGCGTCTGACTGAAATAACGGACTGTTTTAATATTTGGCCTGGATTTTTTAAAATTTTTTAAAAACTAAATACTATAGAGAACAAGGGTAGCAGAGAGACAAAAAAACTGGTATGTATGCCTGAAAAGCAAGTATTTGGGACAACAGATAGACCAGGCGTCTTACTGAGATAACAGGCTGTTTCAATATGTGGCCTGGACTTTTTTTTACATTTTTTTAACCACAAAATACTGTATAGACCAAAGGTAGCAGATAAAAAAGTGGAATGTATGCCTTAAAAGCAAGTATTTGTACAGCACAGATAGACCAGGCGTCGGATGGAGATACCAGACTGTTGTAATACGTGGCCTGGATTTAAAAAAATAAATAAATAAATTAGCCACAAAATACTGTATAGACCAAGGGTAGCAAACAAAAAAGTGGAATGTCTGCCTGAAAAGCAAGAATTTGGAGACCATAGATAGACCAGACATCTGACTGAGATAACAGACTGTTTCAATATGTGACCTTGATTTTTTGGGGCCCACCAAATTGTGTCAATAAGTAGGCTATGACACTTAAAAAATAAATTGGAGTGCTAAAATTGTAAAAAAAAAAGGCCAGAATTTTCTGTGCACTCACATCTGATGCCTGGGACAAAAAAAAACTTTTTAAATTGTTAGATTTTCACACTCTTGTATTGAAATGACCTGGCTGTAGTCTGTAGTGTGACCAAGCAAATAAATGTAGTAAAAAGGGGGCTATGGATTGCTTTGTAATAAAATTAGCAGGTATTAGGTGCAAAAAAAAAAAAAAATCCTAGCCAAGGATGACTGCAGCTACGTATATATAAAATACGCATCAGCAGACAGTAATGAAGCCTTTTGATGTATGCAGTGAGATCTATATACTCACATACAGTGCCTGCATGCCTTGCACTGATGTGGATATGTGCACATAGACTCCCCTGCCTACCTAGCACTGCAAATTAGCCCTAAACAGGACTGTTGGTTTATCAGGATTTGTGGATTGAACACTAGTAGACCCACACTAACTAATTAAAGAACGAATCTGACCCTATCTCAGCAGCAGCTCTCCCTACACTAGCTGAGTCCGGAGCAGAATGCACCGAGCAGAGTGGCGCCAGGTCTCTTATAGACCTGATGACGCTGTACGGCCAGCCAATCTCTGTAATACCACAACAAAGATGGCTGCGGTATTACAGTGCATGGCAGATAATCCCTGCATGTTAATTGGTGCTCTAAAAAGCACCAAAATTAAGAGGAGGAGACCCGAGCTCCCGCTGAATCAGTGCTCGCCAGTACACCGAGCACAGTGATACTCGGGTGGGTACCGAGTAGTTGCGAGCATTCTCGCTCGTCATCACTATGCTTTATCTGTTACCAGAGATTTTTTTTTGCATGCATGGTATCAGCTGAACTTGCTTGGACGTTATTCGCTTTATTGACCATCTGATACTGTCTACACAAGGAATCTTTAGGATGCACTGTTTGGGTGTCATGCCTATCAAATATAGGGTTTGCATAACTCTTACACTGGGCTTTATTGTATTGCCATCAAGATAATGTACGTACCCATTTTTGAGGTCATATTCATTGTTAGGGAATATTACTCTTCATAACATTGGTCTGTAGGGACAGCTGTGTATCATTTAGGTTCATTGTTACTTGGGGAGGTTCTATGTACCATTTGTTGGTTTTAAATGTTTTTAATGTTGCGTTTGATGCTCAATAAACTTTTTGCATCAGGAGCTTATCTACAGCATTTTGTAATGCTGTAGATAAGCTGCCGATGTTACCTGAAAGAGGAGAAAAAGACGTTAGATTATATTCACCCAGGGGCGGTCCTGCTCCGATGGGTGTCTCAGGTCCGGAACAGTGCCTCCCATCTTCATTCCATGACGTCCTCTTCTGGTCTTCACGCCACAGCTTCAGTACATTTCAAAAACCTGACCTGCACATCCAAACATAGACTGAGTGTGAACAGGTGCTGAACCCAGAGTCGCCAACTCGTTTTTACATGTACCCATTCAGATGGAGACGTTTATTCTCAGTGAGGTAGGTCAAGCGTAGGACCTCGTATAAGAGAGATGCCTTAACGTGGCTACGAGGTACACATAAAATTGGCCATTTTTGTGCGCTAAAAGCTCTCATTTTTCATATTTCTAGTGCAGTAATGCAGTTCAAATTTCGTTTTTTCAAGTTTGCATGTTTTGGCGCTGCAGTGTGCTGCCCTATTTATTTAACTATATACGAGTTGGCGACTCTGGGTTCAGCACCTGTTCACACTCAGTCTATGTTTGGATGTGCAGGTCAGGTTTTTGAAATGTATTCTCTAGCCTTCTGATCGTGCACTCCCCGCCTCCTAGCTTCAGGTGTTTTAATTATAGTAGGTCCAATACCCCTCCACATAGAGAGAGAATTTGAGTCCAAGAAGAGGTTTTTACATGTACCCATTCAGATGGAGACGTTTATTCTCAGTGAGGTAGGTCAAGCGTAGGACCTCGTATAAGAGAGATGCCTTAACGTGGCTACGAGGTACACATAAAATTGGCCATTTTTGTGCGCTAAAAGCTCTCATTTTTCATATTTCTAGTGCAGTAATGCAGTTCAAATTTCGTTTTTTCAAGTTTGCATGTTTTGGCGCTGCAGTGTGCTGCCCTATTTATTTAACTATATACGAGTTGGCGACTCTGGGTTCAGCACCTGTTCACACTCAGTCTATGTTTGGATGTGCAGGTCAGGTTTTTGAAATGTATTCTCTAGCCTTCTGATCGTGCACTCCCCGCCTCCTAGCTTCAGGTGTTTTAATTATAGTAGGTCCAATACCCCTCCACATAGAGAGAGAATTTGAGTCCAAGAAGAGGTTTTTACATGTACCCATTCAGATGGAGACGTTTATTCTCAGTGAGGTAGGTCAAGCGTAGGACCTCGTATAAGAGAGATGCCTTAACGTGGCTACGAGGTACACATAAAATTGGCCATTTTTGTGCGCTAAAAGCTCTCATTTTTCATATTTCTAGTGCAGTAATGCAGTTCAAATTTCTTTTTTTCAAGTTTGCATGTTTTGGCGCTGCAGTGTGCTGCCCTATTTATTTAACTATATACGAGTTGGCGACTCTGGGTTCAGCACCTGTTCACACTCAGTCTATGTTTGGATGTGCAGGTCAGGTTTTTGAAATGTATTCTCTAGCCTTCTGATCGTGCACTCACCGCCTCCTAGCTTCAGGTGTTTTAATTATAGTAGGTCCAATACCCCTCCACATAGAGAGAGAATTTGAGTCCAAGAAGAGGTTTTTACATGTACCCATTCAGATGGAGACGTTTATTCTCAGTGAGGTAGGTCAAGCGTAGGACCTCGTATAAGAGAGATGCCTTAACGTGGCTACGAGGTACACATAAAATTGGCCATTTTTGTGCGCTAAAAGCTCTCATTTTTCATATTTCTAGTGCAGTAATGCAGTTCAAATTTCGTTTTTTCAAGTTTGCATGTTTTGGCGCTGCAGTGTGCTGCCCTATTTATTTAACTATATACGAGTTGGCGACTCTGGGTTCAGCACCTGTTCACACTCAGTCTATGTTTGGATGTGCAGGTCAGGTTTTTGAAATGTATTCTCTAGCCTTCTGATCGTGCACTCCCCGCCTCCTAGCTTCAGGTGTTTTAATTATAGTAGGTCCAATACCCCTCCACATAGAGAGAGAATTTGAGTCTAAGAAGAGGTTTTTACATGTACCCATTCAGATGGAGACGTTTATTCTCAGTGAGGTAGGTCAAGCGTAGGACCTCGTATAAGAGAGATGCCTTAACGTGGCTACGAGGTACACATAAAATTGGCCATTTTTGTGCGCTAAAAGCTCTCATTTTTCATATTTCTAGTGCAGTAATGCAGTTCAAATTTCGTGTTTTCAAGTTTGCATGTTTTGGCGCTGCAGTGTGCTGCCCTATTTATTTAACTATATACGAGTTGGCGACTCTGGGTTCAGCACCTGTTCACACTCAGTCTATGTTTGGATGTGCAGGTCAGGTTTTTGAAATGTATTCTCTAGCCTTCTGATCGTGCACTCCCCGCCTCCTAGCTTCAGGTGTTTTAATTATAGTAGGTCCAATACCCCTCCACATAGAGAGAGAATTTGAGTCCAAGAAGAGGTTTTTACATGTACCCATTCAGATGGAGACGTTTATTCTCAGTGAGGTAGGTCAAGCGTAGGACCTCGTATAAGAGAGATGCCTTAACGTGGCTACGAGGTACACATAAAATTGGCCATTTTTGTGCGCTAAAAGCTCTCATTTTTCATATTTCTAGTGCAGTAATGCAGTTCAAATTTCGTTTTTTCAAGTTTGCATGTTTTGGCGCTGCAGTGTGCTGCCCTATTTATTTAACTATATACGAGTTGGCGACTCTGGGTTCAGCACCTGTTCACACTCAGTCTATGTTTGGATGTGCAGGTCAGGTTTTTGAAATGTATTCTCTAGCCTTCTGATCGTGCACTCCCCACCTCCTAGCTTCAGGTGTTTTAATTATAGTAGGTCCAATACCCCTCCACATAGAGAGAGAATTTGAGTCCAAGAGGAGGTTTTTACATGTACCCATTCAGATGGAGACGTTTATTCTCAGTGAGGTAGGTCAAGCGTAGGACCTCGTATAAGAGAGATGCCTTAACGTGGCTACGAGGTACACATAAAATTGGCCATTTTTGTGCGCTAAAAGCTCTCATTTTTCATATTTCTAGTGCAGTAATGCAGTTCAAATTTTGTTTTTTCAAGTTTGCATGTTTTGGCGCTGCAGTGTGCTGCCCTATTTATTTAACTATATACGAGTTGGCGACTCTGGGTTCAGCACCTGTTCACACTCAGTCTATGTTTGGATGTGCAGGTCAGGTTTTTGAAATGTATTCTCTAGCCTTCTGATCGTGCACTCCCCGCCTCCTAGCTTCAGGTGTTTTAATTATAGTAGGTCCAATACCCCTCCACATAGAGAGAGAATTTGAGTCCAAGAAGAGGTTTTTACATGTACCCATTCAGATGGAGACGTTTATTCTCAGTGAGGTAGGTCAAGCGTAGGACCTCGTATAAGAGAGATGCCTTAACGTGGCTACGAGGTACACATAAAATTGGCCATTTTTGTGCGCTAAAAGCTCTCATTTTTCATATTTCTAGTGCAGTAATGCAGTTCAAATTTCGTTTTTTCAAGTTTGCATGTTTTGGCGCTGCAGTGTGCTGCCCTATTTATTTAACTATATACGAGTTGGCGACTCTGGGTTCAGCACCTGTTCACACTCAGTCTATGTTTGGATGTGCAGGTCAGGTTTTTGAAATGTATTCTCTAGCCTTCTGATCGTGCACTCCCCGCCTCCTAGCTTCAGGTGTTTTAATTATAGTAGGTCCAATACCCCTCCACATAGAGAGAGAATTTGAGTCCAAGAAGAGGTTTTTACATGTACCCATTCAGATGGAGACGTTTATTCTCAGTGAGGTAGGTCAAGCGTAGGACCTCGTATAAGAGAGATGCCTTAACGTGGCTACGAGGTACACATAAAATTGGCCATTTTTGTGCGCTAAAAGCTCTCATTTTTCATATTTCTAGTGCAGTAATGCAGTTCAAATTTCGTTTTTTCAAGTTTGCATGTTTTGGCGCTGCAGTGTGCTGCCCTATTTATTTAACTATATACGAGTTGGCGACTCTGGGTTCAGCACCTGTTCACACTCAGTCTATGTTTGGATGTGCAGGTCAGGTTTTTGAAATGTATTCTCTAGCCTTCTGATCGTGCACTCCCCGCCTCCTAGCTTCAGGTGTTTTAATTATAGTAGGTCCAATACCCCTCCACATAGAGAGAGAATTTGAGTCCAAGAAGAGGTTTTTACATGTACCCATTCAGATGGAGACGTTTATTCTCAGTGAGGTAGGTCAAGCGTAGGACCTCGTATAAGAGAGATGCCTTAACGTGGCTACGAGGTACACATAAAATTGGCCATTTTTGTGCGCTAAAAGCTCTCATTTTTCATATTTCTAGTGCAGTAATGCAGTTCAAATTTCGTTTTTTCAAGTTTGCATGTTTTGGCGCTGCAGTGTGCTGCCCTATTTATTTAACTATATACGAGTTGGCGACTCTGGGTTCAGCACCTGTTCACACTCAGTCTATGTTTGGATGTGCAGGTCAGGTTTTTGAAATGTATTCTCTAGCCTTCTGATCGTGCACTCCCCGCCTCCTAGCTTCAGGTGTTTTAATTATAGTAGGTCCAATACCCCTCCACATAGAGAGAGAATTTGAGTCCAAGAAGAGGTTTTTACATGTACCCATTCAGATGGAGACGTTTATTCTCAGTGAGGTAGGTCAAGCGTAGGACCTCGTATAAGAGAGATGCCTTAACGTGGCTACGAGGTACACATAAAATTGGCCATTTTTGTGCGCTAAAAGCTCTCATTTTTCATATTTCTAGTGCAGTAATGCAGTTCAAATTTCGTTTTTTCAAGTTTGCATGTTTTGGCGCTGCAGTGTGCTGCCCTATTTATTTAACTATATACGAGTTGGCGACTCTGGGTTCAGCACCTGTTCACACTCAGTCTATGTTTGGATGTGCAGGTCAGGTTTTTGAAATGTATTCTCTAGCCTTCTGATCGTGCACTCCCCGCCTCCTAGCTTCAGGTGTTTTAATTATAGTAGGTCCAATACCCCTCCACATAGAGAGAGAATTTGAGTCCAAGAAGAGGTTTTTACATGTACCCATTCAGATGGAGACGTTTATTCTCAGTGAGGTAGGTCAAGCGTAGGACCTCGTATAAGAGAGATGCCTTAACGTGGCTACGAGGTACACATAAAATTGGCCATTTTTGTGCGCTAAAAGCTCTCATTTTTCATATTTCTAGTGCAGTAATGCAGTTCAAATTTCGTTTTTTCAAGTTTGCATGTTTTGGCGCTGCAGTGTGCTGCCCTATTTATTTAACTATATACGAGTTGGCGACTCTGGGTTCAGCACCTGTTCACACTCAGTCTATGTTTGGATGTGCAGGTCAGGTTTTTGAAATGTATTCTCTAGCCTTCTGATCGTGCACTCCCCGCCTCCTAGCTTCAGGTGTTTTAATTATAGTAGGTCCAATACCCCTCCACATAGAGAGAGAATTTGAGTCCAAGAAGAGGTTTTTACATGTACCCATTCAGATGGAGACGTTTATTCTCAGTGAGGTAGGTCAAGCGTAGGACCTCGTATAAGAGAGATGCCTTAACGTGGCTACGAGGTACACATAAAATTGGCCATTTTTGTGCGCTAAAAGCTCTCATTTTTCATATTTCTAGTGCAGTAATGCAGTTCAAATTTCGTTTTTTCAAGTTTGCATGTTTTGGCGCTGCAGTGTGCTGCCCTATTTATTTAACTATATACGAGTTGGCGACTCTGGGTTCAGCACCTGTTCACACTCAGTCTATGTTTGGATGTGCAGGTCAGGTTTTTGAAATGTATTCTCTAGCCTTCTGATCGTGCACTCCCCGCCTCCTAGCTTCAGGTGTTTTAATTATAGTAGGTCCAATACCCCTCCACATAGAGAGAGAATTTGAGTCTAAGAAGAGGTTTTTACATGTACCCATTCAGATGGAGACGTTTATTCTCAGTGAGGTAGGTCAAGCGTAGGACCTCGTATAAGAGAGATGCCTTAACGTGGCTACGAGGTACACATAAAATTGGCCATTTTTGTGCGCTAAAAGCTCTCATTTTTCATATTTCTAGTGCAGTAATGCAGTTCAAATTTCGTGTTTTCAAGTTTGCATGTTTTGGCGCTGCAGTGTGCTGCCCTATTTATTTAACTATATACGAGTTGGCGACTCTGGGTTCAGCACCTGTTCACACTCAGTCTATGTTTGGATGTGCAGGTCAGGTTTTTGAAATGTATTCTCTAGCCTTCTGATCGTGCACTCCCCACCTCCTAGCTTCAGGTGTTTTAATTATAGTAGGTCCAATACCCCTCCACATAGAGAGAGAATTTGAGTCCAAGAAGAGGTTTTTACATGTACCCATTCAGATGGAGACGTTTATTCTCAGTGAGGTAGGTCAAGCGTAGGACCTCGTATAAGAGAGATGCCTTAACGTGGCTACGAGGTACACATAAAATTGGCCATTTTTGTGCGCTAAAAGCTCTCATTTTTCATATTTCTAGTGCAGTAATGCAGTTCAAATTTCGTTTTTTCAAGTTTGCATGTTTTGGCGCTGCAGTGTGCTGCCCTATTTATTTAACTATATACGAGTTGGCGACTCTGGGTTCAGCACCTGTTCACACTCAGTCTATGTTTGGATGTGCAGGTCAGGTTTTTGAAATGTATTCTCTAGCCTTCTGATCGTGCACTCCCCGCCTCCTAGCTTCAGGTGTTTTAATTATAGTAGGTCCAATACCCCTCCACATAGAGAGAGAATTTGAGTCCAAGAAGAGGTTTTTACATGTACCCATTCAGATGGAGACGTTTATTCTCAGTGAGGTAGGTCAAGCGTAGGACCTCGTATAAGAGAGATGCCTTAACGTGGCTACGAGGTACACATAAAATTGGCCATTTTTGTGCGCTAAAAGCTCTCATTTTTCATATTTCTAGTGCAGTAATGCAGTTCAAATTTCGTTTTTTCAGGTTTGCATGTTTTGGCACTGCAGTGTGCTGCCCTATTTATTTAACTATATACGAGTTGGCGACTCTGGGTTCAGCACCTGTTCACACTCAGTCTATGTTTGGATGTGCAGGTCAGGTTTTTGAAATGTATTCTCTAGCCTTCTGATCGTGCACTCCCCGCCTCCTAGCTTCAGGTGTTTTAATTATAGTAGGTCCAATACCCCTCCACATAGAGAGAGAATTTGAGTCCAAGAAGAGGTTTTTACATGTACCCATTCAGATGGAGACGTTTATTCTCAGTGAGGTAGGTCAAGCGTAGGACCTCGTATAAGAGAGATGCCTTAACGTGGCTACGAGGTACACATAAAATTGGCCATTTTTGTGCGCTAAAAGCTCTCATTTTTCATATTTCTAGTGCAGTAATGCAGTTCAAATTTCGTTTTTTCAAGTTTGCATGTTTTGGCGCTGCAGTGTGCTGCCCTATTTATTTAACTATATACGAGTTGGCGACTCTGGGTTCAGCACCTGTTCACACTCAGTCTATGTTTGGATGTGCAGGTCAGGTTTTTGAAATGTATTCTCTAGCCTTCTGATCGTGCACTCCCCGCCTCCTAGCTTCAGGTGTTTTAATTATAGTAGGTCCAATACCCCTCCACATAGAGAGAGAATTTGAGTCCAAGAAGAGGTTTTTACATGTACCCATTCAGATGGAGACGTTTATTCTCAGTGAGGTAGGTCAAGCGTAGGACCTCGTATAAGAGAGATGCCTTAACGTGGCTACGAGGTACACATAAAATTGGCCATTTTTGTGCGCTAAAAGCTCTCATTTTTCATATTTCTAGTGCAGTAATGCAGTTCAAATTTCGTTTTTTCAAGTTTGCATGTTTTGGCGCTGCAGTGTGCTGCCCTATTTATTTAACTATATACGAGTTGGCGACTCTGGGTTCAGCACCTGTTCACACTCAGTCTATGTTTGGATGTGCAGGTCAGGTTTTTGAAATGTATTCTCTAGCCTTCTGATCGTGCACTCCCCGCCTCCTAGCTTCAGGTGTTTTAATTATAGTAGGTCCAATACCCCTCCACATAGAGAGAGAATTTGAGTCCAAGAAGAGGTTTTTACATGTACCCATTCAGATGGAGACGTTTATTCTCAGTGAGGTAGGTCAAGCGTAGGACCTCGTATAAGAGAGATGCCTTAACGTGGCTACGAGGTACACATAAAATTGGCCATTTTTGTGCGCTAAAAGCTCTCATTTTTCATATTTCTAGTGCAGTAATGCAGTTCAAATTTCGTTTTTTCAAGTTTGCATGTTTTGGCGCTGCAGTGTGCTGCCCTATTTATTTAACTATATACGAGTTGGCGACTCTGGGTTCAGCACCTGTTCACACTCAGTCTATGTTTGGATGTGCAGGTCAGGTTTTTGAAATGTATTCTCTAGCCTTCTGATCGTGCACTCCCCGCCTCCTAGCTTCAGGTGTTTTAATTATAGTAGGTCCAATACCCCTCCACATAGAGAGAGAATTTGAGTCCAAGAAGAGGTTTTTACATGTACCCATTCAGATGGAGACGTTTATTCTCAGTGAGGTAGGTCAAGCGTAGGACCTCGTATAAGAGAGATGCCTTAACGTGGCTACGAGGTACACATAAAATTGGCCATTTTTGTGCGCTAAAAGCTCTCATTTTTCATATTTCTAGTGCAGTAATGCAGTTCAAATTTCGTTTTTTCAGGTTTGCATGTTTTGGCGCTGCAGTGTGCTGCCCTATTTATTTAACTATATACGAGTTGGCGACTCTGGGTTCAGCACCTGTTCACACTCAGTCTATGTTTGGATGTGCAGGTCAGGTTTTTGAAATGTATTCTCTAGCCTTCTGATCGTGCACTCCCCGCCTCCTAGCTTCAGGTGTTTTAATTATAGTAGGTCCAATACCCCTCCACATAGAGAGAGAATTTGAGTCCAAGAAGAGGTTTTTACATGTACCCATTCAGATGGAGACGTTTATTCTCAGTGAGGTAGGTCAAGCGTAGGACCTCGTATAAGAGAGATGCCTTAACGTGGCTACGAGGTACACATAAAATTGGCCATTTTTGTGCGCTAAAAGCTCTCATTTTTCATATTTCTAGTGCAGTAATGCAGTTCAAATTTCGTTTTTTCAAGTTTGCATGTTTTGGCGCTGCAGTGTGCTGCCCTATTTATTTAACTATATACGAGTTGGCGACTCTGGGTTCAGCACCTGTTCACACTCAGTCTATGTTTGGATGTGCAGGTCAGGTTTTTGAAATGTATTCTCTAGCCTTCTGATCGTGCACTCCCCGCCTCCTAGCTTCAGGTGTTTTAATTATAGTAGGTCCAATACCCCTCCACATAGAGAGAGAATTTGAGTCCAAGAAGAGGTTTTTACATGTACCCATTCAGATGGAGACGTTTATTTTCAGTGAGGTAGGTCAAGCGTAGGACCTCGTATAAGAGAGATGCCTTAACGTGGCTACGAGGTACACATAAAATTGGCCATTTTTGTGCGCTAAAAGCTCTCATTTTTCATATTTCTAGTGCAGTAATGCAGTTCAAATTTCGTTTTTTCAAGTTTGCATGTTTTGGCGCTGCAGTGTGCTGCCCTATTTATTTAACTATATACGAGTTGGCGACTCTGGGTTCAGCACCTGTTCACACTCAGTCTATGTTTGGATGTGCAGGTCAGGTTTTTGAAATGTATTCTATAGCCTTCTGATCGTGCACTCCCCGCCTCCTAGCTTCAGGTGTTTTAATTATAGTAGGTCCAATACCCCTCCACATAGAGAGAGAATTTGAGTCCAAGAAGAGGTTTTTACATGTACCCATTCAGATGGAGACGTTTATTCTCAGTGAGGTAGGTCAAGCGTAGGACCTCGTATAAGAGAGATGCCTTAACGTGGCTACGAGGTACACATAAAATTGGCCATTTTTGTGCGCTAAAAGCTCTCATTTTTCATATTTCTAGTGCAGTAATGCAGTTCAAATTTCGTTTTTTCAAGTTTGCATGTTTTGGTGCTGCAGTGTGCTGCCCTATTTATTTAACAGCTTCAGTACAGGCATACTTTGTTTGCCCTGTTGAGGGCAGAGCAAAGTACTGCAGTGCGCAGGCTCCAGAAAGGTCAGAGAGGCCCGGCGCCTGTGCACTGCAGTACTTTGCTCTGCCCTCAACAGGGCAGACAAAGTACGCCTGCGCTGGAGCTGCGGCGTGAAGACCAGAAGAGGACGTCATGGAATGAAGATAGGAGGCGCCGGAGCGGATCTCAGACACCCATTTGACCGGACCACAGCGCGACCGCCCCTGGGTGAGTATAATATAACCAATTTTTCTCCTCTTTCAGGTTACATCAGGGGCTTATCTACAGCATTACAGAATGCTGTAGATAAGCGCCTGATGACGGTGAGCTTACCTCACCATCGATTTTGGGGGTGACAGGTTCCCTTTAAGAATAAATTAAGACTAGGTGGGTGACGGACCGGTGTAAGCCTTTTGTGCTGGGAGCCCTGATACCTCATGCAACAGCTCAAACTGATTTTTTGCTCAGCCACACTAAGGTGGTACAAATAGCAGCATCATAGACTATTATTGTAAGGGCTCTTACTCATATGCGAGGAAAATGGAAGCGTGCAATCTGATAAAAAATCAGATTGCACTCTGACCAATGATAATCTATGAGTTACAGCTCACCTATGATTTGTTTCTCAGCTGCAATCGGGCTGTGAAAAAAATCGCAGCATACTGTAATTTGCCACATACAGCTCTGACAAAAATTAAGAGACCACCACATCAAAATCCTGTCATGGGCAGCCAAACCTCCAGACCTGAACCCCATTGAAAACCTCTGGAATGTAATCAAGAGGAAGATGGATAGTCACAAGCCATCAAACAAAGAACTGCTTACATTTTTGCGCCAGAAGTAGTGTGAAAGACTGGTGGAAAGCATGCCAAGGCGCATGAAAGCTGTGAATAAAAATCATGGTTATTCCACAAAATATTGATTTCTGAACTCTTCCTGAGTTAAAACATTAGTTTTGTTGTTTCTAAATGATTATGAACTTGTTTTCTTCGCATTATTTGAGGTCTGAAAGCACTGTTTTGTTTTGTTTTTATTTTGACCATTTCTCCTTTTCAGAAAAAAAATACAAAATTTATTGCTTCGAAATTCGGAAACATGTTGTCAGACGTTTATAGAATAAATGAACAATTTACATTTTACTCAAAAATATACCTATAAAGAGAAAAATCTGACAAACTGAACATTTTGCAGCGGTCTCTTAACCCCTTAGTGACAGAGCCAATTTGGTACTTAATGACCAGGCCAATTTTTGCAATTCTGACCACTGTCACTTTATGAGGTTATAACTCTGGAACGCTTCAACGGATCCCGCTGATTCTGAGAATGTTTTTTCGTGACATATTGTACTTCATGTTAGTGGTAACATTTCTTCGATATTACTTGCGATTATTTATGAAAAAAACGGAAATATGGCGAAAATTTTTAAAATTTTGCAATTTTCAAACTTTGTATTTTTATGCCCTTAAATCAGAGAGATATGTCACGAAAAATAGTTAATAAATAACATTTCCCACATGTCTACTTTACATCAGCACAATTTTGGAAACAAAATTTTTTTTTGTTAGGGAGTTATAAGGGTTAAAAGTTGACCAGCAATTTCTCATTTTTACAACACCATTTTTTTTTAGGGACCACATCACATTTGAAGTCATTTTGAGGGGTCTATATGATAGAAAATAACGAAGTGTGACACCATTCTAAAAACTACACCCCTCAAGGTTCTCAAAACCACATTCAAGAAGTTTATTAACCCTTTACGTGCTTCACAGGAACTGAAACAATGTGGAAGGAAAAAATTAACATTTAACTTTTTTTTGCAAACATCTTAATTCAAAACATTTTTTTTATTTTCACAAGTGTAAAAACAGAAATGTAACCATAAATTTTGTTATGCAATTTCTCCTGAATACGCCAATACCCCACATGTGGGGGTAAACCACTGTTTGGACGCACCGCAGAGCTTGGAAGTGAAGGAGCGCCGTTTGACTTTTTCAATGCAGAATTGGCTGGAATTGAGATCGGACGCCATGTCACGTTTAGAGAGCCCCTGATGTGCCTAAACAGTGGAAACTCCCCACAAGTGACACCATTTTGGAAACTAGACCCCTTAAGGAACTTGTCTAGATGTGTGGTGAGCACTTTGAACCCCCAAGTGCTTCACAGAAGTTTATAACGTAGAGCCGTGAAAATAAAAAATCGCTTTTGTTTACACAAAAATGATATTTTCGCCCACAAATTCTTATTTTCACAAGGGTAACAGGAGAAATTAGACAAACAAAAGTTGTTGTGCGATTTCTCCTGAATACGTCGATACCCCATATGTGAGGGTAAACCACTGTTTGGGCGCACCGCAGAGCTTGGAAGTGAAGGAGCGCCGTTTTACTTTTTCAATGTAGAATTGGCTGGAATTGAGATTGGACGCCATGTCGCGTTTGGAGAGCCTCTGATGTGCCTAAACAGTGGAAACCCCCCACAAGTGACACCATTTTGGAAACTAGACCCCTTAAGGAACATATCTAGATGTGTGGTGAGCACTTTGAACCCCCATGTGCTTCACAGAAGTTTATAATGTAGAGCCGTGAAAAAAAAAAAATCGCATTTTTTCTACAAAAATGATCTTTTTGCCCACAAATTTTTATTTTTACAAGGGTAACAGGAGAAATTAGACCACAAAAGTTGTTGTGCAATTTCTCCTGAGTACGCTGATACCCAATATGTGGGGGTAAACCACTGTTAGGGCGCACCGCAGAGCTTGGAAGAGAAGGAGTGCCGTTTTACTTTTTCAATGTAGAATTGGCTGGAATTGAGATTGGACGCCATGTCGCGTTTGGAGAGCCCCTGATGTGCCTAAACAGTGGAAACCCCCCACAAGTGACACCATTTTGGAAACTAGACCCCTTAAGGAACTTATCTAGATGTGTGGCGAGCACTTTGAACCCCCATGTGCTTCACAGAAGTTTATAACGTAGAGCCGTGAAAAAAAAAATTGCATTTTTTCTACAAAAATGATCTTTTTGCCCACAAATTTTTATTTTTACAAGGGTAACAGGAGAAATTAGACCACTAAAGTTGTTGTGCAATTTCTCCTGAGTACGTCGATACCCAATATGTGGGGGTAAACCACTGTTTGGGCGCACCGCAGAGCTTGGAAGAGAAAGAGTGCCGTTTTACTTTTTCAAAGTAGAATTGGCTGGAATTGAGATCGGACGCCATGTCGCGTTTGGAGAGCCCCTGATGTGCCTAAACAGTAGAAATCCCCCACAAGTGACCCCATTTTGGAAACTAGACCCCCCATGGAACTTATCTAGATGTGTGGTGAGAACCTTGAATGCCCAAGTGCTTCACAGAAGTTTATAATGCAGAGCCGTGAAAATAAAAAATATTTTTTTTTTCCACAAAAAAGATTTTTTAGCCCCCAAGTTTTTATTTTCACAAGGGTAACAAGAGAAATTGGACCCCAAAAGTTGTTGTCCAATTTGTCCTGAGTATGCTGGTACCCCATATGTGGGGGTAAACCACTGTTTGGGTGCACGGCAGAGCTCGGAAGGAAGGAGCGCCGTTTTGGAATGCAGACTTTGATAGAATGGTCTGCGGGTATTATGTTGCGTTTGCAGAGCCCCTGATGTACCTAGCCAGTAGAAACCCTCCACAAGTGACCCCATTTTGGAAACTAGACCCCCCAAGGAACTTATCTAGATGTGTGGTGAGAACTTTGAATGCCCAAGTGCTTCACAGAAGTTTAGAATGCAGAGTCGTGAAAATAAAAAATATTTTTTTTTCCACAAAAAAGATATTGTAGCCCCCAAGTTTTTATTTTCACAAGGGTAACAGGAGAAATTGGACTGCAATAGTTATTGTCCAATTTATCCAGAGTACGCTGATGTGCCATATGTGGGGATAAACCACTGTTTGGGCGCACGGCAGAGCTCGGAAGGGAAGGAGCGCCTTTTTGGAATGCAGACTTTGATAGAATGGTCTGTGGGCATTATGTTGCGATTGCAGAGCCCCTGATGTACCTAAACTGTAGTAACCCCCCACAAGTGACCCCATTTTGGAAACTAGACCCCCCACGGAACTTATCTAGATGTGTGGTGAGAACTTTGAATGCCCAAGTGCTTCACAGAAGTTTAGAATGCAGAGTCGTGAAAATAAAAAATATTTTTTTTTCCACAAAAAAGATATTGTAGCCCCCAAGTTTTTATTTTCACAAGGGTAACAAGAGAAATTGGACTGCAGAAGTTGTTGTCCAATTTATCCCGAGTACGCTGATGCCCCATATGTGGGGGTAACCCACTGTTTGGGCGCACGGCAGAGCTCTGAAGGGAGGGAGCACCATTTGACTTTTTGAGCGCAAAATTGGCTGTTGTGTTTGGAGACCCCCTGATGTACCTAAACAGTGGAAACCCCCCAATTCTAGCTCCAACCCTAACCCCAATACACCCCTAACCCTAATCCCAACCTGATCCATAATCCTAATCACTAACCCTAACCATAATCACAACCCTTACCCCAAAACAACCCTAATGTCAACCCTAACCATAACCCTAATCAAAACCCTAAATCCAACACACCCCTAATCCTAATCTCAACCCTAACCTCAAACCTAACCCTAATCCCAATACACCCCTAATCACAACCCTAACCTTAACCCTAATCCCAAACCTAACCCTAATCCCAAGCGTAACCCTAATGCCAACCCTAACCCTAATACCAACCCTAATCCAAACCCTAACCCTAATCCCAGCTCTAACCCTAACTTTAGCCCCAACCCTAGCCCTAACTTTAGCCCCAACCCTAACCCTAGCCCTAAGGCTACTTTCACACTTGCGTCGTTTGGCATTCTGTCGCAATCCGTCATTTTGGACAAGAAACGGATCCTGCAAATGTGCCCGTAGGATGCGTTTTTTGCCCATAGACTTGTATTGCCGACGGATCGTGACGGATGGCCACACGTCGCGTCCGTCGTGCACTGGATCAGTTGTGGTTTGGCGGAGCATCGGCACAAAAAAACGTTCAATGAAACATTTTTTTGTACGTCGCATCCGCCATTTCTGACCGCGCATGCGTGGCCGTAACTCCGCCTCCTCCTCCCCAAAACATAGATTGGGCAGCGGATGCTTTGAAAAACTACAGCTGCTGCCCACGTTGTGCACAATTTTCACAACGTGCGTCGATATGTCAGGCCGACGCATTGCGACGGCTCCGTACCGACGTAAGTGTGAAAGAAGCCTAACCCTAAATTTAGCCCCAACCCTAGCCCTAACCCTAGCCCTAACCCTAACCCTAACCCTACCCCTAACCCTACCTCTAACCCTAACCCTACCCCTAACCCTACCCCTAACCCTAACCCTACCCCTAACCCTAACCCTACCCCTAACCCTACCCCTAACCCTAACCCTACCCCTAACCCTAACCCTACCCCTAACCCTAACCCTAATTTTAGCCCCAACTGCTGTTCTCCTGCCGGCCGGCAGATGGAGACAGATGGCGGGCGCACTGGGCATGCGCCCGCCATTTTCTTCTGCCGGCGGCCAGGAGGAGCAGCAAGAGGATCCAGGGACCTAGGTGAGTATGCTAGGGTCCCCGAATCACGCTATTTCTCTGTCCTCTGATGTGCGATCACATCAGAGGACAGAGAATTACACTTTACTTTTTTTTTTTTTTTTGCGGTCGCCGGTAAACAGTTAATTACCGGCGATCGCAAAACAGGGGTCGGTAATACCGACCCCGATCATGCTCTTTGGGGTCTCGGCTACCCCCGGCAGCCGAGACCCCAAAGATTCTCCCGGTGCTGGCCGGCGGGCGCACTGCGCATGCGCCCGCCATTTTGAAGATGGCGGTGCCCACCGGGAGACACGAGGAGCATCGGGGGAGCTAGGTGAGTATTGGGGGGCCACCTGGGACCCCTTTTCTCTGTCCTCCGATGTGCGATCACATCGGAGGACAGAGAAATTAAAAAGAGATCGCGTTTTTTTTTTTTTTTTGCGATCGCCGGTAAACGGTTGATTACCGGCGATCGCAAATGCGGGGAGGGTTAAAAACCCCCCGAATCATGTTCTCTGGGGTCTCGGCTACCCCCGGCAGCCGAGACCCTGGAGAAAATCGGCCTCTGGGGGGCGCTATGTACTTTTTCCACAGCGCCGTTAATTAACGACGCTGTGGTTTAAGTACCCTTAGCGGCCGCCGTTAAAAGGCGTATCGGCGGTCGCTAAGGGGTTAATTTTTGCCAGAGCTGTATATCGGAAGAGACTTGCCAATGGAAGTAAACGGTTGTGATAAAAAAAAAAAAAAACACACGGCACACAAACCATGTGAATGTCATCCGATTTTTACACACCCATGTCCCTTGAAAAGCCAGCAATTCATCTGCCGCTTACAGTAAAATCACAGCAAGACCTGGCAGAATAGAATAGATAGAATACATACAGTATATACACAGATATTAGATAGATACAAAGATTTCAGTGACATATAGAATTAGTACAGTGCATGTGCAGCTTACTGTAAATGTATTTAATTGATAAATGATTATTTTTCTCAAAAAATCGCGTGGGCTCCCATGTAATTTTCATAACCAGCAGAGAGAAAGCCGATGGCTGTAGGCTGATTTTTATAGCCTGGGAAGAGGTTATACCCATGGAGGTTCCCAAGCTATTAATATCAGCTCACAACTGTATGCTTAGCCTTTACTAGTTATTAAAATATTTGACCCCCCTAACAAAAGATGTAGGGTCACCCATTAATTAATAACCAGCGAATGCTAGGCAAGCAGCTGCGAGCTGATATTAATAGGCTTGGAATGGGTATGAGTCCTGAAGTGTAGACTCCTGACTTGACCACATTATTAGCATGAACAATTTAGATTCTGAAATGTGGCCTGGTCTCTGGCCCACAATATTAGCACAGACTATATAGATTCTGAAATGTGGCCTGGTGTATGGCCTGCACTAATAGCAGAGACAATTTAGATGATAGAAGGTCAATTTCACACAGGCTCCAATCTATTTGAACTATCTGACCACATGCAGCAGCAGGAGCAGCCTCTCAGACCTGTTACACTGACAAAATGGCACAAAAACAATATGTCCGCTTTTTATATGGAGAGCGACATGTGACTTTGACAGTCAGACAGAATCCCTTGTGTCTGGATGTTGTGGATGGTTTCTAGGTCCTGATTGGCTGCCGGACACCGAACACATTAAGTTATCAAAAAAAAAAATACAGTCCACTGCTTCTCTGCCTTCTCTCCATCCCCTCACCTCATCAAACACATCACCTCGCTCATCATACAGCACCACTATCCTAGCCAAAGTCCTAACAAAAACATTAGTGGAAACTCGATAATTTACCGATCTTTGGCCAAATTTTGCAGAATTTGAGGAAAATGCTTGCTAATCCGAACCCAAATCAAAATGTACAATGTTCGTGTCGAATTTGTGATTGGAGAATGTTTTCCGAACAAGTTCATTCATCTCTCTCTTGTTCAGGCCTTATTCACACTTAAGTAATTTTTGACATATTGTAAGGTTTTAATATTAGATGTTAGGACCATCCCAGCTAGGTACACTGATGGGATGGCTTTTACTCTTTTTTAGATCAAAAACAGTGTTTACTAAATATTCTACGTTATTTATGTGCACTATTGTTTTTAACTTTCTTATAGCGGGTGTGATGCAGTGACCCCTGATACAGCTAGGGGGTGCTATATGTGCTCCCCAGGACACGCATGGAGGCATAATGGGGATAGTGAGACAGTGTCCGGCGTTGTGGTCAATGGCCGCTATGTGTCACAGAGGAGGAGGTCTTCTGCGCTGTAAACCTTCCTTGATATGAGGAATACTGCAATTGAACCTGGAGTATTTTGTCTTTGGTGCACATTATTATTATTATTTATTATTATAGCGTCATTTATTCCATGGCGCTTTACATGTGAGGAGGGGTATACATAATAAAAACAGATACAATAATCTTGTACAATACAAGTCACAACTGGTACAGGAGGAGAGAGGACCCTGCCCGCGAGGGCTCACAATCTACAAGGGATGTGTGAGGATACAGTAGGTGAGGATAGAGCTGGTCGTGCAGTGATTTGGTCGACTGGTGGTTACTGCAGGTTGTAGGCTTGCCAGAAGAGGTAGGTCTTCAGGTTCTTTTTGAAGGATTTGATGGTAGGTGAGAGTCTGATATGTTGTGGTAGAGAGTTCCAGAGTAGGGATGATGCGCGAGAGAAATCTTGTATGCGATTGTGGGAAGAGGAGATAAGAGGGGAGTAGAAAAGGAGATCTTGTGAGGATCGGAGGTTGCGTGCAGGAAAGTACGAGACAAGGTCACAGATGTGTAGAGGAGACAGATTGTGGATGGCTTTGTATGTCATGGTTAGGCTTTTGTACTGGAGTCTCTGGGTAATGGGGAGCCAGTGAAGGGATTGACAGAGGGGAGAGGCCGGTGAATAGCGGGGGGACAGGTGGATTAGTCGGGCAGCTGAGTTTAGAATAGATTGGAGGGATGCAAGAGTGTTAGAGGGGAGGCCACAGAGCAGGAGGTTACAGTAGTCGAGGCAGGAGATGACGAGGGCATGGACTAGGGTTTTTCCAGATTCTTGGTTTAGGAATGTACGGATCCGTGAAATATTTTTGAGTTGAAGGCCACAGCAAGTGGAAAGGGCTTGGATATGCGGTTTGAAGGAGAGATTAGTGTCAAGGATAATCCCAAGGCAGCGAGCTTGTGGGACTAGGGAGAGTGGGCAGCCGTTTACTGTAATGGATAGGTTTGTTGGAGGGGTCGCATGAGATGGGGGAAGACGATGAATTCTGTTTTGTCTATGTTAAGTTTTAGAAATCTAGCGGAGAAGAAGGATGAAATTGCGGACAGACATTGAGGGATTCTGGTTAGTAGGGTGGTGATAACTGGTCCAGAGATGTAGATCTGTGTGTCGTTAGCATAGAGATGATACAGAAAACCATGAGATTCTATGAGCTGTCCCAGGCCAAAGGTGTAAATGGAAAAGAGCAGGGGCTCTACAACTGAACCTTGCTCACACATTCCCAAATATAAGCGATCCACTTCCATACTTTACAGTAGGCATGGTGTTCCTTTCATAAAAGGCCTTGTTGACCTCTCTCCAAATGTAACGTTTATGGTTGTGGCAAAAAAGTTCAATTTTGGTCTCATCACTCCAAATTACTTTGCTCCAGAAGTTTTTAGGCTTATCTTTGTGCTGTTTTGCGCATTGTAGGCGATATACTTAGGGGCATTTGCGCAGTAATTGATTTCTTCTGGCGACTCGACCATGCAGCCCAGTTTTCTTCAAATGGCTTCTTATTGTGCATCTTGAAACAGCCACACCGCTAGTTTTCAGAGAGTCCTGTGTTTCAATTGATGCTATTTGTGGGTTTTTCTTTCCACCCTAAACAATTTTCCTGGCAGTTGTGGACAACATTTTTGTTGGTCTACCTGACCGTGGTTTTGTTTTTACAGAGCCCCTGATTTTCCATTTGTTAATCACAGTTTGAACGCTGCTGACTGGCATAATCAATTCCTTGGATATCTTTTTGTATCCCTTTTCTGTTTTATACAGTTCAACTACGTTTTCCCGCAGTTCCGTTGACAATTCTTTTGCTTTCCCTATGACTCACAATCCAGAAACTTCAGTGGCTTGATGAAAGATGCAAGAGTCTCTCTGGATCCTAGAAACTCACTCAGCTTTTATGCACACACACTGATTACAAGCAAGCAGGTCACAGGTGAGGAGGTTACCTGTAGTAGCCATTCAAACCTATTTGAGTGTCAACTTCAGTGTCAACTTCTGTGCATGTTATGAGGCCAAAATCACCAGGGTATGTGAACTTTTGATTAGGGTCATTTGGATATTTTGCGTTGTCATTATGATTTAAAAAGGGCAAACACAGTAGTTTGACAATAAATGGCATCATCCAAGCACTAACCATGAGTGGAGAAAAAGTTTTGGTGTTATCATTCATATTCTCTGAAAAAAGGCCAAGACAGCAAAAATTCTGCCGGGGTATGTATACTTTTGAGCACAACTATATTGCACAGGAGCATATTACATGTCACGTGGCACGTTACATCACAATATTCACAAAGACGCAGGACACAATTCACATGACATTACATCAATAAAACTTTTCTTCCGAGGGGGAACGAAAGCAGCATGTCCATACCCTTACATAGCGATTATTTTTTTACTGTTTAAATTTAGCAAATTTGAAAACACCTAAGATTAGAATCATTGCTTGACCACAGACATGATAAGTTTGATGCATCTCATAACGTTGGTAGGGAACATTCCCTGCTTAATAACCTGAGATAGACATAGGCTATAATAGTAGCACAAGTCATTATGACAATTTACACATGCCATAATCTTCAGAGCACCTCTTAGCATCATGATAACACAATTGACAGGAGAGAATGATGTCCCCAGTTAATTAACAGTTTTAATCAGTGGGCCTTGCTAGAGAGATGCAGCCCCTGCTGATTCCACAATGTTACAACATTGTGTACGCTGAGAGCATATTTCACATTGGCCAAATTACACTTATTTAGTTTGTAGTTTTTCGATAAATGTTAACATTGTGCTCCAAGGAAGAAAGAAAATGTGTGTTCTAAATAAGGAATTCAAGTTGTAGGAGGTGCAAATCCAGCATTTTTACAATCCGCTTATCCCTCTTATTAAATACTCCTTCAGCAAGTCAGAAAATCATGGACAAGGTCAGTATCCTCAGCATAAAGTAAATAAGATCACGATAATGCTGCCACACTGTACGCAGAACTAATGATATCATACGCTGTCTGTAAAAAATTACAAATAAATAATATGGTAAGAGCACCATGAGAGTGCCTGATTAATAATAGGGTCCTCCAATAAATAATAGTACCAACAGAGTGCTCCCCTTAGGAGTTCCAGCTGAGTGTCTTCTATTCACAACAAGCTTGAAAGGGTCACTGTAAACAATAGTACCAATAGGGTACCCTCTTTAAGGGGTGCGCAACCTCGCTTCGTACCTTGGGAGCCATATTCAGCCCTGAAAGATCATGGCAACACACATTCTATGTGATGAAATTGTCGGAGCAGCGTGTGCCTCTTTGAAAGCTATAATTCCCCCCAATCAACCCTTGGTAATGCAATAATGCTGAAAATGCCCCCGATTGAGTAATCATGCAAGGAGTGCCCTTTATAATGTTTTAATCCCCTCACCCATTTGCCATTTTCAGCTCTTTCATTTTTCTTCTCGTTTTTCCAAGAGACATTGAGAGCTTGTTTTTTTGTGGGATGAATTGCATTTTTGATTGATATAATTCATTTTATCATTTAATGCACTGGAAAGCTTGAAATTGCAAAAAATGTATAATTTCACAATTTTTCTTTGGGGTGGAGGGTGGAAGAGTTTATTTACGATGTTCACTATACCTTTGGTGTCTCCATTTTCTGAGACACCTAACACATTTAATTTTCGGGATATAGTGCTGTGTGATGGCTTGTTTGTTGTGCCTTGAGCTGACGCTTTTAGTGGTACCATTTTGAGGTAGATATGATGTTTTGATTGCCTCTTATTACATTTTGGTGCCTAATAGACCATTGTTCGGAATGTGGACTCTGGATAATTTATGAAGTCTTAAGTGTGGAGTATATTGAACTCTGGCTTGTATGTGAAGCTATTTTCGATCCCTCGGATCTTTCTGTATATTTTAACATTCATTGGAATGTGACTTTTTTGTGAGTCAAATGTCTATTTGTTATTATTTTTTGAGTACTTTTTTAATATAATACATTAAAAGTTATTTTTTAACTAAATAGTCACACCCTGCTTAATACAATATTTCTTTGATTGGTGGTCTCAGTTTACAGATTAATTTGCCTAATAGACCAAAATTGAGGCCTGTCCCAAGAATCAATAAAACCTATAAACATACAGGAGTATTAGCCGAAATTCCTTTGAAAAATATACTTTATTTGTTATTGTTACACAAATAAAAATACACAATAAAGATAAAAATTACACATAAAAAGAAAGTGGGAGACATAAGTTAAAACCATACATTTAGGGGGGGCGTGACTTGCTGGGGATCAGGAGTAGACCTGTGTTACAGGAGCTCCTGAAAAATCCCTCATTATAAACGACATTTTATATGCTTTTTAGGAAGAAATTACCGCAAGTTTAATCTATAGCGACTAGGAGCAAGGCACAGGATGGAAAAACCAGCTTTTATTGCGAAAAAAACAATAACAAGGCAAAGAAGCTCCAGCTGCGGCCTTTCCCAAGGCCTTAATACCCAGAAGAACAAAGGGCTACGCTCTACAGCACCACCAGGCTCCAGCCAAGATCCGGCTGCAGGAGGACCACTGGACAAACATTCGTCCACTGCGGCTCCCGCACAGAAAGCTGAGGGACCATCCACCCTCCTTGCACAAACCGGAACCCACTCTGCATGTAGGCCTAAAGCCGCGGCCTCGCTTAAGTTAGTAGGGCCGAGAAGCAGGAGAGCAGCTGAAACCCCGCCCATAACCCCGCCTACGGACCGCGGCGGCTCCGCTTTCAAGAAAAAGACCCCAGACCCTGCGACAGGAAAAGATCCAGGTGGGCGCTCACCACAAGCGGACTCCACCATTAAGTCTCCGGAGCCCTCTACCGCCCCAAAGCAAACCGGCGCCGCTGCCGTGTATAGGCATAAAGCCACGGCCTCACCTGAACCGGCGAGGCCGGGAAGCAGGAGGGAGGAGACTCCGCCCACAATCCCGCCCACAGCTCCACCCGCGGCACACGGCAGACGGAGCAACAGCTTGACCGCGTGGAGAGCAGCAGCAGGTAAGCCTGCTAATCGAGCGACTTACGCTCTGGAGTCCCCGGGGCATAGCGATCCACTCTCCAGAGCCGGCGCAGCCTCCAGGATGAGTCCGGGAGCTGCAGCCCTCCGGGTGCAGGCGAGGCCTGGGTACAAAAAAGAGGACGGAGCTCCGCCCGTGGCTCCGCCCACGGTGAGCGGTGGCCCCGCTTCCAGTCCGATAAGCACAGTGCTGGCCGCAAAGAACTCTGCAGAGGAGCGCTCGTGGCAGGCGGCTCCCGCTCTGGGGTCATCGGGGTGCTCGGCTCTGCTACATATGACCGGCACAGACACTGCAGCTCTCCATATACAGGGGGGGCCGGGGAGCAGAGGGGTGGACGAGAACCCGCCCACAAATCGCGGCAACACCACTGTTACCAGTTCTAATAAGCAAACTGTCAGCTGTATTCTAAGATACGATGCACCTTCATTTATACCCCAACCCAGGCATCAGGGGCTAGAGGAACATCAGGTCGCAGACCCCAAAATAACGCAGTCTGAACTAGATGGAGTGGCACAAATGGATTGTCGCTCGCAGGATGCACCACTACAGAGATCTAGCAGCAACATTAATCAGGGGGAGGAGAACCCCACCATAGAGGCAATATGCCTTTTTCCCCGTACAGAAGAGGCAAGAGCTTCCAAAAGACCCCCCACTGAAACAGATATAGACAATTTGTTGATGGGTTTTTGCGACCACTTTAACAAAAAGATGGACGCACAATCCCTAATAATAGACAAATTTGTGCTCTTTTTTAATCCGTCAAACACTGGTTCATCCTGTACGGACATAGCATCTGAGGCATACATAAAAGACGCGCTATTATCCATTGCAGAAAACCTTGATTCATCCTCGTCCATATCTTCCTCACGGTCTTCCCTCTGCGACAACTCTTCACCAACACAAGACTCATACGCATCCTCTCTAAACTCCTCAGACAGCAGTATGGAGGACTTTTTCCCTGGGAATTATGATCTTCCCCATTTGGATCCTTTACCAACCCCTCCTATGCCCTCGGATGCGCTAGAAAGTCTGCAAAGGGATATAGACTCACTTAAATGCAACTTGGCAACTCTTGAAGATCATAGACGCAGAAACAACGTGAAAATCAGGGGGGTCCCTGAGTCTGTCAAACCCCCTCACTTGAAAAACTTCATCCACAAAATGATCTCTAAATTTATTCCTGACACCAACAATCCTAATATAATAGATAAAGTCTACCGAATTAAAAGACCCTCGTCCCTCCCAATGGATGTGCCAAGAGACATTATTGTCTCCTTTTTCCCCGCCTGGGTCAGGGGTAAACTATTTGATCTTTCCTCCGAAAAAGACTTCCTGCTCTCCTCATTTGGCCACCTAACATTTTTCAGAGACCTGTCTAAAGACACTTTGAAAAAGCGACGAGACTTTTCATCAATTACACGGGAGCTACGGAGGTCCCACTTTGCTTATTCATGGTCGTCTTCCTCTACTCTGTTGGTAAAACTCTTGTCCGGAACTGTACATATCACAACCCCTACAGAGGGTTTATCCTTCCTGCAGCAACATGGTTTGAAACCTTCTAGAACCTTCAAGGGTCCTACCTGAACTGTAGTTTTGCCCTGTGCTTATTGTCATCTATTTTTACTACGCTTCTTATGGGTTATTGTTTTATTCCTTCCTAATGATTAGCTTTGATAATGAGCCAGATATTTTTGCCGCCCACATAGCCGCAGGGTCTCCCAAGGGTATTCCCAGACTCAAAAAGCTACCATATAATATTCATTAAGCTTAAAGCTCACAACAGGGACTCGTATTCTATCACCTACTGACTATAGCCTTAGATGTCTACTCAGCGAATCTACACAAAAAGTACTTATGTCATTTTAATAACCTACTGTGTAATTTCAGTTCAAATCATTATGTTTATTCTAATCTACTATACGATACCTGTCTCCCCTATTGCTATAGGGGTTTATTTTTCCCCCATCTTCTTATCCCAACCCCTCCCCCCGTCCATTCCCCTTTCCCTCCCTCCCCTACCCACCCCTAATAATTACCCTGTTTTCAGTTGAAAACTCCAATAAAATCGTTTGGAACAAAACCATACATTTTTCCCAACATGCAAATATGATGGCACAAATAGTAGAAAGTTTCCATACAAGATTTTGGTAAGAATAATTGGGTCAGGTCCAAAAAGATTTGGAATTAAATAATAGATATACAGTGGAAATTAATTCCTACTCTTAAACTTATAGACCACAAGATAGTGATTCAATCATCATCAAAATAAAAAAATAAAATGAACAACACTATTTTTTATGCAGCATAAACAGGGGTGTAAACACAAATAGGCAACAGTAATTCATGTTCCAAAAGATAAGTTAAGAGCATAGTTATGAAGTGAGCCAGAGGCCGGTGTACGAAACAGAAAGAGAATGACCCTGTAAAAATTATACATGCAAAAATTCAATGGTAATGTATAAGAGGCAAACACAACCTGTATGGTAGCCACGGAGCACCCATGATGCGCGTTTCATGTTTCGCTTCCTCCAAGGGGTGAAATAGGTTTGGCAGGGTAGGATATTTCTAGTCCTACCTGTCAGCGGCTGTATATGGCACTCTTTATTTTCATATCGCTGGCCTGAAGTCCGCAAGTCGGCATCTGACATTACCATCTACCCACACCAAGCACGTCATAGTGTAGGCGGGCGAAGGCAAGGCCGGAGAGACGTGTTGTCAACATATACACCAGCCACGGAGAGGGAGAGAGTGAGCGCACACGGCTTGATCGTATCAGAGGGGAATCATACCTCAAGGATATGGCACTTTCAAAATATAGGCATGAGCCAATGCCATACAATCCAATAGACATCAGACAATGGGAAACAAACAGACACGAATATTATGAATGGTGCAAAATAGGATCTGTCTAAGTGTATGTACATCTGAACATCATAGACTGTACAGTACATACAAACAATTTGTAGACAAATAAGAATAAAATAAAAAAATAATATAAAAAATAAAAATGAAGAATATAAAATAAAAATAAAGATAAGTTAAAATAAACTTGAAAAATACTGAAAATTTAAGGAAGTGATCATGCAGACAATTAGATGTATTAGAAAGTAAGTGGAGAGAAAAAGTACATAAAGTATAAAATATAATTATAATCGCAAGGATATATATATGTATATATACTATATATAAATATATATATGAAAAATACACTCAAAGAATGTATATAAAAAATCCTCCCATCTATTAGAAAAGGTTTAAAAAACAGCCTTGCCCTGCCCCAGTGTGAACCCCACAGAAACATATAATGGGACAACGAGTCGACACAGAAAATAAATGGTTCTTTAGGCAGGATATTAAAAAGTCTGAAAGTTATATGTAAACGACATTACTAGGACAAAAGAGTTAAATGTAACTTGAAGTGTCATGTCTTGAAGTCAGTCAATATCCCCCGATAAGGATCTCCTTCTCACATATACAGCTGTCACTACCTACAAATAAAGTGAGAAGTAAAAAACAAACGAAAATAAACTAGACAACTCTAAAAACAAACTCACAGAAAAGGCTCGAAACTCAGAACTTCATTAAGTACATTGGGACGGATAAATCCTATTTTCATAATCCATCTCATTTCAATTTGAGATAGAATCCTCTTCCAATCTCCAGCAGATTTGTTGATATGAACATGATCAATTCTAAACACTTTTTAAAAAGCTTGTGTTGCAGTTGTAATATTTTTAAATGTTTCACCAGAGGCTTGAGTTGTGTGGGCCCGGGTCCTCATTTTGAGTTGCCTTGAAGTCAGGCTGACATAAATCAGTTTGCACGAATAGTATATCACACCAATGGTATTGCATGTGATATGCTTGGTTATATGAAATTGGTGTGTATCATTGCTAGATGTAAAATCTGTAGCACGTAACATGTTTGGATATGCAATACAATTTTCACATGGGCCCCTTAGATAGAAATTGCATTCTCAATCTTAGGTCCCTCATAAAGGGACAAACATATCCCTTAAATTTGGTGCTCTTTAGCGATGAGCGAGTGTACTCGATGCTCGGGTTTTCCCGAGCATGCTCGGGTGACCTCCGAGTATTTATGACTGCTCGGAAATTTAGTTTTCATCGCGGTAGCTGATTGATTTACAGCTAGTAGCCAGCCTAAGTTCATGTGGGGATTGCCTGGTTGCTAGGAAATCCCCACATGTACTCAGGCTGGCTAGTAGCTGTAAATCATTCAGCTGCCGGGATGAAAACTAAATCTCCGAGCAGTCATAAATACTCGGAGGTCACCCAAGCAACGAGTACACTCACTCATCACTAGTGCTCTTCTCTAAGTGATAGAGGGATAATTCGTTGTACAGCCAGAGTGAGTCTGATCCATCTTTAGAATGGGACAGAATTTTGATAAAGCTTGTTTCATATAGTGCCATTTGTTATTGAAAGTAGAAATAAATCTCACCTGGCAGTCAGAGGAAGATTTTTTTCTTTATGTGCAGAAGATCTTTCCTCTTGGAGTTTAGTGCCCTATGATAGCCTTTCTTTATGCTTCATTTAGAATATCCACGTTCATAAAATCTTTTGGTAAGATCTCCAACCTGTTTAATGAAAGAATCATAACTGGAGCAAATCCTGCATTGACGCAGAAATTGCCCCATGAGAATCACACTTACAGTACAAGGTGTGAGGGATGTGAGGAAGATACGAGTAGCAGTGAGTTGACGGCTGTACTTTTTTGAAACACCTCAGGGTTGAGGACACCATTTTCACCTCAGCAGATCTTCACGTCCAAGGACTCAATCATTGTCTGGCTATACACATTTAAAGGGAAGGTGCCATCAAAAAAAATTTTTTTCAGAAATTCTAAAAATGTAAAGAATTAATGATTACATTTTCTTAAAAAAATATTATCATTTGTGTATAATTTAGTAAAATATGAAAAATAATTTGAAAAGTTTTGGAATTTCCACTTTTAAACACTAGGGGGAGTAGCTGCTGAAATTTCAGTAAAACCTAGTGTACAAATAGCTCACATTACTGCACTGCAGTAATTATGGGCGGAGTCTGCTGACGTGTGTGATGTCTCCTCTCCTCCCCTCCTGGGTATTTGCTAAGGGATTAGAGAGGAAGATATTCAGGAACCCAGTGAGCAGCCATTTTGTTGGTGACTGCAGAGTATGGCTGCCGTCACACTAGCAGTATTTGGTCAGTATTTTACATCAGTATTTGTAAGCCAAAACCAGGAGTGGAACAATTAGAGGAAAAGTATAATAGAAACATATTCACCACTTCTGTATTATCACCCACTCCTGGTTTTGGCTTACAAATACTGAGGTAAAATACTGACCAAATACTGATAGTGTGAAAGCAGCCTTATACTGACAAGTAGACAGTCACCAAGGATGGCAGGCATCAAGGATTCTGGGAGATATATGGTGGAGGGAGCAGGGTGACAGCAGCACAGAGTATTTCAGGAGAGCAGTGTGCTGGTCTATAGGGGCCCCCTGTTTGGTGCACGGAGCAGCCAGGGATTGTACATAGAGCGCTGTCTTTTATACACATGGACCGTCTGCTCCACAGAAATCCAGGAAACATTTCTGCGGATTGATGGCCTGGTCTGATCCAGACTTTGCATGCAAAGACCCCATTCCCCTCCTCAGATCCTGTCTTCTCCATCCTGTCCTGGCAATGTGTGAAAGCGAGGCGACAGGCGCAGTCCGGGGTGACACTGGAAAGGAAATGTAGCCATATAGTAATGATAAAAATGAGACCCCTCTCTTCAGCTGCCTCACCAGCCTTCCCCTGACTGCACCTAACTGGAGGTCATGCTGTCTCCTCTATTACCCCAGACCCGCGTGCAGGTGCTCAGCCAGAACCACCATAGAATGGGTCCGCTTTCTGAAGATAATACCGCCATATAGATCACACACAATACTATCAAATAGATCACACAATACTGTCATACAGTTCTCACATAATACCACCATATAGATCACACATAATACCGCCAGTGTTCTCACATACCGCCATATAGATCACACATAATACCACCAGTGTTCTCACATACCGCCATATAGATCACACATAATACTGCCAGTGTTCTCACATACCGCCATATAGATCACACATAATACTGCCAGTGTTCTCACATACCGCCATATAGATCACACATAATACCGCTAGTGTTCTCACATACCACCATATGCTTCTCACATAATACCGCCATATACATCACCCATAATGCCGCCACATAGATCTCACATGTATTGTAAATACTCGGCCAGAATAAAGTCCTTTATTAATCTTTTTTATACCATACCGAACGCATAATCCTCGACTCCCTCATCTCCCACAACAAAAATAATAAACCACAATGGGGAAAGACACGCAGGGGGGAGAGGAGTGCATAGGAGAGGATTAGATACTGACTGCTGAGCCGTGTATCTAATCCTGTCCTGTGTGATACTGTGCTGTGCCGTGTATCTAATCCTATCTTGTGTGATACTGTACACAGGACAGGATTAGCTACACAGGACTAGATTAGCTACACAGGACAGAGGTAGCAGTGGTAGATGGTATATAGAGGCAGGCAGCAGTGGTAGATGGTATATAGAGGCAGGCAGCAGTGGTAGATGGTATATAGAGGCAGGCAGAAGTGGTAGATGGTATATAGAGGCAGGCAGCAGTGGTAGGTGGTATACAGAGGCAGGCAGCAGTGGTATACAGAGGCAGGTAGCGGTGGTATACAGAGGCAGGTAGCGGTGCTATACAGAGGCAGGTAGCAGTAGTAGATGGTATACAGAGGCAGGCAGCAGTGGTAGGTGGTATATAGAGGCAGGCAGCAGTGGTAGGTGGTATACAGAGGCAGGTAGCGGTGGTATACAGAGGCAGGTAGCGGTGGTATATAGAGGCAGGTAGCAGTGGTATATAGGGGCAGGTAGCAGTGGTATATAGGAGCCAGTAGCAGTGGTATATAGGGGCAGGTAGCAGTGGTATATAGGGGTAGGAAGCAGTGGTATATAGGAGCAGGTAGCAGTGGTATATAGGAGCAGGTAGCAGTGGTATATAGGGGCTGGTAGCAGTGGTGTATAGGGGCAGGTAGCAGTGGTATATAGGGGCAGGTAGCAGTGGTATATAGGGGCAGGTAGCGGTGGTATATAGGGGCAGGTAGCGGTGGTATATAGGGGCAGGTAGCAGTGGTATATAGGGGCAGGTAGCAGTGGTATATAGGGGCAGGTAGCAGTGGTATATAGGAGCAGATAGCAGTGGTATATAGGAGCAGAAAGCAGTGCTATATAGGGGTAGGTAGCAGTGGTATATAGGGGCAGGTAGCAGTGGTATATAGGGGCAGGTAGCAGTGGTATATAGGGGCAGGTAGCAGTGGTATATAGAAGCAGATAGCAGTGGTATATAGGAGCAGGAAGCAGTGCTATATAGGGGTAGGTAGCAGTGGTATATAGGGGCAGGTAGCAGTGGTATATAGGGGCAGGTAGCAGTGGTATATAGGGGCAGGTAGCAGTGGTATATAGGAGCAGCTAGCAGTGGTATATAGGAGCAGGAAGCAGTGCTATATAGGGGCAGGTAGCAGTGGTATATAGGGGCAGGTAGCAGTGGTATATAGGGGCAGGTAGCAGTGGTATATAGGGGCAGGTAGCAGTGGTATATAGGGGCAGGTAGCAGTGGTATACAGGGGCAGGTAGCAGTGGTATACAGGGGCAGGTAGCAGTGGTATATAGGGGCAGGTAGCAGTGGTATATAGGGGCAGGTAGCAGTGGTATACAGGGGCAGGTAGCAGTGGTATATAGGGGCAGGTAGCAGTGGTATATAGGGGCAGGTAGCAGTGGTATATAGGGGCAGGTAGCAGTGGTAGATGCATAAGAAAATAAAAACTCTGTAATTACCTTCAGTCCTCTTCCAGGAAGTGCTGAATCATGTTCAGGGCAGAGCAGTGTGACGATCTCCCTGCTCTGCTCAGAACAGGTCGGCAGTGAGCAGTGATTGCAGCCTGTGCTGTAATACTAAGTACAGGCTGCAATCACAGCTCCTGGCTGCAGATACTTACCTCAGACCCTCGCTTCCCAGCAGCAGCTTCTCTCTGGCAGCTCCTGTCATCGCACACACTGAGCTGTGTGTGCGATGACAGAGGAAAATAAAAAACAAAATGGCCGCGATCTCCTCTCACAGCTGTGACGTAGCAGCCCAGGGGGCGTGCCCAAGTCACAGCTGAGAGGCAGGAGAAGCGGTCGGAGCCCGACTGTTGGCTCCTATGCCCATGGCTGCCATAAGTGAGGTGTGCAAGTGTCGTGCCCAGACACTTACACCCACACTAATGAAAATGGCGGCCTCCAGTGGCAAAAGTAAAAATGAATAAATAAAAAAGTATTAAAGTAGTACATTTACTTTTGTATTAAAAATAATTGATTATATAATCAATAATTATTAATACAAAAACTAAAATCACGGCACCCTCCCTTTAAGATTTTACTGTTACTCTGATTAATAGTCAAACTTTCAATGAAGAATTTAAGCTTGATTTTGGATCCCTGCCAGAGGAAAAATATATCATCAATAAAGCGGGTGCAGAGTAGGACCCTCTCTATTGACGGCAGGGGATTGGTGAAAAAAATTTCCATCTCCAGGAGACCCCAGAAAAGGTTTATGTATAAGGACTCAAATGCCGCCCCCATTGCCTTTCCCTGTAACTGCAAGTAGAACTTAACCTAAAAGATAAGAAGTTATGTGTAAGCGCAAATGTCAAGAGGGTAAGAAGAAATTACATCAGAGAAGGATCTATTTTCATCATGGCCTCTATGCCATCTTCATGGCAAATAGAAGTGTAGAGCAATTCTACATCCATGACGACCATCCACATATCATCCTCCATGACAATATTCTCCATCCCGTTTAAGAAGTCATTGGTGTCTTTAGGGTGCAATGGTAAATTTTCCATCATCGGTCTTAGATTATAATCCAGATATTTGCACACCTGTTCACAAATGCTCCCATTGCCAGAAACAGTGGGATAACCAGGTGGGTCAAATGTATTTTTATGTACATTAGGTAGCAAACATAGACACACCACTCTGGGAGATGTTGGAACCAGGCTTTTTTTAGTGTCTTTAGATATGACTCACTCATGGAATGCTTCATTCACTATGCTGCACAGTTGACCTTGAAAAGAGGAGGTGGGGTTACATGTAAGGGTACCATCACACAGTGGCATTTTGATCGCTACGATGGCACAATCCGTGACGCTCCAGCATCGTAACAATATCGCTCCAGCGTCGTAGACTGCTGTCACACTTTGCAATGTACGACGCTGGAGCGATAATTTCATGACGTATGTGTGATGTAGAAGCCGTTGGTTACTATGCGCACATCGTATACAATATCGTGCACACCTTTGTTACACCATGCGATCATGCCGCCACAGCGGGACATTAGACGACGAAAGAAAGTTTCAAACGATCTGCTACGACGTACGATTCTCAGCGGGGTCCCTGATCGCAGGAGCGTGTCAGACACAGCGAGATCGCTGGAACGTCACGGATATATCGCTGGAACGTCACAAATCGTGCCGTCGTAGCGATCAAAATGCCACTGTGTGATGGTACCCTAAGTCTTTTGTAGAATGTACCATCCCTCAGTTGTTTTAAATGCCTCTTTTTTATAAAGGTTCATGGACCATATAACAGCATTTCCACCATTGTCTGCAAGTTTTACAAGTACCCCTTCCAAACTCTTTAATTCATACAAAGCTTGTCGCTGTGATGGCGAGAGATTATCGTTGTACAGTATATATCAGCTTGGATTTTCTGGAACTCTTCCGTGACCAGTTTGACAAACAGTTGAATATTTGGGTATATATTAAGAGATGGAAATTGTCTTTATTTTTGGAAAGATGAACTTACCCCTTTCTGTAGTAGTGTCCTGTTCTTCATGTAGGTCTACCAAGATGGCCTCCAATTCTTGTGTAGTGCATAACCCATCAGTTCTTGCTTTCTCATGCAGTTTCTTAAGGACCAACTTGGGAGCAAATAAATGCACGGTAAATCTTGTATGGCTATAAATAAATCAAAATAAGATGTTAGTGAGAAGGCTGTTTTTTAAAATCTTTTCTAATAGACAGGAGGACTTCTTACATGCATTCTTTGTGTGTATGTTTTCTATATATACATATACACTGTGATCCAAATTATTATGCAATTTGGATTTAAGTGTCATAAAGATTTAATTGTTTTGTTTTTCAAATAAACATAAATGGATGGTATTGTGTCTCAGGGCTCAATGGATCACTGAAATCAATCTTAAACACATGTGATAATTAGTTTTCCCGGTGATTCTAATTAAAGGAAAACAATTTAAAAATGATGTTCCACATTATTAGGCAGGCCACAGTTTTCCAGTAACATGGGAAAGAAAGAGGATCTCTCTGCTGCTGAAAAGCATCAAATAGTGCAATGCCTTGGTCAAGGGATGAAATTAGATATTTCACGAAAACTTAAGCAAGATCATCGTACTGTTAAGAGATTTGTGGCTGAATCTGAGCACAGACATGTTTGTGCTAATAAAGGCATACTGAGGAAGGTTTCTGAAAGGAGTCTCTCGAACTCAAGGTGTAGGATACTTCAAAGGAGGTGGAGAAGTCATGTTTTGGGCCGGAATCATAAGGAAACAGCTGGTAGGGCCCTTTAAGGTTCCTGAAGGTGTGAAAATGACCTCTGCAAAGTATATAGAGTTTCTGACAACTTTTTTCCATGGAGCAAAATCATCTTCATGCATGACAATGCACCATCTCATGCTGTAAAGAATACCTCAGAGTCATTGGCTGCTATGGGCATTAAAGGAGATAAACTCATGGTGTGGCCACTATCTTCCCCTGACCTCAACCCTATAGAGAGGACCTTTGGAATATCATCAAGCAAAAGATCTATGAGGGTGGGAGGCAGTTCACATCAAAACAGCAGCTCTGCGAGGCTATTCTGACTTCATGTAAAGAAATACAAGCAGAAACTCTCCAAAAACTCACAAGTTCAATGGATGCAAGAATTGTGAAGGTGATATCAAAGAAGGGTTCCTAGGTTAACATGTAACTTGGCCTGTTAGGATGTTTTGGAGTTAAATAGCTTTTTTGTTCAGTGAATGTGACCTCCTAATGCTGCAAATTCCACAAATGAGCATTTTTACTTCTTTGAAACATATCAAATGTAGAAATTCTACTGTGCCTAATAATTTGAACAGTGCATTTTGAGTTTTTATTCATTTTGGAGATTATACTGTTATCATTAGGAGGTTTCTTTAATAGAATTTGATGTATACTCTAACGGGTGATGACTTTTATTACACTGACTGTCATTTGCATCGACCATTTAGGAAAATCCGAGAAAAATATAATTTGCATAATGATTTGGAATATGGTGTATACAGTACACTCATTTAAAGATTTTTCTGTATTTTCATGACTATGAAAATTGTACATTCACACTGAAGGCATCAAAACTATGAATTAACACATGTGGAATTAAAATACCTAACAAAAAAGTGTGAAACCACTGAAATTCGGTCTTATATTCTAGGTTCTCCAAAGTAGCCACCTTTTGCTTTGATGACTGCTTTGCACACTCTTGGCATTCTCTTGATAAGCTTCAAGAGGTAGTTACAGGAAATGGTTTTCACTTCACAGGTGTGCCCTGTCAGGTTTAATAAGTGGGATTTCTTGCCTTATAAATGGGGTTGGGACCATCAGTTGTGTTGTGCAGAAGTCTTGTGGATACACAGCTGATAGCCCTACTGAATAGATTGTTAGAATTTGTATCATGGCAAGAAAAAAGCAGCTAAGTAAAGAAAAACGAGCGGCCATCATTACTTTAAGAAATGAAGGCCAGTCAGTCCGAAAAATTGGGAAAACTTTGAAAGTGTCCCTAAGTGCAGTTGCAAAAACCATCAAGCGCTACAAAGAAACTGGCTCATATGAGGACCGCCCCATGAAAGGAAGACCAAGAGTCACCTCTGCTTCTGAGGATAAGTTTATCTGAGTCACCAGCCTCAGAAATCGCAGGTTAACAGCAGCTCAGATTAGAGACCAGGTCAATGCCACACAGAGTTCTGGCAGCAGACACATCTCTACAACAACTGTTAAGAGGAGACTTTGCACAGCAGGCCTTCATGGTAAAATAGCTACTAGGAAACCACAGCTAAGGACAGGCAACAAGCAGAAGATAATTGTTTGGGCTAAAGAACACAAGGAATGGACATTGGAAATCTGTGCTTTGGTCTGATGAGTTCAAATTTGAGATCTTTGGTTCCAACCACCGTATTTTTGTGTGATGCAGAAAAGGTGAATGGATGGACTCTACCTGCCTGGTTCCCATCGTGAAGCATGGAGGAGGAGGTGTGATGGTGCGGGGGTGCTTTGCTGGTGACACTGGTGGGAATTTATTCAAAATTGAAGGCATACTGAACCAGCATGGCTACCACAGCATCTTGCAGTGGCATGCTATTCCATCCGGTTTGCATTTAGTTGGATCATCATTTATTGTTCAACAGGACAATGACCCGAAACACATCTCCGGGCTGTGTAAGGGCTATTTGACGAAGAAGGAGAGTGATGGGGTGCTACGCCACATGACCTGGCCTCCACAGTCACCAGACCTGAACCCATTCGAGATGGTTTGGGGTGAGCTGGACTGCAGAGTGACAGCAAAAGGGCAAACAAGTGCTAAGCATCTCTGGGAACTCCTTCAAGATTGTTGGAAGACCATTTCCGGTGACTACCTCTTGAAGCTCATCAAGAGAATGCCAAGAGTGTACAAAGAAGTCATCAAAGCAAAAGGTGGCTACTTTGAAGAACCTAGAATATAAGACATAATTTCAGTTGTTTCACACTTTTTTTGTGTAAGTATATAATTCTACATGTGTTAATTCATAGTTTTGAAGCCTTCAGTGTGAATGTACAATTTTCATAGTCATGAAAATACAGAAAAATCTTTAAATGAGAAGGTGTGCCCAAACTTTTGGTCTGTACTGTATATGTATATATATATATATATATATATATATATATATATATATATATATATATATATATATATATCTCCTTGTGATTATATTTTGCACGTTTGCACTTTAGGTCCTTTTTCTCTCCAATTACTTATTTATATGTACATCACATTTATAAGAACACATATGTATTTCACACTCACACTCATATATGTATCTCTGTGATCACTATTATCTACCGCACTTTTGTATTTTATGCTTTTTCCACATTTACTTTCACATTGGTCACTTCCTTATATTTTCATTATTTACTTTTATTCTTTAGTTTTATTCTGATTTTAATTTTATTTTTACATATATATTTATATATTTTATATTCATTTTTATTTTTTATTTTTATTCTTATTTTTCTGCACAATTTTTGTATGTACCCTCTATGATGTTCAGGTGTACATACATTTACACATCTCCTATTTTGCTATGTTGCACTATTCACAATACTCATGCCTCATTTTCCATGAACTAGATGTAGCTGTGATTTATTGCTGCATTCATACAACATTTGTATAATTGTTCACCAATCACACATACAGTTAGGTCCATATATATTTGGACAGAGACAACATTTTTCTAATTTTGGTTATAGACATTACCACAATGAATTTTAAACAAAACAATTCAGATGCAGTTGAAGTTCAGACGTTCAGCTTTCATTTGAGGGTATCCACATTAAAATTGGATGAAGGGTTTAGGAGTATCAGCTCCTTAACACGTGCCATCCTGTTTTTAAAGGGACCAAAAGTAATTGGACAATTGACTCCAAGGCTATTTCATGGACACGTGTGGGCAATCCCTTCGTAATTTCATTCTCAATTAAGCAGATAAAAGGCCTAGAGTTGATTTGAGGTGTGGTGCTTGCATTTGGAAGGTTTTGCTGTGAAGTAAACATGAGGTCAAAGGAGCTCTCCATGTAGGTGAAACAAGCCATCTTTAAGCTGCGAAAACAGAAAAAACCCATCCGAGAAATTGCTACAATATTAGGAATGGCAAAATCTACAGTTTGATACATCCTGAGAAAGAAAGAAAGCACTGGGGAACTCATCAATGCAAAAAGACCTGGGCGCCCACGGAAGGCAACAGTGGTGGATGATCGCAGAATAATCTCCATGGTGAAGAGAAACCCCTTCACAACAGCCAACCAAGTGAACAACACTCTCCAGGAGGTCGGCGTATCAATATCCAAATCTACCATAAAGAGAAGACTGCATGAAAGTAAATACAGAGGGTTCACTGCACGGTGCAAGCCACTCATAAGCATCAAGAATAAAAAGGCTAGACTGGACTTTGCTAAAAAACATCTAAAAAAGCCAGCAGAGTTCTGGAAGAACATTCCTTGGACAGATGAAACCAAGATCAACCTCTACCAGAATGATGGAAAGAGAAAAGTATGGTGAAGGCGTGGTACAGCTCATGATCCAAAGCATACCACATCATCTGAAAAACACGGTGGAGGCAGTGTGATGGCTTGGGCATACATGGCTGCCGGTGGCACTGGGTCACTAGTGTTTATTGATGGCGTGACACAGGACAGAAGCAGCCGAATGAATTCTGAGGTATTCAAAGACATACTGTGTGCTCAGATCCAGCCAAATGCAGCCAAACTGATTGGTCGTCGTTTCATACTACAGATGGACAATGACCCAAAACATAAAGCCAAAGCAACCTAGGAGTTTATTAAAGCAAAGAAGTGCAATATTCTTGATTGGCCAAGTCAGTCACCTGATCTCCACCCAATTGAGCATGCATTTCACTTGTTAAAGACTAAACTTCAGACAGAAAGGCCCAGAAACAAACAGCAACTAAAAACCACCACAGTGAAGGCCTGGCAGAGCATCAAAAAGGAGGAAACACAGTGTCTGGTGATGTCCTTGTGTTCAAGATTTCAGGCAGTCATTGCCAACAAAGGGTTTTCAACCAAGTACTAGAAATGAACATTTTATTTAAAATTATTGAATCTGTCCAATTACTTTTGGTCCCTTTAAAAACAGGGTGGCACATGTTAAGGAGCTGAAACTCCTAAACCCTTCATTCAATTTTAATGTGGATACCCTCAAATGAAAGCTGAAAGTCTGAACTTCAACTGCATCTGAATTGTTTTGTTTAAAATTCATTGTGGTGATGTCTATAACCAAAATTAGAAAAATGTTGTCTCTGTCCAAATATATATGGACCTAACTGTATTCTTCATACATTTACACCATTATATACATTCTGTTTTAGGTTATACCAACACTTTCTTATATTCTAATATACTGTATATTTCAACACTGAGGCATACTTGATCATATATTTTTAAGATCAAATATTTCTGTAATTGTATAGAAAATTTCATGAGCTTGCAGCATTTCACATGTATAGAGTTCTTGGATAATTAGATATACAGTGCAGGATGATGTGTCTGTTTGCTTCCCATTCTCTGAAGTCTATTGGGCTGTATGGCACTGGCTGATGCCTATATTTTGAAAGCGTTGTATCCCTGAGATAAATTTATCCTTTAGATGCAATCCAGTGGTGTGTGCTTGCTCTCTCCCGCTCTTTGGCTGGTGTCCATGTGTCTCCGGCTTTGCCTCCACCCGCCTACCACATGTCTGGTGTGGGTGGGCAGATGGTGACATCAGACACCGACTAATGGAATTCCGGCAGGTGATACGGGAGCCATATACTACCACTGACAGAACTATAAATATCCTGCCCTTACATCACTCCTCTAAGAAAGCAGAAAGTGAAATGTGCATCAGGGGTGCTTCGTGGCTACCATACCTTTGAATTTTTCTATGCATTATTTTTACAGGGTCGTGCCCTTCTCTGTGCTACACTGGCCTCTGGCTCACTTCATAACTGTGTCCATATGATATCTTTTGGAACACCAATTATTGTTGCCTTTTTGGTGTTCTTTTTGATACATGTGCAATGATTAAGCTTGGCACAGCAGTGCTTTTTTACTTTTGCATAAACAGGACTCACTTGGGTATTTAGTCCTAATACAATGGACATTTCCTGGAGAGAGCTATATCAACCCCTTCAAGACCTTGCCCTTTTCCATTTTTGCAGTCTCGTTTTTCAGTCCCCTCCTTCCCAGAGCCATAACTTTTTTATTTTTCCGTCAATATTGCCATGTGAGAGCTTATTTTTTATGGGACAATTCTACTTTTGAACGACTCCAAACATGTCTAGGTTACATTTTATCTAAGTGGTAAAAATAAATTCCAAAGTTTGCTAAAAAAAAAATTGTGCAATTTTCCACTACCCGTAGCGTCTCCATTTTTCGTGATCTGGGGTCAGGTGGCTTATTTTTCGCAAGCCGAGCTGATATTTTTAATGATACCATTTTTGTGCAGATACGTTCTTTTGATCGCCCGTTATTGCATTTTAATTCAATGTCGCTGCGACCAAAAAACGTAATTCTGGCGTTTTGAATTTTTTTCTCGCTATTATGTTTAGCGATCAGGTTAATCCTTTTTTATTGATAGATTGGGCAATTTGGAACACGGCGATACCAAATATAAATAAACTTTTTTTTTTTTAACTTTTGCCATGCTTCAATGGCTTCCATGGGAGGCTAGAAGCTGGCACAACTCGATCAGCTCTGCTAACATAGGAGCGATGCATAGATCGCTCCTATGTAGCTGAATTACAGGCTTGCTATGAGCGCTGACCACAGGGTGGCGCTCACAGCAAGCCGGCATCAACAGCCATAGAGGTCTCAAGGAGACCTCTGGTTGTTATGCCGATGGATCGCTGACCCCTGATCATGTGACAGGGGTCGGCGATGCGCTCTTTTCCAGCCCGATGGCCGGAAGCGGTAGTTAAATGCCGCTGTCAGCATTTGACAGCGGCATTTAACTAGTTAATGACGGCGGGTGGATCGCGATTTCACCCGCCGCTATTCCGGGCACATGTCAGCTGTTCAAAACAGCTGACATGTCCCAGCTTTGATGCGAACTGAGCGCTGGAGCCCACATCAAAGCTGGGGTACCGACGTCCGCAGTACTAGTACGGTGGAGGTCGGGAAGGGGTTAAAATCTATATTTCTTTATATGCTGACTAAATAACCTTATCCATTTTTCAACTACGAAGGGATGTTTATGTTTGCATCCCTGTATGTGCTGCATAAAAAGGAATTAATTTCCACGGTATATCTATTACCATAAATAGTCGAGTATAAACTGAGATTTTCAGCCCATTTTTTTTAGGTTAAAAGTGCCCCTCTCAGCTTCTCGCACTCGAGTCATTGTCCCAGGGGGTCAGTGGGAGAGGGAGAGCGGCAGGAGTGGCGGCTGTCACATCATACTCACCTGCTCCCTGAGTGGTCTCTGCACTTCCCTGCTTCTCCGATGGTCTCCTGCGCCTGCAGCTCTTTCTGTGTTCAGCGGTCACGTGGTATCGCTCATTAAAGTAATGAATATGAATGTGACTCTACTCCCATAGGCATGGAGCGCATATTCATTAGTTTAATGAGTGGTACCACATGACCGCTGAACACAGTAACAAGCAGCCGGCATGCACCGGAGATGATCGGAGAAGCAGGGACATACAGAGAGACCACTCCACACTGGGAGCAGGTGAGTATGATGGGGGAGGGTGAGCCATGCGATATTCACCTGTCCCCATTCCACCACCGGGCTCCATCTTCCGCGTCCTCTGGCTGTAACGTTCAGGTCAGAGGGCACGATGATGACATTAGTGTGCGCCCTCGGCCTGAATAGTCACTGCAGAGACCCGGAACACACAGCGGTGTGCGGCGGTGGAACGGGATAGGTGAATATCGCAAGTGCCGGGGGCCTGAGCCAGCGGCGACACCAGCACCTGCCCCCATAGCGCACCGGTGTCCCCACCTGCTCAGGCCCCTGGCACTCGGTGCCCAGGGATGAGCATGCCCAGAGGTAAGTATGTCTTTTTTTTAAATCGCAGCATACGGAGGCATATTATTCTATGAAACATCTTATGGAGCCATCAACCTTTATGGAGCAGCATATGGGGCATATTATTCTATTGAGCATCTTATGGGGCCATCAACTTTTGTGCAGCATTATAGGGGGCCTAATATTCTATGGAGCATCTTATAGGGCCATAAACCTTTGTGCAGCATTATATGGGGCATAATATTCTATGGAGCATCTTATGGGGCCATCATTAACCTTTTATGCAGCATTATATGGGGGATATTTTAATATGGAACATCTTATGGGGCCCATCATGAAGTTTATGGAACATTATATGGGGCTCCTGATTCAATATGGATATTCAAAAACTCTTAACCTACTGATGTCTCAATTAATTTTACTCATATTGGTATCTATTTTTATTGTTTAAATTTACCAAGAGCTGCTGCATTTCCCACCGTAGGCTTATACTTGAGTCAATACGTTTTCCCAGTTTTTTTGTGGCAAAATTACGGGTCTCTGGCTCTGCTTATACTCGGGTTGGCTTATACTCGAGTATATACGGTATTTAATTTCAAGCCTTTTTAGGCCAGACACAGGTATTCTGACAGAAATCTTGTATGGAAACATTCTACTATCTGTGCCATTATATCTGCATGTGGGGATAAATGTATGGTTTTAGCTTATGTCTAACTCTGTTATTAATACATTTTATTACAATGTTGTTGCTGGCAAAAAAAACTTAATTCAAGCATTTTGATTTTTTTTTCTTGTTATACCGATTACCGATTAATTTACTTTATATTTTGATAGACTGCACTTTTGAGAATGAAGCAATACTAAATATGCGTATTTTAAAAATTGTTTTATTTTAAATGGGGCAAAAAAGGTGATTTGAACTTTTTGTTTTTCATTGTTTGTTCATATTTTTAAAAACTTTTACTTTTTACTGTATTTTATAGTCTCCTTTAGTGACTTGAGAAACATCTGATCTCTTGTGTTTTACATAGTAGTGCATCAGCAATGCTCTATTTAGTGAAAATAATGATTTCCTATGAACGCTGGCTATAGTCCGGCTTTCACAGAAGAATCGCTATGACAAGCAAGGAGGTCTTCAGTAGACCTCCCACTGTGATTGCAACACATCGGTGCCCCACAATCACAGCACCGACACGCTGATGGGTGCGTTGAATGATGCGCCACCCTGCTGGTGCATATTATATGCCTCTGTCAGAGACTGACAGCAGCATTTAACAGGTTAACAAACGTGGGCGGAGCTTCGCTTTCTTAACCTCTGTTAAATGTATATGAAGCCTTATTATGTTAGCCATCATCTGCCAGGAAAGATGCCAGTGGCATCAGGGACACGATTTATAACCTTAATGTACGTCATATGCTGTGAAGGGGTTAATGGCCGAAGCCCCCTTGATAAAATACTTATGCAGAGTCCTTGTTTACAAAATAATAATGCCCCAAGTTTCTATTTGTAAATTAATTATCCACTTTATAAAGTAGTAATATCCAGAGTAAACCATTCAAAAGTAATAATGCCACAAGGCTCTTGTTTAGTGTTAATGCCCTGTGTGTCTCCTTCTAAAAGTAACACTCCCTCAAGTATAACCCTAAAAAGTAGCAATAACATATGTGCTGTTTATAAAATAATAAAGCCCCTTCAGTAATAATGCCTAAGTGCGCCCATAACAAGTAGCCATGCCCCCAGTATATGACAAAACACAGTTAAGAGTTACAATTACCAGAATTCACAACCATGAGCTAATGAAAACAATAGTGCCCGAAGGGTGCCAATATAAGCAATACTGCCCGAAGGGTGCCAATATAAACAATAGTGCCAGCAGAAAGTAATGTTAAAATCTTTGATCAGTGTCACTATTGAAAAGAGGTAGGGAATTCATTGGCACATCCGACCAGGAGATAAAACAAAATACTTTATTTATAGAACGTTAAAATTGTGTTAAAACTGAAACCTCAGAAAGTTGACGCGTTTCAAGTGTATAACAACACTCGTATTCATAGGATATATAAGGTAAAAGGAAAAATATTGCAATTTATAAAAATCTTACACACCAATGAGAACAATTAATCTAATTGAAAAAGAGGCAATAGCTTCTTTTTGTCCAAAAAAAGTTAGGCCATGTTCACACATTGCGTCGGGTCCCTGCGGGTTTTCCCGCAGCGGATTTGATAAATCTGCAGGGCAAACCCACTGCGGTTATCCCTGCAGATTTATCACGTTTTGTCCTGCGGGTTCCGCTGCGGTATTTTACTCCTACTATTGATGCTGCATATGCAGCAATATGCAGCATCAATAGTAATGTTAAAAATAAAAAAATAATGATATACTCACCCTCCGACGTCCCGATCTCCTCGGCGCTGCAGGTGGCGGTCCGGTTCCAAAGATGCTGTGCGAGAAGGACCTTCGTGACGTCATGGTCATGTGCCGGCGACGTCACCGCAGCCCGTGCTCGCACAGCAACCCAGACCGGACGGCCGCATGCAGCGCTGAGACTTCAGAGGTGAGTATAACATTATTTTTTATTTTAATTATTTTTTTTACCACAAATATGGTTCCCGGGGCCTGGAGGAGAGTCTCCTCTCCTCCACCCCGGGTATAACCCGCACATTATCCGCTTACTTCCGGCATGCGGGAAGTAAGCGGATCAATGCATTTCTATGGGTGCAGAATCGCTGCGATTCTGCACAAAGAAGTGACATGCTGCGGGTTACAAACCACTGCGTTTCTGCGCGGTTTTTCCCGCAGCATGTGCACAGCGGTTTGCGGTTTCCATAGGGTTTACAGGTTACTGTAAACGCAATGGAAACTGCTGCGGACCCGCAGCATCAAAATCGACGCGGTTCCGTGGTAAAAACCGCAACGTGTGCACATAGCCTTAGTGTGAAAAATAAAACTAAGACCGCAAAAGAAGAAATTCAGAAATGAACAGTTAGTAATTGATTTGCATACTTCACACAAAGACAACATTAACAAATAAAGAAAAGATAATTTCTGAAATTCATTTGTGGGGTATTTGGTGTCTAATGGCAGAATCCACAAAGCTTCACATAAAGCCAGCTGTCTCTGCCAATTACACCCACAAACAGGACAATCAGCTTGTCAACTTTTATACGTCGATTCCTCATTCTTTAGCTATTGCTGCAATTAAATATCATTTGGATAATTACAATGCATATTCATCAGCCCTCAAACAATTTCTTTTATCATCATTTGATTATTTGCTGATCATAATTTTTTAATGTTCCAGTTCAATTTTTTCTTCAGGTTCTTGGTGCCCCGATGGGTTCCAAATTTTCACCATGACTCACAATTCTTTTCATGTCATGGTGGGAGGAGTTTTTAATTTTTTGTGCATATAACCCCTTTTCTTCACTGTGGGATTACTTTGCTTTTAAGCTGCTGTGTATACTCTGCAACTCTGCCTGTTGGAATGCTGTGCCAAAAGCCACTGTGTGTACTCTACAACCTCACCTGTGGGAGTATTGTATCTTTTAAGCTACTGTGTGAATTCTGCAATTCACATGGGTGATAGCAGTGTGCCAAAAGCCGCTGTGTGTGTTCTTTGCAACACATATCTGTGGCAGACCTGTGCCAAAAGCCACTGTGTGTACACTGCAACCCCGCCTGCGGGATTACTGTGTCTTTAAGCTGCTGTGTGTATTCTGCAACCCTGCCTGTTGGAATGCCGTGCCAAATAGCCACTGTGTGTACTCTGCAACCTTGCCTGTGGGAATACTGTGTCTTTAAGCTGCTGTGTGCATTCTGCAAACCACATATGTTATAATACTGTGTCAAAAGCCACTGTTTTTACTTTGCAACCCATATCTGTAGGAGTACTGTGCCAAAAGCCACTGTTTACTTTGTAACCCATATCTGTGGGACTACTGTGCCTAGAGTTGCCTTGTGTACTTTTCAACCCATATATGTGGGAGTACTGTGCCAAAAGCTGCTGTGTGTATTCTACAATCTCACCTGTGGGAGTACTGTGTCTTTAAGCTACTGTGTGATTTCTGCAACTAGCATAGGTGATAGCAGTGTGCCAAATGCTGCTGTGTGTTCTTTGCAACCCATATCTGTGGCAGTCTTGTGCCAAAAGCCACTGTGTGTACACTGCAACCCCGCCTGCGGGATTACTGTGTCTTTAAGCTGCTGTGTGTACTCAGCAACCCTGCCTGTTGGAATGCCGTGCCAAATAGCCACTGTGTGTACTCTGCAACCTTGCCTGTGGGAACATTGTGTCTTTAAGCTGCTGTGTGCATTCTGCAACCCACATATGTTATAATACTGCGTCAAAAGCCACTGTATTTACTTTGCAACCCATATCTGTAGGAGTACTGTGCCAAAAGCCACTGTTTACTTTGCAACCCATATCTGTGGGACTACTGTGCCTAGAGTTGCCTTGTGTACTTTTCAACCCATATATGTGGGAGTACTGTGCAAAAAGCCACTGTGTGTATTCTACAACCTCGCCTGTGGGAGTACTGTGTCTTTAAGCTACTGTGTGAATTCTGCAACTCACATAGGTGATAGCAGTGTGCCAAATGCTGCTGTGTGTGTTCTTTGCAAACCATATCTGCGGCAGTCCTGTGCCAAAAGCCACTGTGTGTACACTGCAACCCCGCCTGCGGGATTACTGTGTCTTTAAGCTGCTGTATGTACTCAGCAACCCTGCCTGTTGGAATGCCAGGCCAAATAGCCACTGTGTGTACTCTGCAACCTTGCCTGTGGGAATTCTGTGTCTTTAAGCTGCTGTGTGCATTCTGCAACCCACATATGTTATAATACTGCGTCAAAAGCCACTGTATTTACTTTGCAACCCATATCTGTAGGAGTACTGTGCCAAAAGCCACTGTTTACTTTGCAACCCATATCTGTGGGACTACTGTGCCTAGAGTTGCCTTGTGTACTTTTCAACCCATATATGTGGGAGTACTGTGCCAAAAGCTGCTGTGTGTATTCTACAATCTCACCTGTGGGAGTACTGTGTCTTTAAGCTACTGTGTGATTTCTGCAACTAGCATAGGTGATAGCAGTGTGCCAAATGCTGCTGTGTGTTCTTTGCAACCCATATCTGTGGCAGTCTTGTGCCAAAAGCCACTGTGTGTACACTGCAACCCCGACTGCAGGATTACTGTGTCTTTAAGCTGCTGTGTGTACTCTGCAACCCTGCCTGTTGGAATGCCGTGCCAAATAGTCACTGTGTGTACTCTGCAACCTTGCCTGTGGGAACATTGTGTCTTTAAGCTGCTGTGTGCATTCTGCAACCCACATATGTTATAATACTGCATCAAAAGCCACTGTATTTACTTTGCAACCCATATCTGTAGGAGTACTGTGCCAAAAGCCACTGTTTACTTTGCAACCCATATCTGTGGGACTACTGTGCCTAGAGTTGCCTTGTGTACTTTTCAACCCATATATGTGGGAGTACTGTGCAAAAAGCCACTGTGTGTATTCTACAACCTCGCCTGTGGGAGTACTGTGTCTTTAAGCTACTGTGTGAATTCTGCAACTCACATAGGTGATAGCAGTGTGCCAAATGCTGCTGTGTGTGTTCTTTGCAAACCATATCTGCGGCAGTCCTGTGCCAAAGACCACTGTGTGTACACTGCAACCCCGCCTGCGGGATTACTGTGCCTTTAAGCTGCTGTATGTACTCAGCAACCCTGCCTGTTGGAATGCCAGGCCAAATAGCCACTGTGTGTACTCTGCAACCTTGCCTGTGGGAATTCTGTGTGTGTGCATTCTGCAACCCACATATGTTATAATACTGTGTGAAAAGCCACTGTTTTTACTTTGCAACTCATATCTGTAGGAGTACTGTGCCAAAAGCCACTGTTTACTTTGCAACCCATATCTGTGGGACTACTGTGCCTAGAGTTGCCGTGTGTACTTTTCAACCCATATATGTGGGAGTACTGTGTCTTTAAGCTACTGTGTGGATTCTGCAACTCACATAGGTGATAGCAGTGTGCCAAATGTTGCTGTGTGTGTTCTTTGCAACCCATATCTGTGGCAGTCCTGTGCCAAAAGCCACTGTGTGTACTCTGCAACCTCGCCTGTGGGAATACTGTGTCTTTAAGCTGCTGTGTGCAATCTGCAACCCACATATGTTATAATACTGTGCCAAAAGCCACTGTGTTTACTTTGCAACCCATATCTGTGGGACTACTGTGCCTAGAGTTGCCTTGTGTACTTTTCAACCCATATATGTGGGAGTACTGTGCCAAAAACTACTGTTTGTACTTTGCAGCCCATATCTGTGATAGCACTATGTGAAAAGCGTACTTTGCAACCCATATCTGTGATAGTGCTGTGTGAAAAGCCTCTGTGTGTACACCAAAACCAATATCTGTGGGAGTGCTGTGCCAAAATCCATTATGTGTACTCTGCAACTCATATCTGTGGGAGTATTGTGCCTTTAATATGCTGTGTGTACTATTATGAACAGGTAATTCAGAACCACAATGGACCTTGAAGTTCAGAGCACACAAGGTGACCTGACATTTACCAAAAACATAGGACGAGCTCTGAGACGTGGAAACTCTGCTGACCGCAATCCCTAATACTAACACACCACACTAGAGGTAGCCGAGGATTGCGCCTAACGCTCCCTATGCAACTCGGCACAGCCTGAGAAACTAACTAGCCCTGAAGATAGAAAAATAAGCCTACCTTGCCTCAGAGAAATTCCCCAAAGGAAAAGGCAGCCCCCCACATATAATGACTGTGAGTAAAGATGAAATACAAACACAGAGATGAAATAGATTTAGCAAAGTGAGGCCCGACTAACTGAATAGACCGAGGATAGGAAAGATAGCTTTGCGGTCAACACAAAAACCTACAAACAACCACGCAGAGGGGCAAAAAGACCCTCCGCACCGACTAACGGTACGGAGGTGCTCCCTCTGCGTCTCAGAGCTTCCAGCAAGCAAGAAAAACCAATATAGCAAGCTGGACAGAAAATATAGCAAACAAAAAATAACACAAGCGGAACTTAGCTTATGCAGGATAGAGAGGCCACAGGAACGATCCAGGAGGAAGCAAGACCAATACTAGAACATTGACTGGAAGCCAGGATCAAAGCACCAGGTGGAGTTAAATAGAGCAGCACCTAACGACTTAACCTCATCACCTGAGGAAGGAAACTCAGAAGCTGCAGTACCACTCTCATCCACCAAAGGAAGCTTATAGACAGAACCAGCCGCAGTACCACTCACAACCACAGGAGGGAGCTTGGCCACAGAATTCACAACAGTACCCCCCTTGAGGAGGGGTCACCGAACCCTCACCAGAGCCCCCAGGCCGACCAGGATGAGCCACATGAAAGGCACGAACCAGATCGGCAGCATGGACATCAGATGCAAAGACCCAGGAATTATCTTCCTGACCATAACCTTTCCACTTAACCAGATACTGGAGTTTCCGTCTCGAAACACGAGAATCCAAAATCTTCTCCACAATATACTCCAATTCCCCTTCAACCAAAACCGGAGCAGGAGGATCAATAGATGGAACCACAGGTGCCACGTATCTCCGCAACAATGACCTATGGAACACGTTATGGATGGAAAAAGAAGCCGGAAGAGTCAAACGAAAAGACACAGGATTAAGAACCTCAGAAATCCTATATGGAACAATGAAACGAGGCTTAAATTTAGGAGAGGAAACCTTCATAGGAATATAACGAGATGACAACCAAACCAAATCCCCAACACGAAGTCGGGAACCCACACAGCGCCTGCGGTTAGCGAAACGTTCAGCCTTCTCCTGGGACAAAGTCAAATTGTCCACTACATGAGTCCAAATCTGCTGCAACCTATCCACCACAGTATCCACACCAGGACAGTCTGAAGACTCAACCTGCCCTGAAGAAAAACGAGGGTGGAACCCAGAATTGCAGAAAAACGGCGAAACCAAAGTAGCCGAGCTGGCCCGATTATTAAGGGCGAACTCAGCCAAAGGCAAAAAGGACACCCAATCATCCTGACCAGCAGAAACAAAACATCTCAGATATGTTTCCAAGGTCTGATTGGTTCGTTCAGTCTGGCCATTTGTCTGAGGATGAAAAGCTGAGGAAAAAGACAAATCAATGCCCATCCTAGCACAAGAGGCTCGCCAAAACCTCAAAACAAACTGGGAACCTCTGTCAGAAACGATGTTCTCTGGAATGCCATGTAAACGAACCACATGCTGAAAAAACAATGGCACCAAATCAGAGGAGGAAGGCAATTTAGACAAGGGCACCAAATGGACCATCTTAGAGAAGCGATCACAAACCACCCAAATGACCGACATTCTTTGAGAGACGGGGAGATCCGAAATAAAATCCATAGAGATATGTGTCCAAGGCCTCTTCGGGACCAGCAAGGGCAAAAGCAACCCACTGGCACGAGAACAGCAGGGCTTAGCCCGAGCACAAATCCCACAGGACTGCACAAAAGAACGCACATCCCGCGACAGAGACGGCCACCAAAAGGATCTAGCCACCAAATCTCTGGTACCAAAGATTCCAGAATGACCAGCCAACACCGAACAATGAACCTCAGAGATAACTTTATTCGTCCACCTATCAGGGACAAACAGTTTCTCCGCTGGGCAACGGTCAGGTCTATTAGCCTGAAATTTTTGCAGCACCCGCCGCAAATCAGGGGAGATGGCAGACAAAATTACCCCCTCTTTGAGAATACCCGCCGGCTTAGACAAACCCGGAGAATCGGGCACAAAACTCCTAGACAGGGCATCTGCCTTCACATTTTTAGAGCCCGGAAGGTACGAAACCACAAAGTCAAAACGGGAGAAAAACAGTGACCAACGAACCTGTCTAGGATTCAACCGTTTGGCAGACTCGAGATAAGTCAAGTTTTTGTGATCAGTCAAGACCACCACGCGATGCTTAGCTCCTTCAAGCCAATGACGCCACTCCTCGAATGCCCACTTCATGGCTAGCAACTCTCGATTGCCAACATCATAATTTCGCTCAGCAGGCGAAAATTTCCTGGAAAAGAAGGCGCATGGTTTCATCACCGAGCAATCAGAACTTCTCTGCGACAAAACAGCCCCTGCTCCAATTTCGGAAGCATCAACCTCGACCTGGAATGGAAGCGAAACATCTGGTTGGCACAACACAGGGGCAGAAGAAAAACGACGCTTCAACTCCTGAAAAGCTTCCACAGCAGCAGAAGACCAATTGATCACATCAGCACCCTTCTTGGTTAAATCAGTCAACGGTTTAGCAATGCTAGAAAAATTAGCGATGAAGCAACGATAAAAATTAGCAAAGCCCAGGAACTTCTGCAGACTCTTCAGAGATGTTGGCTGAGTCCAATCATAAATGGCCTGAACTTTAACAGGGTCCATCTCGATAGTAGAAGGAGAAAAAATGAACCCCAAAAATGAAATCTTCTGAACACCAAAGAGACACTTTGACCCCTTCACAAACAAAGAATTAGCACGCAGGACCTGGAACACCATTCTGACCTGCTTCACATGAGACTCCCAATCATCCGAGAAGACCAAAATATCATCCAAGTATACAATCAGGAATTTATCCAGGTACTCTCGGAAGATGTCATGCATAAAGGACTGAAACACTGATGGAGCATTAGAAAGTCCGAATGGCATAACCAGGTACACAAAATGGCCTTCGGGCGTATTAAATGCTGTTTTCCATTCATCGCCCCGTTTGATACGCACAAGACTATACGCACCACGAAGATCTATCTTGGTGAACCAACTAGCCCCCTTAATCCGAGCAAACAAATCAGACAGCAGCGGCAAGGGGTACTGAAATTTGACCGTAATTTTATTTAGAAGGCGGTAATCAATACAAGGTCTCAGCGAACCATCCTTCTTGGCCACAAAAAAGAAACCCGCTCCCAATGGCGACGATGACGGGCGAATATGACCCTTCTCCAAAGACTCCTTCACGTAACTCCGCATAGCGGCGTGCTCAGGTACAGATAAATTAAACAGTCGACCCTTAGGAAACTTACTACCAGGAATCAAATCGATAGCACAATCACAATCCCTATGCGGAGGTAGGGCATTGGACTTGGGCTCATCGAATACATCCTGGTAATCAGACAAGAACTCTGGGACCTCAGAAGGGGTGGATGATGAGATAGACAGAAATGGAACATCACCATGTACCCCCTCACAACCCCAGCTGGACACAGACATTGATTTCCAATCTAATACTGGGTTATGGACTTGTAGCCATGGCAACCTCAACACGACCACATCATGCACATTATGCAACACCAGAAAGCGAATATCCTCCTGGTGCGCAGGAGCCATGCACATGGTCAGCTGGGTCCAATACTAAGGCTTATTCTTGGCCAAAGGCGTAGCATCAATTCCTCTCAATGGAATAGGACACTGCAAGGGCTCCAAGACAAACCCACAGCGCCTAGCAAACTCCAAGTCCATCAAATTCAGGGCAGCGCCTGAATCCACAAATGCCATGACAGAATAGGAAGACAAAGAGCAGATCAAAGTAACGGACAAAAGAAATTTCGACTGTATCGTACCAATGGTGGCAGACCTAGCGAACCGCTTAGTGCGCTTAGGACAATCGGAGATAGCATGAGTGGAATCACCACAGTAGAAACACAGCCCATTCTGATGTCTGTGTTCTTGCCTTTCAGCTCTGGTCAAAGTCCTATCGCACTGCATAGGCTCAGGTTTATGCTCAGATAATACTGCCAAATGGTGCACAGATTTACGCTCGCGCAAGCGTCGACCGATCTGAATGGCCAAAGGCATAGACTCATTCAGACCAGCAGGCATAGGAAATCCCACCATGACATCCTTAAGGGCTTCAGAGAGACCCTTTCTGAAAATAGCCGCCAGCGCACATTCATTCCATTGAGTGAGCACGGACCACTTTCTAAAACTCTGACAATAAATCTCTATCTCATCCTGACCCTGACACAGCCAGCAAATTTTTCTCTGCCTGATCCACTGAATTAGGTTTGTCGTACAGCAATCCGAGCGCCAGAAAAAACGCATCAATATTACATAATGCAGGATCCCCTGGCGCAAGGGAAAATGCCCAGTCTTGAGGGTCGCCACGTAATAAAGAAATAATGATTTTAACTTGTTGAACTGGGTCACCAGAGGAGCGGGGTTTCAAAGCCAGAAACAGTTTACAATTATTTTTAAAATTCAAAAACTTAGCTCTATCTCCAGAAAACAACTCAGGAATAGGAATTTTAGGTTCTAACATAGGATTCTGAACCACTAAATCTTGAATGTTCTGTACTCTTATAGTGAGATTATCCATCAAAGAGGACAGACCCTGAATGTCCATGTCCACACCTGTGTTCTGAACCACCCTGATGTATAGGGGAAAAGAAAGTCAGAACACAGTGCAAAGAAAAAAAAATGGTCTCAGAACTTCTCTTTTCCCTCTATTGAGAAGCATTAGTACTTTGGGCCTCCAGTACTGTTATGAACAGGTAATTCAGAACCACAATGGTCCTTGAAGTTCAGAGCACACAAGGTGACCTGACATTTACCAAAAACATAGGACGAGCTCTGAGACGTGGAAACTCTGCTGACCGCAATCCCTAATCCTAACACACCACACTAGAGGTAGCCGTGGATTGCGCCTAACGCTCCCTATGCAACTCGGCACAGCCTGAGAAACTAACTAGCCCTGAAGATAGAAAAATAAGCCTACCTTGCCTCAGAGAAATTCCCCAAAGGAAAAGGCAGCCCCCCACATATAATGACTGTGAGTAAAGATGAAATACAAACACAGAGATGAAATAGATTTAGCAAAGTGAGGCCCGACTAACTGAATAGACCGAGGATAGGAAAGATAGCTTTGCGGTCAACACAAAAACCTACAAACAACCACGCAGAGGGGCAAAAAGACCCTCCGCACCGACTAACGGTACGGAGGTGCTCCCTCTGCGTCTCAGAGCTTCCAGCAAGCAAGAAAAACCAATATAGCAAGCTGGACAGAAAAAATAGCAAGCAAAAATAACAAAAGCAAAACTTAGCTTATGCAGGATAGAGAGGCCACAGGAACGATCCAGGAGGAAGCAAGACCAATACTAGAACATTGACTGGAGGCCAGGATCAAAGCACTAGGTGGAGTTAAATAGAGCAGCACCTAACGACTTAACCTCATCACCTGAGGAAGGAAACTCAGAAGCCGCAGTACCACTCTCATCCACCAAAGGAAGCTTATAGACAGAACCAGCCGCAGTACCACTCACGACCACAGGAGGGAGCTTGGCCACAGAATTCACAACAGTGTACTCTGCAACTCTGCCTGTGGGAATACTGCGCCAAAAGCCGCTGTGGGTACTGTGCAACCCATATCTGTGGAAGTCCTGTGCCAAAAGCCACTGTGCTCACTTTGCAACCCATATATGTGGGAGTAGTGTTGCAAAAGTGGCTGTATGTACTTTTAAACCCATATATGTGGAAGTACTGTGCCACAAACCACTGTTTGTACTTTGTAATCCATATCTGTGATAGTACTGTGCAAAAAGCCACTGTGTGTACTCTGACACCCATATCTGTGGGAGTTATGTGCCAAAATCCACAGTGTGTTCGTTACAACTTATATCTGTGGGAGTACTGTGCCTTTAAAATGCTGTGTAGACTCTGCAACTCTGCCTGTGGGAATACTGTGCCAAAAGCCAATTGGGGTACTCTGCAACCCATATCTGTGAGAATACTGTGCCAAAAAGCTGCTGTGTGTACTGTGCAAGCAAGTTCATTATAGTACTGTGCCATATCTTTTGGAATACTGTGGAAAAAGCTGTATTTACTTTGCAACTCATATCTGTGAGAATACTGTGCTAAAAGTCACTGTGTGTACTTTCCAACCTATATCTCTTGGACTACTGTGCCAAAGGCCGCTGTGTGTACTCTGCAACCCATATCTCTGGGAGTACTATGTCAAAAGCCACTGTGTATACTTTGCAACACATATCTGTAGGAATACTATGCCAAAAACTGCTGTGTGTACTTTGCAACCCATATCTGTGGGAGTTTTGTGCAAAAACCCACTGTGTGTACTCTGCAACCCATATTTATGATAGTACTGTGTCAAAAAATGCTTGTGTATTCTGAGACTAATATCTGTGAGATTGATGTGAGTGCCGTGTCTTATGCTGTCTGTACTCTGCAATGCTGCCTGTGGAACTACTGTGTCAAAAGCGTCTGTCTACTCTGCAAGCCCTATCTGTGGGAGTATCATGCCAAAAGTTGCTGTGTGTGCTTTGTAACCATGTCTACAAAAGTACTGTGCCAAAATCCACTGTGTTCTTTGCAATCCACATCTGTGGGAATACTGTACCAAAAGTCACTGTGTGTACTCTACAATCTGCCTGTGGGATTACTGTGCCTTTAAGCTGATGTATGTACTCTGCAACCCTGCCTTTTTGGAATGCTGAGCCAAAAGCTGCTGTGTGTAGTCTGCAACCTCGCCTGTGGGAGTACTGTGTCTTTAAGCCGCTGTGTGTATTCTGCAACACACATCTGTGATAGTACTGTGTCAAAAGCTGCTGTGTATGTAGGGAGATAGACTGGACCTCGGGTACCTGCATGCCGGGTCCGGAACTAGAAAGGCTGCATCCTCTGTTATTGGAGGACAGCTTTGAGGAGGCGGACCTTCCCGTGCAGCCTGAGGGAAGTCTCAGTGGGAGGCGTGCAGCTAGTGAAGAGAAAGCGCGCACAAGAGGAGAGTTGCGGGCCAGAGCAGAGCAGCACACAGAGCAGTGAGTGGCACACTCTGTCTTCCTTGCCCTCATGGAGTACTGGTGCTGTAGCAGGCCGCATAGAGGGGACCACGTCGGCTGCAGAGCTGAGTGTGCCTAGCAGCTAGCAGCACTCCAGAGCAAGGGACCACTGCAGAGCCACACAGAGTGAAGCAGAGCCGTGCAGGACAGGTATGCAGAGCCATGCACACAGAGAGGAGCCGAGCCGGGTGCTGCAGCAGACATAGAGAGGAGTGCTCGGGTCTGGAGCATCAGCGCCAAAGAGACCGGCGTTGCCTGCCGCCAACAGGGGGACCAAGGAGAGCAGGACATGCAGTGTGTGCCTACTGATAACCAGAGTACCAGGTGCTGTACACGACGTGACCGTGAGTACCACACACGCGCTGGCCCCAAGAGAGATCACACATGAGACTGAGACTTGCACCCTGACGTGGGGAGAGATTAGGTGTCCTGACCGTCTGTTATCTGACTATCCCCCATTTGAGATAGTTAACGAGCCATGTTGGGCTCGCACTGGACTGTGGCCCATGTCTTTAATAGAAATATTAGTATATGGACTAGACCCAGTGGAAGGTATCGGAGACCGACCACTGCCACCAGAAGACGGAACCAGCGACTACAGTACCCTTCAGGAGGAGGCGCTGCACACGCCGTTGCCGGCGCTATTTAGTGCGCAGCAGGAGCTGCACTGTGACAACTTCCATAAACTATTGCTTCCTAACTGTTGTGTTTAAACTGTAGCATTTTACCATGCCTTTGATACCGTTACCTCTTTACCTCCCTGCATGGAGTGCTTCCCCTGTAAATAAACCTGATAACCATTGCTCTGACTCCCGTCCGTTACTGCATCCCGGATTCTTGCTTGATATCTTACATGTATACTCTGCAACCGATGTCTGTGGGAGTACTGTGCCTTTAAGCTGCTCAATGTAGTCTGCAACCCATATCTGTGGGAGAACTGTGCCTTTAAACCGATGAGTGTACTCTTCAACCCTGCCTAGTGGGATTACTGTGCCAAAAGCCGCTGTGTGCATTCTGTAACCCATATCTGTGGGAGTACCCACAGTATGCCTTTAAGCTCCTGTGTGCACTCTACAACTCTGCTTGTCTGAGTACTGTGCCAAAAGCTGCTGTGTGTACTCTATAGCCATGTCTGTATGAGCAGTGTGCATAAAAAAATAATTCTACTCTGCAGCCATCTCTGCCATTTGTAGGTCACCTGGTCTCCAGCCATTTTCAAGACAAAAAGGGGATTATGGAACTACACTCAAACAAAGATGTCCTTATCTACAACTATGGCTTCACTTAAGAACTCTGGAGCTATCTAGATATTTTCAGTTTTTTCCCGACTTCTCCCAATCCACCATGCTGACTGCAAAGAGTGGCCTTCTCCATTTTTCAACTTTTTCATCCCACTACTGGGTTGTCTGGGATTGATTTACACATAAAGGCTACAGCTCCCTGAGCCAATTTCATTGTGGTATTTGCAGGCTGCGGTCTATCGTCTACCAGCCCAGTCTGTGTTGCTGCTCTGGACTGGCTTCGGGTTGATTTCACACAGGGGCCTGTCTCTTCTACGGGTATTCTTGTTTTCCTGCTTTTTTCTCCATTTCTTCATATATTTTGCTGTACAGAGCTGTTGTGTCCTCCTCTGTCCTCCGGCACAGTGCTTCTCAGCGCTCGCTTATCTGCACCACCGGAAGCCATGATAACTGTCATTTTTATGCTCACATGCTTGCACTGCTGCTCTTCGCTTGCCTCACTGCAGATTGTCCTTGGTGTCATCTTCCACATGATCTTTTTCTTTTTAACCCACCCTTCCATGGGTCATCCTTCTGACGAGTTCACTGTTTCACTCTTGGTGCCTCCGCCTTTGACCATGCCTCTTGCCCAGTAGGCCATACTTCATTTTGAAATGCACCATCTTCCGGAACACGACTCCCTTTCTGGGTTAGACCCTTGCTTCCGCACATCCTCTATTTTGGATCAAACCTTCAATGATCAGAGCCCCTTTTTTGCCCTGAAGCCCCGTCTACTCCCACGATGGGCTGACCACAGGTCGCCTCCATCTTTGGAGTTGTTAGCCATCTTAGTTTGTTCAATTTCAAGTACTGTCATATCTGCATCAACATCCACTATTTTGGAATTTGTATGCTAAGTTCAAAAGAAACTGAGTTACCCTTAGGGCTGAAACACTATAAAGTGTTTATTCACCCATACACCCATGACTGCCACCTTGGGACTCATTAAATTTGATGTAGTTGTCAAAACACAGATTCCTAGCCTGGAGAAAGTGGGGTTAAAAATGCCCGTTGTGCAACTGAAGAAGTGCCTGAAAATGAACAACCTGAAATGGTACTATTCCCAATGCTCTGCTTTTGAAATTTGTAAGCTGCTTCTGTGGGGTTAATTTCTCTATGTGGGGTTGCCTGTTTGCTAGGGAATCCCCACATGTACTTATGCTGGCTAACAGATGTAAATCATTCAGCTGCGGCAATAAAAACTAAATCTCCGAGCACTAAAAAATACTCGGAGGACCCCCGAGCGTGCTCGAGAAATCTTGGGTAATGAGTATATTCGTTCATCACTACTCATAAACCTTGATTCTGAGACAGTAGTCGTGGTACATTTATAGTTAATTTGCTAGGCCATCAGGGATTAATTCTTGTTCCCATTATGCCTCACTGGTGTTGCCTCTCTGTTTAGGCACATAATAGTCTGTGAAGAGAATTGGACAGAAATGCAGAAAAAGAGCCATTAAAAGACATTAGTCTTAATTATTCAACCTGACGGCTTTATTCATAAAGTGTGTATGCAATTGGCTCTATCCTTCTGCACGGTCCTAGGCTTTGCATGATTTTTTGTACATTGAAAAACAGTGAAGGAGTTAACTAAATCACTAACCTAATCTCTCATAAATTGTCATGTCTGCAAACAGAAGATACAAATGAAAACAAATATTACTGCACAAATAAACAATTATATAAAATAGATTTGCAGACTTTTATCGGTCTACAAACTGCATACAAAATTCCACTTTACCAGATGTAATAATATATTATTAAAGTTTTACATCTCATATGAGTTACTGAAAATGATATTACAGTCTGCACAAGGTTTTATAAATGTACATTTCATATAATGGACACAAATAGACAACCACAGAGTAACAAGAAATACCAGGACACATAAACTTTGGAAAAGTTCCCTCCTATTTTGTTACTGAACTGCAATTGTAGCTTTGCATTATTGTAATTAAACAGTAATATAATGTATTCATTTTGTTGCTAGAGATGAGCATCTATTAAAATTAAAATTCAACTATTTTGACGAATTTCTCACAAAAATTGATTTGCAGTGAATACAATTGCGTGAATATCAATACTGGAAAGCTTGTAATTATAGGTGGGTGAACCCAAACAGAAAAGTTCGGCATCTGTACCAAATACCTACTGTTTGGGCACGGACACCAAACACGCCTTCTCCAGAAAATCTGTGTTACTGCTCAGGTTCGGGCCTCTGAACATCGGGTGTTTGTTGTCATGACAGCAGAGCAAACACCAATTCTTATTGGAAATAAAAGTGTTTTGTTTTATTTCAAATAAAATAATTTATTCTAGCTGTGTCTTTATTTACCATATAACTTTAGGAATAGTAAAGGATAGGTGTCTTATAGACGGCCTCTCCATTAGTAATCCGTGAGCTTGATGTCACCTGACAATACAAAGGTGACATCAACATCACAAATATGAACCCCCCTTGCCACCACTACAGGGCAAGGGGGAAGAGCCAGGCAAAGCGCCAGAATTGGCGCATCTAATAAATGTGCCTTTTATGGATGGCTGCAGACTGCTATTTTTAGACTGGGTGGGGCCAATATCCATGGCTCCTTACCAGCCTGAGAAAACCAGCTGTCTGCTTTAGCTTGGCTCGTTGTTAAAAATGGGGGAACCCACACAGTTTTTTTTAATTATTTAAAAAAGTATGGGGACCCCTCTATTCTTGGTAACAAGCCTTGTTGAAGCTGACAGCTGACCATTGCAGCCCTCAGCTGTGAGTTTTGCATGGTTGGTTATCAAAAATACAGGGGAACCCACATGTTTTTTTTTATTATTTATTTACAGCGCAGGCGCCAGCTGATGAATACTCCCATCAGCCACTCTTACTCTCACTGTTATTAGCGGCAGCTGATGGAAGCAGTTGTCCCATCAGATGACATCAGTTACCAGAGGTAAAACTTTATAACTCCGATTACAGCTGAGTGCTCACGATGTCTTTTGAGAGAATGGGAACCGCGGCTGTCTGACTGGCAGTGATGATTTTACCATTTATCAGAAACTGTGTTTGCCGCGCCGTCATGCACATGACAGCTTGGCAAACACTGGATGTTCGGGCTTCCCATTCAAGCGAATGGGGTCCGGGTACTGCTCTGGTACCCGAATGTTCTGTAACTGTTCAGCCAAACCCGCCGGACCTGAACATTCAGATGTCCACCCATCTCTACTTGAAATGCTTGGATAAAACACAGGGGGAGTAGAAAGAGAGAGTTCTCGGTAGGCCATAAGAGCATTCACTTAACAGTCCAGAGAGAAGACCCTGCTGACAATAGGAGCTCATACTTTATAGGCGAGAGAGGACTTTGATGACCATAAGACCTTATGCTCTACAGAAGAAGTGTAAGGGGAGAACCTGGTGCAGGAAAACCCGAGGAGTGGGCTGGGTCAGGACTGTGTGAACTGTTGCTGAATTGGCCACTGGCCAGAATATTAGTTTGAAGTGATTTTCGGTATTTAATTGATTCCTGTGTTTGGATACCCGGAACAGGAAAGGACTGGCCCACGGGCTTGGAATGATGCTAGAACAACAGGAGGACAAATGAGTCAAGAAGAACATGCCAATATTAAACAAACGTGAACAAATCTTTATTAAATACAAATGAGATAAAAACAGAACTGTTATAAAACGTATTTACAGTTCAACGGAGCAATCAATATATCAGATGGCAATATAGTAATGGTAGGTGTAGGACAAGAATTCTAAAAATCATAAGGAACGGTGAGACTATGCCCTCATGATGGGTACACAAAGTGTGGTATACTAGTACAAAATGTCTCAAAAGACTGCGGTACGATATATGGGAGACAGGTAACAAACAAATAGTTTAATAAGACTGGTTATACTGTATAATGTATAAATATACGAAAAAAGAGGTGAAGGGGGAGGCCTGTATATGGAGCACAGCAGGTCGAGTGGCCTCCATTGCTCCCAAGCACACCCACACCAAATAGCCCAGAAAGTATCAATAACCAGTCAAATAAAGATATACAAAATCCCCAAAGTGAGCCGTAACCGCAGCCATGAAAAAGTTAAGAACGGTAATTACCCATATGGTGAGAGGCAAGTGTGACCGGTCCTTAGTCCCCAACGCACGTTTCGGTGCGGGTACACCTTCTTCAGGGGACGTTGGGGCGCCCCCTGAAAAAGGTGTACCCGCACCGAAACGTGCATTGGGGACTAGTGTTGAGCATTCCGATACCACAATTAACGGGTATCGGCCGATACTTGCGGTATCGGAATTCCGATACCGAGATCCGATACTTTTGTGGTATCGGGTATCGGTATCGGATCAATAGGGATGTGTAAAATAAAGAATTAAAATAAAAAATATTGATATGCTCACCTCTCCGGCGGCCCCTGGACATCACGCTGGTAACCGGCCGGCTTCTTTGTTTAAAATGAGCGCGTTTAGGGCCTGCGAATGATGTCGCGGCTTCTGATTGGTCGCGTGCCGCTCATGTGACCGCCACACGACCAATCAGAAGCCGCGACGTCATTCGCAGGTCCTAAATTCCTAGAATTAGGAATTTAGTGAATGAGAATGACGTCGCGGCTTCTGATTGGTCGCGTGGCGATCACATGAGCGGCACGCGACCAATCAGAAGCCGCGACGTCATTCGCAGGTCCTAAACGCGCTCATTTTAAACAAAGAAGCCGGCCGGTTACCAGCGTGATGTCCAGGGGCCGCCGGAGAGGTGAGCATATCAATATTTTTTATTTTAATTCTTTATTTTACACCTCACTATGGATCCCAGGGCCTGAAGGAGAGTTTCCTCTCCTTCAGACCCTGGGAACCATCAGGATACATTCCGATACTTGATGTCCCATTGACTTGTATTGGTATCGGATATCGGTATCGGCGATATCCGATATTTTTCGGGTATCGGCCGATACTATCCGATACCGATACTTTCAAGTATCGGACGGTATCGCTCAACACTATTGGGGACTAAGGACCGGTAACACTTGCCTCTCACCATATGGGTAATTACACTTTGTGTACCCATCATGAGGGCATAGTCTCACCGTTCCTTATGATTTTTGGAATTCTTGTCCTACACCTACCATTACTATATTGTCATCTGATATATTAATTGCTCCGTTGAACTGTAAATACGTTTTATAACAGTTCTGTTTTTATCTCATTTGTATTTAATAAAGATTTTTTCACGTTTGTTTAATATTGGCATGTTCTTTCTTGACTCATTTGTCCTCCTGTTGTTCTAGCATCATTCCAAGCCCGTGGGCCAGTCCTTTCCTGTTCCGGGTATCCAAACACAGGAATCAATTAAATACCGAAAATCACTTCAAACTAATATTCTGGCGTTGGGGCGCTCCCTGAAGAAGGTGTACCCGCACCGAAACGTGCATTGGGGACTAAGGACCAGTCACACTTGCCTCTCACCATATGGGTAATTACCGTTCTTAACTCTTTCATGGCTGCGGTTACGGCTCACTTTGGGGATTTTGTATATCTTTATTTGACTGGTTATTGATACTTTCTGGGCTATTTGGTGTGGGTGTGCTTGGGAGCAATGGAGGCCACTCGACCTGCTGTGCTCCATATACAGGCCTCCCCCTTCCCCTCTTTTTTCGTATATTTATACATTATATAACCAGTCTCATTAACCTATTTGGCTGTTAACTGTCTCCCATATATCGTACCGCAGTCTTTTGAGACATTTTGTACTAGTATACCACACTTTGTGTACCCATCATGAAGGCATAGTCTCACCGTTCCTTATGATTTTTAGAATTCTTGTCCTACACCTACCATTACTATATTGTCATCTGATATATTGATTACTCTGTTGAACTGTAAATACGTTTTATAACAGTTCTGTTTTTATCTCATTTGTATTTAATAAAGATTTTTTCACGTTTGTTTAATATTAGCATGTTCTTCTTGACTCATTTGTCCTCCTGTTGTTCTAGATATGCTCTGAGTCGTTTGCTGCCTTTGATAGATATGCTACTCAGCATATACATGCTATTTTATGCATGGTAATACTATTAGATTAATATGGTTTCGGGACTATTTGTTTCATTGGAATGATGCTAGTGGTACCTTATAGGTATGCATCCCAGGAGCAGAGGGTCCAGGTAGAAATGTGGTCTACTAAAATGCCAAATTTGACAATATTAACATAAAATTTTAATTTTCCATTCAAATGATGACTCTTCTACATATTTGATTCAAAGATACATAAATTCCAAGAGATAAATTGTAATATACTGTATGTAATTGAGCCCATCACAGAAGAAGGAGGGTACTTAGCATGAAAGTGCCTAAGTTACATTGAAGCATTATTTTATTTTTAGGGACCCAGAAGCTTTCTTCAAGACCTTATCCCTTCCAGTTTATCAATTAGAAAAGATTCCCATGAACCTTCTTACAGACCACAATTTGGTTGAACTCATGCTACATGTCAAAATCACAGACTTTACTGAATCGCAAGGTGGTAAGGGTTATGTACAAGGGGTAGCGGGTGCATTCTTACGGATGTTTCACAGTGAAAAGCATTTTAACCCCTTCATGACATGCGCTGCACTAGTACTGCTCTGCGGAAGGTGCGTTTCTGCAAACCACAGTACTAGTATGGCGCTGCTATTTCTGGTCACTGCGCTGCATTGTGCTGTGCCCGAGTTATTATGGCTGCTGTCCCTGACAGCAGACCATCCTTGCACGCTGCCATGGGGGTTGCACTGCCTCTCTGCATCGGCGATTGCTGTGATTGGGTGGTAAACTCTGACCAGCCAATCACTGCCATGCTACAATAAAGCTTGTGAAAAAAAAGCATGTGACATGCTGTGATCTGTGCTGTGTGACACAGCATCAATCACACCTGTCACAATGCGTGGGGTTATCGTGACATCATCTCTCCTGATTAACCCCTTTGGTGCTGATTGGCTGAACAATAGTTAAGAAGCGATCACCGCCCGGCACACCATCTTTGTCTCAGAATTGGCGTGGAGAGCGGTTGTGAGACCGCCCTTTTTGTCACCTGAGAAAATATTCATTGGTGATCAGTGTGATCCCTCCTGCCTCCGGCTCAAGTGTCCTGCTCCATTGAGATCCTCCTGCGATCTGTGCTTTGTTGTGTGCTGGCTGCTGTGTGAGCCATCAGTGATCACAGCAGCAGCACCTCATCCCATTCCTGTTCCAGTACCCCAACCCACCCTGCTCTTTTTTGCCATTTTTTTCATGTGCGCGGTGTCCTGCCCAGAGCATTTGTGCTCTTTCTGTGTCCACAGGGCTCTGATCAGTATCGCTGCTGATCAGAGACAGCACCGCAAGATTTTTTCTTTTTTTAGCTAGTTAGCGTAGCAAACGTCGCAGTGTAAGCAACATTCAATTTTTTTTTTTAGAAAAAATAGTAGTTAGTACAGTGTAGTTTTAGAGGTAGCAAGGTAGCATAGCTAGTGTCACAGTGTTAGCGAGTGACGACCGATCTTGTTTTATTGAAAAAAAAATCATACAGAGTAGTTTTATAGGTAGCGATGTAGCATGTCAGTGTAGCCAGTGTCACAGTGGTTGGTGTTGACTGATCTTGTTTTAGAGAAAAAAAAAATCATACAGTGCAGTTTTATAGATAGGGAGGTAGCATCTTTTTTTTTGCATTAAAAAGTAATTTCTACTGCATTAAAGGGAGCATGCATCAAATTGTTGGTGACGTTTGTTTTTCTTTTGTAAAAAAAAATAATTAGTTGCGTCGAGTAAATTTTTAGCGAGTGGATTTGGAGAGCATACATCACATTGTTGGTGATGTTCGTTTTTCTTTTGTAAAAGAATAATTATTTGCTTCAGGTAAATTTATAGGGATGGCACTAGTGTAGTGAACGTCTGTATTTTTTTATACAAAGTTATTTTTTTACTTCTGATTTTTTCTTTTCATTTTTTCTTCTGCATTTTATCTCTCTGCTTTTTTTCTGTTTTTTTAATAATAAATAGTACCCAATACACAAGCCCCACACATTACACGAGTAAAAGCACGACTTACACACACACACAGAGTTTGTAAAAATAAAAGTGGCCCATTCATCAAGAAGACTCTATTCACCAGATGAGGCATATGCCTTTCTTGCCTCTGACATGGATTCAGGCAGTAAGAAAGATCTCACATTCCTCTATTCTTCCTCTTCCTCCTCCTCCTTCATACTCCTCCTCTAGTAAGGAAGGATCCCCAGCAAGGCACCCTAGGACGACCCAGGCAACTCCTGCAGCAATCAATCACTTGAAATTGACTTTTTCAAATTCTTTTTCAGTGAGGAAATAATAAATGTTATGGTGGCCCAGAAAAACCTGTATGCCCAAGAATTTTTCACCCAAAATCCCATGTTATCATACGCCAGATGAACCTCGATAAATGCAGCAGAGATGATAACATTTTGGGGAATTGTTCTGCATATTGGCATAATACGAAAACCAGAGATTCGGGAATACTGGAGTACCGATATACTCTACAGCACACCGATATTCCATATGGCCATGACAAGGACATGATTTGAAGTAATCCATACATTTTTGCATTATAATGATATTGCGCAGTGTTATTGCTATTGATGAATCTCTGGTTCATTTCAAAGGAAGGCTAAAATTCGGACAATACCTGCCCAGTAAGAGGGCCAGGTATGGAATAAAACTGTATAAACTGTGCGAGAGTACCTCAGGGTACACCCACAGATTTAGGGTTTACGAGGGTAAGGACACCCAGATTAATCCCCCTGAATGCCCCCCTGTCCTGGGGGTGAGTGGGAAAATTGTGTGGGAATTGCTGCACCCACTGCTGGATAAGGGTTATCACCTCTACATTGATAATTTTTACATCAGCATCCTGCTTTTCAAGACCCTCTCAGCCAGAGGAACAGTTGCATGTGGCAACATGTGAAAAAATCAGCAAGGCCTCCCTAAGCCCTTAATTGGGCAAATGGTGGGAAAAGGCAAAAGCAGAGCACAATGCAGTGACAACATGCTGGTGGTCAAATATAAGGACAAAAGGGATGTACTTATGTTGACCACCATACACCATGACAACAGCTCCCTTGTCACTGTTCATGGGACCACAACACCAGTCCCAAAGCCAGCTTGCGTCTTGGATTACAATCGGTACATGGGCGGTGTAGATCTTTCAGATCAAGTCCTACTCCTAAAACCATACAGTGCCATGTGAAAAGCCAAAGTATAGTACAAAAAATTGTCCTTGCACATTGTACAGATGGCACTGTACAATGCTTTTGTGCTGTTCTGATCTGCAGCCAATACCTTCCTTCAGTTTCAGGAGGTAGTCATCAAGGCCCTAATGTTTGGCACTCAGGAAGGTGAGGGTCTCAGTACTTCTGAAGCTGATAGTGCCCGTATTGTCTCAGGTCAGCATTTCTCAGGACAGGTTCTCCAAACAGCGAGGACAGAACGATCTCAAAAACAGTGCAGAGTATGTTTCGAAAGGGGAATCGGAAAGGACACAACTTACCATTATGAAACCTGCCCTGAGAAATCTGCTGTCACGGGGCTACCACGACAGAGAGATTCCAGAGAACCGCAGCGCTCTGGGCCTCGTTCACACACAGTGAACAGAAGCTCTTCTCCTGTATTTTGACCTGGCTGCTTTTTGCCAGCAGTGCAGGAGTTAACCTTATTTGCTAAGTTGCTGTGAGCTGGGTCTCTCAGCTGAAGTGGATTTTTGTAATCTCCTCCTCTATATAGACCCAGCCTAGACTACACCTAGTGTCAGTGATCAGTTCTGCTGCCTGGCTTGGAGGTTGAAGGAGAGAGATATTTGGAGCTTGGAGGTTTATTACAGAGATTGGGGTCTGTTGTTTTGGTTGCTTGTTAAACCTGTTTTCCTTCCTAGTTTTCTCCTTCTCTTCCCTTCTATGTGTACCCTCTGTGGTTGTGTGAGCATTTGGTGAGTTTGAGACTTTTAGTTACCTTGTCTGTATACCCTGTTTATTGTTGTGTTTATACACTGGTGCAGTCCTCCTCCCTGGAGGGGAGAGGGGGCCACTTATGGGGCCTGCACAGGAGACAGGGAGACGTTGGCGGCTCGGGCCTCCTAACCATCATAGGTACCCCCGAGGTAAGGGAAAGCCAGGGCCCCATTAAAGTGGTAGGGACAGGTGCGGGTCCCAGTATGCCCTCCTGCCCCTTTAACGCGTGACAGTATCACTGACCCTAAAGATTTTCTTGGTCCAATATGGACCCCATTGCTGCTTTAGCTGGACAATTACAGCAGCTCAGTCTAGAGGTGGCTGACCTCTGCTCGGCAGTTGTACAGCGCACTCCAGTGGCCACTGCAGGGGTTGCTACACCTCCACAAGCTACGTTAGAGCCTAAAATTGCGTTACCTTACAGGTTCTCTGGGGGGGCGCGACAAATTTGTTACTTTCAGGGAGGCCTGTAAATTGTATTTTAGGTTGCGTCTTCACAATTCAGGTTCAGAGGAGCAGAGGGTTGGAATTGTAGTATCGCTCCTACAAGGTGACCCTCAGGCCTGGGCTTTTTCACTTCCCGCTGACGCTTTGCCGTTACGAACTGTGGAGGAGTTTTTTCAAGCCTTAGGTCAAGTGTATGATGATCATGACCGCGTCTCCCTCGCTGAGTCCACAATATGCCATCTTACACAGGGAGACTGGCCAGTAGAGGAGTACTGCTCTGAATTTCGGAGATGGGCTACTGACAATTATATCAGGACCTATCTGATAAAATAAAAGATGCCTTCGCCCTACAGGAGACACCAACCACACTGGAGGCAGCTATGTCTCTTGCGATCTGTGTGGACCGCTGCCTGTGCCAGAGACTTAATGAATCGCCGCTTTTCAAGGGTAATTCAGATTTGGACTCATCAGATTCTGAGTCTCTAGGAGAACCTATGCAGTTGGGTGGCGCATCTCATTCTAAGGGGGCTGCAGTCGTACGGCGTAAGGGAGGTGCATGTTTTTTTGTGGCAGAAGGTGTCATTATGTGAATGTGTGTCCTTTTAAAAAAGAACCGCCGGAAAACTATTGAGCCCGGGTTGCGGGGAGGTTGGCAACTCGGGTGTACTAATTTCCTCCTTAGGTAAACCACAATTTTTCCTACCAGCCGAGATTCATTTTGGCGAAAGTAGGCTCAATATCTCTGCCTTTCTGGACTCTGGGGCAGGGTTTAATTTAATTGATGCTGTGTTTGTTCAGGCACATGGGCTTAAGACTCAAGAGTTGTCTAGACCCATACCAATTGCTATTGACTCTGCACATTTGAGCCAGGGGACTTTCACTCAGATCGTCGATGGGGTGAGCCTACAAATTGGGGCGTTGCACTCTGACTCAATAGATTGTTATGTGTTGGGGGGTTTGCCGTCGCCTGTAGTTCTCGGTTTACCATGGCTCACGTTACACAACCCATTGTTAGACTGGCAGACTAGGGAGATTACTAGATAGAGTGAGTTTTGTCAGAAACATTGCCTGGGCACTCGGCTGGCCGGGTTGAGTTCTCAGGTTTTGCCAGAGTTCATCTCAGATTTTGAAGATGTATTCTCTGAGGAGGGGAGTCAAGAGCTGCCAGTAGTGTATCTTACATATTACTCATCAAACTCAATTTGACAGGTGGACCCGCCCCTATCAAAGTGTATCAAAGTGTGTAACCCCTCCCCATCCCTGTCTACCAGCTGTCCCTCCTTGTCTGGTTTTCCCTTTTGATACAGTTTGATATTGTTATCTTGATACAGTGATTATTATCCCAGTATTTGTTTGTTTTTATATTAGATTTTTATATGTAGCTGCTGTGCGATTATTCTGTAATCAGGGCAGTGTGTTTTATTACCAATGAGCACATATAGTGCAAAATTGTGTTTTATAACACACCATGCTGTTTATTTTATATCCTATTAGATTTTCATATTATATGTAGTTGTTTGTGAGTTTGCTTCTGTAAGCTGTATTTTTCTGCCGGCAGTCCATAATGCTCAACATATGGTTATTTCATTTACACAGATTCGGTGTCTATTCCTTACTTAACTACAAACAGATGTAGTTCTGCAAGAGCCGCACCAAATGGATCTCTGTGTAGCTGAGATTAGTTGTTTACTCCCACCGACAACAAAAAACAGAGAGAGATATTCTCCTGTTATGTGTTATGTTATGTTATGTTATCTCATCTAAACAGAGTAGCTGTCTATGCCCACCGAAGCAGTTGTCTACTCCCACAGACAACAAAAACCAGAGAGAGATATTCTCCTGTTATGTGTTATGTTATCTCAGCTAAACAGAGTAGCTTTCTATGCCCACCGAAGCAGCAAAAGCAAAAACAGATGTAGAAGTACACAGAGAGCAGTTTAAAATATTTATTGCCACATACCACAACTACACAAAGATAAAGAATACATTCTATGTAGCTAACAGTGTGAAGCTGACAAGTACATTTTTGTTGAATTTGATAACTCCGGTCAGAACAACGGGTTAAGCTTGAAAATTTTGATGACACAAAATCTGATACGATTCTATCATTATTCTGCAAGTCAGAAGTGAAACACTGTAAAAGCTTCTTGAATGGTAACCCGCGCGCTAAATGGTGTAATACATATATGCAATAATGGCCACATACACTACTATACAAATCCTGGATTTGCGCATTCTGATAACAATAAGAGTCACAATTCTTGTTCAGGAATGTCACAAAATCGCGTGGAAAGATAATATTGTCCTCACGAAAGCCGTAACTATCAAAAAATATGCCCGTCTTATCATCGCAGAGTACGATTAATACCCAGTGGTGTCCAGCTTGATTCGCCGGGTCTGTATTCACGATATATGCCGCGGGTCTCTGAGTCACTCTTTTTTCTGGAAGCAAATCACACGGAAACACACCGGCGAATATGCGTTCTGTATAATTATCGGCCCTCACTACAGCTGTAAGCTGCAGACTGTCCATCGTTACTTAATTAAAATCGTACAAGATCTCTCACCTATTATTAATTTCCAGAATGGTGTGGTTGACTGCAAAAACAATCATATTTATCGTGTGGGGTGTCGCTAGCGCAAAGCAGACTTCAGCACGTAGGTTAACTGTTTTAATGAGCGAGAAATGGCCTCCAGGCTCTTGATCAGGCGATAAATCAAAAGCAAATAGAGTGAATCCAGCCATAAATTCTTCACGATCTATCGCCATGGCACAATCAGCCTTTTGCTTGCCAGATATATGGGCAAGCACCATATACTTTCTGATGGCTAAATCATCATTAAAATTAGGATTATAAGTTCTCACGGGTATCTGTTGGCCATCCAGATATAATGCCGCGTGGTTGACGTGGTAGTGGTGGAAGTGCAATGGGTTTTTCGTGTAAGAACCGCTGAACCCCTCATTATCTACAAACCCCAATATAACAGTTTTTGGTATCTGTCCTAGGAAGAGGTTCTCATGGTTCGTGATCTGTGTCCCTGCGGCGATGCTGTACACTTTCATGCATGTTCGGTCAATAGCGTACTTGTCTGTTGCGAATAGGAGGGCCTGGCTGTGACCGATTCGGACAGCCGGAGATACCTGCACTCTTTTCACATAGAGAGCCGCTTGTGAGATTTGCACCTTCAGCGGCTCAGCTTCTGTGGACATGAGGCAGAAAGCATCCTTATTTCTTGTTAACTTAACTTTAATGTCAAGGCCATTCAATATTAACTTTGGTTGGTTAAGTATATCCCCAAAAATGGGCCCCAATAGGTCGACCGACTTTGAGTGAGAAGTTGCATTGGCTCTTTTGATAAACCCTGCATTTGCGCCATCCAAGCGCCTGTCATTATGATGGCCCGCAGTGTCTTTATAGAACAAACCGGCTGTAAATTGTGATGACAGCGTCTGCGAGCTGTAATTTAAAAGGGTCTCTATGTACGCTCTATAGCTGTAGAGATTGTCAGATTGTGAGATAAGTCGGTCTCCCAGAGTAATATCGACCTGGTTAAAAAGAGTTGGTAGAGGGTAGTTTATGAGTGCCACATGCGTACCATCGGCTATAGCCGTATTATCACGATGCGACAGCTTATGTACAGCAGTGTGTTGTTCAGATCATAATAATAATCGCCGCTCCCAGATATGTAAAATTCCAACAGTCCATTGTCTGACAGAGTCGCAACTGGTTGTACTTCTACAAATAGAGATTTCTCTATACTTGTTTGTGTCGGGGGTACGTCAAAAATATCCAGTTCCGATTTTGCGCACTCTACAGAAGCGTCATGCAGGAAAGCCATGATAACTGATTAGAAGATGTCGCCCACAGAGCATCTTACTCGTTTCTGATGGGTGCGTCTCTTGGTTGTAGTTTTATTCATGAGCATCGGCGGTAAAGGCGGGCAAGCGCGCCTTTTTCTTTTTTTGTGCTTTTTAGGGACATAAATTATCCCAGATCCGTCTTGCTGAGGTGGTGTATTTATCTGTTTCATAAGGGTCGTTGAGGCGGTCGTGACGGCGTCCGTCGCAATGTTCCGGACCGCTGTCTTCAGGTGCGGCTTTACTAATTCTAGGCCTTTTCTGAAAAGCGGCACGGCGTGGCGAAATAAGCCTGTAAATATCCCGGCCAGGCCAGAGCCATACATGTACTCGCTCCTGCGGAACCCCTCTAGCCCGTGCCCCAACTGGGCAGTATAGTAGCGGGCATAAACAGCGGGATCTCCATACACCCTTTGAGACACCATTTTATCGTGTCAATACTGTCGCGGTCTAAAATGTAATCGCACTATACATTTTCCGTATCTGAATTTAACCGGCGTACCCTGGTCCGACATGACTGTAACGTTTATGGAGTCAAAGTGTTGTTTGCTCAGCGGTATGTAATCGGGACATGAGTAGCGCACCGTGACAATATCATTATCATCGCCGCTAACTTCTACGGTTCGTAACAGTTGAACGTAACTGTCCCCTACAAGCTGATGTTGAATTATATCAGTGTATACAAAAAGCGAGTAAAAACCAGACTTTGAATCGGGGTAAAAGCGGCGATTCCATGGCATTAAAGAAACGGGGGAGTCATCGACGGTCTGTAGGCCGAAAATAAATTTTAGCTTAATACCCAGAGCAAACTGTATAGGGGCTGGGTCGGGCAGGATCACCTCTCGGCGTAGCTCATCATAACGTATTCTGTAGGCAGGCATGGATAAATTCAGCGCTTCTATTCGGGCATTGACCGCGTCAACCAGCTTATAAATGTTCGAGTAAAATCCTGATTTTATGTGATAATATTCTAACAGTTCGTCGTGTTTAGCCGCGCAGAAGTTCCCTTCAAAAGTCTCAAACGTGTTCCACGTATGGGGGTACTGTATTTCTGTTAACGCCACTTCATAAGCGGCTGAAAGATGAACGGCCCTCACTAACTTGGTATTGTAGCTCGATATGGTGTTTTTAGGGTAGATTTTGATTGAGGAATTGCTGGGTAATGTGACGAAAAATGAACCAGCTTCCATGATTATATATCTGTCAACTCCGATGCCGGGATCCAACTATTGAATTTTTCGGGTAGCCCAGCCATTTGACAAAGCAGTGACTCACACCTGACACGTTTTTTTCTCAAAATCTTTTCTACTCTGTAGATACGATTCTCATCCATAGGTATTTTTTGCAGCTCTTCCTTATAAAATGACCCCTCTACAGCATCGCCGGCTAAATCACTAATTTTATAAAGAGGTTTATGAAATTTATTGGAGACGGCGGTAATTAAAAAAATCTCTTCGCTGTACGATTTTTTATAGCTCTTACAGAAGATCCCCTTATAGCGGGAAATTCTGACATGATCTCCAATCTTTAAAGACGGTTTAATAGGCTTATTAGTAATAGTAGAACTGTAAATATTTTGCCAGATTTGCAGAGCGTTTTTCTCTGTCACAGCAGTGGGACTACAGCGTATGGTAGAATGATAAGTATGATTGTAGCTATGCACCAAATCCGGTAAAATATCAATATACCTAAAGGTATTATGCTGCGTAAGATAGCGCCACATACGGGTTTTTAATGTGCGATTAAAGCGCTCTACCATAGCGGCCTTTACGTCATTGTTGGTAAAAAAGTGGTGAATATTATGCATATTACATAGTTGCTTGAGTTGTGAATTTATAAATTCTTTGCCGCGATCCATCTGCAATTTCTTCGGTATGTGCTTATCATTTTGAAATATTAATTCGAACGATCTGGCTACACTTGCACCGGTCTTGTTTGATAAGGCCACGCACCATGTGTATCTCGATAGAGTATCAGTCACCGTCAGGATGTATTTGACATTATCATTTTCCCTTGAATAGTCAATTAAACTTACGAGATCCACCTGCCACTGCGCATCAATGTCCGAGTCGTAAATTTTATTTGTCAAAAAGCGTTTTCTAGCTGGTTTGTGTAGTGTGTAGGTGTCTTGTTTATTCAACCAGTCAGTCACATCAGATTTCTTTATTCCGCGGTCTCTTGTCTCTCTAAATAATTTGTCAATTCCGCAGAATGATCCGGGCACTTTAGGTGTAAAATATTGTTTTTCTAATATGTCATCATACAAATTAGACGTCATGATTGAATAAAATGATTGTATGTCGATAATCAACAACCGTCTGCTTCTTTCAGAAATTCAATTGTATAAAATTTCAGGTTTCAATCCGGCAATATAATGCTTGAGTTAATACAAGCAATAATTGTCTGTATGGGCGTGTTCTGGGTGTTAACAGAAGGCGTGTGGTGGGGCGTAACTGGGTGTGTTTCTGGGTGTTAACAGTTGGCTTGTTTTCTGACAGTCAGAATAAATACAGCTCCCTGTAGCAATGCACGACACCAGACATCCACCAGAAGTCAGACCAGACTAACCGCAGAGCTATTCTAAATGTAAGTATATACAGAGTGCCGCATTATTCTATTTTGTCTTATTATTCGCAAATGCTTAATTATATTTAACTATGCATCTCTAAAACCATAATTAAAGCTGTTATTTGTTTTAATAATTTAGTATTATATTGTGGGTTAGTGGCATTATTTGTTTTAATAATTTAACCGTATATTTATTATGACATAATTTGTGTAATACAGTAGTTAATAGCTGTTAATACATCATAACTAGTGTATCCAGCGTTTGAGGTATTTAACCGTGTATAAAGACTTATTACATATGTTTTGCATGACAGACATATTTATGCGCAAATCTAGTTGTGCTGCATAATATAGTTTAACGGTATAACCCGTATTTATGGTGTAAAATTAATATAGAAAGACTTATCCGTATTACCTATGTTTTGCTTTGTATAAACATATTTATGCAGCAGTCGCAAATTTATTTGTTACGGTATATAAATGTGTTTGTCTGTGGTATAAAATTAATATAGATAGCACAAAAAATGTACACAGATAATTTATTTTAGATGGAATCCCAAAATTTTTCGGCTTTTTCCGACCTAGTTGAGGATTCGCTATTAGGTATGTTTCAAGCTTTATATAAATACTACTGTTAGTGTGCCATTCTAAGTAATGGCTGTTTTGTATATAATTTTTATATTGTTTTATTCTTTCTTGTTTAAGATGAACTTATGAGGACCATCCCCGATGATTTTTTAAACGCCTACAGCATGCCTGCTCTGGAGTGTGATACACCTGGAGCTGAGTATAGTAACACTAATGAAGCTGATGCAGCGGTATGGGATTTGGCGCAAGACATCATAGGTGCGTTGTGTGTCTGTGTGTGTGTTTGTGTGTATATATATCTTTTAAGTATTTAGACGTGTAAATATATATTAATTCTTTACAGATATCGACCTGATTCCAGAACCAATTACCTCAGAACACAATCAGATGTCCGCTGAAGATCTGTTGTACCAGACCCCCACACCGAGAAACAGCCCTGTTTCTAGAACCCCTAAAAAACCGTGAGGACCTGCGAGCAAGAAAGGAAAAGGTAGCAATCGTATGAAAACATGTTTTTGCACAACCGCTCTGAGAAAATCCCCCTTGCCTCTACTAAGGCCTATATCTTTATTTATAGCTTGTAAAGTGAAGCCTAGGAGAATTGTATACGCTATTCTGCTAATGGAGAACCTCACAGAAGCTCCAGAAGCCGTCACGGCAATCATCCACCCCACATCGCTATCCCATAAGTGTATATTTTATTATACATGCACAGTCTCTGTACAATCAATGATACACATGCTTCTCCAATGAGATCCTGGTCCCACACATATCTGACACATATCTGACACATGTATAATCTTTCCTGCAGCTAAACGCAAAGTCATGAGAAAAACACCTCCAGCACCTCTTCAGCCGCTACAACTCTCCGAGAATAACGCGTCACCAGTGTGGCCTGCGATACAGTCGTCTAATGGACCTGTTAGAACACCCCCGGTATCACCAATCTGTGTGGTGCAGGGCGCAGGAAACCCTGTGCCGGGGGACCAGCGTGAAATACTCCATTCAAGTGCTGGACAGCCATCGAGCAGCCATGTGAATGACCCGGCGCTACTATATCCAGAAGTGGTAGAGGCACCCCAAAAACATAAGCAAAAAACAAAGCATATTACAGAGCCAGCAAGCACATCCAGGGCCGTGGGTGCCACAGCTCCGCTGACTGGTGAAGCGCTTGATCGCACGATTGATCAGCTAGCTGATGATAAGCAATCATCCATAGAACTGGTCATTATACGTATGGCCCACACTATGCAGCCGCCAGCGGCATGCCTAACTGTACCTGCTAATTCCTCTGGGGCCGACCCCTCAGGAGCCTCTAATTTGGGTGGCATATTACCTGCTAAATCCTCTGGGGCCGACCCCTCAGGAGCCTCTAATTTGGGTGGCATATCTCATGTCTGTGTATCTAACTCTGTTAATGTTAAGAAACAGTTAAAGAGGTCGCTACCAGCGGATGTCAAGGTGTGTAAAAAGCCAAGGATTCAGGCGGCATCTACAAATCTGCTGCATGAATCCATCGGTTGGGGCCCCGCTGAAATGACTGTGTTTCAGGAACAGTTCAGCCGCTACTTACGCTACAAACTCTGGGTCCCCAAAATAATGTTTTTTTGTGATACTTTTGAAAAATTATTATCAACACTAATCCCAACACATGCTAATAAGGCCGAACTATATGCACTCCGGAATCTGCAGCTGGATGGCAAGACAACATCTGCAGCTAGCCCATTATGACTGAATATGGTCGACTACGGCGTGCATAAACCACCTAAACCAACACTACCCTGGTATAATAGGGCTAGAGTTATAAAGAGGGCTCTAAAATTGTTGGTCAGCGCTAAACACGCGCTATGCGCTAGGATACGTCGTGGTGTCACGTGTCCTGCAATAGCTCTACAGGCTCCCCAGTTATCGTCACAAGAGTCAGACCAGCATTCACATAGCCGAGACAACCATGCAAATGCCACGCCTGCATCTACACAAAATTCACAAGCCTCAGACGCTGTGTCGCTGTCGCTGATGGTAATGTGCAGAGCCCCGATCATACAGTATTTTTGCAACACATCCATCATCATCAAAGGGCCCTCCGCAATTTCAACGGCCATATACATACAGATCATTTTAGATTTGTAAATTTGGAGAATGTACGATCATTTGAAGAGGGCGTGAATATTGTTCATGACAGCATTCAGTCATTACTGGATAGAATCATCAGGGACATTGAACCTGGCGACTTTGTACAGTTAAGGCTTGAAGGTGGCGATACTTTAGACCCTATTTTCACTACAAAACAAACCAGGGAAGATTTTAATTCCGAATCTTTTTTAAATGCTGTTGCCAGCACACTTCAAAGTAACGCTGAATGCATATCATCCAATTCGGTAAAGCTGGTCGTCACCATCATTAAAAACCGACGCGGTGGTGTAAAAAGGCGCTTGAAATCTGTAGCGAGCAGTCAGATCATTAAACAAAAGAGGCGATGGCTGTATGATTTTAACAATTACACGACAAATCTGTGTTTGGCTGCTAGTGTGTGTGCCCTGATGGACGACACGGATGTCGCTGATGATGTTTTACTGAGCCGCTCTAAAAACATACACACAGCCCTGGGCATTCCTGATGGTCAGTTAGTGAGTTTTAGCGACATTCCAGCATTTGAAAAATATTTGGGGATCACCATTAAAGTGCTGTACTATAGTCATGGTGATTGGCGCTACTTTCAGAATGGCAATACAGCTAATGGTAAAACCGTATTCATATTGTTCCATGATAATCACTACTACGGTATCAAAAATATGAAGGGTTTTATCGGCGCTGATTACTTTTGTGAGCTCTGCAATTCAGTGTTTCATCACAAGAACAATCATTCCTGCCAGCATTTTTGTAGGGCCTGTCAGAGAGAGGATTGTGCAGAAGGCAGTGCCGACCAGCAGCCCAGATGTCCTGTTTGCTGGGTTTATTGCCGCTCGAGCGAGTGCTTAGATTATCACACACAATTGGGTGTAGACGACATAGCCTTCTGCAGGCTTAAAACATTTTGTGATTCATGCAACCGTTTTGTTTTCAGAAATAGCGAGACTGAGTATAAATGTAATGGTTTGCGCTGTCCTGTATGTCGCAGATGTATAAATAAATTTAATGCTCATCTTTGTTACATGCGGCGGTATGAAGCACAGGATGAGTCAGATTGTTATATCTTTTATGATTTTGAATGTATGCAGGAGACAGGCACGCACATCCCGGATTACATTTATGCTACAACGCTGCATGGTCACCCCTCCTGGGAATTTGAGGGGGATACCTGTACACATGACTTTGTACAGTTCTTTACAAGCGGTAAATTTTCAGATCACACATTTATTGCCCACAATGGTGGAAGATACGACTCATACTTTATTGTTAAGGAACTGATTTCTGAAAAACTAGAGGTATAGTTGATAACCCAAGGTGGCCGGCTCTTGTGTGTGATGCGCCCTGATTTGTCTATAAGGTTCATAGACTCTCTAAATTTTATCCCCATGAAACTCAGTAAATTACCACAGGCCATGGGTTTTTCAGGCGGCAATGGACATTTTCCACACTTTTTCAATTCCAGAGAAAACCAAAGCTATGTAGGCCCCATACCTGATGTAAAATATTATGGGGTGGAGTACATGTCACCTGGTGAGAAGGTAGAGTTCCTGGAGTGGTATGAGACACAGGTAAACACAACTTTTAACTTCAAGGCTGAGCTAAAATCTTATTGCAAACAGGATGTTGAAATTTTGAGACGCTCCTGCGAGATCTATAGAGAGCGTATTATGCAAATGACAGAAAAATGTCCAAAAATACTGTAAGCGTCAAAAGCAAACGATTGTAATGAGCAGATTTGTTGATCCTATTCAGCTCCTCACCCTGGCCTCGGTGTGTATGGCAATGTACCGATTTCAATTTCTTCCAAAAAAAGACCATCGCCATTTTGCCCGGTGATAATTATCACAAGGCAAAAAAGCGCTACTAATCACCCGCTATACAGTGGCTCATGTATGTATCCCACTCCGAGAACATCGACATACAGCACGCTTTGAGAGGCGGTGAAAAACAGGTCGGAAATATTTTCTAGATGGTTATGCCTGTGTTAGGCTACGTTCACATTGGCGTTACGCCAATGTGCGTCGCTGTTGCGCCGGCGACGCAGCGGCGACGCAGCGGCGACGCGCCCCTATGTTTAACATAGGGGACGCGTGCGTCGTTTTGGTGGCGTTTTTCGCCACGTGCGTCGTTTCCGACGCTAGCGTCGGACGCAAGGAAACGCTACATGTAGCATTTTCTGTGCGTCCGATTTTCGTCGGAAAACGACGCACGCGTCGCAAAACGCGCGCGTGTTTGCGCGCGTTTGCGTGCGTTTTAGCGTGCATCGCGCGTTGCGTCGCCGACGCACGGCGGCGCAACGCTAATGTGAACGTAGCCTTAGTGGCCAACACATAGCCTTTGAATTTCAGGGTTGTTATTACCACGGGTGTCCCGTGTGCTATAATGAAAATGACACGAATAAGGTCACAAACACGTCCTACGGCCAGTTATATTATACCTTTTTAGCTAAAAAGTGTTACTTACAGTGCTGCGGGTGTTAGGGACCGGCGGAACACACCAAGTATAGATGGAATGAAACTAGGTGCGTTCGCAGTCCGAGGTCCACCGTGCAGGTAAAGACCCTGCTGGTAGTAAGACGGACTATATGGCGGTACTAAGTATACACACATGGGTTAACTTCACCCTGCGTGAAGGAAGCGATCCTGTTGCGTCGCAGGACCGCAGTACCGCACATAGAGCGCGAGCAAGAAGTCAGCGAACTCAACCCCTACTCAGGATTGAAGTCCGATTAGACACTTGCTGGCACAACACCGCAACTGGGTGTGTAAGGAAACTAATAAATAGAATATAAAGGCACGAGAGTGCATGTGGTGCCGCACTGACGGACGCCACTAACCACCCAGGCTTAGGTAAGGAAAGCGCAGAGGAAGCGCACGGCGCCGTACTGGCGGACACAGCAACTGGACGCTGTAATGTGTGTTACGTGCAGATGGCTAGTCGGGCGCTAGATAGCTACCATCATCCGCGAGCAGTCAACAACACTAGGGAGGGATACTTAGGAGCTTTCATCCTTCGACATACATCCATCTACACACACACATTATCAAGACAATACTAGCGCATGGCCGTGCGGTCATGCGCAGTTTATATAGTTGCAGCACAGGAAGCTGCTACAGAAGTTTTGCCCTTTCAGGACCTGCCAGGAGGACCAATGGGATGTGCTGCAGTACCTGAGCATGTGACCCTCGATCTCCAACGGGAGATCTTGCTCTGGGCATGCTCAGTGTGTGCAAATAAGGACTTAGTCCCAGAGAAGCTCGCTTGCCGCAGATCAGTGCAGGGTACAACAGGAGAGCCAGAAAAGGCAGCAGTAACCCTCTGCACAGAATCAGTCCCAGCGAGACGCTGGGAGCGACGCCTCCGCTGAGCAGAGCCCACTGCGGCCGAAGCAGAATGGGAAACCGCAGCAGACACGGATCGAGATTCCCCCTGTGCAGCAGAGGAAACTCGACTCCTAACATGCGGGTACACAATAAGGGTGATGCGGGAGCATGCGTGGAATGAAATGGTTAAAAATGATTCTAACCTTCAAGCATTTCTCCACCAGATGGAATTCCCCGTTCCTTTAGACCCCCGTGATGCGCTTCATGGCGGCCAAACTAACGCCAACATTACTAACTTTACATTACCATGATTTCACCAGTCTGTACCCCTTTGTAAACAAAACTAAAACATACCCTGTAGGCCATCCAGACATCATCTATGACAATTTTGGATTCATTAAAAAATACTTTGGCATTGCTAAAGTCAAGCTCTACCCACCGAGAGATCTATTTTTTCCAGTTCTACCGGTAAAACTCAACAAAAAATTAATGTTTTGCTAAACATGCGCTGTAAACTCCCAGACAGATATTTGTGCTCATAGTGATGAAGAATGTGCCCTGACAGGCACCTGGTACACTATAGAGCTCGAGATGGCGATAGAAAAAGGGTATCGGATCGCACACATCTATGAAATATGGCATTTTTCTAAAACCACTGATGATCTGTTTGCTCCCTACATTAAATTACATCTTAGGGATAAGCAGGAAGCCTCTGGTTATCCTAGCTGGTGCACTGATGACGACAAGAAAAGGCAGTACATTGACTCTTTTCTTGAAAAAGAAGGTGTCCAATTACGGCCTGAAAATATAGCTGTCAATCCTGCTAAGAGACAGATCTCCAAGCTTTTCTTAAATTCTTTATGGGGAAAGTTTGCTCAGAGATCTAATCTATCATGTACCAGCAAGTATTTGTTCCTGCCTTACTATGACATTTCGATGTTACATTTCCTTGATGATGACACTGCAACCATTAACTGGAAAAATGCAAAAGGCCACCACACACTCAACAAAAACACAAACATTTTTATAGCGTGTTTTACAACAGCGTATGCTCGGCTCCTAGTGTTGAGCATTCCGATACCGCAAGTATCGGGTATCGGCCGATACTTGCGGTATCGGAATTCCGATACCGAGATCCGATAATTTTGTGGTATCGGTATCGGATCCATAGGGATGTGTAAAATAAAGAATTAAAATAAAAAATATTGATATATTCACCTCTCCGGCGGCCCCTGGACATCACGCTGGTAACCGGCAGGCTTCTGTGTTTAAAATGAGCACCTTTAGGACCTGCGAATGACGTCGCGGCTTCTGATTGGTCGCGTGCCGCTCATGTGACCGCCACGCGACCAATCAGAAGCCGCGACGTCATTCTCATTCACTAAACTCCTAATTCTAGGAATTAAGGACCTGCGAATGACGTCGCGGCTTCTGATTGGTCGCGTGGCGGTCACATGAGCGGCACGCGACCAATCAGAAGCCGCGACGTCATTCGCAGGTCCTAAAGGCGCTCATTTTAAACACAGAAGCCTGCCGGTTACCAGCGTGATGTCCAGGGGCCGCCGGAGAGGTGAATATATCAATATTTTTTATTTTAATTCTTTATTTTACACATCCCTATGGATCCCAGGGCCTGAAGGAGAGTTTCCTCTCCTTCAGACCCTGGGAACCATTAGGATACCTTCCGATACTTGGTGTCCCATTGACTTGTATTGGTATCGGATATCGGTATCGGCGATATCCGATATTTTTCGGGTATCGGCCGATACTATCCGATACCGATACTTTCAAGTATCGGACGGTATCGCTCAACACTACTAATCACGACACAGATTCAGTTATTTTTGTACAGAGAGATGGTGAGTGGCAGCCGCCTTTAGGCGATTACCTGGGGGAGCTGACCAGTGAAATACCCAATGGTACACACATCACAGAATTTGTATCCGCGGGCACCAAAACTTATGGATACAAACTCAACACCGGTAAAACTGTCTTAAAAGTTAAGGGGATAACACTAAATGTTGGTAACTCTCAATATATTAATTTCAACAGTCTAAAAGATCTAGTTCTGGACTACCCGCGCAATTCTGCCACAGAAACTCAGAAACGTATTGTCATACAGCAGCCGTCCATTGTGAGAAATAAAAAGTACTGGGATATTGAAACAAGGCCATTACGCAAAACACAAAAGTGCGTTTATACAAAGCGGAGACTATTAGATGATTACACCACATTACCTTTTGGGTATTAGTCACGTATTGTGATGGATACACGTCTGCAACACCCATTCTCATGCATTCTAGCAGGACCGTCTAATTCTGGAAAGAGCTATTTTGTAAAACAACTGCTATATAATATTGAAACTAATTTTTCTCAGAAACCTGATAATATTGTTTGGCTTTATTTGTGTTGGCAAAAACTATATGATGAAATCTCTCTCTCTTTTTCCCACGCCAGATTTGTGGAGGGTCTGCCAAATACATTCGTAGATGACGAATTATTTCCACCGGAGAAGGTGAATTTGGCTATTGTTGATAATCTCATGGAGAGTGCTAGTGAAAATTGTGAGATAGAAAAAGCCTTTACCAAGTATGTGCACCACAGAAATCTCAGCATTTTCTACCTGGTACAAAACATATTTTGTCAGGGTAAGAAAAGCCGCACGATAAATTTAAACACAAAGTACATGGTGCTTTTTAATAACCTCCGAGATAAATTACAAATTTTAACTCTAGCTCGTCAGATGTATCCCGGAAAAACACGATTTTTCCTAGAAGCTTTTGAGGATGCCACGCGGGAGCCTTATGGGTATTTGCTTGTAGATTTGAGAGCTAATACCCCTGAGGATCTTCGCTTAAGGACTGGGTTGTTTCCACCAGCGTTGCCTGCTGTCTATGTTCAAAAGAAAAACACTTCTAAAAAGTGAATTTTACGTGGAATCAGACATTCTACGCTGTGTGTGTTGTGATGTAAAGATGCCTGAGAGGCTCCGGCGTAACTGGGCGCCCTTAAAAACTCTGGTGAAAGCAACCCCCGCTGTCAGAAAGTCTATTTTGCGCAATGCAAGCAATGATTTAATTACAGCCATCGGCGAGATTGCTTTAAACATCTTAAAAGGCAGGATTCCACTGAAAGAGCGTCAAAAGGGCATATTAAAGAAGTGGCGTAAAGCTATAAGAACCCTGAGCGACAGATCTCAGCCCATAAAGAAAAAGAAGCGCCTACTAAAGCAGGCCGGCGGGTTTATCGGCCCTTTTTTAGCTTTTGCAATTCCAATAATAACAAGTCTGCTCGCAGGAAAATAATGGAGCAAAAAGAGAAAATGTATCTAGTCCCCAAACAGGAGCTAGACAAACTAAGACCCAGTGCTACAGATAACATACGCGACAGTGTTATTCGACGCCTTGATGGTGAGATTAGCGCCATTTTACAACGTCGTGACATTCCTGATGATGTGAAAATTAAAATGTATAGCTCCGTGCTATAGCGCTACTAGGTACATATGAGGCACTGCTCAAAAGAAGTAACGGCTTTAAATCTCATTAGCACTCCTGATCCTGATCAGCAACAATTGCCAAATACCGACTCTGATAAAAATCAAGAGGTCGCTGAAATTGTCAGCCATATAAACCAAAGATATAAAAAGAATGCTGAATTTTTACTAAACAGGTTACTGCAGAATAAAAATGTTACAGCCTGGAATAATAAAGCTGAATTTATTTTCAAAGGATCCGTAATACCAGGGTCTAACTTACTGGATTTGATACGTAGTACAACGCAGAGTCATGCTCTGTCCAGCAGAAATTTACCTCCCGGTTGGGATTCATTTATGCAGGCTATGGCCGAGCTAAATATACCGTCTACAGTTGTGGGTAACCTCGCTACTAGGAAGCTTTTAGATGAATTAAAAATTTCCAGCAGTGAGACACGCGCTGTATCTACACCACAGAAGCTAGCCCCAACGCCACGTACAATTCAATCTTTACATTCCCCGTCATTAGGTACCACACGCGGAACTCTGCTACCTAAAAAAAAGGTCTCTACTGATACTACAAACCATGTGGCTCACGATGTAAAGAATGTACTGGATAAATGCTGTACTCGGCTTGTAACACTATATTATTTATTTTGTAAGAAGTGTAATGATGTATGTTAATTGTACTTGTGATACTATTTACTTATTTATTTTGTAAGACGTGTTTTGGTGTATGTTCATTGTACTATTTAATGTTTTTCTTATTATATTCTGTAAGAATTTTTATATTATTGAAATGTCTTTGAGATGTATTTATTTTACAACAATAAAATCTTTTAAACTTTTACAATATCGTGTCTTTGCTTATTTATAAACGTATAAAAACACACCGCTTCATACTTGCTGGTGTTGTAACATTATTGTCATATACATAATATGTATGGGTCATATACATAATATGCCCCATATAAAGAGATTGGTGTTATAAACCACATGTAAAAATGAGAATCCTAGTATCAAATAAATACACTGCTAGGATATAAATTATATAACCGACACGGTGCGTTATAAAGCACAATTTTACACTATATGTGATCATTGGAAATAAAATACAATGAGCCTGGTGTTATAAACCACGTGTAAAAATGAGAATACACGACTAGGATATAAATTCTCTGTGTAAATGAAATTACCATATGTTGAGCATTATGGACTGCCGGCAGAAAAATACAGCTTACAGAAGCAAACTCACAAACAACTACATATAATATGAAAATCTAATAGGATATAAAATAAACAGCATGGTGTGTTATAAAACACAATTTTGCACCATATGTGCTCATTGGTAATAAAACACACTGCCCTGATTACAGAATAATTGCACAGCAGCTACATATAAAAATCTAATATAAAAAAAACAAATACTGGGATAATAATCACTGTGTCAAATTAACAATATCAAACTATATCAAAAGGGGAAATCAGCCAGACACACAGGGACAGCTGGCTAACAGGGTGGGGAGGGTTTACACACTTTGATACACTTTGATAGGGGCGGGTCCACCTGTCAAATTGAGTTTGATGAGTAATATGTAAGATACACTACTGCTGCCTCTACACCGTCCTTATGATTGTGCCATACGTCTTATCCCTGGTGCTAAACTGCCTAAGAGTAGGCTATACAACATCTCTGCCCCAGAGAGACAGGCAATGAAGGACTATATTACGAAGAGTCTGGCCAAGGGTCATATCAGACCCTCGTCATCACCCATTGCTGCTGGGTTCTTCTTTGTAAAGAAGAAGGACGGGGGTTTACACCCATGATTAGACTTCCATGAATTGAATCAAATTACGGTCCGGGATTCTGGACCTCTTTAATCAAATCGTGGGGGCTAAGTGGTTCTCCAAATTAAACCTCAGAGGGGCATATAATCTCATTCAGATGAATGAGGGGGATGAATGGAAAATGGCGTTTAATACTCCAGAGGGACATTACGAGAACCTGGTCATGCCTTTTGGATTGTGTGGTGCTCCTGCGGTGTTCCAACGCTTTGTCAATGATATACTTAGTCATCTGATAGGTAGGTTTGTGGTGGTATATCTTGATGACATCTTAATTTATTACCCTGACCTCGAGTCCCATCAGGATCATTTTCGGCAGGTCCTTCAGGTACTCAGGGACAATAAACTATTTGCAAAACTTGAGAAATGTATGTTCGCAGTCAAAGAGATTCCGTTCTTGGGTTATTTCTTATCCTCCACAGGATTTCGTATGGATCCGGCTAAGGTCAAGGCGGTCCTGGAGTGGGAGCGTCCTGAGGACCTTAAGGCCTTACAGAGGTTTTTAGGTTTTGCAAACTACTATCGCAAATTTGTTAAAGACTTTTCAGTAGTAGCCAAACCTTTAACAGATATGACCAAGAGAGGCACAGACTTCTCTGCCTGGTCCAGTGCGGCCGGTCAGGCTTTTGAGACTTTGAAGAAGTGTTTTTCTACTGCACCCATACTAATACAGCCTGACATCACGCAGCCATTTGTGGTAGAGGTGGATGCCTCTGAGGTGGGGGTGAGAGCTGTATTGTCACAGGGGATTTCTCCGAGTAAGTGGCGTCCAGGTGCATTTTTCTCGAAAAAATTATCACCTACTGAGAAGAATTATGATATTGGTAACAGGGAACTGTTGGCAATTAAATGGGCATTTGAAGAATGGCGCCATTTCTTGGAGGGAGCACTTCACCAAGTCATGGTGATCACAGATCACAAAAAACTGTTGTATTTAGAATCTGCAAAGCGTCTCACACCTAGGCAAGCTAGGTGGTCTCTGTTCTTCGCCAGGTTCAATTTCTACATTACGTATAGGCCGGGAAGCAAGAATGTCAAGGTCGATGCGTTGTCCCGTTGTTTTCCAGGGGGTGGGGATAACTGTGAGCCAGGTCCTATACTGCAGAAGGGTGTAATTGCCACCGCAATTAATTCGGATCTTGAGAGAGACGTGGTAGAGGCGCAGGGGGACGCCCCAGCAGCCTGTCCTTTAGGTAAACTGTACGTTCCTCCTAATCTTCGTCTTAGGGTCATCAATGAACATCATGATTCGGTTCTGGCCGGACACCCTGGAAGTAAGGTTACCTCGGACCTTCTGACTCGGCGTTCTTGGTGGTTTGGGGTAAATCATGATGTACAGGAATATGTCGCTGCCTGCAGTGTGTGTGCACGTTCCAAGACGCCTCGTACTCACCCTTCTGGGTCTCTCCAACCTCTGGAGATTCCCAATAGAACTTGGACCCATTTATCAATAGACTTCATCACTGACTTACCAGTTTCTGAGGGTAATACAGTTATTTTAGTCGTAGTTGACAGATTTAGCAAAATGTCACATTTTATTGCTCTTCCCGCGTTACCTAATGCCAAGACTCTGGCACAGATCTTTATCAAGGAGGTTGTGAGATTGCATGGTGTTCCTTCAGATATTGTATCAGGCCGTGGGGTGCAGTTTATTTCTAAGTTTTGGAGGGCTTTTTGCAGCCGGTTGGGGATTCACTTGTCATTTTCTTCAGCTTTTCATTCTCAATCTAATGGTCAAACAGAACGTGTAAATCAAAATCTTGAAACTTATCTCAGGTGTTTCATTTCAGAAAATCAGGAGGACTAGGTTAAATAGTTACCATTGGCAGAGTTTGCTATAAACAACTGTACTCATGAGTCCACTGGTAAGTCCCCGTTTTTCGGGGCATATGGTTTTCATCCTCAATTCAGTTCTTTTAATAGGAAGGATTCCTCAGGGGTGCCTGAAGAGGAGAGGTTTTCTTCGCCCATCACGTCCGTTTGGCAAGGGGTTCTTAATAAATTAAAGATGATGGATTCCAGGTATAAGAATGCAGCTGATCGGAGACTTGTGGAAGGTCCGGACCTGTGTGTGGGTGATTGGGTTTGGTTGTCCTCGAAAAATATTAAGCTGAGAGTTCCTTTGTGGAAATTGGGCCCTAGGTTCATTGGCCCTTATAGGATTGTGGCCGTCGTGAATTCTGTTTCTTTTTGGCTGGCTTTGGCTCAGTCATTTAAGATCCATACTGTTTTTCATTGCTCCTTACTCAAGAAGGTTGTGGCGTCATCCAATCCGTCCCCTTCACCTCCGTCTCCGGTTCTTGTTGATGGAAATCTCGAGTTCCAGATTTCCAGGGTTATGGATTCTCGTTTAGTTCGTCGGTCCCTACAATATCTGGTACACTGGAGAGGGTACAGTCCTGAGGAGAGGACGTGGGTACCCGCTGCTGATGTCCATGCGGTTAGGTTGGTTAGGGCATTTCATACAGCTCATCCTGAGAAACCTGTTCCTGAGGTTCTGGAGGTCCCTCGTAGAAGGGGGGGTATTGCCACGGGGCTACTGCGACAGAGAGGTTCCAGAGAACTGCAGCGCTCTGGGCCTCATTCACACACAGTGAACAGAAGCTCTTCTCCTGTATTTTGACCTTGCTGCTTTTTGCCAGCAGTGCAGGAGTTAACCTTATTTGCTAAGTTGCTGTGAGCTGGGTCTCTCAGCTGAAGTGGATTTTTGTAATCTCCTCCTCTATATAGACCCAGCCTTGACTACAGCTAGTGTCAGTGATCAGTTCTGCTGCCTGGCTTGGAGGTTGAAGGAGAGAGATATTTGGAGCTTGGAGGTTTATTACAGAGATTGGGGTGTGTTGTTTTGGTTGCTTGTTAAACCTGTTTTCCTTCCTAGTTTTCTCCTTCTCTTCCCTTCTATGTGTACCCTCTGTGGTTGTGTGAGCATTTGGTGAGTTTGAGACTTTTAGTTACCTTGTCTGTATACCCTGTTTACTGTTGTGTTCATACACTGGTGCAGTCCTCCTCCCTGGGGTGAGAGGGGGCCACTTATAGGTCCTGCACAGGAGACAGGGAGACGCTGGTGGCTCGGGCCTCCTAACCATCATAGGTATTCCCGAGATAAAGGAAAGCCAGGGCCCCATTAAAGTGGTAGGGACAGGTGCGGGTCCTAGTACGCCCTCCTGCCCCTTTAACGCCGCTTACGGCTTGACATCTGCCCATTGCATTAAGAATTGCTTCAAAGCGTATCACACATCCAAAAATTAATAAAATTAATTTATACCCTATTGACACAACACACTTTTATAATCTGATGTAACCAGCAAATCTTACACATAACATCACATTATAAATACATACACCAGTAAAACCAAAAGAATTATAATCATTACTATAAAACTATGCCTCTAGATAAATTCCTTCAGGGGTGTAGCTTCCAAGATGATGTCACTTGTGGGGGATTTCCACTGTTTAGGCACAACAGGGGCACTGCAAACACAACATGACACCTGCAGACTATTCCATCAAAATCTGCAATCCAAAACATCACTCATTCCATTCCAAGCCCTGCCGTGTGCCCAGACAGTGGTTTTCCCCAACATATGGGGCATCGGCGTACTTAGGAGAAATTGCTCTACAACTTTAGCTGTCTATTTTCTCTTATTACCCTTGTGAAAATAAAGAATTCGGGGCTAAAAAATCATTTTTGTGGAAAAAATTAGTTTCTTTAATTTTCACGACTCAACATTATAATTTTCTGTGAGGCACTTGGAAGTTCACGGTGCTCACCACATATCTAAATGAATTCCTTGGGAGGGCTAGTTTCAAAAATGAGGTCACTTATGGGAGATTTCCACTGTTTAGGCACATTAGGGGCTCTTCAAATGCAACATGATGCCCGCAGACCATTCCATCAAAGTCTGCAATCCAAAACGTGACTCCTTCCCATACGAGCCCTGCCGTGCACCCTAACAGTGGTTTTTCCCCACATATGGGGTTTACGCATACTCAGAAGAAATTGCGTAACAACGTTAGTGGTCTATTTTCCTATGTTACCATTGTGAAAATGAAAAAAAGTTGCTTAAATATCATTTTTGTGGAAAAAATGTGAACTTTTATTTCACGGCTCTATGTTATAAACTTCTGTGAAGCACCTGGGGGTTCAAAGTGCTCACCACACAGCTACATAAGTTCCTTGAAGGGTCTGGTTTCCAAAATAGGGTCCCTTATGGGGGTTTTCCAATGCTTAGGCACATCAGGTGCTCTTCAAAAGCTTCATGGCATCCGCTCTCATTCCAGCCAATTTTGCGTTCAAAAAGTGAAAAGGTGTATTTTTCCTTTTGAGCCCTGACATGCGCCAAAACAGTGTTTTTTTCCCCACATATGGGATATCTGTGTACTCAGGAGAAATTGCTCAACTTTAGTGGACCATTTTCTCCTTTTACACTTGTGAAAATAAAAAAAATCATTGTTAAAATATCATTTTTGTGGAAAAAATGTGATTTTTTATTTTCATGGCTCTAAGTTATAGACTTCTGTGAAGCATTTGGGGGTTCAAAAGTAAAAAGGCACTCCTTCCTTTCCGAGCACGGCTGTGCGCCAAAACAGTGGTTTTCCCCCACATATGGGGTATTGGCGTACTCAGGAGAAAATGTACAACATCTTTTGTGGTCCATATTCTCCTTTTACCCTTGTGAAAATAAAAAATCATTGCTCAAAGATAATTTTGTGAATAAATGTTCATTTTTTTCCTTCCTCGTTGCTTCAGCTCCTGTGAAGCACCTGAAGAGTTAATAAACTTCTTGAATGCGGTTTTGAGTACATTGAGGGGTGCAGTTTTTAGAATGGTGTCACTTTTTGGTATTTTATGTTATATAGACCCCTCAAAGTGATTTCAAATGTGATGTGGTCCCTAAAAAAATGATTTTGTTAAATTTGTTGAAAAAATGAAAAATCGCTGGTCAACTTTTAACCCTTATAACTTCCTAACAAAAAAAATGCTGGTTCCAAAAATGTGCTGATGTAAAGTACACATGTAAGAAATGTTATTTATGAACTATTTTTTAAAGGCATAAAAATTCAAAGTTCAAAAATTGTAAAATTTTAAACATTTTTGAAATTTTTTTAGCAGTGTCATAAAGTACATTATGTCACAAGAAAACAGTGTCAAAATCACAGAGTTATGGCCTAATAAAGTGACAGTGGTCAGAATTGATAAAAATGTCATGTTCAGGTAGGTGAAAACAGGCTTCAGGATGAAGGGATTAAACACATTGTTTCCTTCCACTGTAGTCTGCTTAAGGGCCGGTGAAGCACACTGTTTTGCCCAACTTCATCACAGCTTAGCTTGTCACCACATTTCTGATCAGTAAGTCTCTCCACCTGCTCAGCAGATCTGCATCCTATTTCTTCCACTATTTGTGCCCTGTATCTACTGTTCAGGACCCCCACTAGTATCAAAAACTCATTCCATTGCTTTGGGGTTTAGCAAGCTCAGCATTTCTTGTGATATATTGTCCTGTCCAAGGACTAGTTTTTGGTGTGAAATGCCACTCTGTCTCTTCTTTGGTTAGGTTAAGGTAGCGCTAATCCATTTCCCCTCAGTCTCCTCTTCTTAGAAATTTACTAAAATCATAGACACTTCCTATATTAACTTGAACTTGTCCCTATCTAAGTATCTACAGGAAGCAGTCACTTTCCATAACACTAAGGCCGTCCCACTATGAGCTAGTTCTGAACATTAACTTTTACCTCAATGTCCTTATCTAACTACTATCCCTATCTTATCCTACCTGTGTTATGTCATAATCTAAGTCTTACCCTATGCTATCTTCTACTGTACACTACACATCACATAGGAACATATTACATCACAATATATACAAAATATACAGGACATATGATAATACACATTATACAATACACATGTGCAATTGGTGACTTTTGAGGGTAGGAACTCGACAGTCCAGTCCATACACCATACATTCCACCCCTCTTTAATGATGATGATCCTCAACCATCTGGAATCATTGAGGACACCAATGCACATAAAACAAACACATAAATGACACTCTATCTGCTAGGGTAATGTAGTGTTTTTCTTTATCTGTCAGAGTTAACCCGGGCCCCACTAGGTTGGGACTCTGGAAGGAGAGTTCAAGTTCCTCAAATGGACTTTAGGCTAATGTATTCACTCCCGTCATGCCGCTGCCGCTTACACGCCCTGTGATACTCACGTGTCCTCGGCGTCCCGGCATGGCTCCTCTGCTGCAGCGTCCTCTTCCTAGCGCTCGCTCCCGGCTTCTGTTGCTCCTCGGATGCATGCGCACCTCAGGTTCAGTTCTGCACGTGCACACTTCTAATCTCCCTGCTGGTACTTCCTGTCCTGACCTCTCTATCTTCCTGGAGGACTCTCAACCGGAAGTAATGCGCAGCGCTGCTATATTTTCCTGCCTCTTACTAACCCCTGTGCCTGATGATCATTTGTGTATTCAACTGCTCTTGGCCGCACGCTCTCTCTGTGCATTTATATGCTTTCTGATTTTGGTTTTCCTCTTGTTTCTCCTAGCTTCAGTCCTGTGTCTCAGCAGTACCCTCGCCAGTCCCTGAGAATCTGCAGTCCTGTGTCTCTACAGTCCTGTCTCTCTGCAGTACCTCCACCAGTCCCTGAGTATCTGCAGTCCTGTGACTCTTCAGTCCTATCTCTCTGCAGTACCTCCGCCAGTCCCTGAGTATCTGCAGTCCTGTGTCTCTACAGTCCTATCTCTCTGCAGTACCCCTGCCAGTCCCTGAGTATCTGCAGTCCTGTGTCTCTACAGTCCTGTGTCTCTGTAGTACCCTCGCCAGCTTCTGTGTTTCCACAGTCCTGTGTCTCTGCCACTACCGCCAGTCTAGTGTCTCTTTTCTTCTCTGGTTCCCCAGCTTCCATGGCGACAGTCCCTCTCGGGCCTGCCCTTTACTCTCCCTGTATAGGGGGCGGTCTATCTGGTCAGCTCGTCCGTGAGGGGATCGTCGTCGCGGTCCAGTGGGTCCACTTCTTATTTTTCTGTCTAAGAATCATCACAATTGCCCAATAGTTCATGGGCATGGTCCAACTCTTCTGATTCAGGAAACAGTCCTACTGAGTAACCATTGACCCTACTCCATCAAAGTCCACAGGCAATCCACGAGTCTTCAACCCGGTTGGGAGATTGGGTCATCCTTCCCCCTCCCCACAAACATAGTTCCTCATGTCCAGAACACAGTCCTTTTGGGGCAAAGTCCACACGAGACAGTCCACATTCTGTTTGGTGTTTCCTTCCCTGTCTGCTGGGGAAAGACAATTGGAACCATCAGCATATGGACAGGAAAGAAAAGGCAATATCTCAGCAGACAGGGTAACCGACCATGCAGCAACAATTCAGCGGATCGAATACCGAACCAAGTCATGACTTATATATGCAGTTGGGCTCAAAAGTTTACATACCCCAGAAGAATTTTGTCTTTCTTGGCCTTTTTTAGAGAATATGAATGATAATACCAAAACTTTTTCTCCACTAATGGTTAGTGGTTGGATGAAGCCATTTATTGTCAAACTACTGTGTTTTCTTTTTCTAAATCATAATGACAACCCAAAACATCCAAATTACCCTGATGATAAGTTCACATACCCTGGTGATTTTGGCCTGACAACATGCATGAAAGTTGACACAAATGAGATGGAATGGCTACTAAAGGTAACATCCTCACCTGTGACCTGATTGCTTGTAATCATTGTGTGTGCATAAAAGCTGAGTGAGTTTCTGGGATCCAGACAGACTCTTGCATCTTTCATCAGGCCACTGATGTTTCTGGATTGTGAGTCATGGGGAAAGAAAAAGAAATGTCAACAGATCTACGGGAAAAGGTAGTTGAACTGTGTAAAACAGAAAAGGGATACAAAAAGATATCCAATGAATTGATAATGCCAGTCAGCAGCTTTCAAACTGTGATTAACAAATTAAATATCAGGGGCTCTGTAAAAACGGAACTATGGGCAGGTAGACCAACAAAAATGTCATCCACAACTGCCAGGAAAATTGTTCAGGATGCAAAGAAAAACCCACAAATAACATCAGTTGAAATACAGGATTCTCTGAAAACTAGCGGTGAAGCTGTTTCAAGATGCACAATAAGGAGTCACTTGAAGAAAAATGGGCTGCATGATTGAGTCGCCAGAAGAAAGCCACAAAGTATCGCCTACAATATGCAAAACAGCACAGAGACAAGCCTCAAAACTTCTGGAACAAGGTAATTTAGAGTAATGAGACCAAAATTGAACTTTTAGGCCACAACCATAAATGTTACATTTGGAGAGAGGTCAACAAGGCCTAAGATAAAAGGAACACCATTCCTACTGTAAAGCACGGAGGTGGATCACTCATGTTTTGGGGATCTGTGAGCTACAAAGGCACGGGAAACTTGGTCAAAGTTGAAGGAAATATGAGTGCAGTACGTTATCAGCAAATATTGGAGGCAAATTTGCACTCATCAGCCCGGAAGCTGGGCATGGGACATACTTGCACATTCCAACATGACAATGATCCAAAACACAATGCCAAGTCAACCTGTCATTGGCTACAGCAGAACAAAGTGAAGGTTCTGGAGTGGTCATCTCAGTCTCCTGACCTCAAAATCATTGAGCCACTCTGGGTAGATGTCAAGCACCCAGTTAATGCTAGACAACACATGAATTTACAAGACCTGGAGGCTTTTTGCCAAGAAGAGTGGTCAGATTTACCATCTGATAAAATAAAGAACCTCATCCACAACTACCAAAAAAGACTTCAAGCTGTCATTGATGTTAGAGGGAGCAATACAAGGTAGTAAGAAATGGGGTATGTAAACTTTTGATCAGGGTCATTTGGATGTTTTGGGTTGTCACTTTGATTTAAAAAGAGAAAACACAGTAGTTTGAGAATAAATGACTTCACCCAACCACTAACCATGAGTGGAGAAAAAGTTTTGGTGTTATCATTCATATTCTCTGAAAAAAAAGGCCAAGAAAACAAAAATTCTACCAGGGTATGCAAACTTTTGAGCACAACTGTATGATAAACCTGGCTTCATGGCCCCCCAAAAAGTTGAAAAACACATACATAGGAATTGTAAACCACTACATTTTATAGGTAAAGAAAGGGCGTGCTGATGCCCTAAATATTCTTCCCTACCTGTCCGTGGAGTTTGGCACCCTAAAAACTGCGACAAAGGTGCCCTCTCTCTTCAAAGACCATGCCCTGAGCTGTGCCTAAATATAAAATTAATTTAATAGTCTATTGTCAGAATGGTACAATTCCCAAGGACTTGTCATAGAGAATCAGTTAGCTTTGGAATTACTCTAATTATCCAAAAGGTATTGACAATTCCCAGTACTAGTATAAACCAACAAAGATGCTGCCAATAAAAAGGTCAATCAATATAGCACTAAATAAGGCATGCAGCACATAATAGTACTCAGGTTAATAATTGTTATCATAGTTTGCACTGATGTTGGGCAATAATACAAAATTTCATGTCTGCAAATTGAGATTCTGGTTTGTCAAATTTAATTTAGTCCTCTTTGTTCAAATAAGCACCAAAAGAGGTGTATCCTATCACAAAGATTATTGCTCAGGGGTGCAAAAACAAACAAAAAAAAGAACAAGTCCTAGGGTGATGATGTCAGAGGAGATTGCCAGTTACATGAGAAAGCCAATATGGACTACTGCAAAGATAGCTAGCCACAGGAGAAAAGAGCAAGGACAGTACATATAATTATCATCAATTTCTTCTCAGATACCAAATACACACTATTAGATTAATTGATTTTCAATAACAATTTTTCTAAACAGGCAAATTAGTTTGCAAACATCATTACGGTAAGAACTAATATGCATGATGGCAATCGTTATACAGTAATACAGAATATGGTAGTGCTATATGTGTTACGCTCACCTGGTGAGATGGATTCACAAAGCAACAGGTTAGAGTAAACTCAGAGCACTGTTGCAGAGTGATGAATGGCACATGGAGGAGTGATGACTTGTACACTCTGAAACTACAGGACCAGGAAGGCAGAAGAAGATGGAAATAGCAAGTCTGTGACAGCACACAGAAGTAGACACAGGAATCCTAGGCATATTTTTCGAAGGTGAATGCACAATATGAACAGACTCCAATAACATTTAGCTTATTGCAACTAACGGGTTAATTTAGTAGATGGCTAGCCAAAGGTTAACCAGAAATATTGAGGGTTTGCAGGATCATATAGATTTTGTCAGATGATTGTGCAATATGAATGAATGACGTACTTCATACTGCTAATGAAATCTTTCGCGACTTCTTATGTCTCATCCTCAGGCATTGTATAACAAAGTTTTCGAAGAAACACAAATGTATGCACAACTTCCCCCCAAGAAAACACAACAGAGGCATGGCATAATGAGTGGACATTTAAGTAAACAGACTTATCTCATAGAACATAGGAAGAATTCTTAATTGGATTGGATTAGTGGTATGAAAGTTTTGTAGTCCTAATATCCAGGTAAGATCAGAGACCTGGTGCCCTCATTGTCTGTGAAGCAGATTCCTCATGTTCTGTAGGAGGTAATAAATCATCTTGACAGATTTAGTCCTGTGCAGATGGAATCAAAGACTGTAATAAGTTTTTATTCCTAAACCCTTAAATGTTTTTGTGTTTTAAAGTTGCCTTTTAATATGACAACTTTCATATTTTTTTATGTTGTGTCCTGGACCACAGAAATGTTTGGCCACTGTTAAATGTTTTTGTCTTAAATCTGTAGTCATGTGGAGATGAGACCTCATCTTTGCTCTCACTTTCTGCTCTGTTTCTCCCATCCCCAATAGGACATATAGTGCACAGAGTTAAGTACACCATATTGGAAGAGGAACATGTGAATGTCCTGGGAACCTTATAGTCCTGCTGTGTGTTGGGAATCGGTATACTGTCTTCGATATCCACATGATTGCAGGTATTGCAGCTCTTCACATTGCAATGACAAGTTCCTCTTGGTGTATCCAAGGGCATTGAACTTCGGATCATGATGTTTCTTTTTTTTGTATTTCTTCAGAAACTTTGTTATATCATGCCTTTGAAAGAGACCTAAGACGGCTCAAAAGCTTGCTTTGTAACATCATTTATGTATTTATTTTTTTTAAATGTATCATAGCTACAAGAGTATCTTGTTTTACCCACTGAGAACATTCAATTCAAAGACACACATCTGTCTCCTATGGAGGTGATGCACTGGAAAACTTGCAAAATCCAATGTGGAGCACAGTAAAGGGCAGCGGCCATCGAGGATGGGCACAGAGCTGATCCTAGCTGAGACAGAAACATAACAATTGCAATAATAAATGATTAAACATCAAAATAAATGTGATAAATATTTCCAGGTATGTCATAATCATTGGATTAGTATTACGAGTCTTGACCCAACAATAATTTGTCTCAGTGTATTCTTGTTATACAACAAAATCAATCTCAATTTGTACATCTCTATGTGTCACAGGCTATTCTATGGTTCAGACAGACACTTAATACCCAATTCAATATAATATTGGATATATAGAAATATTTGGAATTCATGGATACTGTGTAAGAGCATTTGATACATTTGCATAGAAAGAGCTGCTTGACATTTCTATCTTCCGGATCAGTAAGGGGATGGGGAGTTTGTTGCCTGCATATAGAAAATAATAATTTAATCTCTGCCTCTGCTAAGGAGTGCACTGATGAAAATAGTGTAATCTCCACAATCAGTGGTAATGGACATGTTGTCATAGTCCTGTAACAAATGGTGGAGGAGTTATTCAGAATAAACAACCTCAGAGACATTTTCTTAATAGTTGGTTGTCTATACCAAGGAACTATAAAATTCCTAACTGTATTATTATGCTCTGTTAATGTTTGTAGAGAAAGTAAAAGCACAAGGGAAATATAGGAATCATAACTTTGCAATGAAAACAAAATATCAACAAATAAGTTCTTGTACAACTATATTGTTTTTTACCACCCCTGTTGCTTGGTGGTTTGATAAATGCTACTGTATATTGAGTTTACCACCTTTAAGCTGCGGGGCATAGCCCAAAGCTCACACAGTTAGTTTGCCAAAATGTGCCTCTATATAGAACATTGCTGAATCAACTGATGGGGTCATGTACTGTATGAACCTCACTGGTATTTTAATGAAATCACTAAATGACAGAAATAGTAGGACTACAACTCACTTGCTAAATAGCAAAAACACATACTGGCTAACATATTCTCGTTAAATCCATAATGAAATCAGATTTACACAGGAGTGCATAGCAGTCATTATAATAGATGTTATGGGGCCCTAAAAGCTATGGAGGACTCACATAGGGACAGTAATGTTACTACTGTTTGTAGGAAATCTGTTGAAGTTAATTATTTTTGTTTGCCTCTTTTATATGGATTCAAATTTGTGTAGTGAATGTCTAGCTTGCCTGGGGTTGAGTTTCTAAGCTGTTTCCAAATAAGTCAGATTTTTGTGGTACGTGATAACCGTGACTTTATGTTTAGCACCTTCAAGTAAGGGGCACCATTCCTTAAAGGCACACTTAATAGTCAACAATTCACAAATACGGATGTCGTAATTCCTCATAGCAGCTAAAGACAAGTTGTGAAAAGAAATTGCACAAAGTTGAGTGAGAGATGGATTACTTTGAGATAGCACCTCTTCAACATCAACCTCAGAGACATTGACTTTCACAATAAAAGGACACTCAAAATCGGGCTGAGCCGATATCGGGTCAGACAAAAACTTTTAACCACAACTGCCCCTATTTTAATCAAGTCAGTGAATTGTTTGGCAATCTTGGAATTTTTGTTAATAAATTTACATTAATAGTTTGCAAACTCAAGAAGGTGCTGCAAGGATTTCAGAGTCTTGGATTGCATCCATTCTTTAACGAGTTGAAGTTTAGGAAGGTCTATGCAGAAACCTTTAGCAGACCATATGAGCCAGGCAATTTACATCTCTTCAACTAAAAAAATAATTTTTCAACCTTAGTAAATAAAAAATTGTCCCTAAAGCTGTTGAGTACAGTATGAACAGTGGGGAAAAAAGTACTTAGTCAGCCACCAATTGTGCAACTTCTTGATGAGAGAGGCCTGTAATTGACATCATAGGTAGACCACAACTATGAGAGTAAAAATGAGGAAAAAAAATCCAGAAAATCACCTTGTCTGATTTGGCAACATTTATTTTGCAAATTATGGTGGAAGATAAGAATTTGCTCATTAACAAAAGTTCATCTCAATATTATGTTATATATCCTTTGTTGGCAATTGCAGAGGTCAAATGTTTTCTGTAAGTCTTCAGAAGGTTGGCACACACTGTTGGTGGTATGTTGGCCCATTCTTCTATGCAGATCTCTTCTAGAGTAGTGATGTTTTGTGCCTGTCGCTGGGCAACACGGACTTTCAACTCCCTCCAAAGGTTTGAGATCTGGAGACTGGCTAGGCCACTCCAGGACCTTCATATGATTCCTACGAAGCCACTCCTTCATTGCCCTGGCGGTGTGCTTGGGATCATTATCATGCTGAAAGACCCATCCATATTTCATCTTCAATGCCCTTGCTGATGGAAGGAGGTTTGCACTCAAAATCTCATGATACATGTCCCCATTCATTCTTTCATGTACATAGATCCATTGTCTTGGTCCCTTTGCAGAGAAACAGCCCCAAAGCATGATGTTTTCATCCCCATGCTTCACAGTAGGATTGGTGTTCTTTGGATGCAACTCAGTGTTCTGTCTTCTCCAAACATGACAAGTTTTGTTTCTACCAAACGGTTCTACTTTGGTTTCATCAGACCATATGTCATTCTACGAATACTCTTCTGGATAATCCAAATGCTCTCTAGCAAACTTCAGACGGGCCCGGACATGTACTGGCCTAAACAGGGGGACACGTCTGGTACTGTAGGATCTGAGTGCCTGTCAGCATAGTGTGTTACTGATGGTAGCCTTTGTTACGGTGGCCCCATCATTATGCAGGTCATTCACTAGGTCCCCCCCATGTGGCTCTGGGATTTTTGTTCACCGTTCTTGTCATCATTATGACCCCAAGGGGTGAGATCTTGTGCGGAGCCCCAGATCGAGGCTGATTGTCAGTGGTCTTGTATGTGTTCCATTTTCTTATTATTGCTCCCACAGTTGATTTCATCACACCAAGCTGCTTGCCTATTGCAGATTCAGTCTTCGCAGTCTGGTACAGAGCTACAATTTTGTTTCTGGTGTCCTTTGACAGCTTTTCGGTCTTCACCATAGTGGAGTTTGGAGTGTGACTGTTTGAGTTTGTGGGCAGGTAACGTTTATACTGATAACAAGTTCAAACAGGTGCCATTACTACAGGTAATGAGTACAGAGGAGCCTCTTAAAGAAGAAGTTACAGGTCTGTGAGAGCCAGAAATCTTGAATGTTTTTAGGTGACCAAATACTGATTTTCCACCATAACTTGCAAAAAATTCTTGCCACATCGGACAAGGTGATTTTCTGGATTTGTTTTCTCATTTTGACTCTCATAGTTGTGGCCTATGATGTCAATTACAGGCCTCTCTCATCCTTTTAAGTTCCCCACTGCACAAGTTGAATGTGTGAATTAATATCAGGTGAATATACCAAGATGTCATCCAGATAGACAATCACATATTGACTACTGATATGTCTGAATATGTCATTAATAACATTTTGAAAATCAGCAGGCATATTACTTACCTCCAAAAGGCATCACAAGTAGAGATGAGCGAATATTTAAATATTTGGTTTGGCTCCTGATCGCCAAATTTGCAATATTCGCCGATTTAGTCATCAATTTAAGCAACAAATATAGCCAACATACACAGCACAAAGTAAAAGAAAGTTCTACTTCCGCACTTCCCCGATAATCTGACCCTAATGTGCACAACAGCAAAAACCACATGCAAAGGGCGTATATGGCTGATAATTTCCTTTTCATTACCAACGGGGTGCTGCATCCAACAAAAGCATACAGAGTTCATAAAGGAAAAACGAGGAAAAAGATTGGTGCGCTCCAATCTTTTTCCTTGTTTTTCCTTTATACACAGCACAAAAGCTGGTGTTTCCCACGCTGCGTGACAGTGTGGGAAACATCGGTGTAGCACTTCTGATCAGCGGTGAAATCATCCCTGACAGTCAGAGATCCACTGTTCCTACACTGTCAAAAGACAGTGTGAGCACTCAGCTGTGATCGGAGGTATAAAGGTTACCTCAGGCCACTGATGTCAGCTGATCTGAGTCACCCGTCAGGGCCGTGGGGTACTCAGTACCGGGTCCAGTCACAATTAAAGTCACAGTGGCCGCAGCCGGGTCCATGGCCCTGGGCCCCCAAGTAAAAGGCACGGTCTTTAAAGGGGTTGTGGAAAATAAGGAAGGTTTGTGACACCACCTGTGGTTCTCGGTCAGAGGTGACCGACGCTGCTTAAAGGGGTCCTCTGGGGGCAATGGTGCTGCAGCAAAGATTGTGTCGCTTCCCACAGGTGAAGCGGTGTCCCCAGGGCTCCTGGTGTATTTGGCAGGGATGGTGAATGACGCAAATAATTGGAAGACACAGGGTTAAAGTCTTTACCTGGTTTACTGAGATGGTATTCAGCCTCAGTCCAGGGTACCAGTAACAGGTGTAGCTGGAGTCCAGGCAGCCTGAAAGACAGGTGGAAATCCCCTTGACAGGTCAGTTTTGGAGTCTTCCACTATTGGCTGGTCTGTGGTCCCTTGATGCCTGTAGCTCTCTAACAAGGCCCCTTTTCTTCCCTGTCCAGGGACAATACCTGCACGGTAGGCAACTTGAGCTGTCTCTTTTGGGTCTCTGTTCACGGAGACTCCGGACTCTGATTGTTAATGTACCTCAGGTATTATGTGGGCAAGTCCCTTTTAGTTTCCTGCCCTCCAGTTCTGCTAGTGGGACCTGCAGTTCCTCACGATCTCGGGCTCTCGGCACCCGGTTTCTGCTCTCAGTTTTGAGAGGCCCAGTCGCAGGCCTCCTCTAGCTCCTAAGTCCTTCTGTGCTCCTTCACTCTCTGCTACCAACTGTCAACTGTCTGCTTGTCTGACTAGCAACTGCCTAGCAACTGACTCATCCTCCTGACCAGAGAGAGTAGCTCCCTTCTAGTTGGGTGTAGAGCTCCCCCTTCTGGCCTGGAGTCAGAATGTGTTGCATGTAAGGTTACCTGCCAAAGTGATTCTGCCTGTCTCCAGGCATGGCATTACCCTCCCCGAGAGGAAGGCAATACCACTGTGATACCTGAACTCGTGGGGTTCCACAGATCGGACTAGCTGATGGGATCAGCTGACACCTGCTAACACTAATAGCAGTGAGAGTAGGAGCGACAGATGGGAGCATTCATCAGCCGCTCCTGCGCTGTAAATAAATAATTAAAAAATACCTGGGTTGGTTCACATGTATTTTTGATAACCAGCGAGGCAAAACTTACAGCTGAGGGCTGCAACCCTCACCTGTCAGCTTTAGCAAGGCTGTTTATTCAGAATAAAGGGGTCCCCATGCCTTATCTTTAATTATTTAAATTTCTCACCGTGATGTGCGGTGAAGTTGCTGAACTTGAACTGCCGTGACCTCATCACTTACTTTTTCCAACAGTGCTGAGGTCACGGCAGTTCAGCCCTGCTAGGAACGCAGCCTCAGTGACTGGAGGTAACCTCGATGATGTCACCGCTAGTCATTGAGGCTGTGCTCGCAGCTAGGCTCATTCACTAGTGGTTCTCAGACTGGATGGTCGCATCTTGGCACCATCCAGATTGAAAAGTATTAATCCCCCCTGACATGGATTACAGAATGGGACAGACAGAATGACCAACAGGTGAGGGATATTGTTGTTTTTTATTTTAGTTTGTTTACAGGAGAACAAGGGCTTTGGTGGAATTAGGCATTAGGTGAGTATAACTGCCTTTGTTATTTTTAAGTAAAATGGAGAAACTGTGCTTAGTCTTATTTCAAATAAAGGAATTTATTCTAGCTGTGTCTTTGCTGGCCATGTGACACTCAATACCAAATATAGTAAGGACCCTTAATTGCATGAAAATACTAAGCCAGGCATAGGAAAACCCAGTCTGCCAACACCATTCCACATGAACACACTCTTTATCAAGGTCAAATTAGAAAAATTCCAGAAATTTTGCACAGATAGAGTAGTAGCATTATGTGACCATTCAAATTAGCCTATCTGACTATAACAATTTAGACAGTGAAAGAAGAAACTCCCAAGCCATATAATAATTGTGATAACCCTATTTTTCTGATCATTCCCTGGGTGACTTTTTGATGTTTCATTCTTTTATACACCTCTTATATATATTTTTTGGTTTTTAATTATTGATTGTGATTAGTAAAAAGTACTTGTTTTACATATATGATTGAGTGGCCATCACAAAGCCCTGATCTCAATCCTATTGAAAACTTATGGGCAAATCTGAAAAGGCAGGTGTAATCAAGGCGACCTACAAACCTGGATCAGTTACACCAGTTTTATCAGGAGGAATGGGCCCAAATTCTCACCAACTATTGTGAGAAGTTTGTGGAAGGATATCCCAAACATTTGACCCAAGTCAATCAGTTTAAGGGTATGGTACCAAATACTAATGAAATGTATGTAAACTTTTGACTTTGCAGTAATTAATAAAAATGCCTTAACATATTCTCTTTCTCATTATTCTGGCATTTGGCAAATATTAATAATTATGGTAATCCTAACTGACCTAAAACTGGATAGGTTTATTCTGATTTCATGTCAGATATTGAGAAAAACATGCATGTGTGTCTTTTTAAATAGTATGTACATAGCTCCCAACTGTCCTGGATTCAGCAGGACTATCTTGCTCTGAGTAAAGTAAATAAGGCAGCACACTGCAGCGCTAAAACACGTAAACTTGAAAACACGAAATTTGAACTGCATTACTGCACTAGAAATATGAAAAAGGCGCTGCAGTGTGCTGCCTTATTTACTTAATTATATACGAGTTGGCGACTCTAGGTTCAGCACCTGTTCACACTTAGTCTATGTTTGGATGTGCTGGTCAGGTTTTTGAAATGTATTCTCTAGCCTTCTGATCGTGCACTCCGCCTCCTAGCTTCAGGTGTTTTAATTACAGCAGGTTCAATACCCTTCCACAGAGAGAGAGAATTTTAGTCTAAGAAGAGGTTTCACATGCACCCATTCAGATGGAGACGTTTATTCTCAGCGAGGTAAGGCAAGTTTAGGACCTGGTATAAGAGAGATGCCGTAAAGGGGCTACCAGGTACACATAAAATTGGCCATTTTTATGCGCTAAAAGCTCTCATTTTTCATATTTCTAGTGCAGTAATGCAGTTCAAATTTCGTGTTTTCAAGTTTACATGTTTTAGCGCTGCAGTGTGCTGCCTTATTTACTTAACTATATACGAGTTGGCGACTCTAGGTTCAGCACCTGTTCACACTTAGTCTATGTTTGGATGTGCCGGTCAGGTTTTTGAAATATATCTTGCTCTGAGGGCTTAGTCCTGCCGTGCTTTGTCTCGGCTTCTGATACTCACTTCTCTCTCAGACATCTTTACCATTCAGTAGCTCCTTGATGGGTGGGGCCACAGCTTTCTGCTCAGTACATAAATTTCTTTAATAATAATCTTCTCTGATAATTGCTTGTTTGCTGCGTTTCTTTCATACGTGTCCCCCCCACCCCATAGTTGATGAGTTTTTGGTGCAGATGTGAGTCTGAGTTTTTAATGCTTTTTTTAATATTACTGAAAACTTTGATTTTTCTTCTTTATACATTTTTTTCAGTAGAAGGCTATAGAGACAAAAGGCATCAAAACCGCAGAACTGAGCAGCATCTTTAGAGATTTCATGGAATCTCATTGACTTTGCTAAGAGATTTGTATCGTGTTCACGTGTAGCATAAATGCTGCAACTTTTTTTTCTATGTGGAGCCTAGAAAAACACATATAAAGAACTGCAGTTACTTTTTATGTGCAGAATCAAAGGTTTTCTGTGCTATAAAAAGCGCACTAAAAATGCAGCTTCACATCTGCACCAAATGCGCCTAAAATAACGGGAAAAAGCATAAAAAATGCACCAAAAATGCAATAACCAGAGAAGATTGTTATTGTGTATTTGGTGCGGATCCTACAGAAAACTAAAAGCACATCATTTATGCTACGTGGGAGCATGGCTTTACAGACATCAAAAAGCCAGATGTCGCATAATGAAGCTACATACAAATGAGAACGTGCTGACTGTGAATGAAGGAGCAAAAAATAAATACACAGGTCCCAACTAGATATGAGCCGGATGTCCAGATGATGCTGCATCTGTCTTGGCTAATTAACCCCTTTCCAACCTGTGATGCCACGTAGGCGTCATGAAAGTCAGTGCCAATCCGACCTGGGACGCCTATGTGGCGTCATGGCAGGATCGCGTCCCTGCAGATCGGGTGAAAGGGTTAACTGAAATTTCACCTGACCTGCAGGGACAGGGGGAGTGGTACTTGAGCCAAGAGGGGGTGGCTTCGTCCCCCCGTGGCTACGATAGCTCTGATTGGCTGTTGAAAGTGACGCTTCACTTTCAATCAGTGCAATCCTAATATTTCACCAATGAAAATTGGTGAAATATTACAATCCAGCCATGACCGATGCTGCGATATCATCGGCCATGGCTGGAAACCGCGATCTGCCCCTACCACCGCCACCTATCTCCTCCCCTCCATCCTCCGTCCTGTCCTCTGCTCCCCTCCGTCCTCCTGTCCGCTCCCCCTGTGATCCGATCCCACCCCCTCATACTTACTGACCTCCGGTGTCCCTCACGGTGTCCGTCTGTCTTCTGCATGGGCGCCACCATCTTCCAAAATGGCGGGTGCATGCGCAGTGCGGCCAGCGAATCTGTCGGCCAGCAGATTCATTTATTCATTTTGATCACTGTGATAGATCATAACACAGTGATCAAAATAAAAAATAGTAAATAACCCTCCCCCCCTTTATCACCCCCATAGGTAGGGAACATAATAAAATAAAGAAATATATATTTATTTTTATTTTTCCACTAGGGTTAGGGTTAGAACTAGGATTAGGGTTAGGGTTAGAAATAGGGTTAGGGCTAGAACTAGGGTTAGGGTTAGTATTGCGGTTAGGGTTGCAATTAGGGTTAGGGTTACGGTTAGAATTAGGGTTAGGGTTAGAATTAGGCTATGTGCACATGGTAATTTTATCACAAGTCCAAACACAGTAATGTGCACACCTCAAAACAATCATATTAAACCAAAATCCCCTATGAAATATGAAGGGAAAAAGGAGGCATAGGAAACAAAATTAAATTAATTAAAACCATTTTTTTAATAGATAAATAATTTAAAACAAATATATCCACAGGGGGATCCTCGTAATACATATGGCATGGAACGAATATCAACATAACAATAATGTTAATCAATTTTAGAAGCAGCATCCAAAATTACAGCATTATGAATAAACAGCACAGTGAAATTCTGTGACATCTGACTAAACCTAACTATGAGGAAATTGCATCTGTACAATTATAATGGAACATCCGTTCCTATGGTGCTAAATATCCTAGAGGTCATAAATCTTATTATACAACTCTGACTAGCGTGCTGAGCCTTAAAAAGTGCATAGTGCATTACCATAGTCTACACTGCTATAATTATATTACTAGAAGATACAAACGTACATGAATATATATCCAAAAAGGATACATTCCACAGCGACCCCGACAGCGCCGTTTCACCTGACTAGCTTCCTCAAATGGGGGGCATACCCCACATATGGGATATCAGCGTACTCAGCACAAACTGGACAACAACTTTTGCAGTCCAATTTCTCCTGTTACCCTTGTAAAAATAAAAAATTGCGGGTTAAAAAATAATGTTTGAGGAAAGAAAAATATTATTTTATTTTTACGGCTCTGCGTTATAAACTTCGGTGAAGCTCTTGGGGGTTGAAAGTGTTCACCACACATCTAGATAAGTTCCTTGAGGGGTCTAGTTTCCAAAATGGCATCACTTGTTGGGGGTTTCTATTGTTTAGGCACTTCAGGGGCTCTGCAAACGCAACGTGACGCCTGCAGACCATTCCATCAAAGTCTGCATTTCAGAACATCACTACTTCCCTTTCGAGCCCTGACGCGTGCCTAAATAGTGGTTTACCCCCACATATCAGGTATCAGCGTACTCAGGACAAACTGGACAACAACTTTTGCGGTTGAATTTCTCCTGTTACCCTAGTGAAAATAAGATATTGTGGGCTAAAAAAAAATCATTTTTGAGGAAAGAAAAATTATTTTTTATTTTCACGGCTCTGCGTTATAAACTTCTGTGAAGCACTTGGGGGTTGAAAGTGTTCACCACACATCTAGATAAGTTCCTTGGGGGATCTAGTTTCCAAAATGGGGTCATTTGTGGGGGTTTTCTACTGTTTAGGCACATCAGGGGCTCTGCAAACGCCACGTGACGCCCGCAGACCATTCCATCAAAGTCTGCATTTCAAAATGTCACTACTTCCCATCCGAGCCTTGACGTGTGCCCAAATAGTGGCTTACCCCCACATATGGGGTATCAGCATACTCAGGACAAACTGGACAACAACTTTTGCAGTCCAATTTCTCCTGTTACTCTTGTAAAAATAAATAATTGCGGGCTAAAAAATAATTTTTTGAGGAAAGAAAAATGATTTTTTATTTTCACGACTCTGCGTTATAAACTTCTGTGAAGCACTTGGGGGTTCAAAGCGCTCACCACACATCTAGATAAGTTCCATGGGGGGTCTAGTTTCCAAAATGGGGTCACTTGTGGGGGAGCTCCACACAGGCTCTCCAATTGCGACATGGTGTCCGCTAACGATTGGAGCTAATTTACCATTCAAAAAGTTAAATGGCGCTCCTTTCCTTCCGAGCCCTGCCATGCGCCCAAACAGTTATTAAGCCCCTCAAGTGAGGTATCGATATACTCGGGAGACATTGCCCAACAAAGTTTAGTATCCATTTTATCGTGTTGCCCATGTGAAAATGAAAAAAATTGAGGCTAAAATAACTTTTTTGTGAAAAAAGTACTTTTTCATTTTTACGGATCAATTTGTGAAGCACCTGGGGGTTCAAAGTGCTCACTATGCATCTAGATAAGTTCCTTTGGGGGTCTAGTTTCCAAAATGGGGTCACTTGTGGGGGATCTCCAATCTTTAGGCACACAGGGGCTCTCCAAATGCAACATGGTGTCTGCTAAAGATTGGAGCCAACTTTTCATTCAAAAAGTCAAATGGCGCTCCTTCCCTTCCGAGCCCTGTCGTGCACCCAACAGTGATTACCCCCCACATATGGGGTATCGGCATACTCAGGAGAAATTGGACCTCAACTTTGTTCTTCCCCGGTATATAGTGTTAGTTGAAATGGTATGGCGTTGCTGATATAATGTAAAAGGTTGATAATTATCTAGCAGCTACCGGTGAATTTCAAAAATAAAAATAGATCATTATTTCCCCATAGCTGTGCCATATAGTGCGCTGCACCGTTCATTATTTCCCCATAGCTGTGCCATATAGTGCTCTGCACCGTTCATTATTGCCCCATAGCTGTGCCATATAGTACTCTGCACTGTTCATATTGCCCCATATCTGTGCCATATAGTGCTCTGCACCGTTCATATTGCCCCATATCTGTGCCATATAGTGCTCTGCACCGTTCATATTGCCCCATATCTGTGCCCCATATATGCTCTGCACCGTTCATATTGCCCCATATCTGTGCCCCATATAGTGCTCTGCACCGTTCATATTGCCCCATAGCTGTGCCCCATACAGTGCTCTGCACCATTCATATTTCCCCATAGATGCTCCACATAAATCTGTGCCGCTGCTGCTGCTGCAATAAAAAAAAAAAAGCCATACTCACCTCTCTTGATTGCAGCTCCCGGCGTCCGGTCCCGGCGTCTCTCCGCTCTGACTGATCAGGCAGAGGGCGCCGCGCACACTATATGCGTCATCGCGCCCTCTGACCTGCACAGTCAGAGCGCAGATAGACGCCGGGAAGATGGAGCGGCGCCTGGCGGCTGGAACGTGGACAGGTAAATATTACATACTTACCTAGTCCCAGCGATCCTGGCGCTCCCCGCCTGTCCCACGGTCTTCTGTGCTGCAGCCTCTTCCTCTATCAGCGGTCACCGGCACCGCTGATTAGAGAAATGAATAGGCTGCTCCACCCCTATGGGAGGTGGAGCCGCCTATTCATTTCTCTAATGAGCGGTCCCACGTGACCGCTGAAGAGGGGAAGAAGCTGCAGCACAGAAGACCGTGGGACGGCAGGGGGAGCGTCAAGACCGCTGGGACTAGGCAAGTATGCCTCAGCGCCCTCTCCCCCTCACCCGCCGACCCCACCACTACCGTGACTCGAGTATAAGCCGAGAGGGGCACTTTCAGCCCAAAAATTTGGGCTGAAAATCTCGGCTTATACTCGAGAATATACGGTATCCATTATTATGTAGATAAATCCTATAAAGTGACCAAGTGCTTTTTCTGTTGTAATCATTCCCTAATAGTGTTGAGCATTCCGATACTGCAAATATCGGGTATTGGCCGATATTCACGGTATCGGAATTCCGATACTGAGTTTTGATACTTTTGCAATATTGAATACCGGAATCGGAAGTTCTTATAATGCTATGAGCCAGTTTGATTAAATTCAGCCAATGAGGAATCCTAAGAAATGTGGGCACATTCTGTTATGCATGTTAGGCAAGTAACTACTGGCATGGCTGTGATTGGCTGCTGAAATTATGTCATGATGCACTATAAAAGCCGTCGCCGCCATTTTGGGTTCGCTCTGCTGTGAATTCAGTTAGGGACAGGACGCTGCTGTTCTGACTGAGGGACAGTTTGAGATAGCGATTTGCTTCATTGTTCTTTACCCAGGCTACTGTAGCAACATCTGGTTGTAGTTCCCTCAGCATGTGTCACTGTCTCATACTGTTCTATTGTCCTTTTTTGCATTTGTGCTGCTGCACATTTTTGCTGATTTCTCCTATTATTGTTTCCATCTATATCCAGCCTTTCTGCAGCCTTGTGCCCTGAAGCCCCAGCCAGATTAGCATTAGCCTATTTTTTGGAGCCTCATCTATTGCATTGTAGGTTACCTTCCTGCATTGTAATAGTTACAAAAAGTTTGTGATACTATCGGTTTTACATCTTTGGGCACATCCATTTTTTTTTGTCCAAAAAAACCCCTAAATAAAGTTCATCAAACACTCCACTTTACAGTTGTGTAGGCCACATTAGCTCATATTAAAGTCTTGTCCACACTTTATAAAATTAGTGTTTCTTATACCTGTTAGCAACTGTTCAGTAAAAAGCACACTAACCCCTTAGTGCTTTTCTAACTTTATCAGTCTACCAAGATGAAGAAGGCAGAAGGTAAGGCACGTGGTCATGGGCGTGGAATTTCTGCAGGGAGAGGACGTGGAGATTCTTTGCCTGCTGCGGGCACCAGTGACTCAGGATCCCCCCGTTTTACCAGGGAACAGTCCTTTATGTTCAGCTTTGTAGGAGCTCGCCGTACCCCACTGCTGTGGGACAAGCAAATTGAAGCCATTGTCAGATGGATGGCAGCTAACGCATCGACTTCAATTAGTGCCATATCCTTTCAGGTCCAGAGCACTGAAGAGTACCCATTTGTCTCTTAACCACCTGCGAAATTGCCGAGGCAGTCAGAGAGCCCTGGACAGGAGCCATCTCTACTTCTGTTCTCTGAATCTCTTGGCTTGGAAAGAAGGGGCCAGCCAAGCAGCATTCAAGAAATGGAAGAAGAGGCAGTATGCAGTGATGCGCAACTGCTTTGTCTCTCTGAATCTGAAAAGGCGGGTGGGCCAGTGCCTACGGTCAGCACACCTCAGTACGCATCTGATGATGAGACTCAGGTGCCACTTTCTGGTGTGTACTGTGCTGCCAAGACTAACCAGGAGAAGCAGTTGTTGGAAGAGGGTAGTGTAGATGATGAGGTCCTAAACAAACAGAAAGAAGAATGGACTACAAGAAGGCTCGCACAACCATATGTAATATGAAAATGCAAAAACGTTTATTCAAAACACCACAAGACAACGAATAAAAACACTAAAAACACAATATCCTATATAAATCACCCACGTATATATATATATCTGTAGGAAATAAATCCATATGGCTGTATCATATGTACCATGCAATGAAACTGAGTTGAACACAGGATATAATACCTCAGACACTATAACAGCCGAGACCAGAGCCCACATAGATATAATAATTCACAGTGGCTCCGCTATGAAAAGAATACCCCCTAATAGAATCTGGATGAAGACATAAGTAATAATGAGGTATAATACCTATACAGACCTAAAGGGTGACATAGCGCCAAAATGTCAATCTGTTCAACTAAGTAAAAGAAGAGCTTGAGCCATCACCCGCACCTGAACCAGCCATGAGATCCTAAACAGGTGTCCATGCCTAAATGTCCGGCATAAGGATGCAAAAAATGGGGTGAAAGGAAAACGCCCCACGCGTATCGCCGCCGCCGCGGCTTCGTCAGGGGAAGTGAGCGTAGTGGTGATCGAATCACATATTTATACTAACCGGTGACATCCAGAGTGTAAACAGCTGGGTCGCCGCCATGCAGGAGGCGGAAGTGGGGAGGCACACGCTGGCCGCACAGAGGGAAAGGTAAACCAGAAGTGTACAGAGTCTCCATGGAGATGAGCGGCGTCTGTGCAAAGCCGACTCAATACTGAGTCGCATTGCACAAGCCTCCAGAGGAACATACCCAGGCACAAAGAGATAAGCCGAGGAATGTAGAGCGAGGAGAGGAGGGGGGAGAGAGGGGAGGGATGGGAAGAAGAAAAGGAAAAGAGAACCACAACATCAAAATAGAAGTATAAAGGGGACGATCTGCCCGTAAAGCAGATAGGACACCTAAATGAAAGAATATTAGTCAAAAATACATCCTAAACAGAAAACATATGTAAATAAATAACGAAAGTAAGTGCCCATATGAGTATGTATATGTAGCCGGACAGCCCATGCAGCAAATGAAGCACCTAAAGAGGGAGAAAATGGAAATAAATACGTCCAGGCATAACATAAGGACAAACAAACGGCCACATTAAATGCCTATAAAGAGTATATATATAAATGGATCAGTCCGGCATATCGAGTATATGCATGTTGCTTCCTCTGTGTCCACAATGCAGCCGAGAGTCAATGACATATGCTATTTTCATATTTCCCGATGGAAGTGTTCAAAATTATTGCCGAAATAGTTCACAGGCACTGTCCCAAAAGGTTCCTCGCCAAGTAATTCGTATTCCACAGTGATGCCAGAAAAAGTCCAAGGCATATAGTCAAGGCCAGCCAGGTCATGTACATAAAGGCAATGTCCGTCCTGATTCCAGACCTCATGATAACCGGATGGATGAACTAGGTTCCCATCCTATGGTGAAGAAAATGGATAATCCACATATCACATGGTGCTTCATATAATTCCCGGGTCCAAAACCACAACCCAGAGCCAGTCTATCCGATTTCCAAATTGTAGAGGGGTAGGTGAAAAAACTACACGAACAAATCGCACCATCCTAAAGATACAAAAAGGATATGAAAAGATGTCACAAATGGATTATATATGTATCACCAGGGACCAAAGGTAATAAAGGAAATATCACAGATCAGCAGCCCAGGAAACCCGTGAAGAGAAGCTCCTCGTTCAACCCAAGACGTTGCTCGACCATCCTGATGAATCTATTATTGGACCACGATAGATCATTATTTACCTCTACAAAAACTACTATTAAAGAATTGGAAACAAAACTGGCCACTTTTGATGAAGGGCAAGTTTTGGTTTTCAAAAATAAACTTAAGGACACTATTGACAAATATGAAATTGAGGTGACTCAGCGCAAATGTAAGAAATTCCAACGTGACAAATCTGACTTCGAGCAGAAGATGGCCTATAAGTGGAGACATACGGGCAATGCCCGTCGCCCCAGGGTTCCCAGGAGCCATATTCCACCTCTGGCTACTGCCTCCTCACATGGAGATGGCTATTCTAGTGATTTTTTGTCTTCCACCGGGAGCGAAGTGGACCACGGACCCGACGAGGGAGGAAGCGTAAGCAATGTAAGGAGAAAACTGACACGACACAGGGGCCAGACATCCCCCTTCCGACACAATTATCCAACCAGGCGGAAATAGAGGACTCGGGGGCTTCCTATCAGGGGACTTCAGTTCAGGATACCAGCTCCATTGCGTTACAGGTAATTAATCTTTCTAACTACAACCTTACACCGGTTGAACTATCGGTCCTTCAGAGGGGTCTTTCGTTTGTTCCTACGCATTCAGTGGACAAATTTACCCTTATTAAGGACCTTTATTTATTTTGCAGAAAGCTTACCTTCCAGGTCATGTACAGGAGGCCCGATGTCCTACAGACAATGCCTATGGATGAACGTCGTACTTTCCAGGATCTGCTGGAATTATTGGAAGAAAATGAATCTGGTTTGAATAGGAGAAGGTTTCCACACAAGAATAAATCGCTCAGAACACCATCCTTCTCCCTGGTGCCGGCCATAAAGATATTTTTTGAAGTGGTCAAGCGAGATATCCTGTCCATGCCTACCCGGGTAAGTGGCCCTTCTAATTTGAACATGGAGGAGAGGCGGGCCTTAACAGCTCTACAAGATAATAGAGAATTTACCATCAAGGAGGCAGACAAGGGGGGCAATGTGGTGTTATGGTCTGTGCAACTCTATGAGGCTGAGGCCAAAAGACAGCTTAACAACACCCAATACTATCAAAGACTTCCGTCTGACCCCACCTCTCTCTTTCTTTCTAAATACGAACAGCTTCTCTGCAGGGCTTTACAGTTTTCCATCATCACTCAACAAGAGAAACAGTATCTGTGGGTGGCCAACCCGGTTACGGCAACATTCTACATGCTGCCGAAGATCCATAAGGATAGCAATAGACCTCCCGGTAGACCTATTGTCTCCAGTATGGGCAGCATGTGTGAAAGGGCGGGTGAGTATTTGGACTTCTTCCTTCAACCTATCGCCTCGTCTCTTCCCTCTTTTGTCCATGACTCCTCGCACTTTATCGACATATGTGGGCAGATTGAACTCCCTGAGAACTATCTACTGGTTACATGCGATGTAGAGTCATTATACTCTAACATTGGACATAAAGAGGGGACGGAGGCGGTCGCTTATTTCTTAAATAAGAACAGCTCTATGGACAGAGGCCATGACTCCTTCTTACTTGACTTGCTGAGTTTTGTTCTCCACCATAATTTTTTCCTCTTTGATAGGGTGTATTATCTGCAGCGATCAGGCGTGGCGATGGGCGCGAAATGTGCACCAGCCTATGCGAACATCTTTCTTGGCTGGTGGGAAGAGATTTTTGTTTATCCGTTACCATCGTTCGCGACCCACGTCCACGCCTGGTTCCGCTTTATAGATGATATTTTTATCCTGTGGAAAGGCACTATAGAAGATTGTGTGGATTTTTTTAACCATCTAAATTCCAATCCCTATAACATCTACCTCACTTATTCCTTTTCTGCCAGTGAGATCACCTTTTTGGATTTGAAGATTTTTTCCCAGGGAAATGGTTTGGCGACGAGCCTTTATCGCAAGCCAACAGCAACGAACTCACTCTTGGCATTTACAAGCTTTCATCCCTGGCATACCAAGGTGGGTGTTCCCACAGGACAGTTTTTACGTGTTAGGCGTAACTGTACTCGCGATTGTGATTTTTCGATCCAGGCTCGGGATCTAACGGATCGCTTCCAGCAGAGGGGTTACCCGAAACGCGTCATTTCCACGGCCTATCAAAGAGCGAGAAGTCAGGACCAGAGATCTCTCTTGTCTTCCAGGAGACGGTGTCAGGAGACACAAACCAGATTCATTACTGACTTCAACAGCAGCTGGACACAGGTCAGTGATATTTTATCCAAACACTGGCAGATTCTTCGAGTAGACCTGCAAACATCGGAAATTACTAGTGAACGACCCCTTATGACAGCAAGGCGAGCACCTAATTTAAGGGACCTACTCACTAGGAGCCACTTTAATAGACCTACGACGAGATTGAATAGGGGTATCATCCTTAGGGGCTCATTTCCATGTGGGGACTGCAACATCTGTCCTCACATGGTTGTGACGCGGGACTATTTTGTCCACCCTACTCGTTCCAGTAGGCATCCCTTGAAGGCGTATATCAATTGCAAGTCTAGGGATGTAATTTACGCCCTTATTTGTCCTTGCAAAATGATATACGTCGGACAGACGACGCAAGAGCTGAGGAAACGGGTCCAGAAGCATATCTCCACGATACATCTAGCGGCTTCGGACTCAAGGAAAGGGAAGGCCCTTACCCCAGTGTCTGAACACTTTTTGGTACATCATAGTGGCTCCTCTGCTGACTTGCAGGTGGTGGGCTTACAAAAGATTACCCGTAATGAAAGGGGCGGGGACAAGCGTAGGAACCTCTTGCAAGTAGAATCCAGGTGGATTTTCCTATTACAAACTGTGGCCCCTCTTGGGTTGAACGAGGAGCTTCTCTTCACGGGTTTCCTGGGCTGCTGATCTGTGATATTTCCTTTATTACCTTTGGTCCCTGGTGATACATATATAATCCATTTGTGACATCTTTTCATATCCTTTTTGTATCTTTAGGATGGTGCGATTTGTTCGTGTAGTTTTTTCACCTACCCCTCTACAATTTGGAAATCGGATAGACTGGCTCTGGGTTGTGGTTTTGGACCCGGGAATTATATGAAGCACCATGTGATATGTGGATTATCCATTTTCTTCACCATAGGATGGGAACCTAGTTCATCCATCCGGTTATCATGAGGTCTGGAATCAGGACGGACATTGCCTTTATGTACATGACCTGGCTGGCCTTGACTATATGCCTTGGACTTTTTCTGGCATCACTGTGGAATACGAATTACTTGGCGAGGAACCTTTTGGGACAGTGCCTGTGAACTATTTCGGCAATAATTTTGAACACTTCCATCGGGAAATATGAAAATAGCATATGTCATTGACTCTCGGCTGCATTGTGGACACAGAGGAAGCAACATGCATATACTCGATATGCCGGACTGATCCATTTATATATATACTCTTTATAGGCATTTAATGTGGCCGTTTGTTTGTCCTTATGTTATGCCTGGACGTATTTATTTCCATTTTCTCCCTCTTTAGGTGCTTCATTTGCTGCATGGGCTGTCCGGCTACATATACATACTCATATGGGCACTTACTTTCGTTATTTATTTACATATGTTTTCTGTTTAGGATGTATTTTTGACTAATATTCTTTCATTTAGGTGTCCTATCTGCTTTACGGGCAGATCGTCCCCTTTATACTTCTATTTTGATGTTGTGGTTCTCTTTTCCTTTTCTTCTTCCCATCCCTCCCCTCTCTCCCCCCTCCTCTCCTCGCTCTGCATTCCTCGGCTTATCTCTTTGTGCCTGGGTATGTTCCTCTGGAGGCTTGTGCAATGCGACTCAGTATTGAGTCGGCTTTGCACAGACGCCGCTCATCTCCATGGAGACTCTGTACACTTCTGGTTTACCTTTCCCTCTGTGCGGCCAGCGTGTGCCTCCCCACTTCCGCCTCCTGCATGGCGGCGACCCAGCTGTTTACACTCTGGATGTCACCGGTTAGTATAAATATGTGATTCGATCACCACTACGCTCACTTCCCCTGACGAAGCCGCGGCGGCGGCGATACGCGTGGGGCGTTTTCCTTTCACCCCATTTTTTGCATCCTTATGCCGGACATTTAGGCATGGACACCTGTTTAGGATCTCATGGCTGGTTCAGGTGCGGGTGATGGCTCAAGCTCTTCTTTTACTTAGTTGAACAGATTGACATTTTGGCGCTATGTCACCCTTTAGGTCTGTATAGGTATTATACCTCATTATTACTTATGTCTTCATCCAGATTCTATTAGGGGGTATTCTTTTCATAGCGGAGCCACTGTGAATTATTATATCTATGTGGGCTCTGGTCTCGGCTGTTATAGTGTCTGAGGTATTATATCCTGTGTTCAACTCAGTTTCATTGCATGGTACATATGATACAGCCATATGGATTTATTTCCTACAGATATATATATATATACGTGGGTGATTTATATAGGATATTGTGTTTTTAGTGTTTTTATTCGTTGTCTTGTGGTGTTTTGAATAAACGTTTTTGCATTTTCATATTACATATGGTTGTGCGAGCCTTCTTGTAGTCCATTCTTCTTTCTGTTTGTTTAGGTATTTACATTATTGGACTTGGCTCTGCACACCTTAGACCTTCCTTTATATACGGCTGGAGTGCACCCTTCTTTTTATTATATAGATGATGATGTCCTTGACCTATCATGGCGTGAGGTACAGGAAGGTGGTGGGAGCAGCTCTGAGGAAGAGATTCCCCGAACGGCCCAAAAACGAGGGAGAGGGAGGGGGCAGACTGGGTTGCCTGTAGCTTCCACTTCGGCACCTGTTGTGAATTCTGTGGCCAAGCTCCCTCCTGTGGTCGTGAGTGGTACTTCAGCTGGTTCTGTCTATGAGCTTCCTTTGGTGGATGAGAGTGGTACTGCGGCTTCTGAGTTTCCTTCATCAGCTGATGAGGTTAAGTCGTTAGGTGCTGCTCTATTTAACTCCACCTGGTGCTTTGATCCTGGCCTCCAGTCAATGTTCTAGTATTGGTCTTGCTTCCTCCTGGATCATTCCTGTGGCCTTTCTATGCTGCATAAGCTAGGTTCTGCTTGTGTTACTTTTGTTTGCTATTTTTTCTGTCCAGCTTGCTATATTGGTTTTTCTTGCTTGCTGGAAGCTCTGAGACGCAGAGGGAGCACCTCCGTACCGTTAGTCGGTGCAGAGGGTCTTTTTGCCCCTCTGCATGGTTGTTTGTAGGTTTTTGTGTTGACCGCAAAGCTATCTTTCCTATCCTCGGTCTATTCAGTAAGTCGGGCCTCACTTTGCTAAATCTATTTCATCTCTGTGTTTGTATTTCATCTCTACTCACAGTCATTATATGTGGGGGGCTGCCTTTTCCTTTGGGGAATTTCTCTAAGGCAAGGTAGGCTTATTTTTCTATCTTCAGGGCTAGTTAGTTTCTCAGGCTGTGCCGAGTTGCATAGGGAGCGTTAGGCGCAATCCACGGCTACCTCTAGTGTGGTGTGATAGGATTAGGGATTGCGGTCAGCAGAGTTTCCACGTCTCAGAGCTCGTCCTATGTTTTTGGTCAATGTCAGGTCACTTTGTGTGCTCTGAACTTCAAGGTCCATTGTGGTTCTGAATTACCTGTTCATAACAGTACTGGAGGCCCAAAGTACTAATGCTTCTCAATAGAGGGAAAAGAGAAGTTCTGAGACCATTTTTTTTTCTTTGCACTGTGTTCTGTCTTTCTTTTCCCCTTTACATCAGGGTGGTTCAGAACACAGGTGTGGACATGGACATTCAGGGTCTGTCCTCTTTGATGGATAATCTCACTATAAGAGTACAGAACATTCAAGATTTAGTGGTTCAGAATCCTATGTTAGAACCTAAAATTCCTATTCCTGAGTTATTTTCTGGAGATAGAGCTAAGTTTTTGAATTTTAAAAATAATTGTAAACTATTTCTGGCTTTGAAACCCCGCTCCTCTGGTGACCCAGTTCAACAATTTAAGATCATTATTTCTTTATTATGTGGCGACCCTCAAGACTGGGCATTTTCCCTTGCGCCAGGAGATCCTGCATTAAGTAATATTGATGCGTTTTTTCTGGCGCTCGGATTGCTGTACGACGAACCTAATTCAGTGGATCAGGCAGAGAAAGATTTGCTGGCTCTGTGTCAGGGTCAGGATGAGATAGAGATTTATTGTCAGAAGTTTAGAAAGTGGTCCGTGCTCACTCAATGGAATGAATGTGCGCTGGCAGCTATTTTCAGAAAGGGTCTCTCTGAAGCCCTTAAGGATGTCATGGTGGGAATTCCTATGCCTGCTGGTCTAAATGAGTCTAATGTCTTTGGCCATTCAGATCGGTCGACGCTTGCGGGAGCGTAAATCTGTGCACCATTTGGCGGTATTATCTGAGCATAAACCTGAGCCTATGCAGTGCGATAGGACTTTGACCAGAGCTGAAAGGCAAGAACATAGACGTCAGAATGGGCTGTGTTTCTACTGTGGTGATTCCACTCATGCTATCTCCGATTGTCCTAAGCGCACTAAGCGGTTCGCTAGGTCCGCCACCATTGGTACGGTACAGTCGAAATTTCTTTTGTCCGTTACTTTGATCTGCTCTTTGTCTTCCTATTCTGTCATGGCATTTGTGGATTCAGGCGCTGCCCTGAATTTGATGGACTTGGAGTTTGCTAGGCGCTGTGGGTTTGTCTTGGAGCCCTTGCAGTGTCTTATTCCATTGAGAGGAATTGATGCTATGCCTTTGGCCAAGAATAAGCCTCAGTATTGTTCCCAGCTGACCATGTGCATGGCTCCTGCGCACCAGGAGGATATTCGCTTTCTGGTGTTGCATAATCTGCATGATGTGGTCGTGTTGGGGTTGCCATGGCTACAAGTCCATAACCCAGTATTAGATTGGAAATCAATGTCTGTATCCAGCTGGGGTTGTCAGGGGGTACATGGTGATGTTCCATTTCTGTCTTTCTCATCATCCACCCCTTCTGAGGTCCCAGAGTTCTTGTCTGATTACCGGGATGTATTCGATGAGCCCAAGTCCAATGCCCTACCTCCGCATAGGGATTGTGATTGTGCTATCAATTTGATTCCTGGTAGTAAGTTTCCTAAGGGTCGACTGTTTAATTTATCTGCACCTGAGCACGCCGCTATGCGGAGATACGTGAAGGAGTCTTTGGAGAAGGGTCATATTCGCCCGTCATCGTCGCCATTGGGAGCGGGGTTCTTTTTTGTGGCCAAGAAGGATGGTTCGCTGAGACCTTGTATTGATTACCGCCTTCTAAATAAAATTACGGTCAAATTTCAGTACCCCTTGCCGCTGCTGTCTGATTTGTTTGCTCGGATTAAGGGGGCTAGTTGGTTCACCAAGATAGATCTTCGTGGTGCGTATAGTCTTGTGCGTATCAAACGGGGCGATGAATGGAAAACAGCATTTAATACGCCCGAAGGCCATTTTGAGTACCTGGTTATGCCATTCGGGCTTTCTAATGCTCCATCAGTGTTTCAGTCCTTTATGCATGACATCTTCCGAGAGTACCTGGATAAATTCCTGATTGTATACTTGGATGATATTTTGGTCTTCTCGGATGATTGGGAGTCTCATGTGAAGCAGGTCAGAATGGTGTTCCAGGTCCTGCGTGCTAATTCTTTGTTTGTGAAGGGATCAAAGTGTCTCTTTGGTGTTCAGAAGGTTTCATTTTTGGGGTTCATTTTTTTTCCTTCTACTATTGAGATGGACCCTGTTACAGTTCAGGCCATTTATGATTGGACTCAGCCTACATACCTGAAGAGTCTTCAGAAGTTCCTGGGCTTTGCTAATTTTTATCGTCGCTTCATCAATAATTTTTCTAGTATTGCTAAACCGTTGACTGATTTAACCAAGAAGGGTGCTGATGTGGTCAATTGGTCTTCTGCTGCTGTGGAAGCTTTTCAGGAGTTGAAGCGTCGTTTTTCTTCGGCCCCTGTGTTGTGCCAACCAGATGTTTCGCTTCCGTTCCAGGTCGAGGTTGATGCTTCTGAAATTGGAGCAGGGGCTGTTTTGTCGCAGAGAAGTTCTGATTGCTCGGTGATGAAACCATGCGCCTTCTTTTCCAGGAAATTTTCGCCTGCTGAGCGAAATTATGATGTTGGCAATCGAGAGTTGCTAGCCATGAAGTGGGAATTCGAGGAGTGGCGTCATTGGCTTGAAGGAGCTAAGCATCGCGTGGTGGTCTTGACTGATCACAAAAACTTGACTTATCTCGAGTCTGCCAAACGGTTGAATCCTAGACAGGCTCGTTGGTTGCTGTTTTTCTCCCGTTTTGACTTTGTGGTTTCGTACGTTCCGGGCTCTAAAAATGTGAAGGCGGATGCCCTGTCTAGGAGTTTTGTGCCCGATTCTCCGGGTTTGCCTGAGCCGGCGGGTATTCTCAAAGAGGGGGTAATTTTGTCTGCCATCTCCCCTGATTTGCGGCGGGTGCTGCAAAAATTTCAGGCTAATAGACCTGACCGTTGCCCAGCGGAGAAACTGTTTGTCCCTGATAGGTGGACGAATAAAGTTATCTCTGAGGTTCATTGTTCGGTGTTGGCTGGTCATCCTGGAATCTTTGGTACCAGAGATTTGGTGGCTAGATCCTTTTGGTGGCCGTCTCTGTCGCGGGATGTGCGTTCTTTTGTGCAGTCCTGTGGGATTTGTGCTCGGGCTAAGCCCTGCTGTTCTCGTGCCAGTGGGTTGCTTTTTCCCTTGCCGGTCCCGAAGAGGCCTTGGACACATATCTCTATGGATTTTATTTCGGATCTCCCCGTCTCTCAAAGAATGTCGGTCATTTGGGTGGTTTGTGATCGCTTCTCTAAGATGGTCCATTTGGTGCCCTTGTCTAAATTGCCTTCCTCCTCTGATTTGGTGCCATTGTTTTTCCAGCAAGTGGTTCGTTTGCATGGCATTCCAGAGAACATCGTTTCTGACAGAGGTTCCGAGTTTGTTTCGAGGTTTTGGCGAGCCTTTTGTGCTAGGATGGGCATTGATTTGTCTTTTTCCTCGGCATTCCATCCTCAGACAAATGGCCAGACTGAACGAACCAATCAGACCTTGGAAACATATCTGAGATGTTTTGTTTCTGCTGATCAGGATGATTGGGTGTCCTTTTTGCCTTTGGCCAAGTTCGCCCTTAATAATCGGGCCAGCTCGGCTACTTTGGTTTCGCCGTTTTTCTGCAATTCTGGGTTCCACCCTCATTTCTCTTCAGGGCAGGTTGAGTCTTCGGACTGTCCTGGTGTGGATACTGTGGTGGATAGGTTGCAGCAGATTTGGACTCATGTAGTGGTCAATTTGACTTTGTCCCAGGAGAAGGCTGAACGTTTCGCTAACCGCAGGCGCTGTGTGGGTCCCCGACTTCGTGTTGGGGATTTGGTTTGGTTGTCATCTCGTTATATTCCTATGAAGGTTTCCTCTCCTAAATTTAAGCCTCGTTTCATTGGTCCATATAGGATTTCTGAGGTTCTTAATCCTGTGTCTTCTCGTTTAAATCTTCCGGCTTCTATTTCCATCCATAACGTGTTCCATAGGTCATTGTTGCGGAGATACGTGGCACCTGTGGTGCCATCTATTGATCCTCCTGCTCCGGTTTTGGTTGAAGGGGAATTGGAGTATATAGTGGAGAAGATTTTGGATTCTCGTGTTTCGAGACGGAAACTCCAGTATCTGGTTAAGTGGAAAGGTTATGGTCAGGAAGATAATTCCTGGGTCTTTGCCTCTGATGTCCATGCTGCCGATCTGGTTTGTGCCTTTCATGTGGCTCATCCTGGTCAGCCTGGGGGCTCTGGTGAGGGTTCGGTGACCCCTCCTCAAGAGGGGGGTACTGTTGTGAATTCTGTGGCCAAGCTCCCTCCTGTGGTCGTGAGTGGTACTTCGGCTGGTTCTGTCTATGAGCTTCCTTTAGTGGATGAGAGTGGTACTGCGGCTTCTGAGTTTCCTTCCTCAGGTGAGAGGTTAAGTCGTTAGGTGCTGCTCTATTTAACTCCACCTGGTGCTTTGATCCTGGCCTCCAATCAATGTTCTAGTATTGGTCTTGCTTCCTCCTGGATCGTTCCTGTGGCCTTTCTATCCTGCATAAGCTAAGTTCTGCTTGTGTTACTTTTGTTTGCTATTTTTTCTGTCCAGCTTGCTATATTGGTTTTTCTTGCTTGCTGGAAGCTCTGAGACGCAGAGGGAGCACCTCCGTACCGTTAGTCGGTGCGGAGGGTCTTTTTGCCCCTCTGCGTGGTTGTTTGTAGGTTTTTATGTTGACCGCAAAGCTATCTTTCCTATCCTCGGTCTATTCAGTAAGTCGGGCCTCACTTTGCTAAATCTATTTCATCTCTGTGTTTGTATTTCATCTCTACTCACAGTCATTATATGTGGGGGGCTGCCTTTTCCTTTGGGGAATTTCTCTGAGGCAAGGTAGGCTTATTTTTCTATCTTCAGGGCTAGTTAGTTTCTCAGGCTGTGCCGAGTTGCATAGGGAGCGTTAGGCGCAATCCACGGCTACCTCTAGTGTGGTGTGATAGGATTAGGGATTGCGGTCAGCAGAGTTTCCACGTCTCAGAGCTCGTCCTATGTTTTTGGTCAATGTCAGGTCACTTTGTGTGCTCTGAACTTCAAGGTCCATTGTGGTGCTGAATTACCTGTTCATAACAGGCACCCATTAGGAGACACATTTTATAAGTGTTTAGTTCAGCGTGTGCAAGGAGCAAAACTAAAAGACCACCTTGTCCAAATGCAGCATTAGTGCTGCACAAGGTGGCTCTTTTAGTTACAAACACCTGTGCGGGAGACAGGTTCCTTTTAATATCTGTAGTAGTGTGAGTCTGGACAGAGCAGGAAAAATATCCAGATACACAGAAGGGGAGCAGCTGACGTTACTGAACCCCAATAACACAGCAGCAAATGTTGACTGTGCAGCATTTCTGAGCAGCAACTGGCAGTGTTGGAGCCCAGGGTCAATGCTAGAAACAGAGTGTAGGCTGAGGCCTAATTGGAGGCAGTTTAATATCTGTTGCAGTGTGAGAGTGGATGGAGCTGGAGAAATTGCCGCACACACACCAGGGGAGCAGCTGGCATTACTGAACCCCAATAACACAGTAGCAAGTGTTGACTGTGCAGACAGCACTTCTGAGCAGCAACTGGCAGTGTTGGAGCCCAGGGTCAATGCTAGAAACAGAGTGTAGGCTGAGGCCTAATTGGAGGCAGTTTAATATCTGTTGCAGTGTGAGAGTGGACGGAGCAGGAGAAATTGCCACACACACAGCAGGGGAGCAGCTGGCATTACTGAACCCCAATAACACAGGAACAAGTGTTGACTGTGCAGACAGCACTTCTGAGCAGCAACTGGCAGTGTTGGAGCCCAGGGTCAATGCTAGAAGCAGAGTGTAGGCTGAGGCCTATTTGGAGGCAGTTTAATATCTGTTGCAGTGTGAGAGTGGACGGAGCAGGAGAAATTACCGTACACAGCAGGGGAGCAGCTGGCGTTACTGAACCCCAATAACACAGGAGCAAGTGTTGACTGTGCAGACAGCACTTCTGAGCAGCAGTTGGCGGAGTTGGAGCCCAGAGATTACAGTTCAGGTGGTAGAAACATGAACACAACAGGAGACCTGGATACTGTTGCCAACTAATTATTTAATCTGGAAGAGGAGTGGCAAATTCCTGTGAGACCAAGGCCTTGTTCATTTTCAGAAAAGTAAGCCAGTCAACGTTATCGGAGGATAGTCGCATGCGACGATCTGTTAGTACACCACCTGCGGCACTAAAAACGCCTTCCGATAATACACTAGCAGCAGGGCAAGCCAGAAAATCCAATGCATACTGGCTAAGCTCTGGCCATGTATCCAGCTTAGATACCCAAAACTTGAAGGGAGAAGAGCCATCTGGGAGTACACTGAGAGGGCAAGATATGTAGTCTGTCACTATCTGACGGAAACGTTGCCTCCTGCTTACTGGAGCCGTCTGTGATGGTGTAGACATTTATGGCGGGCACACAATACCTTGCCACATTTGGGCCATACTGGTCTTGCCTTGTGCTGAGGCACTTCTTCTGCTCCCTCTTTGTGCATAGCTTCTTCCACTGCCACGACGCACTGAGCTGCTTTGTAAAGCACTAGAAGCACTGCTCTCGGTTGGAATGGAGAACTTGATGGAATGCACCAGTGTGTCTTCGTACTCCCGCATTTTACACTCCCGGTTCAACGGTGTTATGAGACTTTGTAAGTTGTCCTGGTAGCGAGGATCTAGGAGGGTGTACACCCAATAATCAGCCGTATTGAGAATGTGGGCGATGCGGCAATCGTTTCTCAGGCACTGCAGCATGAAATCAACCATGTGCTGCAGACTGCCAACTGGCCAAGAAAAACTGTCCGCTGCTGGAGGCGTGATCTCTGCCTGCTCTGCATCACCCCACCCTTGCTCTACATACTGACTACTAGAGCATTGTGTAACTCCCTCCTCTGGACAGATGTCTTCCTCCTCCATTTACTCCTCCTCACAAAGTGTCCCCTGCCTAGGTTTTTGTGAGGAACCACGTTGTGCAGACTGTCCAGAAGCAGATGGCATTTGTGACTCCTCATCATCCACCTCTTCCACAACCTCCTCTCTTAGTGCTTGCAGTGTTTTTTCAAGCAGGTAGATAAGGGGGATAGTCATGCTGACTAGGGCATCATCTGCACCCGCCATCCGTGTGGAATCATCGAAAGCACGCAAAACGTGGCAGATGTCCTTCATAGAGGCCCACTCAGTGGTGGTGAAGTGTGAACGGCGCGCAGTGTGACTTGTTTGCGCCTGATGCAGCTGGTACTCCATTACTGCTGCCTGCTGCTCACACAACCGCTCCAACATATGTAACGTTGAATTCCAGCTGGTGGGTAGGTCACATATGATGCAATTTTCTGGAAGGCAGAATCGGCACTGCAGAGCTGAAATGCGCAATCTTGCCATGCTTGAACGCCGCAAGTGAGCGCACTCTAGGTAGACCTTGTGCAGCAGTGCATTAAGATCCAGATAGTTCCTCAAAAAACTCTGCATGACCAAGTTGAGCACATGTGCCAGACATGGGATGTGATGAGGTTGCATAGGCCCAGAGCTGCCACCAGATTTCGGCCATTGTCACACACTACCATGCCTGGCTTGAGATTTGCTGGCACAAACCACACGTTGCTCTCCTGCTTGATGGCATTCCAGAGCTCCTGCACTGTGTGGCTTCAATTCCCCAAAGAAACTAATTTCAATACGGCTTGTTGACGTTTGGCCACAGCTGTGCTCATATCGGTTGTAACAGGTAAGCGTTCATGGGTCAAGGTGGAGGTAGACCGTGATGGCTCCTGCAGCACTGATTCAGAGGAACTAGAGTATGAGGAGGAGTCAATGTGTACAGACTGGACTACTGCAATCCTTGGAGTTGGCCGAACACGTACAGCGCTACTCTCAAGATCTGTACACGGCTCCACAACATTTACCCAATGGGCAGTGAGGGAAAGGTATTGTCTCTGTCCATGGTGACTTGTCCACGCATCGGTGGTCAGGTGGATCTTGTTACTGATGGCGTTTAGTAGCACATGCTTAATGTTTCCCTCCAAATCCTTTAGCAGGGCAGGGACAGCTTGCCTGCTGAAATAAAAGCGGCTGGGCACGTTGTATTGTGGGACTGCCAATGCCATGAAGTTACGGAAGGTGTCAGTCTACACCAGCCTGAATGAGAGCATTTCAAGGGACAGGAGTTTTGCAATGCGAACATTCAGAGTCTGTGCTCGGGGGTGGTTTGCCAAGAATGGCCACCTTTTCTCCCATGCCTGTGCTACCGATGGCTGTAGACTGGGCTTTGAATGTGAGGATGACAGGGAACGTGATGCTGTGTGTGGAATTACACTGGGTCTCTGTACAGTGCCAGAGGTTCTTCCATGGCGATCCTGTGAGGAAGCCGAACCAGCTGTGTGTGAGCTGGAGGAAGAGGCTACAACATGAGCTGAAGAGGTGGTAGGTGGCACTGTAGGTTGACCTAGGTCTTCAGTGTGTTTTTGGAACTCCACCACGTGCTTGGTCCGCAGATGTTTCCACATATTTGTGGTATTGAGGTTGCTGACACTTTTCCCTCTTTTCACTTTCTGATGACACAGCTTGCATTTGACAAAGCAAATGTCATCTGCAACTGTGTCGAAAAAGGACCAGGCACTGCAAGCCTTGGGAGCGCCCGTTTTGGCTTTTGGAAGAGGCATGCTCCTAATGGGTGCCAAAGTGGAGGCTACAGGCAACCCAGTCTGCCCCCTCCCTCTCCCTCGTTTTTGGGCCATTTGGGGAATCTCTTCCTCAGATCTGCTCCCACCACCTTCCTGTACCTCACGCCATGATGGGTCAAGGACCCCATCATCTACACTACCCTCTTCCAACAACTGCTTCTCCTGGGTAGTCTCGGCAGCACTGTATGCACCAGAAAGTGGCACTTGAGTCTCATCATCAGATGCGTACTGAGGTGTACTGACCGTAGGCACTGGCCCACCCGCCTCTTCAGATTCAGAGAGACAAAGCAGTTGCGCATCACTGCATACTGCCTCTTCTTCCATTTCTCGAATGTTGCTTGGCTGGCCCCCTCTTTCCAAGCCAAGAGATTCAGAGAACCGAAGTAGAGATGGCTCCTGTCCAAGGCTATCTGACTGCCTCGGCAATTTGGCAGGTGGTGAAGAGACAGATGGGTGCTCTTCAGTAGTGTTGAGCATTCCGATACCGCAAGTATCGGGTATCGGCCGATACTTGCGGTATCGGAATTCCGATACCGAGATCCGATATTTTTGTGATATCGGGTATCGGTATCGGAAGTGTAAAATAAAGAATTAAAATAAAAAATATTGTTATATTCACCTCTCCGGCGGCCCCTGGACATCAGCGGGAGGATCCGGCGTCCGGCACGGCTTCTTTCTTCAAAATGCGCGCCTTCAGGACCTGTGGAATGACGTCCCGGCTTCTGATTGGTCGCGTGCCGCCCATGTGACCGCCACGCGACCAATCAGAAGCCGCGACGTCATTCCTCAGCTAAAGTCCTAGAATGAGCGCCTTCTAGGACCTGAGGAATGACGTCGCGGCTTCTGATTGGTCGCGTGGCGGTCACATGGGCGGCACGCGACCAATCAGAAGCCGGGACGTCATTCCACAGGTCCTGAAGGCGCGCATTTTGAAGAAAGAAGCCGTGCCGGACGCCGGATCCTCCCGCTGATGTCCAGGGGCCGCCGGAGAGGTGAATATAACAATATTTTTTATTTTAATTCTTTATTTTACACTTTAATATGGATCCCAGGGCCTGAAGGAGAGTTTCCTCTCCTTCAGACCCTGGGATCCATGAGGATACATTCCGATACTTGATGTCCCATTGACTTGTATTGGTATCGGATATCGGTATCGGCGATATCCGATATTTTTCGGGTATCGGCCGATACTATCCGATACCGATACTTTCAAGTATCGGACGGTATCGCTCAACACTACTCTTCAGTACTCTGGACCTGAGAGGATGTGACACTAATTGAATTTGATGCGTTATCTGCCATCCATCCGACAACGACTTCTATTTGTTCATTCCGCAGAAGTGGGGTACGGCGAGCTCCTACAAAGCTGTGCATAAAGGACTGTTCCCTGGTAAAACTGGGGGATGTTGAGTCACTGGTGCCCGCAGCAGGCACAGAATCTCCACGTCCTCTCCCTGCAGAAACTCCACACCCACTACCACGTGCCTTACTCCTTGCCTTCTTCATCTTGGTTGTCTGATAAAGATAGGCAGAAACATACTAAGGGGTTAGTGTGCTTATTCCTGAACTGCTGCTAACAGGCATAAGAAACACTAATTTTATAAAGTGTGGACTAGACTTTAATATGAGCTAATGTGGCATGCACAATTGTAAAGTGGAGTGTTTGGTGAACTTTATTTAGGTTTTTTTTTGGACAAAAAATAATGGATGTGCCCAAAGATGTAAAACCGATAGTATCACAAACTTTTTATAGCTATTACAATGCAGGAAGGTAACCTACAATGCAAAAGATGAGGCTCCAAAAAATAGGCTAATACTAATCTGGCTGGGGCTGCAGGGCACAAGGCTGGAGAAAGGCTCCTCTATCTACTCCTATATACTACACGCAATCTAGCTGGATACGGATGGAAACACACCACTAATAGGAGAAATCAGGAAAAATGGGCTGCACTAATGAAAAAAAGGACAATGTATGAGGCAGTGACGCACGCTGAGCGGACTACAACAAGATGTGGCTGCAGAACACACTGCAGCGAGAGCTGCACTCACACACACAGACCTTGCAGACAGCCGTGAATGGCGCTGCAAGGCTGCAGAAAAGCTCCTCTATCTACTCCTATATATTGTTTACACGCTAACTAGCTGGATACGGATGGAAACACAATAATAGCAGAAATCAGCAAAAATGTGCAGCAGCACAAATGCAAGAAAGGACAATAGAACAGTATGAGGCAGTGACGCACGCTGAGGGAACTACAACCAGATGTGGCTGCAGAACACACTGCAGCGTGAGCTGCACTAACACACACAAATACCTTGCAGACAGCCGTGAACAGCGCTGCAAGGGAAAAAAAAGGTTCTTACACAGCGGTTGCTACAGTAGCCTGGGTAAAGCACAATGAAGCAAATCGCTATCTCAAACTGTCCCTCAGTCAGAACAGCAGCGTCCTGTCCCTAACTGAGTTCACAGCAGACTGAACCCAAAATGGTGGCAGCGGCTTTTATAGTGCATCATGACATCATTTCAGCAGCCAATCACAGCCGTGCCAGTAGTTACATGCCTAACATGCATAACAGGATGTGCCCACACTTCTTAGGATTCCTCATTGGCTGAATTAAATCAAACTGGCTCATAGCATTATGGGAACTTCCGATACCTGTATTCGATATTGCAAAAGTATCGGAACTCAGTATCGGAATTCCGATTCCGCGAATATCGGCCGATACACGATATTTGCAGTATCGGAATGCTCAACACTATTAGGGAATGATTACAGCAGAAAAAGCACTCGGTCACTTTATAGGAGTTATATACATAATGATGGATAAATAGTTATTACACATTAGCTTGAGAATCGGATATATATTATGATTAATAGTAAGGCCTGGGCACTTAGTCACTTTATGTTTATTTATTTATATAGTCTTTATAATATAATATATGACATTATGTAATTTTTTAATCCAATCATGAATTATTTATAGCTAAGGGTATGGGATATAGAATATAAAATATGAAAAGCATATAATAGCGCACAAATCCCCTTACAGATAGTTATTTAATTATAGGTACTCTAAGACAGCCGATATATATTAATTCCATATAACCAGTTCTTTCTGCTTGCATTACTATGCAAAAGCCTCTCTTTTTCTCCTTTTGTCTTTATTATTTCGCATTATTCTGTTAATTTTTCCTCTAGTTAGCGATGTAAAAAGTGCCGATAGGTAGTGCGCATGCGCGCCAACCCCGGGCTCTGTCACTTCCGGGTTGCGCTTTTACACTGACACTGACACGCAAGCAAGCGTGCGTGTCATTGAGCGTTGCCAGGGAAGGATGACATAGGAGGTGGGGAGGATGCGCAATGCGCCGCATCACCTGACCGGCACTTGGCACTGCTGATAGGTTCAGGCTCAATTAAATACACGGCTACCCCTCACCTTGACACGCCCCCGGAAGAAGATGGCGGCGAAACGCACGTCGGGGTGAGGGAACGCCAGGATTATCCACGCTGTAGGTAATTATCAACCTTTTATATTATATCAGCAGCGCCATACCATTTCAAGTAGCACTATATACCGGGGAAGGACATTGGGCATGTATCCCTAGGGCAACTATGCAGTGATTGCAGATAGGAAATTTTTCATATCCCTGTATGTTAATTTAACACAGGGTATAATTGTCAATATAGACTGCTTTGAGACATTGGGCCTGGTTATATTAGTGTATAGATAAGTTTTTTGGATGTTTGATGGACTAGATTTGTCTGTAAATGAACTTTTGATATAAATTGTTTGGTAATACTGTATAATAAAATAGTTTTTGTGATCAATCATTAATTACATGTGGGGAATTTTCCTATTTAAGTAAATCTGGCGTCCCCTAGATGGCATTTTGCTTTATTATTATTGTTTTTTTACAGTTTATTGTCATTTGTGCCCTTATTAAAAATAAAAATATTGTTTTTAATATAGTATGTGGGATCTCTTCTTTGTCCCTAACATTTACTAATGTGGGATTTGTTTTTTTGCAGTCCCGTATTTGTGTCTACACCCTGCAGTCTCAGCATCTGCTGAATGTCCCTCACTACCACTGACCCTTCCTGGGGAGAAGGAAATGGTAAATGGGCGTGGATTGAGGTATGGTCTGTTATGAAAGGCAATTCAGTACTACTATGGACATAGCGGTCAGAGCACATACAGTGATCTGACAATAACCCAAAATCATAGAACGAGCTCTGAGACGTGGGAACTCTGCAGACCGCAATTCCTAATCCTCTCCAAACAACACTAGAGGCAGCCGTAGATTGCGCCTAACTCTGCCTATGCAACTCGGCACAGCCTGAGAAACTAAATAGCCTGAAGATAGAAAATAAGCCTACCTTGCCTCAGAGAAATACCCCAAAGGAAAAGGCAGCCCCCCACATATAATGACTGTGAGTTAAGATGAAAAGACAAACGTAGAGATGAAATAGATTCAGCAAAGTGAGGCCCGACTTTCTTAACAGATCGAGGACAGAAAAGGTAACTTTGCGGTCTACACAAAACCCTAAAGAAAACCACGCAAAGGGGGCAAAAAGACCCTCCGTACCGAACTAACGGCACGGAGGTACACCCTTTGCGTCCCAGAGCTTCCAGCAACAAATTAGACAAGCTGGACAGAAAAAATAGCAACAAATAGCAAAGAAGAACTTAGCTATGCAGAGCAGCAGGCCACAGAAATGATCCAGGGAAAAGCAAGTCCAACACTGGAACATTGACAGGAAGCCAGGATCAAAGCATTAGGTGGAGTTAAGTAGAGAAGCACCTAACGACCTCACCAGATCACCTGAGGGAGGAAACTCAGAAGCCGCAGTACCACTTCCCTCCACCAACAGAAGCTCACAGAGAGAATCAGCCGAAGTACCACTTGTGACCACAGGAGGGAGCTCTGCCACAGAATTCACAACAATGGTCATGGGCATGGCCAAAACTTGCCTCAGTGTGCGTAGCATATCGCATAATTTGTTCCTCTCTCTGGTCTTCAAAGGGAGGTAGGTATGGAGATATATGGTGCAGCTTGTACTGTTTGTGCTGCTTATGCAAGGGACTAAGGCCCTAGTCCCATTTTAGAGGCCCTTACGGGATTCACCACTTCTCCTATGAGTCAGTCTTAGCCTGGTTATGATGATGTGGCTTTAATTGTGAAATAAGCTACCATAGAATTATTTTTTTCCCTGGCATTCATGTCTAAGTAGCATACATTTTCCTGATTGACTACAATGTCCCAGGACTTACTACTGAGGTCCATCAGAGAAACACAAACGGAGGTATCACTTATGCGCTGCTGAGATGTAATATCCTTAGGATAAGAACATTTATTGGAACAGGTTAAAAGTCTACGCGTTTCGAGGTCACACAGGACCTCTTCATCAGGACTCAACCATGAGGTTACGTGATACCTCCGTTCGTCTTTCTCTGACCGGTATCTGTGCAGCAGTTGTTACATGCCGTTTGTGTGTTGCTATTTAGCAACTTAGCAGGTGAGTGTATCTCCCTTTTTTCCTGACACCCCATTGTCATTGGATAAGACCCTCTTGTGCTTTTTCTTTCAAAGTTTTTTCGTATTACTGAGGTCCATGGCAGATGTTGGAACTAGGGTTGAGCGAAACGGGTCGGCCATTTTCAGAAGTCGCCGACATTTGGAAAAGCCGGGTTTCATGAAACCCGACCCGACCCCTGTGTGGGGTCGGCCATGAAGTCGGTGATCTTCTGAATCTTGTATTGGAATTCCGATCCCGAGTTCCGATATGTTTGCAATATCGGAAATCGGTATCGGAATCCATATTTAAGTGTAAAATAAAGACCAATCACAAGCCGTGACGTCACCGCAAGGTCCTGCAAGCGCTGATTCGAAGGAAGGAAGGTTCCCGGTTAGTACCAGGGCGCGTCCGAGGGTGAGTATAGCGATATTTTTTATTTTAATTCTTTATTTTACACTTAAATATGGATCGCAGGGCCTGAAGGAGAGTTTCCTCTCCTTCAGACCCTGGGAACCATTGGAAACCCAATGCACTGCATTGGGTTTCGAGTTTCGGCCGACCCCGACCCCGACTTTTTTATAGGGTCGGCCGATTTCACTCGACCCGACTTCTGAAAAAGTCAGGTTTCGTGAAACCCGACCCGATCCTATAAAAGTAAAAGTCGCTCAACCCTAGTTGGAACACTTGAGGGTAAAACATTGGAACATTGCCTCAGGCAGGCAGGAAATGACCTGGTACTTATGCTGAACATGTTTATACATACAGTATATACATTATAAATTAAGTAAGACTTGAATAACTTTGAAACACTGAATAAGTATTTATTATCCATGATTTATACTATATTGAATTGTTGAAGTCTCTAAAGAGTTCTGCTTGGAATTGACAGAATCATCATTTTGCAAATAAACAAATTATTCATTTGTGCACCTTGGATATTGCACTACGGCATAGTGATTTTTTGATATTCAGTGGATATTTGTAGATCTTACGAAATACAATTTATTATTCAATCAGCTGCACTTGACGTTTAGTGGCCCATTAGGAAATTTAATAGAACCCGCATTCATTTTGAGAACAGTAATAACCCAGTTTTATTTCGGTAGTCGATGGCATATTTAATACATGAATACTCCAGACACTTAGCCCAGATGACTATATTTTAAGCTTTAAACACTTCAAGTTTTGGTCAGTTAAAGTTCTAACATAAAATAAAGTCAGTATAAAGCATAAGGTAATTTATGTGGAAGTCCAAGTAACAAGTCACGTTGCCAAAAAAGAGTCTTATTTATGTGTAGTACATCATTCTGGACATACTTTATGGTACGCTTAGTGTAAGAGAACAGTTTTTGAGTCACTTAAATAATGCCCCTGTGTGGCATTTGCTTTCAGCTGTATGAACTAGCTGTGAATTCAGCAATTTAATGGTATATCAGTCTAAAAAACACACATAAAAAAAGAGAACAGTCCATAGACATCAGGCAGTCATATCATCTGATTTTTTTTTTAACAGTGAAATCTGCAATTTTTTTCAGTTCTTTTTTTAAATTGATTTTCAAATGCAAGAATATATCAACTGACATTAGTCAAAGCAGGATAAACCATGTAGAAGACCATATAATGAGAAGAAAAATGATGCAGCACTCACCCTTGCGCTTCTTCCAAGTGTGCTCTTTATTCAGCAAAACATACTATGCATAGTATGAACCGGCATACGCAGTGATCTGTGAGGGAGCGGGAGTGAGGAGAGACCGGACGACAGCTGTTTCGCGCTACGGCGCTTCTACAGGTCCATGCTAAAAACAGGTGATGTCGTTTCCTTTTTAAGGTTTTTTTTTTTTTTTTTTGACTCACCTGATTCTATTAATTACAATTGTGCGAGTTAAAAACAATGAGATCTCTTATTACAGAATGAACATTTACAAATGTATTATAGGAACACCGCCATGTCAAGTTTGTCGTTAAGACCCCCTGGGCCCTGTGCGTTTGTTTGTAGGATCCATTTCGCTTCACGCTGCAGCAGTAGGCGGTCATTATTACCGCCGTTTTGTGAACATTTAACTATTTCCAAACCTGCAAACCGCAATTGATCTGGATCACTATTATGTGTCTCTGCCATATGTTCTACAAAACGCACACGTCCCTTTCCTGTCCGAATTGAGTTATAATGCTCTCGTATTCGGACTGTGAGAGGTCTAATAGTCTTACCTATATAAAACCGTTGACACGGACAGAAAATTACATAAACCAGAAATTTACTCTTGCAGGTTATGAAGTCTTTCACAAAATGCTCAATTATACCTATTTGCAAGGGGTTCTCAATTGGTGGCGAAACAAAATGAAAAGGACTATGATTTGATATGCGAACAATTGAAAAAATCGAAACAGGAATTATCCTCCCGTATTAGTAAGGAAAATTTTAAAAACTTTGAAAAAAAAATTGGATAAAAAGCTAACTGTGATTCAAATGGAAACCAAAGAAAAGAAAAAAGAAAAATTCCTCCGGGATAAGAGGGACTTCGAAATGGGGCAGATTTTCTCATGGAATAGAAATGGTACTAAAAAACTGTTCAATAAAAATCGCTCCAGAAAATTCACCACAAAAAAATCGAAAATAGTGAAAGATGGCTGGATCACTGACTCTGATTCCAGTACAGCTGAGGACTTTAATGAAGAGTTACCATCTACCTCAAAGCCCACCCTGAATCCTATCATCCCTTTAGAAAGAAAAAAATCAGACGGGGAGGGAGAAAAAAGCGCGGTAAAAAAACGCAAACAAGTTTCGTGGAGACGATGAATGAATAAAGCGCCACAAAGGACAACGAAGAAGCCCTACAAATTATAAATCTAACAAAAAAATCACTGACAATACATCAGGAGAAAGTACTGTCAAGAGGCTTGAACTTCTGCCTTCCAGAATCCTTCGATTTATGCGACTTCAAAGTGGACTTATTTAAAAGCATAAGAAAGTTACATTTATATAAATACTTTTGCAAAAACAGCTTCGAGAGAGCTTCTATGTCGGTCGCCACAGACAGTCCAGCAGAGATTAGTTCCCTAGGTTTCATGGCTTATTCTACCATGGATCCGAGGGACGTAGAAATGACACAATTATTAATAAATTTAAGTGGGAACGGTCAGGATTCAGATGAAGGAGCCCCAATACCCCCGACTAGTACAGAATTTGATCCATTCAAGGGAGGAGTTAGATCAAAATGGATGCCGCCAATCTCACCAGGGAATACAATAGATCTATTCCAAGACCTGGTAATCAAAGATATAGAGGCAATATTATACAAAAAACCACTAAAAAATTTAACAACACAGGAAGAAAAAGCCCTAAAAGAGATACAAATGTGGAATGATACCATCATTAGGAGGGCGGATAAAGGCGGAAACATTGTTCTATTAGAAAGATCTTATTATATAGAAGAAGCACTATCCCAACTAGATGACACAGAAACCTATATTAAATTAGACGGCAACCCCACAAATAGATTCAAAGAAAAATTGAGGAGCCTATTAAGAAAATATGTGGAAAAGGGGACTTTAACAAGAGGGAGAGCGGAAAAATTAATGCCAGAGCTTCCTAAATTCGCACAGTGGTACAGCATCCCCAAAATTCACAAAAATGCGGAAAAATCGCCAGGATGCCCAATAATCTCGGGCAAAGAATCACTGACCGAACCTTTATCACAGTTTTTAGATTGGTTACTAAAACCTCTGCTGTTAAAAATTCCCTCTTTTGTAAAAGATTCAGGAGAATTTCTCCTGGCCCTTAAAGACTTCCAATGGCAACCTACATTTGCTCTGGCATCAATAGATATTGTAAACCTTTACACTAGAATCCCACAACAAAAAGGCTTGGAGGCAGTCCATCACATTCTAATGAATACAAATAAAGACGCCAATTTAAATTCTTTTGTGCTGGATAGTCTGGAGTTCGTTTTATCACACAATGCTTTCAAGTTCATGGAGAGATGGTATCTGCAAAAAGTTGGTACCGCGATGGGTACTCCGGTGGCGTATGTCTTCGCAAATCTGTTTCTAGCAGCTTTTGAGGAGAGGTACGTCACTGGACCCCAGAACCCATACCTTCGGCACATACGGCTTTTTTTAAGATTTGCCGACGATATTTTTATGGTGTGGGATGGCGAAGAAATTAAATTTAACGAATTCGTTACTTTCCTGAACAATAATAATAAAGAAAACATGAAATTTACTTCAGTATTCAATAAAAAAGAATTGGAATTCCTAGATGTAAAAATAGAAATTGTAAATGAAAATATAGTAACGAAAGTCCACAGAAAAAGCACAGCGACGAACAACATTTTACATTTTAAAAGTGACCACCCGAATCGCACGAAGCGCAGTATTCCATATAGTCAAATGGTGAGAATACGTAAAATCAACAATAATGAGGAAAATTATAAAACTCAGGTAGAAGAATTAAAAACACGCCTTTCAAACAGAGGATATCCAACAGATATTCTCCAACAAGCAGAAATTAGAGCAGCCAAATTATCTCAAGTTCAGCTGTTAGAAAAGGGCAAAAAAAGAAAAAACAATGGAAAAAGAAAAGATGCAAACGAATATCAAAATAAAAATCGCAGATTCACATTTACATTTAAACATAGCCCTTTAGATAGAGATATACAAACAGCAATACGAAAAAATTGGCATGTGCTGCAGAAAGACGTGGACTTTAGAAATCTCCCGGATACATGTCCTCTATTCTCATATAAAAGATCAATTAATATAGGAGACCTTGTTGTAAAAAATAAAGTATCACCATTAACAAATAATTGGTTAGCAAAAACCATACCGCAGGGTAACCACAGATGCGGCAATTGTAGCATATGCCATCTGCATAAAATTGAGAACCCCTTGCAAATAGGTATAATTGAGCATTTTGTGAAAGACTTCATAACCTGCAAGAGTAAATTTCTGGTTTATGTAATTTTCTGTCCGTGTCAACGGTTTTATATAGGTAAGACTATTAGACCTCTCACAGTCCGAATACGAGAGCATTATAACTCAATTCGGACAGGAAAGGGACGTGTGCGTTTTGTAGAACATATGGCAGAGACTCATAATAGTGATCCAGATCAATTGCGGTTTGCAGGTTTGGAAATAGTTAAATGTTCACAAAACGGCGGTAATAATGACCGCCTACTGCTGCAGCGTGAAGCGAAATGGATCCTACAAACAAACGCACAGGGCCCAGGGGGTCTTAACGACAAACTTGACATGGCGGTGTTCTTATAATACATTTGTAAATGTTCATTTTGTAATATACTTGTAAATGTTCATTCTGTAATAAGAGATCTCATTGTTTTTAACTCGCACAATTGTAATTAATAGAATCAGGTGAGTCAAAAAAAAAAAAAAACCTTAAAAAGGAAACGACATCACCTGTTTTTAGCATGGACCTGTAGAAGCGCCGTAGCGCGAAACAGCTGTCGTCCGGTCTCTCCTCACTCCCGCTCCCTCACAGATCACTGCGTATGCCGGTTCATACTATGCATAGTATGTTTTGCTGAATAAAGAGCACACTTGGAAGAAGCGCAAGGGTGAGTGCTGCATCATTTTTCTTCTCATTATATGGTCTTGTACAAAACTCTGACGATTGCATAGCACCACCCGCAGCTCACAGCAAGGGAGACCTCATCTGTCCTTCTGAAACAGATCGTTTAAGCGAATCTCCAATTGCGCTATAGTGAAGCTCTGTGCCGATCATCTTTCTGTTTCTTGGTATAACGAAATAAACTATGTAGAACATGGGTCGCATCAGAATATATCAACATTGTAAATATTGGTATACACAGATGAAAATGTATCACCAACATTGTTAGTAAGAATATACACACATTAATAATTGCCAGAATATTTAAATAATGTGGTGAGAAGAGTTTTGAGACTCAAAATCCAAGCAAATTTTGACAAAGGTAAGTCAAATATGGAGTGACTGTCACTCATGACAAATACATCATATGCAATATGTAAAACACTTTAGAGTATAAGCACACTTTCAGTATTGCAGTAGAAAAATCTGCTGTAAATCTCTGCAAATAGTTATGTGTTTGCAGATAAAACTCATATATGAAAAAGACACTGGCGCACTACTATTGTGCAATTCCAATTGAAGGGGTGCAAGGAGAGTGGTAACATGAATTACGCACAAAAGAACAGAAAGAACCACTCCAAAACACTGCACACCACTATATAAATATATATAAAAAGGAAAACTTTTATTGATCCAAAAATATAAAAACACTTAAAAAATATGTAAAAAATACATATATGAACCATGGTTCATATATGTATTTTTTAAGTGTTTTTATATTTTTGGATCAGTAAAAGTTTGCCTTTTTATATATATTTATATAGTGGTGTGCAGTGTTTTGGAGTGGTTCTTTCTGTTCTTTTGTGTGCAGATAAAACTCAGCATAAAATATTCTCTTTATACGTATTTTTCGCATGTTTTCCCATTCGAATAGGGAAATAATTCTGCAAAAACTCCCGTGTATAATGTATAATCCCGGGCGAGGAGAGCAGTGAAAATTCCCACAGCTGACCTCTGCATGTGATGGTGAATGGCAGTTATGTCATCCGCTGCTTACACAATGCAGACAGCTGCCAGAATCAGAACAGGACGTGGCTGCGAGGGAGTGGAGAGATGGTAAGTAGAATTGTTTATTTTTTTTCTTATGTGTACAGCGTGATGGGGGCCATGCATACCAGGATGGGGGGCATGTATACCAGGATGGGAGCAATGTATACCAGGACAGGGATGGGGACCATGTATACCAGGATTTGGATGGGCGGTCATATATACCAGGATTGGGATGGGGGCAATGTATAACAGGATGGGGAGCCATGTATACCAGGATTAGGATGGGGACCAAGTATACCAGGAAGGGGGCTATGTATATGAGGAAGGGGGTCCATGTATACCAGGATGGGGATGGGGATCCATGTATACCAGGATGGGGGTGGGGACCATATATACCAGGATGGGGGTGGGGACCATGTATGCAAGGATTTCGATGGGCGGTCATGTATAACAGGATTGGGATGGGGCAATGTATAACAGGATTAGGAGCCATGTATACAAGGATTAGGATGGGGTCCATGTATACCAGGATGGGGATGGTGGTCCATGTATACCAGGATGAGGAAGGGGTGCCATGTATATCAGGATGGGGATGGGGGCTATGTATGTATACCTGGATGGGGATGGTGGCCCATGTATACCAGGATGGGTATGAGGGTCCATGTATATCAGGATGGGCATGCGGTCCATGTATACCAGGATAGGGGTGGGGACCCGTGCATACTAGGATGGGGGACCATGTTTACAAGGATGGGTATGGGGGCTATGTATGTATACCTGGATGGGGACATATATATCAGAATGGGAATATATATATATATGTATCAGAATGGGAATATAATATATATATATATATATATATATATATATATATATATATATATATATATATATATATATATATATATATATATATATATCTCAGTATGGGGGAAAATATTACCCCTATAGCAATGTCAGTAGCAGCTCTCCCCCAATAACAGTGTGTAATGACCACATATTTTGGTTCAATTTTTTTTTTTTTTTTCATCCTCTAAAACCTTGATGAGTCTTATGGTCTGGTGTATCTTACAGTCCAAAAATTACAGTAAGTGGTAGGAAGAATGTAGGGTTAGGGTATGTGCACACGTAGTTTTGAGCAAAATACTTCCGGGACATAGTGCGCCGGCGCATGCGCACTACTGGTTTTCGGCTTTGCCTGCAGTTGGGCAAAGCATACTGCGCGTGCGCAAGGCAAGATTGCTTTGCGCACGCGTTAACTAGGGAGGAAAGCGAATCAACGGCAAGTCAATTTCGCGACCAGCATGCTGCCAGCGGGAAAAAAAGGGGTTAATAAAAGACCCGAAAACACTGCCCATATGACCCAAAAATGGACCCGCCAAATTCAGGTGACAGGTTCCCTTTAAGCTAAAGCTGCAACATATTTTCAGGGGAATGAGCCAAGATTCCTGCATGCTGAAGTGCAGGACTAAGGCCGGAGTCGCACAACTGTAGAATACTGCCGAGTGCTATGCGAGTAAACATCGCACAGAACTCGGCCCAGTGTTAATCTATGCGGCAGCTCACATCAGTTTTTATTTTCTCAGCCGTATTCTGCGTGCGTATAAAATCGCAGCATACGCAATACAAAAGAAAAAATAATATGCACACAGTGGGATCAACCTAATATAATGAATTTTATAATAATACCTCACCATACACAAAGGCAAAACAGGGAGAAACAAACATTTAAAAACATTTAAAAACTAGACGGACCTACCCACATCCCCCCAGAAACAATAAGAAGGATCCATGTACAGATATACAACAGATGTACAAGTCATGCAGAGAACATGTAAACACATTGGCAGAATAACACAATGAAAATGCATATATTTAATACCTTGTGCTGCCAGCTAAAGGAATCCCCACAAAAACAAATACCTGTTGGATCCTAAATGTGAAGAATGTCTCCCAGTCATATAACAGGCCTGTAGCAAATACAGACTGGTGTAGCTAGCTTACAGCCTGCCCTAATTCTGGCACCCCATATCATATGTTACCGCCACCGAGAGGATGAAACCTCATTGATATCCAATGAATGAAAAGTGCCCTTAAGGCAAATATAAATGCAGCAAACGTATGGAGGTGTATACACCTAAATGGAGCTGGGGTGGAAAAAAGAGCCAAGACCAGGATCCAAAGAAGGGGGGGGGGGGAGGGGCCCCACGCGTATCGACGCTGCCAGAGCGTCTTCGTCAGGGGAAGGTCCCCCCCCCCTTCTTTGGATCCTGGTCTTGGCTCTTTTTTCCACCCCAGCTCCATTTAGGTGTATACAACAGGTATTTGTTTTTGTGGGGATTCCTTTAGCTGGCAGCACAAGGTATTAAATTTATGCATTTTCATTGTGTTATTCTGCCAAAGTGTTTACATGTTCTCTGCATGACTTGTACATCTGTTGTATATCTGTACATGGATCCTTGTTATTGTTTCTGGGGGGATGTGGGTAGGTCCGTCTAGTTTTTACATGTTTTTAAATGTTTATTTCTCCCTGTTTTGCCTTTGTGTATGGTGAGGTATTATAATAAAATTCATTATATTAGGTCGATCCCACTGTGTGCATATTCTTTTTTCTTTTGTGTTGCGTTTGGTACTTTAAATATGCACGTGGTTTATCCCTTTAGCATACATTTCCTGTGTGGTGCCCGCCACTCTGTGCTTTTTCTAAAATCGCAGTATGCTGCAATTGTGACCGAGGCTCGGCCGAGACTTGCCAATGCAATAAAATGCAATAAAATTTTCTGACGGTGCTTGCATTGACGTCAGAAAGGTGGAGTGAGTTCATTGGCTGTGAACTCCCAGGACCTGTATGACATCACAGCGAGCAGGAGAACTTTCTCACGCTCGCGGTGCACTCAGTAGTTCACAGGTAGTGTTGAGCCACCTCCCTAATGTTCGGGTGCGGTTCGTCAAACAGGGACGTGTTCGACGAAATGTTCGTCGAACGTTCGACGAACACCGTCAAACCCCATTGAAACCAATGGCAGGCAAACACAAACACATACAAACACATGGAAAACACATAGAAAACACCATAAAAGGTGTCCAAAAGCTGACAAGATTATTCAACAAACACATGGAAAAGTCACAACTACATATAGTCATGCGAAAAGAAAAGAGGTGGAGGAGTAAAAGGAGGAGGAGACACAGATATAGGCATGTCATGCCCTTCTAAAATCAAGAAAGGCTGGAGTAAAAATGTAAACTCACTCTACCAACACCCAGACGTCTTGACAAAAAAGAAAAAAAGAAATATCTTTAGGTAGAATGGCGGTGGGTCCATTCAGAACACTTTCCTTAGAAGACATAGTGGTACCCCCGTTGGGAGTTGTGCCAAAAAATGAACCCAATACATTCAGACTAATCCACCATTTGTCATATCCAAGGGGCAGGTCAGTAAACGACAACATTGACGCGGAACCAAGTACAGTACTATGTACTGTACCTCCTACTGTACCTACTGTACCTCCTTTGACGAGGCAAGAAGAAGTTGGTAAGGGGCACCCAAATGGCCAAAACAGACATTGAGGGGGCGTTCCGGTTACTAGCTGTGCCTCCGAATAGTGTCCTCCCATTGGGCTGCTTCTGTGAAGGAGCATACTACATAGATCGCTGTTTTCCCATGGGGTGCTCCATTTCCTGCTCACTATTTGAGGCGTTTAATTGCTTCCTCGAATGTGTCATCATGGACGTTTGTAAGGTGGTATATATTATCCATTACCTCGACGACTTATTATGCCTGGGGCCAAAAGATTCGCCACAGTGTGAAAACACGCGGTAGTCCACCTGTGAGAAGGAGAGAGCTGGAGGGAGATTGGACACCCTCAGAGCCGAGGGGTTAGATTGAGAAAAAAAGAAGGCAGTGTAGCTTGCTTCATGCGTGGGGTACTCTGCTGAGTAGCAGAAATTGCTACTAGGCCCAAAAGTATTTCCTGGGCCAAATGCCGTTAAAAAATAGTACTTAGGTAAACAAGCGGTGTTGCTTGCTTCATGAGTGGGGTACGCTGCTGAGTTGTACCAAATTCTTCTAGGCCCAAAATGATTTCCTGGGCTAGATGCCGTTAAAAAATAGTACTTAGGTAAACAGGTGGTGTAGCTTGCTTCATGTTTGAAGTACGCCGCTGAGTAGCACCAAATTCTATTAGGCCAAAAAAATTTCCTGGGCTAGATGCTGTTACAAAATAGTAGTTAGGTAAACAGGCGGTGTAGCTTGCTTCATGGGTGGGGTACGCTGCTGAGTAGCACCAAATTCTACTAGTCCCAAAAGGATTTTCTGGTCTAGATGCCGTTAAAAAATAGTACTTAGGTAACCAGGCAGTGGGTGGCTGGGCTCCTCTGCTGACTAGCAGACACTGAAGCTTTGGAGCAGACCTCTGAATCCCAGGCCATAGTATGAGGAAACAACTCTGCAGACGACCCCACCCACCTGGAATTGACGATGGCAACGTCATGTAAAACTCAGCAAGGGGACTAAATAAGAGTCTCCATTTTTTCCAAAAATTTGGCCACAGACACCACTTAAGTGGCATAAATTTCGCCAGAGTTTTTTAAAACGGTTGGTGAGGGGATTTTTTAAAATCATCAAGCTTTTAGTCTCCCCAAGATGACACAGGGGTAGAAAAGTCCTTGCGGATCCAGGATTTGTTCATCTTGATGAACGTTAGTCTGTCTTCATTGTCACTGGACTGCCGCGTGCGCTTATCTGCCAGCACACCACCAGCAGCGCGGAACACACGTTCAGAGAGAACGCTGGCTGCGGGGCACGACAAGATCTCCAAGGCGTGAGTGGTGAGCTCAGGCCATTTTTCAAGATTGGAACCCAGTAGTCGGCATTACTTCGGATTCTGACAATCCGAGGGTCATGTTGCAGGTAGTGCAGCAAGAAGGCACTCGTGTGTCTTGCGCATCCAGGAGGACCAAGTCTGTGTTGTCTTGGTGGTGGCGAGGTGAGAATCATGCTTCCTTCATCAGCCCTCTCCCCCCAACCTCGCACAACAGAAATTTGATCAAGGTCTCCCTCATCTGATGAGTCTTCCATGCCCAGTGCCAGTTCGTCCTCCACTTCTTCCTCGCCTCCTGCACCTTCCTCAACAGTTTGGCTGCTACCATGCGCCCTCGGTAATCCCTCTCCCCCAGCCTCCAATGCCAGCCGCCTTGGTGCTGCCAACCTTCTTGACCTTGGAGATATGATCCCTTCCGCATACGACTCCTCCTGTTCCTCCTTCTCCTCCTCCTCCTCTTGTTCCACCACCTGACTCCGAACACTGTGTAAGGTGTGCCTCAGCATGTAAATCACCGGAATGGTCAGGCTGATAATGGAATCGTCAGCACTAAACATCTTCGTCGCTATTTCAAAACTGTGCAGAAGGGTGCATAGGTCTATGATCTGAGACCACTTCTGCAGCGTGATTTGCCCCACCTCTTGATCTCGTTGGCCCAGGCTATACATCATAACGTATTGCACCAGGGCTCGTCGGTGCTGCCACAGTCGCTGCAACATGTGCAGAGTTGAATTCCACTGTGTGGGCACATCACATTTCAGCCGGTGAACTGGCAGGCCCAATGACTTCTGTAGAGATGCAAGTCATCGAACTGCTGGATGCAAACGGTGGAAGTGAGCACACAGCAACCGTGCCCTCTGCAGAAGCCCATCTAGTCCAGGATAGTGGAATAAAAATTGCTGGACAACCAGGTTCAAAACGTGAGCCATACAAGGCACATGTGTGACATTGTCCCGGCGAAGGGCCGCACCCAGGATTGCAGCATTGTCGCACATAGCCTTCCCTGGCTGCAGGTTGAGTGGAGACAACAATTGATGGAACTCGGTTTCCAGAGCTGACCACAACTCCTCAGCTGTGTGACTCACATTTCCCAGACATTTCAATGTAAACACTGCCTGATGCCATTGAGCCCTGGTGACAGCATAGTGAGGAGGTGTGCAGGATTCCTTCTGCACAGTTACAACGCGGGTGGCATTACCAGACAGTCTTTGGGTGCAGGTAGAGGACCGAGAGGAGGTTGAGGAGGCAGAAGCAGTGGAGGAACTTCTAGATACAGAGGATCGACGAGCAACTCGTGGCGACGGCAAGACTTGGATAGCAGCCCCTTCTCCTGATGTCGCCGTAGCTACCCAGTGCCCAGTCACCGACATGTAACGCCCCTGTCCATGTCTTCTCATCCAAGTGTCAGTGGTGAAATGCACCCTGTCACACACAGTTTCTCAAGGAAGTGGTGATGTTGTGTGCGACATGCTGGTGTAGCGCAGGCACAGCTTTCTTTGAGAAGTAGTGGCGACTGGGCATCTGGTACTGGGGCACTGCGACGGACATAAGGTCTCAAAAATCCTCTGTGTCCACCAGGTGGAAAGGCAGAATTTCTGAAGCCAACAGCTTGCAGATGGAGAAATTCAACCTCTTAGCTTTGTCATGGCTAGAAGGAAATGGTCTTTTACTTGTCCACATCTGAGGGACTGAGGGCTGGCTGCCATGTTTAGATGGAGTTGAGTAGGGTGTCCCCGGCAAACTGCTGGTCTGTGAGGGTGGTGCAGGCGGAGATGTTATGTTGCCTTGATCAAAATGGGGTGTCGATGTTGGAGAGCGCTCAACACCAGCAGGTGTTTAGACTTACAAATGTCCTGACGACCTGCCAATCACACTGGCTGTTGCGGGTAAAGAGGTGGAAGGTCTGCATCCAAAACTATGTGCGACTGCTGTCCCCACAGTCACAGAGGATGAAGAGGACGCGGATGCACTTGATGGAGCAGACGTGTTGTGAATTCTGTGGCAGAGCTCCCTCCTGTGGTCACAAGTGGTACTGCGACTTCTGAGTTTCCTTCCTCAGGTGATGTGGTGAAGTCGTTAGGTGCTGCTCTATTTAACTCCACCTAGTGCTTTGCTCCTGGCCTCCAGTCAATGTTCTAGTATTGGTCTTGCTTCCTCCTGGATCGTTCCTGTGGCCTGTCTTCCTGCATAAGCTAAGTTTTGCTTTTGTTATTTTTGTTTGCTGTTTTTTCTGTCCAGCTTGCTTAATTGGTTTTTCTTGCTTGCTGGAAGCTCTGGGACGCAGAGGGAGCACCTCCGTACCGTTAGTCGGTGCGGAGGGTCTTTTTGCCCCCTTTGCGTGGTTGTTTGTAGGGTTTTGTGTTGACCGCAAAGCAATCTTTTCTATCCTCGGTCTGTTCAGTAAGTTGGGCCTCACTTTGCTAAATCTATTTCATCTCTGCGTTTGTATTTTCATCTCAACTCACAGTCATTATATGTGGGGGGCTGCCTTTTCCTTTGGGGTATTTCTCTGAGGCAAGGTAGGCTTATTTTTCCTTCTTAGGCCTAGCTAGTTTCTCAGGCTGTGCCGAGTTGCATAGGGAGCGTTATGCGCAATCCACGGCTGCCTCTAGTGTGGTTGGATAGGATTAGGGATTGCGGTCAGCAGAGTTACCACGTCTCAGAGCTCGTCCTATGTCTTTTGGTTATTGTCAGGTCACTTTGTGTGCTCTGAACTTCAAGGTCCATTGTGTTTCTGAATTACCTATTCATAACAGTACTGGAGGCCCAAAGTACTAATGCTTCTCAATAGAGGGAAAAAAGAAGTTCTGAGACCATTTTTTTTTTCTTTGCACTGTGTTTTGCCTTTTTTTTCCCCTAGACATTTGGGTGGTTCAGGACACAGGTGTAGTGATGGACATTAAAGGTCTGTCTTCTTGTGTGGATAATCTCACTGCAAGAGTACAAAAAATTCAAGACATTATGGTTCAGAAATCTATGTTAGAACCTAGAATTCCTATTCCTGATTTGTTTTCTGGAGATAGAACTAAGTTTCTCAATTTCAAAAATAATTGCAAACTGTTTCTGGTTTTGAAACCTCGCTCCTCGGGTGACCCAGTTCAACAAGTTAGGATTATTATTTCTTTATTACGTGGCGACCCTCAAGACTGGGCATTTTCCCTTGCGCCAGGAGATCCTGCATTATGTAATATTGATGCGTTTTTCCTGGCGCTCGGATTGCTGTACGATGAACCTAATTCAGTGGATCAGGCAGAGAAAAATTTGCTGGCTCTGTGTCAGGGTCAGGATGAGATAGAGATTTATTGTCAGAAGTTTAGAAAGTGGTCCGTGCTCACTCAATGGAATGAAGGTGCGCTGGCAGCTATTTAGCTATTTTCAGAAAGGGTCTCTCTGAAGCCCTTAAGGATGTCATGGTGGGATTTCCTATGCCTGCTGGTCTGAATGAGTCTATGTCTTTGGCCATTCAGATCGGTCGACGCTTGCGTGAGCGTAAATCTGTGCACCATTTGGCGGTATTATCCGAGCATAAACCTGAGCCTATGCAGTGCAATAGGACTTTGACCAGAGTTGAACGGCAAGAACACAGACGTCAGAATGGGTTGTGTTTCTACTGTGGTGATTCCACTCATGCTATCTCCGATTGTCCTAAGCGCACGAAGCGGTTCGCTAGGTCTGCCACCATTGGTAAGGTACAGTCAAAATTTCTTTTGTCCGTTACTTTGATCTGCTCTTTGTCATCTTATTCTGTCATGGCATTTGTGGATTCAGGCGCTGCCCTGAATTTGATGGACTTGGAGTTTGCTAGGCGCTGTGGGTTTTTCTTGGAGCCCTTGCAGTGTCCTATTCCAATGAGAGGAATTGATGCTACGCCTTTGGCCAAGAATAAGCCTCAGTACTGGACCCAGCTGACCATGTGCATGGCTCCTGCACATCAGGAGGATATTCGCTTTCTGGTGTTGCATAATCTGCATGATGTGGTCGTGTTGGGGTTGCCATGGCTACAAGTCCATAACCCAGTATTAGATTGGAAATCAATGTCTGTGTCCAGCTGGGGTTGTCAGGGGGTACATGGTGATGTCCCATTTCTGTCTATTTCGTCATCCACCCCTTCTGAGGTCCCAGAGTTCTTGTCTGACTACCGGGATGTATTTGATGAGCCCAAGTCTAATGCCCTACCTCCGCATAGGGATTGTGATTGTGCTATCGATTTGATTCCTGGTAGTAAGTTTCCTAAAGGTCGACTGTTTAATTTATGTATGCCTGAGCACGCCGCTATGCGGAGTTACGTGAAGGAGTCCTTGGAGAAGGGTCATATTCGCCCGTCATCGTCGCCATTGGGAGCGGGGTTCTTTTTTGTGGCCAAGAAGGATGGTTCGCTGAGACCTTGTATAGAATACCACCTTCTAAATAAGATTACGGTCAAATTTCAGTACCCCTTGCCGCTGTTATCTGATTTGTTTGCTCGGATCAAGGGGGCTAGTTGGTTCACCAAGATAGATCTTCGTGGTGCGTATCTTGTGCGTATTAAGCGGGGCGATGAATGGAAAACTGCATTTAATACGCATGAGGGCCATTTTGAGTACCTAGTTATGCCATTCGGACTTGCCAATGCTCCATCAGTGTTTCAGTCCTTTATGCATGACATCTTCCGAGAGTACCTGGATAAATTCCTGATTGTATACTTGGATGATATTTTGGTCTTCTCGGATGATTGGGAGTCTCATGTGAAGCAGGTCAGAATGGTGTTCCAGGTCCTGCGTGCTAATTCTTTGTTTGTGAAGGGATCAAAGTGTCTCTTTGGTGTTCAGAAGGTTTCATTTTTGGGGTTCATTTTTTCCCCTTCTACTATCGAGATGGACCCTGTTAAGGTCCAGGCCATCTATGATTGGACTCAGCCGACATCTCTGAAGAGTCTGCAAAAGTTCCTGGGCTTTGCTAATTTTTATCGTTGTTTCATCTGTAATTTTTCTAGTATTTCTAAACCATTGACCGATTTGACCAAGAAGGGTGCTGATGTGGTCAATTGGTCTTCTGCTGCTGTGGAAGCTTTTCAGGAGTTAAAGCGTCGTTTTTCTTCTGCCCCTGTGTTGTGTCAACCAGATGTTTCGCTTCCGTTCCAGGTCGAGGTTGATGCTTCTGAAATTGGAGCGGGGGCTGTTTTGTCGCAAAGAGGTTCTGATTGCTCGGAGATGAAACCATGCGCCTTCTTTTCCAGGAAGTTTTCGCCTGCTGAGCGAAATTATGATGTTGGCAATCGAGAGTTGCTGGCCATGAAGTGGGCATTCGAGGAGTGGCATCATTGGCTTGAAGGAGGTAAGCATCGTGTGGTGGTCTTGACTGATCACAAGAATTTAACTTATCTTGAGTCTGCCAAACAGTTGAATACTAGACAGGCTCGTTGGTCGCTGTTTTTCTCCCGTTTTGACTTTGTGGTTTCGTACCTTCCGGGCTCTAAAAATGTGAAGGCGGATGCCCTGTCTAGGAGTTTTGTGCCCGATTCTCCGGGTTTGTCTGAGCCGGCGGGTATTCTCAAAGAGGGAGTAATTTTGTCTGCCATCTCCCCTAATTTGCGGCGGGTGCTGCAAAAATTTCAGGCTAATAAACCTGATCGTTGCCCAGCGGAGAAACTGTTTGTCCCTGATAGGTGGACGAATAAAGTTATCTCTGAGGTTCATTGTTCGGTGTTGGCTGGTCATCCTGGAATCTTTGGTACCAGAGAGTTAGTGGCTAGATCCTTTTGGTGGCCATCTCTGTCGCGGGATGTGCGTTCTTTTGTGCAGTCCTGTGGGATTTGTGCTCGGGCTAAGCCCTGCTGTTCTCGTGCCAGTGGGATGCTTTTGCCCTTGCCGGTCCCGAAGAGGCCTTGGACACATATCTCTATGGATTTTATTTCGGATCTCCCCGTTTCTCAAAAAATGTCGGTCATTTGGGTGGTTTGTGATCGCTTCTCTAAGATGGTCCATTTGGTACCCTTGTCTAAATTACCTTCCTCCTCTGATTTGGTGCCATTGTTCTTCCAGCATGTGGTTCGTTTACATGGCATTCCAGAGAACATTGTTTCTGACAGAGGTTCCCAGTTTGTTTCGAGGTTTTGGCAAGCCTTTTGTGCTAGGATGGGCATTGATTTGTCTTTTTCCTCGGCTTTCCATCCTCAGACAAATGGCCAGACCGAACGAACCAATCAGACCTTGGAAACATATCTGAGATGCTTTGTTTCTGCTGATCAGGATGATTGGGTGTCCTTCTTGCCTTTGGCGGAGTTCGCCCCTTAATAATCGGGCCAGCTCCGCTACCTTGGTTTCGCCATTTTTCTGCAACTCTGGGTTCCATCCTCGTTTCTCTTCAGGGCAGGTTGAGTCTTCGGACTGTCCTGGTGTGGATACTGTGGTGGACAGGTTACAGCAGATTTGGACTCATGTAGTGGACAATTTGACCTTGTCCCAGGAGAAGGCTCAACGTTTCGCTAATCGCAGACGCTGTGTGGGTCCCCGACTTCGTGTTAGGGATTTGGTTTGGTTGTCATCTCGTCATATTCCTATGAAGGTTTCCTCTCCTAAGTTTAAGCCTCGTTTCATTGGTCCGTATAGGATTTCTGAGGTTCTTAATCCTGTGTCTTTTCGTTTGACCCTTCCAGATTCTTTTTCCATCCATAACGTATTCCATAGGTCATTGTTGTGGAGATACGTGGCACCTATAGTTCCATCTGTTGATCCTCCTGCCCCGGTTTTGGTGGAGGGGGAGTTGGAGTATATTGTAGAAAAGATTTTGGATTCTCGTGTTTCGAGACGGAAACTCCAGTATCTGGTTAAGTGGAAGGGTTATGGTCAGGAGGATAATTCCTGGGTCTTTGCCTCTGATGTTCATGCTGCCGATCTTGTTCGTGCCTTTCATATGGCTCATCCTGGTCGGCCTGGGGGCTCTGGTGAGGGTTCGGTGACCCCTCCTCAAGGGGGGGGTACTGTTGTGAATTCTGTGGCAGAGCACCCTCCTGTGGTCACAAGTGGTACTGCGGCTTCTGAGTTTCCTTCCTCAGGTGATGTGGTGAAGTCGTTAGGTGCTGCTCTATTTAACTCCACCTAGTGCTTTGCTCCTGGCCTCCAGTCAATGTTCTAGTATTGGTCTTGCTTCCTCCTGGATCGTTCCTGTGGCCTGTCTTCCTGCATAAGCTAAGTTTTGCTTTTGTTATTTTTGTTTGCTGTTTTTTTTGTCCAGCTTGCTTAATTGGTTTTTCTTGCTTGCTGGAAGCTCTGGGACGCAGAGGGAGCACCTCCGTACCGTTAGTCGGTGCGGAGGGTCTTTTTGCCCCCTTTGCGTGGTTGTTTGTAGGGTTTTGTGTTGTCCGCAAAGCAATCTTTTCTATCCTCGGTCTGTTCAGTAAGTTGGGCCTCACTTTGCTAAATCTATTTCATCTCTGCGTTTGTATTTTCATCTCAACTCACAGTCATTATATGTGGGGGGCTGCCTTTTCCTTTGGGGTATTTCTCTGAGGCAAGGTAGGCTTATTTTTCCTTCTTAGGCCTAGCTAGTTTCTCAGGCTGTGCCGAGTTGCATAGGGAGTGTTAGGCGCAATCCACGGCTGCCTCTAGTGTGGTTGGATTGCGGTCAGCAGAGTTACCACGTCTCAGAGCTCGTCCTATTTCTTTTGGTTATTGTCAGGTCACTTTGTGTGCTCTGAACTTCAAGGTCCATTGTGGTTCTGAATTACCTATTCATAACACAGACGGTGGTTGACCCGGCCCACTAGGCCGCATTGTAGCACAGTGAGCTTCCCACTGCAACTTATGCCTCATATCCATGTGATGGTTTATGCATGAAGTACTCAAGCTAGTGATTTTTTGGCCTCTACTGAGATTTTGTTGACAAATCTTACAGACAACATGAGTTGGGTCATCCTTTGCTATGTCAAAAAATGCCCAGGCTATGCAAGGCTTAGAGCCCGTGCGACCTGAAGAGCCACCACGACTTCTGGTCTGAGGCACAGTTGGGGTTGAGGATGCAGTTGTTGACGTGCTTCCAGTACTCCGTCTCTGTCCAGGAAGGCGCACCATTACCTCGTCGTCAGCCTCATCTCTAGCATCCTCCTCCACCTCCTCTGCTGACATCATGGACTAGCGGACTGGGGGTTGACAGTAAGTGGGGTCTACAAACTCGTCATCATCATCCTGTGTGTTAAAACTCCCGTCATCCTCAGAGCCAACCTCTTCCTGCCCCGACCGAAAAGTCAAGTTTTCGTTCCAATCAGGTATCTCAGTCTCATCATCATCTTCCTCATTGTCTCCACCAACAGGAGTTACAGTTTGGGAACGAGGGTCTACATTATGCTCAGAACCTTCTTCATCTGGGGCTGGATCAGACTCACAAAGATTCTGGGCATCAGTGCAGATCATTTCCTTATCTGAATTCACAGAAGCTCTGGAGCAGACCTCTGATTGCCAGGCTATAGTATGCATCAACAGCTCTACAGACTCAACCATGTGTGTTACCCCATGCTCAGATGGGCAGCTGGAGACTTGGGAGCTGTGAGGAAGCAAGTGCGATTGGGGTGACAACTCTGAGGACTGGAGTAGTTGTGATGTTGAAGTTGATATGGAGGAGAGCCCACTTGAATGAGCACTTGATATACGTTCAAGCACCTGCTGTTTTTGTGCCTCATCTGGAATTTTTGCCGATGCTTGTAGTGATGGTCGTAAGAAAGGGATCATATCAGATTGTCCACAAAAAGAAGTAGACATCTTACTTTGGCTGGAAGATGGTCTTTCTTCTGCAGATGTTACTGTTACTTTACCACCTACCCCACGGACACAACCTTTTTTTCCCTTTCGAACACGCCTATTCCCCTTTCCACCAGCAGCAGGCCTTTTGCCACTCATTTTAGTGCTTAACTAATTGGCAACTCTGTATCTGTAGTTGTTGGTACAACAACCGATGGATGAAAACCGAGCAGAACTGAGTTGCCAAACTGTGGTACTAGGCCCAAAACTAATAACTGGATTAGATTCAGTGAAAATTGAGATACACAGGCAGTGTAGTTAGTATCACAGGCGGGCTACTCTGCTGACGTGCAGACACTGCTCCTAGGCCCAAAACTATTAACTGGATTAGATGCAGTAAAAATAGAGATACACAGGCGGTGTAGTTAGTTTCACAGGTGGGCTACTTGGCTGACGTGCAGACACTGCTCCTAGGCCCTAAAATTTAACTGGATTAGATGCAGTGAAATTTGAGATACACATGCGGTGTAGCTAGTTTCACAGGTGGGCTACTCAGATGACTATCAGACAATGCTACTAGCCCAAAAGGATTGGCTGAGCTAGATTACACCAAATGCTGTGACAAACACTTGCACAGCACTGGCACAGACCTGCCTGGCAAACAGTGCTATGAACTGCTGTAACCTACCCTGAAAAGGGCTGATATTAGAACTAGTCCCGACTCCTCCCGACTCCCTAAACCTATCTCTCTGACAATTCGCTGCAAAAAACACTCTTATTCTGTATAGCGCCCACAGCAGCAGCGGTGCTGTCTAACACTAAGCTGCAGCAGTGAGGAAATGGTGGCGATGGGGCAAATGGCTGGTTCTTATAGGGCAAGGAGGACATGTGACATACACAGCCAAAGACACATGCCCTTGCTTGTGTGCATCACATGCACATTGCTGTGTGTGTGTGCGCACCGCTGATAGGCTGAGAGACTGCACCGCCCCGCTGTAAATGCGGGAAAGAAAAAAAATGGAGATCGGCGTTATTTCAGCACAGATCTATCCCCCGACCCACCGCCCACAGTCTATTAACAATGATAAACAGTTTTAATGTGCAAATCCAGCTAGGCTTTTGGTGATCGAACAGTTATCGAACAGAAACTCGTACAGCCAAATATTAAGCAAATTGCTCGGGTTCGTCGAACGACTCAAACACAGCCCAAAACAGCTCAAATTTGAAATTGGCGAACAGTTCGACTCGAACACTGCTCATCTCTATTCACAGGGTGACACTGAGCACAGACTGCTTAGTGTCTCTGCTGGATGACAGGCTGTACGATAGCATTATGCAACCATGCAGCCTGCCATCTAGATTTAGCAGAGCTAGACCCATTGTGGGACAAATGGATTAGCAGCACCCATCTCTGTGGAAAACAATATTGTTTTTTTATATTTTTAACTCTTTTGCAGATGACAAGGGCATCGGTGGAATTGGCGAGGTCATAAGTATGGTTTATTTAAGATTTTTTAAAGGAGTCTGTGTCATTCTTTCAATTTTTTTCATACAATGTGACTATGGGGTTAGTAATGTGGGCGTCTTATTGACGTTTCTCCATTACTAACCTTGGGGCTTTGAGTTACCTGACAATACAAAGGTGACATCAACCCCCCCAACTATCACCCCCACTTGCCACTGCTACAAGGCAAGTGGGAAGAGCGAGGCTATGTGCCAGAATTGCCGCATTATAAAGATGCGCCTTTTCTGGAGTTGTTGAAAGCTAATGTTTTTAGCCTGGGGGTGTGTTGTGAGTTCTGTTTTTGGGCTCCCTCTGGTGGTTACTGATGGTACTGGGTGACTTGTGTTCTCTGCGGTCTCTGGTGTCTACCTGTTCCATCAGGTTATGGGAGTTTCCTATTTAACCTGGCTTTTTTGTCATTTCCTCGCCGGCTATCAATGTAATCAGCGTGTCTTTTTACCTCTGCTCCCTGCGTCTGTTATCTTCAGGACAAGCTAAGTTTTGATTTTCCTGTTCCACGTTTTGTTTTATTTTTGTCTTAGTCCAGCTGCAGATATGTGATTCCTTGCTGCTGGTTGCTCTAGTGGGCTGAAATTACTCCTCATGTTCCATGAGTTGGCACATGAGTTCAAGTAATTTCAGGATGGTTTTTTGAAGGGTTTTTCGCTGACCGCGCAGTTCACTTTTGTATCCTCTGCTATCTAGCTTTAGCGGGCCTCATTTTTGCTGATTCTATTTTCATAACTACGTATGTGCTTTCCTCTCATTTCACCGTTATTACATGTGGGGGGCTGCTATTTCTGTGGGGTGTTTCTCTGGAGGCAAGTGAGGTCTGTGTTTCTTCTAATAGGGGAAGTTAATCCTTCGGCTGGCGCGAGACGTCTAGGAATCATCGTAGGCACGTTCCCCGGCTACTGCTAGTTGTGTGTTTAGGTTCAGGATCGCGGTCAGCTCAGGTTCCATCACCCTAGAGCTTGTTTTGTTTTTGTGCTTGTCCTTTTGTGATCCCCTGCCATTGGGATCATGACAGTATAGCCGGCCTGAAAAAATTGGTCATCGTTTTGGCTGAAGTAGGAGGAAAAGTAGTCTGAGGAAGTTTTTTTTTTTTTTTTTTTTTTTTTTCCTCCTCCTCAGTGTTTGCTGCCTAGCCTTAATTGCAGCTTGGCTGCTTCTTTCCTCCTCTTAATCCTTGAATGGCTCTGACCTCAGCTGTTTATCATGGACGTCCAGAGTTTGGCTTCCAGCCTGAATAATCTTGCTGCTAAGGTTCAAAATATACAAGATTTTGTTGTACATACGCCTATGTCTGAACCTAGAATTCCTATCCCAGAGTTTTTTTCTGGAGATAGATATAGTTTTCTGAATTTTAGGAACAATTGCAAGTTGCTTCTTTCCTTGAAATCTCGCTCCTCTGGAGACCCTGCTCAGCGGGTCAAGATTGTTATATCTTTCCTGCGGGGTGACCCTCAGAATTGGGCATTTGCATTGGCACCAGGGGATCCTGCGTTGCTCAATGTGGATGCGTTTTTTCTGGCATTGGGTTTGCTCTATGAGGAACCTAACCTAGAGATTCAGGCTGAAAAAGCTTTATTGGATCTCTCTCAGGGGCAAGATGAAGCAGAAATATATTGTCAGAAATTTCGGAAATGGTCGGTGCTTACTCAGTGGAATGAGTGCGCTCTGGCTGCAAAATTCAGAGATGGCCTTTCTGAGGCCATTAAAGATGTTATGGTGGGGTTCCCGGCGCCTACAGGTCTGAATGAGTCCATGACTATGGCTATTCAGATTGATCGGCGTTTACGGGAGCGCAAACCTGTGCACCATTTGGCGGTGTCTTCTGAACAGGCACCTGAGATAATGCAATGTGATAGAATTCAGTCCAGAAGTGAACAGCAAAATTATAGGCGGAAAAATGGATTGTGTTTTTATTGTGGTGATTCAGCTCATGTTATATCAGCATGCTCTAAACGCACAAAAAAGGTTGATAAGTCTGTTGCCATTGGTACTTTACAGTCTAAGTTCATTCTGTCTGTGACTCTGATTTGTTCATTATCATCCATTTCCGTCGATGCCTATGTGGATTCAGGCGCTGCCCTGAGTCTTATGGATTGGTCATTTGCCAATCGCTGTGGGTTTAGTCTGGAACCTCTGGAAGTTCCTATTCCTTTGAAAGGAATTGACTCTACACCTTTGGCTATGAATAAACCGCAGTACTGGACACAAGTGACCATGCGTATGACTCCCGTTCATCAGGAGGTGATTCGCTTCCTGGTACTGTATAATTTACATGATGTCTTAGTGCTTGGTCTGCCATGGTTACAAACTCATAACCCAGTCCTGGACTGGAAAACAATGTCTGTGTTAAGTTGGGGATGTCAGGGGGTTCATGATGATGCATCTCCGATTTCTATCGCTTCATCTACTCCTTCTGAGGTTCCGGTATTTTTGTCTGATTATCGGGAGGTTTTTGAGGAGCCTAAGCTCAGTTCGCTTCCTCCTCACAGGGATTGCGATTGTGCTATAGATTTGATTCCTGGCAGTAAATTCCCTAAAGGTCGTTTGTTCAATCTGTCAGTGCCAGAGCATACTGCTATGCGGAATTATGTTAAGGAGTCCTTGGAAAAGGGACATATCCGTCCATCTTCGTCCCCTTTGGGAGCAGGTTTTTTTTTCGTGGCCAAAAAAGATGGTTCCTTGAGGCCTTGCATAGATTATCGTCTTTTGAATAAGATTACAGTCAAATATCAGTATCCTTTGCCATTGTTGACTGATTTGTTCGCTCGCATTAAGGGGGCTAAACGGTTCACTAAGATTGATCTTCGGGGTGCGTATAATCTTGTGCGGATAAGGCAGGGTGATGAGTGGAAAACCGCATTTAATACGCCTGAGGGCCATTTCGAGTATTTGGTGATGCCTTTTGGGCTTTCTAATGCTCCTTCTGTCTTCCAGTCTTTTATGCACGATATTTTCCGTGAATATCTGGATAAATTTATTATCGTGTATTTGGATGATGTTTTGGTTTTTTCTGATGACTGGGAGTCTCATGTTCAGCAGGTCAGGAAGGTGTTTCAGGTCCTGCGGGCCAATTCTTTGTTTGTAAAGGGTTCTAAATGTCTCTTTGGAGTCCAGAAGATTTCTTTTTTGGGGTATATTTTTTCCCCTTCTACTATTGAGATGGATCCCGTCAAGGTTCAGGCTATTTGTGACTGGACGCAGCCTACATCTCTTAAGAGTCTACAGAAGTTCTTGGGCTTTGCTAATTTTTATCGTTGCTTCATAACTAATTTTTCTAGTGTTGTTAAGCCTTTGACGGATTTGACTAAGAAGGGTGCTGATGTTACTGATTGGTCTCCTGCGGCTGTGGAGGCCTTTCAGGAACTTAAGCGCCGGTTTTCTTCTGCTCCTGTGTTGCGTCAGCCAGATACGTCGCTTCCTTTTCAGGTTGAGGTTGATGCTTCCGAGATCGGAGCGGGGGCGGTTTTGTCACAGAGAAGCTCCGATGGCTCAGTGATGAAGCCATGTGCGTTCTTTTCTAGAAAATTTTCGCCCGCTGAACGGAATTATGATGTTGGTAATCGGGAGCTTTTGGCCATGAAGTGGGCATTTGAGGAGTGGCGTCATTGCCTTGAGGGTCCTAGACATCGTGTGCTGGTCTTGACTGATCACAAAAATCTGATGTACCTTGAGTCTGCCAAGCGTCTGAATCCTAGACAGGCTCGTTGGTCACTGTTTTTCTCCCGTTTCAATTTTGTGGTTTCATACCTGCCAGGTTCAAAGAATGTGAAGGCGGATGCTCTTTCTAGGAGTTTTGTACCTGACTCCCCTGGAAATTCTGAGCCCACTGGTATCCTTAGGGATGGGGTGATTTTGTCGGCTGTCTCCCCAGACTTGCGACGTGCTTTGCAGGAGTTTCAGGCGGATAAACCTGATCGTTGTCCGCCGGAAAGACTGTTTGTTCCGGATAGTTGGACCAGTAGAGTCATCTCCGAGGTCCATTCTTCTGTGTTGGCAGGTCATCCTGGAATATTTGGTACTAGAGACTTGGTGGCCAGGTCTTTTTGGTGGCCTTCCTTGTCGAGGGATGTGCGTTCTTTCGTGCAGTCTTGTGGAGTTTGCGCTCGGGCTAAGCCTTGCTGTTCTCGGGCCAGTGGATTGTTGTCACCTTTGCCTATCCCGAAGAGGCCTTGGACGCACATTTCCATGGACTTTATTTCGGATCTCCCTGTCTCTCAAAAAATGTCCGTCATATGGGTTGTGTGTGACCGCTTTTCTAAGATGGTTCATCTGGTACCTTTGCCTAAGTTACCTTCCTCCTCTGAGTTGGTCCCTCTGTTTTTTCAAAACGTGGTCCGTTTGCATGGCATTCCGGAGAACATCGTTTCTGACAGGGGATCCCAGATTAGGTCTAGATTTTGGCGGACGTTCTGTGCTAAGATGGGCATTGATTTGTCCTTTTCGTCTGCATTCCATCCCCAGACGAATGGCCAGACGGAACGAACTAATCAGACTTTAGAAACTTATTTGAGGTGTTTTGTTTCTGCTGATCAAGATGACTGGGTTTCCTTTTTGCCGCTTGCCGAGTTTGCCCTTAATAATCGGGCTAGTTCTGCTACCTTGGTTTCTCCTTTCTTTTGTAATTCGAGGTTTCATCCTCGTTTTTCCTCTGGTCAGGTGGAGCCTTCTGATTGTCCTGGAGTGGACATGGTGGTGGATAGGTTGCATCAGATTTGGAGTCATGTGGTGGACAATTTGAAGTTGTCCCAGGAGAGGGCTCAGCAGTTTGCTAATCGCCGTCGCCGCGTGGGTCCTCAACTTCTTGTTGGGGACTTGGTGTGGTTGTCTTCTCGTTTTGTTCCTATGAAGGTCTCTTCTCCTAAGTTCAAGCCTCGGTTCATCGGTCCCTATAGGATCTTGGAAATTCTTAACCCTGTGTCGTTTCGTTTGGATCTCCCGGCATCGTTTGCTATTCATAATGTGTTCCATCGGTCGTTGTTGCGGAAGTATGAGGTACCTGTTGTTCCTTCGCTTGAGCCTCCTGCTCCGGTGCTGGTGGAGGGTGAATTGGAGTATGTTGTGGAGAAGATCTTGGATTCTCGTGTTTCCAGACGGAAACTCCAGTATTTGGTCAAGTGGAAGGGTTATGGCCAGGAGGATAATTCTTGGGTGATTGCCTCTGATGTTCATGCTGCCGATTTGGTCCGTGCTTTTCATAGGGCTCATCCTGGTCGCCCTGGTGGTTCTCGTGAGGGTTCGGTGACCCCTCCTCAAGGGGGGGGTACTGTTGTGAGTTCTGTTTTTGGGCTCCCTCTGGTGGTTACTGATGGTACTGGGTGACTTGTGTTCTCTGCGGTCTCTGGTGTCCACCTGTTCCATCAGGTTATGGGAGTTTCCTATTTAACCTGGCTTTTTTGTCATTTCCTCGCCGGCTATCAATGTAATCAGCGTGTCTTTTTACCTCTGCTCCCTGCGTCTGTTATCTTCAGGACAAGCTAAGTTTTGATTTTCCTGTTCCACGTTTTGCTTTATTTTTGTCTTAGTCCAGCTGCAGATATGTGATTCCTTGCTGCTGGTTGCTCTAGTGGGCTGAAATTACTCATCATGTTCCATGAGTTGGCACATGAGTTCAAGTAATTTCAGGATGGTTTTTTTGAAGGGTTTTTCGCTGACCGCGCAGTTCACTTTTGTATCCTCTGCTATCTAGCTTTAGCGGGCCTCATTTTTGCTGATTCTATTTTCATAACTACATATGTGCTTTCCTCTCATTTCACCGTTATTACATGTGGGGGGCTGCTATTTCTGTGGGGTGTTTCTCTGGAGGCAAGTGAGGTCTGTGTTTCTTCTAATAGGGGAAGTTAATCCTTCGGCTGGCGCGAGACGTCTAGGAATCATCGTAGGCACGTTCCCCGGCTACTGCTAGTTGTGTGTTTAGGTTCAGGATCGCGGTCAGCTCAGGTTCCATCACCCTAGAGCTTGTTTTGTTTTTGTGCTTGTCCTTTTGTGATCCCCTGCCATTGGAATCATGACAGGGGTGCGAGTATCCATGTCCCCTTCCTAGACTATTAATATCAGGCTGCAGTTGTCTGCATAGCCTTTGCTGGTTAGAAAATATAGGGGGATCCAATGTCATTTTTTTTTTAGAGTCAGCCATTTTAATAGCCAGTAAAGGCTAAGTATGCAGTTGTGAGCTGATATTAATAGCCTGGGAAGCTCCATGGGTATTAACCACTTTCTAGGCTATAAACATCACCTCCCAGCCATCGGCTTTCCCTCTTGTTGTTGCGAAAATTATGCGGGAGCCCATGCCATTTTTTTCAGAAAAAATTATATTTTTTATTAATTAAATACATGTACAGTATGCTGCACACTCACTGTACTAATTGTATTTGTAACAGACATATGTTTATCTATCTATTCTATGTGTATATACTGTATGTAATCCATCTATGCTGTCTGCTCCTGCTGTTATTTTACACTACACATACATAGATATTATAACATGGAGAACAAAGAGTCAATGCTAATAAATAGAAATATGAAAAAAACTTTATTAGAATCAATAGATCACACATTTAAAATATTTAAGAAAGAGCACAGTTTACAAAGCAGTTAGTATACAAATGTATTCATGCGAGGTTACTAGGAAAAAATCCAAACTAAATGCCAATCCAAAATGCCAAGGCAAAGGGTTACTATAAAGCACATGCTGTAATGTATATAGTGTATCATGCAAACCAATAGCTGTCAGTCTCAAGTAGCGATAACTCTGTTGTGGTCCCAAGAATAATATATGTCCTAGTGGACACAAAGTGTCATCAATAGGAAATTGCCACACTTAAGTATACAAGTAACACTAAGGAAGGAACCTTAGCAATTTAGCTCTGCAGCAAACATGGTAGCGTAAACGGTAACAACAGCACTGCTATTCAGATATTAATTACCCGTCATGTTGCTTGGTATTCGTCTCAGCACTCACTCCCCAACGCATGTTTCGGTACAAAACTTCCTTCCTCAGGGGGCGTGCATGCATAGATATATAGAGGTGTCACTGACATCTATATAGCTATGTATATATGTATTCTATCTGTTCTATTCTAACTTGTCAGTGTGATTTTACTGTACGCGGCACATGAGTTGTCGGCTTTTCATCTCTCTATCTATCTATGATATATATCTTAATATATACTTACCTTGCAATGAGTTCACATCCTGTTCCATCCAGATGTGTCCGGCTCCCAGAATTCCAAGCTGCGGAAGTTCACTGACCTCCATATTGGGACACCCAAGTGATGGGTGTCTCAATATGGAAACTGCTGGTGGTATCAGCCTCTTGCACAGTGCCACCAGCGGAACACCGTCGCAGCACACACAAATACACACTATATACGGCGTACACACCACACACACAGGCCCGGACTGGGGCTGAAATTCAGCCCTGGCATTTCAAATCACACAGGCCCATGTTGTCCCCGTCCCCATGAACCAGATGGGATATATTACTAATATTACCCTGGATGTAGGAAAGGTAGATTTTCTACAAGACCAATATTTCTAATGGTACCAGTGGCCTGCTGGGGTAAGTGACGGAATCAGCAACTTTGTGCTCCATCACAACTGTTAACAGTATGGGTATCTTGAGAACACTGATTCTGTTAACAACGTAGCAGACAAGGCAGCCCACGACCAGACAGGCCCTTCTGGCATTTGCCAGAATTGCTAAATGGCCAGTCCGGCCCTGTACACACACACCGGCGGCAGATGCGTGACGTGCGTGACGTGACATGAGGGAAGAAGACAGCACAGTGGTGGAGAGAGAGAGAGAGAAAACAAGGGGGAGAGCACATGGGGTACACAGATCAAAGAAGAGATGACATGAGAGGAGAAGACAGCAGATTGGGAGAGAGAAAGCGCACAGGGGTGAGAGAGACAGAACACAGGGGGAGACAGCTCAAATGGGACAGCAAATGAGGGGAGAACACAGCACAGGAAGGAGAGAGACAGCAGACAAGGGGGATAGCACATGGGGTAGACAGGTCAAAGAAGAGCGCAAAGACGGGAGAAGTCAGCACATGGGGAAAGAGAGTGGATAGGTGGGTGAGCACATGGGGGAGAGATTCTCAATGCTGCAAAGCCTGCCCCATCGTGACATTACCGCCCTCCTGATGCGATAGCATCGGGCCTCCATCTATATATAATGTGTGTGTGTGTTTTTAAAACAAAAATATATTTTTTCTCAATAAAGATTGTATTTTTTTATTCAGCTCTAGCGTCCATTTTCTTTTGTTTCTCTATACCCCTTATGGCGGAGCTTATATTTACGCCCATTTTCTTGGTTTAATATGTGTGTGTGTCACTGACATCTGTATACAGTATCTACATGTATCTATGTATTATATGTGTATATATCTATTCTATCTATTCTATTCCAACGTGTCACTTTGTGATTTTACTGTACGCGGCACATGATTTGCCAGCTTGTAATCTATCTGTCTATCTATCTATCCCATATCTATCTATCTATCTATCTATCTATCTATCTATATGTTTTGACAAATATTTCCTTTAAAAACCATGTGTAAATGACATAGAGAATTGCTCTATGTTAAAATCGCATTGTAGTTGGATAGTAATTGCACTGCAATCGGATGTAAATCGGATGCTAAGTGTGAAAAATCGGATTGTACTCGCATGACACTCGCATTACACTTGTGCGGCTCTCGGCAGGGAGACTTGGAACAATTTTTCATACGTTTAATGTTACTCCGACCTAATAAACAATTACTAGAGACATTTAGATGCTGTTTTTGCTGCACAAGCAGATCTCAATAGATCCTGAAAGCAAAGGTTTACAGGAATGTGATATAGGATCATTTTCCTCACTTAAAAATGACGAAATATAATATTTAAGAATCATTTGTTGGATTTGGTTCTCTTTATGTACTTTTAAGCTCTAGTATAAAAATCTGCTATAGTTTTAGGTTAAAATTATGGAGGAATACGAAAAATTCTAAAAAAAAAGTTCATAAACTTTTAGAGCCCACTACATGTAATTTATGCTTGATTTGTAATTTACATGAAATTTGTATATATCATCGCACCTATCTCAGACAGGTTATAATGTCCCACATTTCAATACATTCTGTGCAAATCACTTTTACCACCACTTTACTGGTTTGAAATGAAAAAAAAAAGAAAACTAAAACAAAACTTTTATTAAAGTAGTAAACATCTGTGCCATATTCTTCTATAGATAAGCTGCAGTTTTGCTTAACCCCTTCACTCTGAAACCTGTTTTCAACTTACTGACCAGGCCAATTATTTCAATTCTATCCAGTGTCACTTTATGTGGTAATAACTCTGGAATGCTTCAACAGATTTCAGTGATTCTGAGGATGTTTTATTCATGATATATGTTAAACTTTGGTTGATATGATTTACCTTCATTTATAAAAATATCAAAAATTGTACAGTAAAAAATTGAAAATTTAGCAATTTTCCAACTTTTAATTTGTATGCACTTAAAATAGATAGATATAACACACTAAATAGTTAATACATAACATTAAACCCATGTCTACCTTACATCAGTATAATTGTTGAAACATACTTTTTTTGTTAGGAAGTTAGAAGAGAGAACGTTTCTAAGCAATTGCTAATTTTCCCAAAGAAATTTACAAAAACAATTTTTTTTAGGAAACAGACACTATTTGAAGTTACTTGAGGGGGGACTATGAAACAGAAAATACACAAATGCTCAAAGCATTCAAAACCATGTTCAAGAAGTTTATTAACCTTTCAGGTGCTTCACAGGACTTAAAGCAATGTGAAAGGAAAAAAAGAAAAATGTATTTTTGCACACAAAAATACCCCACATTTTGCATTTTCAAAAGGGTAACAGAAGAAAACAGATTGTACAATTTGTTGTGCAGTTTCTCATGAGTACACAGATTCCACATATGTGGTGGAAAACACATAATGGAAGGAGCAGCATTTGACATTTGGAGCGCAAAATTGGCTGGAATAGATAGAGGACACCATGTCGCATTTGCAAAGACCCTGATGTGCCTAAAAAGTAGAAAACCCACACAATTGACCCCATTTTGGAAAACATACCCCTTAAGGAACTTATGTAGATGTGTGGAGAATAACTTGAACTCATAGATGCTTCACATAATTGTATTAATTGAGCCATGAAAAAATATTTTCTTATGCAAAAATGTTGCTCCAGCCCCAAATTTTTCATTTTTACAATGGTAACAGGAGAAAATGGACCCAAACAATTTGTAGTGCGATTCTTCCTGAGCACACCTATATCCCATATGTAATGGAAAACTGCTATTTGTGGACATTGGAGGGCTCTGAAGAGAGTGATATTAATTTTGGTTAGAGAATAGACTGTATACACTATGTCACATTTGAAGAGCCACTGACAAGACAAAGCAGCAAAAAACAAAAAAAACAAAAGTGACCCCATTTTGGAAACTTTATCTCTTGATTAATCTAGGGGTGTAGTGAGCATTTTTAGTTTTAAGACACTTTACAGAATTATATAACATTTAGCTGAGTCAATGGAAAATGACTATTGTTTCCACTAAAATGTTGCCTGGGACCTACGTTTTCAATTTTCAAAAGGGATAATAGGAGAAATGAATGGTAGAATTTGCTTGTAGTCGAAAACTACTTTTGAGGCACAATTCAAAGCTCAGAAGGGAATGAGCACCATATTGGTATTCATTTTTTCCTGAACTGATGCCATGAGAGTGCCATGTCCCATTGGCTGAGCCCCTGAGGTACCAGAACAGCAGGACCCCATAAGTGACCCTATTTTACAAACTACACTTCTCAATAAATTCATCTAGAGGTGCAATGAGCACGTTCAACATTATATATAATGTTGAACTTGATTTGTGTGAAAAGTTGTTGGTTAGAAATAGAAAACAATTTTCCTGTTGTGGCATCTGAGCCTTGTACCAGCACGTGTCTAGGAAAATCACCCATGCCCTTACCGATGCAGTTACTGGGATTGTCCACTTAACGACCAACATGTGGACAAGGGCTTGTGGCCAGGGATGCTACATTTCCCTATTGGCACACTGGGTAAACATTGTGGAAACTGGGGCCAAGTTCCACCTTGGCACGACATATGTGTTGCCTACTTCAAGGATTGCTGGCCCTATTTCGATCAGAGTTTCCTCCACCCCCTACACCAGTAAATGCTCCCCCCTCCCTGCTCCCCCTCATCTTCCATCTACGATGTGCCATCTCAGAGCACATCATCTGTAGCAGCTGGAAGCTGGAAACTCTGCAGCACTGCCTCAGCAAAGCGGCAACAGGCTCTGCTGAAACAAATTTGTCAAGCTCACAAATCGCACACCGCAGCAGAGTTACTAAAAGGAACAACAGACCAATTGCCATAACCTGGTGGTAGCTGTAAATCTTGGTAAGCTCACACATGTACCATACTTTGCCCACATGCACAACTTGGTAGTTCAGTGGATTATGAAAACCTACCCAGATTTGAAATAACTTCTGGTCAAGTTACGCCGCGACAATGCCCTTTTCCGCAAGTCATCTACAGTGGCCGCCATTCTGGTGGTGCTGCAGCAGCGCATGCAAGTGCCAGCTCACCGACAAGGTGAGTGACATGACCACACGCTGAAACTCCACACTGCACATGCTGACAAGGTTTTGTGAGTAGCAGTGGACAGTTGGGAAATACCAGCTCCAACACGCCATTGGTATCTTGGTAAGCCTCCACACATAACAACTGAAGAGTGGGTATGGATGTTTGACGTTTGTGCAGTTCTCCAAGACTTTGTAGACTCTACAAAGATGGTGAGCGTCAATGAAACATCATCAGTGCAATGATCCCGCCTAGGGTTGAGCGACCTTGACTTTTTTAGAGTCGAGTCGGGTTTCGCAAAACCCGACTATCTCAAATGTCGAGTCGAGTGAAATCGGCCGATTATGTCGTAAAGTCGGGATCGACCGAAACACAAAACCCAATGCAAGTCAATGGGGCAGCATAGTCGGCAGTGAGTGGGGGCCAGGAAAACACCTAGAGTGCCCATTTTAACGGCAAAAACATCCATTCTTCTTAATGAAGCTTGTCAATCTTAATTTCCCTTACAATAATAGTTAGGCATTGGAAATTGGGGGTCATTTGGCTAAAGTTGTTGGGGGTAGAGCTGGTTCAAGTATTTTGTGGGCCCAGGAAATCTGGACCACATCACGGCAGTGGAGCAGGGCGAGGTAAGTATTTAAACTTTGCAAGTGCTGTGATCCTGAGCAAGCAGGGGGGGCCCACTCGTTGGCATTGGCACTGGCACAGGGCCCCTCAAAGTACGGCGGTGTGTTTGCACGGCGGGGGCGCCTCCCACCGGCAGCGACACTTTTGCGTACTATGAGGGGCCCTGTGCCAGTGACGTCGCCAACGAGTATGCCCCCCCACCTGATGATGGAACTTGCACTTTCATCTTCACCTTCCTCTTTGCCCCCTTGTAAGGTGGTATAGTATGTGGGAAGGTGAACCTGAATTTCAGCAGGGTCAGATTCTGGCTGTGTAGCGTGCAAGGGGAATGTAGTGGTCTGGGGCAATATACCAGCAGACTCATCTATCACTGGCTGGGCAATGGGCAGGATGAGGAGGAAACACAGATATAGGTCCAAAGAATAAAGTGGGCTAAATGCAGTTTAAAATTGGTAACAGGACTAACCAGGGGGCATTGCTTTGTTCAGTGGAGTACAACTGTAATGAGAGGCTGACACAGTGAGTAGGCCCAAATCAGTAAGTAGGCTAAATGGAGTTCAAAATTGGTAACAGAAGTAAACAGGCGGCACTGGTTTGTTCAGTGGAGAACAGCAAGGAGCGGCAGACACCGTTAGTAGGGCCAACAAAACAAGTAGGCCAAATGCATTGTTATATTACAAAATTTAACGAGAGCCTCAAAATTGAAGCTAAGGAAAGGCAACCCGGAGAACACCTTGGAGCGGCAGACACCGTTTCTAGAACCCAACCAAACAAGTAGGCCCACTGCAGTTTTTAAATTAAAAAACTCTTCAACGAGAGCTTGAAAATTGAAGCTCAGGAAATGCTACCAGGAGAACACCTTGGAGCGGCAGACACCGTTAGTAGGCCCTACCGAAGTAGTAGCCCCAATGCAGTTTTCAAATTCCTATAGGCTGAAAACCAGACAGTTGACGCTCAGCTTTTTTCAGAGGAGTACAGCTGTATTGAGTGGCGCAGACAGACACAGGTAGTAGGCCTTAAGCAAAACATTTTGCTCAATGCAGTTTAAGAAAGGTTACAGGGGTACACAGGCAGCATTGGTGTGGTCAGCGGAGGACAATTTGAATTAGGGACTGCAGACAGACTTAGTAGGCTGTCCCCTGTGGACCATGCATCCACCACATTAACCCAGTGCGCCGTAATGGACACGTAACCTTCCATGGACATTCCTACTGGTCCATGCGTCTGTTGTCAGGTGCACCTTTCTGCTCTTAGATTGCCTGAGTGCATGGACAATGCGGACTTTTACATGCTGGTGAAGGGCTGGGATGGCTTTTCTCGCAAAAGAAGTGTCGACTGGGTAGCTCATACCGTGGTACAGTGTAGTTCATCTGGGCTTTATAAATATAAAATAAAGAAAAAAAGTAGGCTCTATGCACTTTCAACTAGGTTCAAGGGGTACACGGCCAGCATTGGTCTGGTCAGTGGAGGACAATTTCAATTATGGACCGCAGACAGACTTAGTACGTCTACAATTACAAAAAGTATGCTCTATGCAATTTAAAATAGGTTCCAGGGGTACACGGCCAGCATTAGTCTGGTCAGTGGAGGACTATTGGAAGGAGGGACCGCAGACAGGCTTAGTAGGCCTAACATAAGAAAATATATATAACCATAATCCTCTAGGGGGTACACCGAACAGAGGATAAGAAGTGAAAAGAACAATAGGTAAAGTTTAAAAATAACAGTTTATTAATACATCTTAAAAAAGGCAAGAAGAAGGGGGGAAGGGAAGGGGGAGGGGAACTGGACCAAAGGAAAAAATAAAAAAAGACAAAAAGTGGGACTTCCAAGTGGTAAAGGGAGAGGGAAGCCAGCAGAAATAGATCTACATACAGAATAATACGTGCATCGTATGGATAAATGTCCCCTCCAAAATTCAAGGTCTATATAACACAAGTGTGACTACCAAAAACTGTTTTTTGTAGACCAAACATATAAAACGGGCATAAACTACCACCTACACATATTGTCATAATGGTGATACATATGGGAGGAGGGAGAGGCCAAAAATAAAGCAAAAAAAGGGGATATCTCAAAGTACCAAAAACCATGGAGGCTGAAAAGATAAAACAGCTACTCCTAAGGCTGATGAGAAGAAAACCCCTATATCTTAGCAGAATAAATGGCTCAAAGAACGCTGTTGGTGAGAAGGAGTTAAATTACCTGTAATATGTTCATGGAGGAGATTGAGGCAAGTGCCGGGGGGGGTTCAGGCAGGCATGTAGAAGCGTGTGGCTGTGGCTGCGCTCTCCCGACGCCCGACGAGCGCCGTTTCGCAAGGATGCTTCTTCCGGTGGCGGGTACCTGAACCCCCCCGGCACTTGCCTCAATCTCCTCCACGAACATATTACAGGTAATTTAACTCCTTCTCACCAACGGCGTTCTTTGAGCCATTTATTCTGCTAAGATATAGGGGTTTTCTTCTCATCAGCCTTAGGAGTAGCTGTTTTATCTTTTCAGCCTCCATGGTTTTTGGTACTTTGAGATATCCCCTTCTTTTGCTTTATTTTTGGCCTCTCCCTCCTCCCATATGTATCACCATTATGACAATATGTGTAGGTGGTAGTTTATGCCCGTTTTATATGTTTGGTCTACAAAAAACAGTTTTTGGTAGTCACACTTGTGTTATATAGACCTTGTATTTTGGAGGGGACATTTATCCATACGATGCATGTATTATTCTGTATGTAGATCTATTTCTGCTGGCTTCCCTCTCCCTTTACCACTTGGAAGTCCCACTTTTTGTCTTTTTTATTTTTTCCTTTGGTCCAGTTCCCCTCCCCCCTTCCCTTCCCCCCTTCTTCTTGCCTTTTTTAAGATGTATTAATAAACTGTTATTTTTAAACTTTACCTATTGTTCATTTCACTTCTTATCCTCTGTTCGGTGTACCCCCTAGAGGATTATGGATATATACACTTGTTGAAGTGACGTATGAGCCACTAATCATTAGGACTATGATAATAAATACTAACATAAGAAAAGTAGGCTGTAGGCACTTTAAAATAGGTTCCAGGAGTACACGGGCAGCAGTGGTGTGGTCAGTGAAGGACAATTTCTACTATGGACCGCAGACAGACTTAGTACGCCTGCAATTAAAAAAAGGATGCTCTATGCAATTTAAAATAGGTTCCAGGGTTACACGGCCAGCATTGGTCTGGTCAGTGGAGGACTATTGGAAGGAGGGACCGCAGACAGGCTTAGTAGGCCTAACATAAGAAAAATAAGCTGTAGGCACTTTAAAATAGGTTCCAGGGGTACATGGGCAGCAGTGGTGTGGTCAGTGAAGGACAATTTCTATTATGGACTGCAGACAGACTTAGTACGCCTACAATAGAAAAAAGAATGCTCTATGCAATTTAAAATAGGTTCCAGGGGTACACGGCCAGCATTGGTCTCGTCAGTGGAGGACTATTGGAAGGAGGGACCGCAGAAAGGCTTAGTAGGCCTAACATAAGAAAAGTAGGCTGTAGGCACTTTAAAATAGGTTCCAGGGGTACACGGGCAGCAGTGGTGTGGTCAGTGAAAGACAATTTCTATTATGGACCGCAGACAGACTTAGTAGGCCTACAATTAAAAAAAGGATGCTCTATGCAATTTAAAATAGGTTCCAGGGGTACACGGCCAGCATTGGTCTGGTCAGTGGAGGACTATTGCAAGGAGGGACCGCAGCCAGGCTTAGTAGGCCTAACATAAGAAAAGTAGGCTGTAGGCACTTTAAAATAGGTTCCAGGGGTACACGGGCAGCAGTGGTGTGGTCAGTGAAGGACAATTTCTATTATGGACCGCAGACAGCCTTAGTACGCCTACAATTAAAAAAAGGATGCTCTATGCAATTTAAAATAGGTTCCAGGGGTACACGGCCAGCATTGGTCTGGTCAGTGGAGGACTATTGGAAGGAGGGACCGCAGACAGACTTAGTAGGCCTAACATAAGAAAAGTAGGCTGTAGGCACTTTAAAATAGGTTCCAGGGGTACACGGGCAGCAGTGGTGTGGTCAGTGAAGGACAATTTCTATTATGGACCGCAGACAGACTTAGTAGGCCTAACATAACAAAAGTAGGCTCTATGCACTTGGAATTATCTTGCAGGGGTACACAGGCAGCATTGGTGTTGTCAGCGGAGGCCGATTGTAAGGAGTGTCTGACAGTTACTACTCCCAAAAAATAAATAGATGTTAATGTCTCGCAATGCAACAAAACCAAAGAACAAAAGGGTGGCATACTTAGGTACAGGGGTGGGCTCTTCTGCTGAGTTTCAGACCTAGTAATTTGGCGCTAAGTATTTACTGGTGTAAATATAGAACACTGCCCCTGACTATTTTAAGTAGCATCACACATGTCAACACATTGGTATTATCAGTGCCAGGCATTGAAGGATGTCAGCGCATAGACTAAACATTGGTGGAGCTGTGAGAGATAATTTTGCAAATCATAGAGCACTGTTTGAGCTGGGGGGGAACTCTCTTGTGGCCAGCGGTTCAGGCCCAGGGCCCCTCATGTTACAACGGTGTGTCTGACGTTGGTTGCACGCCACCACCGCCAGAGACACTTTATTGTACTATGAGGGACCCAGTGGCAGTGCCGTCGACCAAAAGCGTGCACACCCACCTCTTCAGACAAACGGCACTCTCACGGGTGCTTGCGCCAAGTGGAGAGACCACGGCCCCGTGGGGGGAGTTTGCCCATTTAGGGAGGTGTAAGCATGTCGTATGCTGGACAATTATGAGATTGGAAAACTCAGTCAGACCAGTCCACAAGCAAATTACGAGATTGCAAAACTCAGTCAGACCAGTCCACAAGCAAGAACTTTTCATAGGAAAGCTAGGTGTCACCCGGGAAAGGTGGGGCAAAATAATTTGACATCCAGGAGTGGTTCATTTTAATGAAGGTTAGATCATCAACATTTTGGGTAGCCAGACGAGTCCTTTTTTCGGCTAATATTGAACCAGCAGCACTGAATACTCTTTCTGATAGCACACTAGCTGCTGGGCAAGCAAGCTCCTGCAATGCATATTCTGCCAATTCTGGCCAGGTGTCTAATTTGGATGCCCAGTAATCAAATGGGAATGACAGTTGAGGGAGAACATCGATAAGGGATGAAAAATAGTTAGTAACCATACTGGACAAATGTTGTCTCCTGTCACTTTGAATTGATGCTGCAGTACCTGTCCTGTCTGCGGTCATAGCAAAATCACTCCACAACCTGGTCAGAAAACCCCTCTGTCCAATGCCACTTCTGATTTGTGCACCTCTAACACCTCTGGTCTGCTGCCCCCTGCAGCTCATGTGAGAACCATCACCGGTGCTGTGTGCTGGGAATGCCTGAATCAAACGGTCAACAAGAGTTGATTGTTTGGTTGCTAATATTTGTTCCAGGTTCTCATGTGGCATAATATATTACAATTTGCCTTTATAGCGAGGATCAAGGAGGCAGGCCAACCAGTAATCGTCATCGGTCATCATTTTAATAATGCGTGGGTCCCTTTTGAGGATACGTAAGGCATAATCCGCCATGTGGGCCAAAGTTCCAGTTGTCAAATCTGCGGTTGTGCTGGGTTGAGGGGCAGTTACAGGCAAATCTACGTCACTTGTGTCCCTCAAAAAACCAGAACCCGGCCTTGCCACGCCACCAATTTCCATTAGCCCCGGAGAAGCTTCCTCATTAAAAAAATACTCATCCCCATCATCCTCCTCGTCATCCTCCTCCTGTTCGCCCGCTACCTCGTCCTGTACACTGCCCTGACCAGACAATGGCTGACTGTCATCAAGGCTTTCCTCTTCCTCTGCTGCATACGCCTGCTCCTTTATGTGCGTCAAACTTTGCATCAGCAGACGCATTAGGGGGATGCTCATGCTTATTATGGTGTTGTCTGCACTAACCAGCCATGTGCATTCCTCAAAACACTGATGGACTTGACACATATCTTGTACCTTCGATCACTGCACACCTGACAACTCCATGTCTGCCATCCAACTGCCTGCCCGTGTATGTGTATAAATACATAACAGCACGCCTCTGTTCGCACAGTCTCTGAAGCATGTGCAGTGTTGAGTTCCACCTTGTTGCAACGTCGATGATTAGGCGATGCTGGGGAAGGTTCAAAGACTGCTGATAGTTCTGCATACGGCTGGAGTGTACGGGCGAACGGCGGATATGCGAGCAAAGTCTGCGCACTTTGAGGAGCAGGTCGGATAACCCCGGATAACTTTTCAGGAAGCACTGCACCACCAGGTTTAAGGTGTGAGCCAGGCAAGGAATGTGTTTCACTTGGGAAAGGGCTATGGCAGCCATGAAATTCCTTCCGTTATCACTCACTACCTTGCCTGCCTCAAGATGTACAGTGCCCAGCCATGACTGCGTTTCTTTCTGCAAGATCTCGGACAGAACTTCCACGGTGTGTCTGTCGCCCAAACACTTCATTGCCCATACAGCCTGCTGACGCTTGTCAGTAGCTGCCCCATAATGGGACACCTGGTGTGCAACAGTGGCAGCTGCGGATGGAGTGGTTGTGCGACTGCGGTCTGTGGACGAGCTCTCGCTTCTGCAGGAGGACGAGGAGGAGGAGGAGGGGGGGCGAACGGCTACAGCCAACTGTTTCCTAGACCGTGGGCTAAGCAGAACTGCCCCAATATTGCTGTCCCCTGTGGACTTTGCATCCACCACATTTACCCAGTGTGCCGTGATGGACACGTAACGTCCCTGGCCATGCCTACTGGTCCATGCATCTGTTGTCAGGTGCACTTTTGTACTCACAGATTGCCTGAGTGCATGGATGATGCGCTCTTTAACATGCTGGTGGAGGGCAGGGATGGCTTTTTTTGGGTAGCTCGTAGCGTGTTTTTTTTTTTTAAATTCTCCCTGAAAAAAAATAAATAGTGGGAGATTAATATTGGCATTTGTGCTTGAGTGCCAGTCGTGTGCGTGCCATCTCTCTCAAATTGTGGGGCACAGAAAGCCTAGTGTCTATAATACTGTTTTTTTTTTTTTTTTTAATTCTCCCTTAAAAAAAAATAGTGGGAGATTAATATTGGCATTTGTGCTTGAGTGTCAGTCGTGTGTGCCATCTCTCTCAAATTGTGGGGCACAGAAAGCCTAGTGTCTATAATACTGTTTTTTTGTTGTTTTTTTAATTCTCCCTTAAAAAAAAATAGTGGGAGATTAATATTGGCATTTGTGCTTGAGTGCCAGTCGTGTGTGCCATCTCTCTCAAATTTTGGGGCAGAGAAAGCCTAGTGTCTAATACAGATTTTTTTTTTTTTAAATTCTCCCTGAAAAAAAATAAATAGTGGGAGATTAATATTGGCATTTGTGCTTGAGTGCCAGTCGTGTGTGCCATCTCTCTCAAATTTTGGGGCAGAGAAAGCCTAGTGTCTATAATACTGTCTTTTTTTCGCTTTTTAATTCTCCCTTAAAAAAAAATAGTGGGAGATTAATATTGGCATTTGTGCTTGAGTGACAGTCCTGCGTGTGTGGCATCTCTCTCATTTTGTGCCACAGAAAACCTAGTGTGTAACATTGTGCCTGATTTTCCTTGCAGTCTCACCCACCTATAAAGGGATATCTATATCCTACAGAAGTTAGAGTTCACCTTGTAAGTTGTTTTACAGTAACAAATACCGTTACTTTGGTTACGTTTTGCAAACAATGAGGAAGTCTGGTGGAAGAGGTCGTGGCTGTGGGTGGTCATTGCTAGCTGGTAATGATGGTAGTGGTGGTGGAGCATCAGGTGGTCGTGGGAAAAGCAATATAGCACCTAAGTCTCGAGTTGTGGAGCCAGGTTCGTCATCTGGCTACACAAGGCCTCGAACGCTCCCTTTTCTGGGAGTAGGAAAACCGCTTTTAAAGCCGGAGCAGCAAGAGCAAGTTTTGGCTTTCCTTGCTGACTCAGCCTCTAGCTCTTTTGCCTCCTCTTCTGAAACTGGTAAATGTAAAAGCAGCGCGTCGTTAGTGGATGTTCACGGTCAGGGACAAGTCGCTTCCTTGTCCTCTTCAGTAAAAACAACAACAGAGAAGGATGCGTCAGGCGACACAACGGGTTACTCCATGGAGCTCTTTACACATACCGTTCCTGGGTTAGAAAGTGAAACAGTTAACAGTCCATGCCCATTACAAGTTCAATCGGACATGGAGTGCACAGATGCACAGCCACAGCCAGATTACTATGCTGTTCCTTTGACTCAGACGAGAACATTGCCCTCTGTGTACTGATCCAGAATCAGACCCTGATGAGACTATGGTGCCCCGTCACGAACTCTATACCACCGGCTTACACGGTGACACAGACGAAGTTGCACACGAGCTACAAGAAGAGGTAATAGATGACCCAGTTGTTGACCCCGATTGGCAGTCATTGGGGGAACAGGGTGCAGGCGGCAGTAGTTCTGAAGCGGAGGAGGAGGGGCCGCAGCAGGCATCAACATCACAACAGGTTCCATCTGTCGGGCCCGTATCTGGCCCAAAACGCATGGCAAAGCCAAAACCAGTTGGAGGACAGCGTGGCCATCTGGTTAAAGAAGCTCAGTCTGCAATGCCTGAAAAGGTATCCGATGGTAGAAAGAGTGCAGTCTGGCATTTTTTTAAACAACATCCAAACGATCAGCGCAAAGTCATCTGTCAAAAATGTTCAACTACCTTAAGCAGAGGTCAGAATCTGAAAAGTCTAAATACAATTTGCATGCATAGACATTTAACCACCATGCATTTGCAAGCCTGGACTAATTACCAAACGTCCCTTAAGGTTGTAGCACCCTCGGCCAATGAAGCTAGTCAGCAACGCTACATCCCTTCCATCACTGTAAGGCCACCATTTCCCGCACCACCTGCAGTAAATGTCCAGATTCCGTCGCCAGGCCAAAGCAGTCAGGGAATCACCAGTTTCGTAGTAGGAAACACTGCATGTAGGGCACCGGCAAGAATACCGTCTCCAACCGTCTCTCAGTCTGCCATGTCCACCGGCACCCCCGCTAGTTCCACGATCTCCAGCTCTCCAGTCCAGCTCACCCTACATGAGACTCTCGTTAGAAAAAGGAAGGACTCATCCTCGCATCCACGTACACAGGGTTTGAACGCCCAAATTGCTATTCTAATCTCGTTAGAGATGATGCCCTACCGGTTAGTTGAAAGCGAAGCTTTCAAAGCCTTGATGGACTACGCTGGTTGTCCTCATATGAACTCGAGCCTGGGAGTTTTCTAGGAAAGTTCCCACGATCTAGGAACAACCAGCAGAGGGCGCCTCACCGCAAATTAAGGTAAATATAGGTCATTGACCTACTTTACCTTCATTCCCCGGGGTTTTGCAGCCACGAACAACTTTGCATTAGCAAAGCTCGTGGCTGCAAAATATTTTAACCCCTTCAGATGGATTTACATCGTTGGACTTTACAGATCTGCGGAAGGTAAGGATATTGTTGGTTTATTATGTTTTTTTTGTTACAGAACGAGGGTCTTCAGTGATTGGATTGGGCGTTGAATAAAATATTACAACAACCTTTGTTTTTATTTCCTTAAAATAATTTTTAATAATGTGTATTTTTTTAACCATTTACTAGTATTGGATTGATAATGGATAGGTGTCATAATTGATGCCTCTCCATTATTAATCTGGCTTAATGTCACCTTACAATAGCAAGGTGGCATTAACCCTTCATTACCCCATATCCCACCGCTACACGGGAATGGGAAGAGAGTGGCCAAGTGCCAGAATAGGCGCATCTTACAGATGTGCCTTTTCTGGGGTGGCTGGGGGCAGATGTTTTTAGCCAGGGGGGGCCAATAACCGTGGACCCTCTCCAGGCTATTAATATCTGCCCTCAGTCACTGGCTTTACTACTCTGGCGGAGAAAATTGCGCGGGAGCCCACGCCAATTTTTTCCGCCATTTAACCCTTTAATTTAGTAGATAGAACGACCAAATTTTGCATATACACACTACTAACATTAGTAGTGTGGAATCTGCAAAAAAAAAGGGGGATATGAGATGGTTTACTGTATGTAAACCATGTCTCAAATCATGTCGGTTTTAGGAAGGAGATAGCAAAAGCCGGTAATTGAATTACCGGCTTTAAAGCTATTTTGCGCTGGAAGAAATATTAATATATATACTGTATATATATGTGTCTACTGACATATATATATATATATATATATATATATACAGTGTGTATATATATATATATATATATATATATATATATATATATATATATATATATATATATATATATATATATATATGTGTATATGTATATTTTATTTTGGTGACACATGGATCCCTTTTATAGCGGTATGTTGGTTTTGCAAGCCTGCGAGAAAAACACGCAGTACGGATGCCATACGGATTACATACGGAGGATGCCATGCGCAAAAAACGCTGACACACCCTGCGTACGGAGGAGCTACGGACCACTATTTTGGGGACTTTTCAGCGTATTACGGCCGTAATATACGGACCGTATTGTTTTACGCTGTGTGTGACGCCGGCCTTAGACTGTATGTTTTCTGTGCCGGAAAATGAGACACAGATGCCACACACAGGACTGCCACTGATGCAGATTTGCCAATTTTAATCTGAACCTTTTTTTTTTATTCAGGGAGACTAGTGAATAAATGTGGGCCACTGTATTAGAGTATATTTTCTGTGGAAGAAAGTGGCTTGAAGAGATGTAACGAAAAAAAAAAAAAAGGGACTGTCCTACAATTACTATCTCCCTGCAGTAATCTCAGCCAGGTATGGCAGGCAGCAATAACAAGGAGTGGACTGCTGCACAAATTAAATCAAAAGTGTGGACAAACAAACAAGATAGCTGTGCAGAAAGGAAGGAACAACAGGATTTGTGCTTTGAAAAAAGCAGTTGGTTTGCACAGCCGTGTACAAACAGCAATGCAGCTATCAGGGAGCCTTCTAGGGCAGCACAATGAGCTACAGCGCTGAGGAAAAAAAAATGTAGCTTCCACTGTCCCTGCAAACAAAAGGTGGTGTTGGACAGTGGAAATCGCTACAGCACAAGCGGTTTCGGGGTTAATGTACCCTGCCTAACGCTATCCCTGCTTCTGACGAAGCGGTAGCAACCTCTCCCTAAGCTCAGATCAGCAGCAGTAACATGGCGGTCGGCGGGAACGCCCCTTTATAGCCCCTGTGACGCAGCAGACAGCAAGCCAATCACGGCAATGCCCTTCTCTAAGATGGTGGGGACTGAGACCTATGTCATCACGCTGCCCACACTCTGCGTCCATCTTCATTGGCTGAGAAATGGCGCTTTTCGCGTCATTGAAATGCGACTTTGGCGCGAAAGTCGCGTACCGCATGGTCGACCCCACACAGGGATCGGGTCGGGTTTCATGAAACCCGACTTTGCCAAAAGTCGGCGACTTATGAAAATGAATGATCCGTTTCGCTCAACCCTAATCCTGCCTACTAAAACAGTCGCTGCTGACAATGAAACATGGTGTTATACCAGAAGGCCATTGTAGAAAATATGTGTAAAAAATTCCCAGCAGACAATGCTGGCAGCAGGGAGCAAGCTCCCTTGCCCAAGCAAAAAGGAGAAGTGAAGGAGACACACCTGATTCAGCAAAGGCAGGGGTACACTGTTAAAGACCTGGGCCAATTTCATAACACCCTCCCAGGATCTATGCCCTGATACTTTTGACAAGGAGGGAAAAGTTTTTAAAGATAGTCAAGCAATACCTGATTATCAAAACCAGTGTACTCCCTAATTCCTCTGTGACTTTCAGCTAGTGGATCTCATAGTTAGTAAGTAACATAGTAACATAGTTAGTAAGGCCGAAAAAAGACATTTGTCCATCCAGTTCAGCCTATATTCCATCATAATAAATACCCAGATCTACGTCCTTCTACAGAACCTAATAATTGTATGATACAATATTGTTCTGCTCCAGGAAGACATCCAGGCCTCTCTTGAACCCCTCGACTGAGTTCGCCATCACCACCTCCTCAGGCAAGCAATTCCAGATTCTCACTGCCCTAACAGTAAAGAATCCTCTTCTATGTTGGTGGAAAAACCTTCTCTCCTCCAGACGCAAAGAATGCCCCCTTGTGCCCGTCACCTTCCTTGGTATAAACAGATCCTCAGCGAGATATTTGTATTGTCCCCTTATATACTTATACATGGTTATTAGATCGCCCCTCATTCGTCTTTTTTCTAGACTAAATAATCCTAATTTCGCTAATCTATCTGGGTATTGTAGTTCTCCCATCCCCTTTATTAATTTTGTTGCCCTCCTTTGTACTCTCTCTAGTTCCATTATATCCTTCCTGAGCACCGGTGCCCAAAACTGGACACAGTACTCCATGTGCGGTCTAACTAGGGATTTGTACAGAGGCAGTATAATGCTCTCATCATGTGTATCCAGACCTCTTTTAATGCACCCCATGATCCTGTTTGCCTTGGCAGCTGCTGCCTGGCACTGGCTGCTCCAGGTAAGTTTATCATTAACTAGGATCCCCAAGTCCTTCTCCCTGTCAGATTTACCCAGTGGTTTCCCGTTCAGTGTGTAATGGTGATATTGATTCCCTCTTCCCATGTGTATAACCTTACATTTATCATTGTTAAACCTCATCTGCCACCTTTCAGCCCAAGTTTCCAACTTATCCAGATCCATCTGTAGCAGAATACTATCTTCTCTTGTATTAACTGCTTTACATAGTTTTGTATCATCTGCAAATATCGATATTTTACTGTGTAAACCTTCTACCAGATCATTAATGAATATGTTGAAGAGAACAGGTCCCAATACTGACCCCTGCGGTACCCCACTGGTCACAGCGACCCAGTTAGAGACTATACCATTTATAACCACCCTCTGCTTTCTATCACTAAGCCAGTTACTAACCCATTTACACACATTTTCCCCCAGACCAAGCATTCTCATTTTGTGTACCAACCTCTTGTGCGGCACGGTATCAAACGCTTTGGAAAAATCGAGATATACCACGTCCAATGACTCACCGTGGTCCAGCCTATAGCTTACCTCTTCATAAAAACTGATTAGATTGGTTTGACAGGAGCGATTTCTCATAAACCCATGCTGATATGGAGTTAAACAGTTATTCTCATTGAGATCTCAAAGCTGGACACATGGCATGAGCTGTCCCGCTAAGCCTTTGACGAGTCTGAGAGAGTTTTTAGTGATGCAGGAAGGGTCATATCAGACAGACGCTTTGATCTATCAACAGAAAGTGATGACAGGCTCCCTCTGATAAAAATGAAAATTAAGCCTGGAATAGACCCGAGTTTTTCACACCACCAGATCACAGCAGCACATAGAATGTTTTTAATGTTCAATTTGAATGAGACAAGACAGTTGTTGCCTTCTAGGGTTTAAGAATGACTGGATGACCCTACTTATTATTTTTTTCTGGCTTTGCACTTTATGCCTTTATGAGGGTAAAAGTACCACAACTATACTTTCTTAAATTTCTTATGAGGCACTAGAGTTGGTGCCTTCAAGGGTGTATGGATGACCCTGCTTAAATTTATTGACAGACTTTTCACTCTTTGCAGAGCTTTTATGTATGTAAAAAGTGCCAAAACTGAACTTTCTTAAGTTTTTTTGAGGCACTACAGTTGGTGCCTTTAAGGTTGTATGGATGTCCCTGTTTGTAATTTTTGTGATGCTTTGCAGTTTGTTCATAGCCTTTGTGAGTCTAGGAGTACCACTACATGACAATTTGAACAGAGGGATACACTGTATTAAACATAAGGGAGGGTCTCATGTAAATTCTGAGTCCCTACTTTTTGGCACTTCTTGCTTCCTTCATAAATTACAATGAAATTTCCATTTCTTAATAAAAAATTCAATTTTGGTTTATTTAACCCCTTTCTGACCTCGGGTGGGATAGTACGTCCGAGGTCAGAAGCCCCGGCGGTGAGCCCGCATCAAAGCTGGGACATGTCAGCTGTTTTGAACAGCTGACATGTGCCCGTAATAGGCGCAGGCAGAATCGCGATCTGCCCGCGACTATTAACTAGTTAAATGCCGCTGTCAAATGCAGACAGCGGCATTTAAATACCGCTTCCGGCCGGGCGGCCGGAAATGATCGCATCGCCGACCCCCGTCACATGATCGGAGGTCGGCGATGCTTCTGAATAGTAACCATAGAGGTCCTTGAGACCTCTCTGGTTACTGATTGCCGGTAGCTGCGAGCGCCACCCTGTGGTCGGCGCTCATAGCACACCTGCATTTCTGATACTTAGCAGCGAACATCAGATCGCTGCTATGTAGCAGAGGCGATCTCGCGTTGTGCCTGCTTCTAGCCTCCCATGGAGGCTATTGAAGCATGGCAAAAGTAAATAAAAACGTTAAAAAAATGTGAAAAAAATAAAAAAAATAAGTTTAAATCACCCCCTTTCGCCCCATTCAAAATAAATCAATAAAAAAAAAATCGAACCTACACATATTTGGTATCGCCGCATTCAGAATCACCCGATTTTATCAATAAAAGAAAAGCATTAACCTGATCGTTATACGGTGTAGCGAGTAAAAAAATTCGAAACGCCAGAATTACGTTTTTTTGGTCACCGCGACATTGAATTAAAATGCAATAACAGGCGATCAAAAGAACGTATCTGCACCAAAATGCTATTATTGAAAACGCCAGCTCAGCACGCAAAAAATAAGCCCTCACCCGACCCAAGATCACAAAACATGGAGACGCTACGAGTATCGGAATATGGCGCAATTTTTTTCTTTTTTTTTTTTTAGCAAAGTTTGGAATTTTTTTTCACCACTTAGATAAAAAATAACCTAGTCATGTTAGGTGTCTATGAACTCGTAATGACCTGGAGAATCATAATGGCAGGTCAGTTTTAGCATTTAGTGAACCTAGCAAAAAAGCCAAGCAAAAAATAAGAGTTGGATTGCACTTTTTTTGCAATTTCACCGCACTTGGACTTTTGTTCCCGTTTTCTAGTACACGACATGGTAAAACCAATGATGTCTTTCAAAAGTACAACTCGTCCTGCAAAAAATAAGCTCTCACATGGCCAAATTGATGGAAAAATAAAAAAATTATGGCTCTGGGAAGGAGGGGAGTGAAAAACGAACACGGAAAAATGGAAAATCCCAAGGTCATGAAGGGGTTAAATACCTTTTTTAACCCCTTAATCCCATATGACGTACTATCCCGTCCAGGTGACCTGGTACTTAATTCCCAGTGACAGGATAGTACGTCATATGCGATCGGCCGCGCTCACGGGGGGGAGCGCGGCCGATCGCGGCCGGGTGTCAGCTGCCTATCGCAGCTGACATCCGGCACTATGTGCCAGGAGCGGTCACGGACCGCTCCCGGCACATTAACCCCCGGCACACCGCGATCAAAGATGATCGCGGTGTGCCGACGGTGCAGGGAAGCATCGCGCAGGGAGGGGGCTCCCTGCGGGCTTCCCTGAGACGATCGGTACACGGTGATGTACTCACCCTGTACCGAGCGTCTTCTCCCTGCAGTCCCCGGATCCAAAATGGCCGCCGGGCTGCATCCGGGTCCTGCAGGGAGCACTTCCGGGTCAGGATCAGGCTGCAGCTGCAGCTCTAATCCTGCCCGGCTGTATGTCAGATCACCGATCTAACAGAGTGCTGTGCACACTGTCAGATCAGTGATCTGTGATGTCCCCCCCGGGACAAAGTGAAAAAGTAAAAAAAAAAATTTCCACACTTGTAAAAAAAAAAAAAAAAAAAAAAATTCCTAAATAAAGCAGAAAAAAAAATATTATTCCCATAAATACATTTCTTTACCTAAAAAAAAAAACAAAAAAACAATAAAAGTACACATATTTAGTATCGCCGCGTCCGTAACGACCCGACCTATAAAACTGGCCCACTAGTTAACCCCTTCAGTGAACACCGTAAGAAAAAAAAAAAAAGAGCCAAAAAACAACGCTTTATTATCATAACGCTGAACAAAAAGTGGAATAACACGCGATAAAAAAAGACGGATATAAATAACCATGGTACCTCTGAAAACGTCATCTTGTCCCCCAAAAAACGAGCCACCATATAGCATCATATCCAAAAAAATAAAAAAGTTATAGTCCTCAGAATAAAGCGATGCCAAAATAATTATTTTTTCTATAAAATAGCTTTTATCGTATAAAAGCGCCAAAACATAAAAAAAATGATATAAATGAGGTATCGCTGTAATTGTACTGACCCGAAGAATAAAACTGCTTCATCAATTTTACCAAACGCGGAACGGTATAAACGCCTCCCCCAAAAGAAATTCATGAATAGCTGGTTTTTGGTCATTCTGCCTCACAAAAAATCGGAATAAAAAGCGATCAAAAACTGTCACGTGTCCGAAAATGTAACCGATAAAAACGTCCACTTTTTATTTTTTATTTTCACGGCTCTGCGTTGTAAACTGTAGTGAAACACTTGGGGGTTCAAAGTTTTCACAACACATCTAGATAAGTTCCGTGGGAGGTCTAGTTTCCAATATGAGGTCACTTGTGGGTGGTTTGTACTGTTTGGGTACATCAGGGGCTCTGCAAATGCAACGTGACTCCTGCAGACCAATCCATCTAAGTCTGCATTCCAAATGGCGCTCCTTCCCTTCCGAGCTCTGCCATGCGCCCAAACAGTGGTTCCCCCCCACATATGTGGTATCGGCGTACTCAGGACAAATTGGACAACTTTTGGGGTCCAATTTATTCTGTTACCCTTGTGAAAATACAAAACTGGGGGCTAAAAAATAATTTTTGCGAAAAAAAAAAAAATATATTTTAACGGCTCTGCGTTATAAACTGTAGTGAAACACTTGGGGGTTCAAAGCTCTCAAAACACATCTACATAAGTTCCTTAGGGGGTCTAGTTTCCAAAATGGTGTCACTTGTGGGGGGTTTTAATGTTTAGGCACATCAGGGGCTCTCCAAACCAACATGGCGTTCCATCTTAATTCCAGTCAATTTTGCATTGAAAAGTCAAATGGCGCTCCTTCCCTTTCGAGCTCTGCTATGCACCCAAAAAGTGGTTTACCCCCACATATGGGGTATCGTCGCACTCAGGACTAATTGCACAACAACTTTTGTGGTCTAATTTCTTCTATTACCCTTGGGAAAATAAAAAATTTGGGGCGAAAAAATCATTTTTGTGAAAAAATAAGATTTTTTATTTTTACGGCTCTGCATTATAAACTTCTGTGAAGCACTTGTTGGGTCAAAGTGCTCACCACACATCTAGATAAGTTCCTTAAGGGGTCTACTTTTCAAAATGGTGTCACTTGTGAGGGGTTCCAATGTTTAGGCACATCAGGGGCTCTCCAAACACAACATGGCGTCCCATCTCAATTCCAGTCAATTTTGCATTGAAAAGTCAAATGGCGCTCCTTTCCTTCCGAGCTCTGCCATGCGCCCAAACAGTGGTTTACCCCCACATATGGGGTATCGTCGCACTCAGGACAAATTGCACAACAATTTTTGAGGTCCAATTTCTTCTCTTACTCTTGGGAAAATAAAAAATTGGGGGCGAAAAGATCATTTTTGTGAAAAAATATGATTTTTTATTTTTACGGCTCTGCATTATAAACTTCTGTGAAGCAATTGGTGGGTCAAAGTGGTCACCACACATCTAGATAAGTTCCTTAGGGTGTCTACTTTCCAAAATGGTGTCACTTGTGGGGGGTTTCAATGTTTAGGCACATGAGTGGCTCTCCAAACGCAACATGGCGTCCCATCTCAATTCCAGTCAATTTTGCATTGAAAAGTCAAATGGCGCTCCTTTCCTTCCGAGCTCTGCCATGCGCCCAAACAGGGGTTTACCCCCACATATGGGGTATCGGCGTACTCAGTACAGATTGTACAACAATGTTTGGCATCCATTTTATCCTGTTACCCTTGGTAAAATAAAACAAATTGGAGCTGAAATAAATTTTGTGTGAAAAAAAGTTAAATATTCATTTTTATTTAAACATTCCAAAAATTCCTGTGAGACCCCTGAAGGGTTAATAAACTTCTTGAATGTGGTTTTGAGCACCTTGAGGGGTGCAGTTTTTAGAATGGTGTCACACTTGGGTATTTTCTATCATATAGACCCCTCAAAATGACATCAAATGAGATGTGGTCCCTAAAAAAAAATGGTGTTGTAAAATTGAGAAATTGCTGGTCAACTTTTAACCCTTATAACTCCCTAACAAAAAAAAATGTTGATTCCAAAATTGTGCTGATGTAAAGTAGACATGTGGGAAATGTTACTTATTAAGTATTTTGTGTGACATATCTCTGTGATTTAAGGGCGTAAAAATTTAAAGTTGGAAAATTGCGAAATTTTCTAAATTTTCGCCAAATTTCCGTTTTTTTCACAAACGCAAGTTATATCGAATAAATGTTACCACTAAAATGAAGTACAATATGTCACGAGAAAACAATGTCAGAATCGCCAAGATCCGTTGAAGCGTTCCAGAGTTATAACCTCATAAAGGGACAGTGGTCAGAATTGTAAAAATTGGCCCGGTCATTAACGTGCAAACCACCCTCGGGGCTTAAGGGGTTAAATCCTTTGCCTCTTCACATTTTTTTCCTCTAAATTTAAATTTTTTGTCGATTTTGAATGTTTTATTGTCAGTCTTTAAAGTGGAGTAAAACTGTGACACCATTGTTCACAGAAGCAATCTGGAAGTCAGAGTTGTTTCCAGGGGTGTTCCCCATGCTGTTCTCATTCCATTCAGCACTTTTACATCCATTTCAATATTTTCACCGCCTTCCAGACCTTCTTGTAGGGTCTGCTGGAAAATTATTGGATTTCCCATTGATTCCATTTATACTCATTATTCGAAATGAGCATCCAAGCATTAGAAATTGCTCGGTTTGAGTAACGAACATCCGAGCGTTTTAGTGCTCACTCATCTCTAGATGGTGATTCTTCACAGTAATCTTGCTAAGTTATCAGTAATCATTGCAAGTTCTTACACCACCATCTTTATTACAAACAAAAAATAATCTTGCCCTAGCTAGTGATGTGGAAGGTCTGATGAACCCTTTTTGCCCAGTGGTTGCCGATATGTTGTTTCATGGTCTGACTTTCTCGACCAAAAAGATTAGGTATTCCAGCTTTGGGGAGCCGTGAGTTTGGTATGTGACAGTCATACAATCTATGTGGATGTAATTTTTCAGTTTCAAACATAGAAGAATGATCAGCAAAATTTCAAAATGTTTCTGTTAATCCACTGGATAAAGTGTAGCCTAATTCACAGAAATAGAAATACATCTAGTCCTAAAGAGTTAACTGCAAAATTGTTGCCTTGTGTTGCCCACAATGATGGTGTGACATCACTCAGTGATCAAAGTGGAAACAGGGGGGACAGCTACTTATATGGATGTTATGTAAATTTGCCTTGTGACTTGACTAGACATTTTTTTCTGTTTTGGGTATAAAGTTCTTTGCAGACCTATGTACTCCAATTGTTAAAAACTATAATGAAACCTTATATTTAGTAATACAGGATTTAACTTAACCCCTTTACCTCCAAGGGTGGTTTGCATGTTAATGACAGGGCCAATTTTTGCAAATCTGACCACTGTCCCTTTATGAGGCCATAACTCTGGAACGCTTCAACGGATCCCCGTGATTCTGACAATGTTTTCTAGTGATATATTGTACTTCATGATAGTGGTAAAATTTTCTTGACATTACTTAATTTTATTTGTAAAACAAATTGAAATTTGGTGAAAATTTTGAAAATTTTGCAATTTTTCAACTTTGAATTTTCATGTCCTTAAATCACAGAGATATGTTACACAAAATACTTAATAGGTAACATTTCCCACATGTCTACTTTACATAAGCACAATTTTGGTACCCCCTTTTTTTAGTTAGTGAGTTATAAGAGTTAAAAGTTGACAAGCAATTTCTCATTTTTACAACACCATTTTTCTTTTAGGGACCACATTACATTTGAAGTCACTTTGAGGGGTCTATATGATAGAAAATACCCAAGTGTGACACCATTCTAAAAACGGCATCCCTCAAGATGCTCAAAACCACATTCAAGAAGTTTATTAACCCTTCAGGTGTTTCATAGGAATTTTTGGAATGTATAAAAAAATGAACATTTAACTTTTTTTCACAAAAAAATTACTTCCGATCCAATTTGTTTTATTTTCCCAATGTTAACAAGAGAAATTGGACCCCAAAAGTTGTTGTGCAAATTGTCCTGAGTAGACTTATACCCCGTATGTGTGGGTAAACCACTGCTTGGATGCATGGCAGAGCTCAAAAGGGAAGGAGCGCCATTCGACTTTTAAATGCAAAATTAGCTGGAATTGATATGGGACGCCATGTCTCGTTTGGAGAGCCCCTGATGTGCCTAAACAGTAGAACCCCCCCAAAAGTGACCCCATTTTGGAAAGTATACCCCCCTAAGGAACTTATCTAGATGTGTGGTGAGCACTTTGAACCCTCAAGTGTTTCACTAAAGTTTATAACACAGAGCCTTAAAAAAATAAAAAATCTTTTTTTTCCACAAAAATGATTTTTTTTAGCCCTCAGTTTTATATTTTTCCAAGGGTAACAGGAGAAATTGGACCCCAAAAGTTGTTGTCCAATTTGTCCTGAGTACGCTGATACCTCATACAGTACAGACCAAAAGTTTGGACACACCTTCTCATTTAAAGATTTTTCTGTATTTTCATGACTATGAAAATTGTACATTCACACTGAAGGCATCAAAACTATGAATTAACACATGTGGAATTATATACTTAACAAAAAAGTGTGAAACAACTGAAATTATGTCTTATATTCTAGGTAGTTCAAATTAGCCACCTTTTGCTTTGATGACTGCTTTGCACACTCTTGGCATTCTCTTGATGACCTTCAAGAGGTAGTCACCAGGAATGGTCTTCCAACAATCTATTCAGTAGGACTATCAGCTGTGTATCCACCAGACTTCTGCACAACACAACTAATGGTCCCATCACCATTTATAAGGGAAGAAATCCCACTTATTAAACCTGACAGGGCACACCTGTGAAGTGAAAACCATTCCCGGTTACTACCTCTTGAAGCTCATCAAGAGAATGCCAAGAGTGTACAAAGCAGTCATCAAAGCCAAAGGTCTCTACTTTAAAGAACCTAGAATATAAGACATAATTTCAGTTGTTTCACACTTATTTGTTATGTATATAATTCCACGTGCGTTAATTCATAGTTTTGATGCCTTCAGTGTGAATGTACAATTTTCAAAGTCATGAAAATACAGAAAAATCTTTAAATGAGAATGTATGTCCAAACTTTTGGTCTGTACTGTATGTGGGAGAAAACTACTGTTTGGGGGCATGGCAGAGCTCGGAAAGGAAGAAGTGGCATTTTGGAATGCAGACTTTGATGGAATGGTCTGCAGGCATCACATTACGTTTCCAAAGCCCCTGATGTACCTAAACAGTGGAAAAACCCCAAAAGTGACCCCATTTTGGTAACTAGACCCCCAAGGAACTTGTCTAGATGTGTGTTGAGCACTTTGAACCCCCAAGTGTTTCTCTAAAGTTTATAATGCAGAGCCGTGAAAATAAAAAATCTTTTTTTCCACAAAAAATGATTTTTAGCCCCCAGTTTTGTATTTTCCCATGGGTAACAGGAGAAATTGGACCCCAAAAGTTATTGTCCAACTTGTCCTGAGTATGCTGATACCCCAAATGTGGGAGTAAGCCACTATTTGGGCGCATGGCAGAGCTCGGAAGAGAATGAGCACCGTTTTACTTTTTCATCGCAGAATTGTATGGATTGAGATTGGACGTCATGTTGCGTTTGCAGAGCCCCTGGTGTGCCTAAACAGTGGAAACCTCCCAATTCTAACTGCAACCCTAACTTCAACACACCCCTAAGCCTAATCCCAACCCTAACCAGACCCTTAACACCAACACAATCCCAACCCCAACACACTCCTAACCCTAACCCCAACAAGCCCCTAAACCTAATCCCAACCCTTACCACACTCCTGACACACCCCTAACCCAACCGTAAACGTAATCCAAACCCTCACCCCAACTCTAGCCCCCACCCTAACTTTAGCCCCAATCCTAAATTTAGCCTCAACCCTAACCCTAACTTTAGCCCCAACCTAACCCTAACTTTAGCCCCAACCTTAATTTTAGCCCCAACTCTAACCCTAACTTTAGCCCCAACCTTAACCCTAACTTTAGCCCCAACCCTAACTTTAGCCCCAACCCTAACCCTAATGGGAAAATGGAAGTAAATACGTTTTTTATTTTATTATTTTTCCCTAACTAAGGCAGTGATAATTGGGGGTTTGATTTACCATTTATAGCGGGTTTTTATGTTTGGCAGCTGTCACACACTAAAAGATGCTTTTTACTGCAAAAAATATTTTTTGCTGCTTTACCACATTCTGAGAGCTATAATTTTTCCATATTTTGGTCCACAGAGTCATGTGAGGTCTTGTTTTTCGTGGGACGAGTTGACGTTTTTATTGGTATAATTTTCGGCCACATGCCATTTTTTGATCGCTTTTTATTCCGATTTTTGTTAGGCAGAAAGAACTAAAACCAGCAATTCGTGAATTTCTTTTAGGGGGGCGTTTATACTGTTCCGCCATTGGTAAAATTGATAAAGCAGTTTTATTCTTCGGGTCAGTATGATTACACCAATACCTAATTTTTTTTTTTTTTATGTTTTGGCGCATTTATACAATGAAAACTATTTTACAGAAAAAAATAATTATTTTTGCCTCGTTTTATTCTGAGGGCTATAACTTTTTTATTTTTCCGCTGATGACGTTGTATTGTGGCTCATTTTTTGTGGGACAAGATTACATTTTCGGTGGTACAATGTTTATTTATATCCGGCTTTTTGATCGCGTCTTATTCCACTTTTTGTTCGGCGGTATGATGCTAAAGCATTGTTTTTTTCCTTTTTTTTTTTTCACGGTGTTCACTGACGGGGTTAACTAGTGGGACAGTTTTATAGGTTGGGCCGTTATGGACATGGCGATACTAAATATGTGTGCTTTTATTTATTTTTATTTTTTTAGATAAGGAAATGTATTTGTTGGAGCAATATATATTTTTTTATTATTAATTTAAAATTTTTTATTTACTTATGTAAATATTTATTTTTTTTTAACTTTTTTACTTAATCCCATGGTGGGACATCATGGTATAGTGTCAGATCGCTGATTTGACACTTTGCAAAGCACTGTGTCAGATCAGCGATCTGACAGGCACTGCAGGAGGTTTGCTGTCACCTGCTCCGAGCAGGCGCTTGCAAGCCACCTCCCTGCAGGACCCGGAAGGAGCACCATGGCCATTTTGCATCTGGGGCCTTCAGGGCGGAGAACGGAGGAGACCCTCAGAGCAACGCGATCACATCTCTCAGGGAAGCACGCAGGGATCCCCCTCCCTGCGCGATGCTTCCCTATGCCGCCGGAACGCTGCGATCATGTTTGAAAGTGGTTAAAAAATGCCAGTTTAGAGCTCCCTCAAGAATTCACCAACACCATTTGTAAAACCATTAAATTCTGTCAGGTGAACTTAAATGTAAATTAATACAGAATATACACTGACAAAGTGTAGCCTAAACATTATATTTATCAGGAGCGTGAATTACATGTGAGATGGCTGTTTATTGTGTCAATGACAGCTTTCCTGTATCTTCATTTCTTCAACTAAGACGACACTGACAAAGAAGCTGCTACCGACACAGAATCAGGAAGCAATTAATAATTTTAATTGTAGCTTGAGGGTAAAAAAGTCATGTATCAGGAGCTAAGCAAAATTCATTAATCAGTAAGTGGAGACAGGCTGTGCCTGCAAGATATAGATTTGTATCTTAGATAGAGAAGAGAAAGCCAAGAAGTGGATCATAACAACTGCCGGACAGCAGGACCTGACAACCGTTGCTACAAGCGCCGGTGAACATACCCAAATCCAGTGGACAGCATGCAGAGTAATCAATATTCTCTAAATCATTGCATATAATACTGTACCTATTTTTCAGTTTAATGAATGTTTTTCTGCTTTGTTTGTTTTACTATCTCTCTAACACACACTTAGACTGCCTTGCTGCTCTTGTAAAACCTCACATTAATGCAGACACATTGAACTCACCATGTGTTAAAATGCTTTTCTTCTATTGCTGTTTTTATCCATCTGACAAATTCAGTTTTGCATTATGGAAGAAAAAGCAAAACCGATGTAGGAGCATGCCATTGTAAAACTTTACTCTGGTCGTGTAAAAGAAAGACACAATTTGGAAGATATTTATTTTAGTAGATCTGTACAGTTTGATGGAAAACTTGTTCCTACAGGAAATATGCTGGCACTGTTACTTATAAGTTGGACTCTGCTGACTTGCTGTGTACATGGGGCAGTCAGTTGGTACTGTTTATGAGAGCATCGGCTTTGATAGTGCTATGAATGGGAGAATTTTGAAGATCAGGACTACCTTGGTTATATGTTACTTGTGTACTTTTGTGTACAGTTTGACATTATTTTTGCATTTGTAGGTATGCCACATTTGAGCAAACATCTTTAATCCTCTATTGCTCTATCTCTGACAAAATCCTATACATGCCTCCTACAGATGAAAGTAGATAATTTTTTGTTTGCCATATTTCTACAGATACAGTACAACATAATTATGTTCTCAGCCAGTGCTTAGTTCTAGTAGCAATGGTCTGGATTATACAATCCTTTAGTTATATTGCTAGACATGAGCAACTTATAGATTGCACCAAAAAAAATTGTTGAAGCATAAGTTGGTATATGTGCAAAGTGGAAGAGCCCATTCACACTGTGGCTATTTCACAAACAAAACCCAGGAAGAAAATAAAATGAGCATATACCCTACAGTAAGTAAATACTAATAGTACATGTGGATAACAGGGTATTTAGTTATCACTAGCTTGATTAAAACAGTGTAAAAGCTATCCTACCATGACAAGGTGTGCCCAGTCGGGACGGTCCTGTGTCTAGTATTAAAACCTTACCGTGTGTCAACTGACCTCACTATGAATTAGGGCAAAGCAGGACAGGAGCTCGACTTATTCAAATGCTTGGCCATAGGAAGCTATACACATGAAATGCCAAGCTCAGAAAATGAGGTCATGCGCCTTTTTGTACAAAGTACAAAAAACCTAAAAACATAAAAATGAGCCAGAACAAAAGGTTGAACACATGCAAAGTGTAAGAGCATGTTCACACTGTGGCCATTATACGGACAAAACCCAAGAAGAAAAAAAAATCAGCATATACCATATAGTACATAAATAAATAGTAATAGTGCAAAACAACATAAAAGCCAATCCACTACAACAAGGTGTACCCTGTCGGGACGGTCCTGTGTCTAGTATAAAAACTTTACCGTGTCAATCGACCTCAATGTGAATAAGGGCAGATCAAGACAGAAGTCGGACTACTTCAGACACCTGGCCATAGGAAGCTATAAAGATGAAATGCCCGGTTTAGGAAGGGGGGCCATGGCCCTATTTGTACAAAGTACAGAAAAACTAAAAGAAAACAAAACAAAATGAGCCAAACTTGGTATACTGTACGTGCAAAGTGTAAGAGGCAGAGCAATTTCGCACTGTGGTCATTTCACAGAAAAAACCCAAAAAGAAAACAAAGTGATCATATACTCTATAGTAAGCAAATAGCAATAGTACGTGTAACTAGCATAGGGTACTTAGTTATCACTCTTTTGGTCAAGACAGCAAAAAAACTTGTATTTTCATGTACTGTTGTACTGCTTAATGTACTGCTCATTTTGTTTTCCCTTCGGGTTTTAATATTGATATATTGCTCCTTTGCTTTGAGGCCAAAGTCGCCGCAAAAATATGAAAAAAGTACTACAGTAAATAATAAAATTAAATTTAATTGATTGTAATTCTATCAGTTCAAACATATTAAGGCAAGGGGGAGAATGAGTATCTCAACAGTGCCATCAACATGACTTCATTGAAAAAGCTATTTAAACATAACCTAGAATAAATCCATTTAGTTGATTCAGTTCTGTCAGTTGGCCATGATATTAGTGTAAAAGGAGTAGTGAAATAGGAATTTGCAGATGGCAGAGCTGAATATGACTTCCATAACCTTCAAACTTCATAAATGCACTGTAGCACTATCTTACCAAAACTGTAAACCATTCTTATCTCAATATCATGATTATTAGCTATGAAAAATTGCAAATTCAGTCCTGCTATATCTCAAGATGCTGTTTTTACTCAATGCTGATACATCTAGCCAGAATTTTTAGTAAGTAGAGGCAGCAGTTTCATAGATTTACTTGATATTCGAGTACCGTGCTTTGTAGCTGAAATTTCATACAGCAGAAAATTTCCTATATAAAATGCTACTATCGTCTGGTGTTGTCTGGTATAAAACCAACTTCTTTTCAAGCAGATGCACAGGTTAAGGGACTTCGTGGTTGCGTTTATGGGTCTTCATATTAAAGGCAATTAGAAGCTGAGTGTTAAATAGTTTTGTTTTCAAAGCAGCATATATGACAAGCTGACTGCATGGCAGTTGTGGATCTGTATAATGCCATATAATAAAATGTGTGAATCAGGACCATGGACAGCAAGTCTCTCCAATCTGTAACTAGGCTTTGCTGGATGCTAATTAGTGAACACTTAATAAAAATCTAAAAAAAAATGTTTAGCGTTTACAAAACAGACCAAATGCTAATTTTTTTTCCCCTGGAAATATCATAACAAATTATCTGTTGTATTCACAAATTGCTATTAATGCAGCAATAATTTATATAATTTATAGAACACTAATTGCATTTACATATATTGAAATATTTACTATGAAATGTATGGGCCTATTGGACGCAGTCCTATTCGCTAATGGGATTAAAGAGGTTGCCTCATTAAAACAAATCATTATTTTATACCCAAATAGGAGTTAACTAAGGGGTGTTCTCTGTCCTGGACTGGCATTTCTTGGCCAGAAGGGAGGATGTTACGAAGAGCCTCTCTTGGTCTGGAAGATGTATCTTTCACAGCATTACACAGAATGGGCACTGTATAATTCTACATTTTTTCTGTAGTAGCACTAAATGAAAATAATACACTTATGGACAAGTTTAACCAAAGCTAATAGCTGATTGAAAGGGTTACAACAGGGGGATACCTTGTATTCAGCTCATTGTAAAAGAATCCTAACAAGTAAAGAATGTGCAAAGTGGATTGCCATTTTACAATGAATGGGAAACAGTCTTAGGTGAAATTACAAAAATGTTTTTTTTGCCAAATGGTTATATAACCCCTTCCCGACCCATGACGCCACGTAGGCGTCATGAAAGTCGGTGCCAATCCGACCCATGACGCCTATGCGGCGTCATGGAAAGATCGCGTCCCTGCAGGCCGGGTGAAAGGGTTAACTCCCATTTCACCCGATCTGCAGGGACAGGGGGAGTGGTAGTTTAGCCCAGGGGGGGTGGCTTCACCCCCTCGTGGCTACGATCGCTCTGATTGGCAGTTTCACTTTCAACAGCCAATCAGAGCGATTTGTAATATTTCACCTATTATAACGGGTGAAATATTACAATCCAGCCATGGCCGATGCTGAAATATCATCGGCCATGGCTGGAAATACTAATGTGCCCCCACCCCACCCCACCGATCGCCCCCGCAGCCCCCCGATCTGGCCGGTACACTGCTCCGGCTCCCCTCCGTCCAGTGCTCCGCTCCCCCCCGTGCTCTTGTCCGCTCCCCCCGTGCTCCAATCACCCCCCCCGTGCTCCAATCACCCCCCCCTGCACTCTGATCCACCCCCCCCCGGTGCTCCATTCCACCCCCCCGTGCTCCATTCCAGCCCCCTCATGCTCCATTCCAGCCCCCCGTGCTCCGTTCCACCCCTCCTGCGCTCCGATTCCCCCCCGTGCTCCGATCCCCACCCCCTGTGCTCCGATCCCCCCCCCCCCCGTGGTCCCCCCAACCCCATCATACTTACCGATCCAGCCGGGGTCCTGTCCGTCTTCTCCCTGGGCGCCGCCATCTTCCAAAATGGCGGGCGCATGTGCAGTGCGCCCGCCGAATCTGCCGGCCGGCAGATTCGTTCCAAAGTGCATTTTGATCACTGAGATAGATTATATCTCAGTGATCAAAATAGAAAAAATAATAAATGACCCCCCCCCCTTTGTCACCCCCATAGGTAGGGACAATAAAAAAATAAAGAAATTTTTTTTTCCACTAATGTTAGGGGTAGGGTTAGGGGTAGGGTTAGGGGTAGGGTTTGGGGTAGGGTTAGGGCTAGGGTTAGGGCTAGGGGTAGGGTTAGGGGTAGGGGTAGGGGTAGGGTTAGGGTTAGGGCTAAGGGTAGGGTTAGGGTTAGGGCTAGGGTTAGGGTTTCGGTATGTGCACACGTATTCTGGTCCTCTGCGGATTTTTCCGCTGCGGATTTGATAAATCCGCAGTGCTAAACCGCTGCGGATTTATGGCGGATTTACCGCGTTTTTTTCTGCGCATTTCACTGCGGTTTTACAACTGCGATTTTCTATTGGAGCAGTTGTAAAACCGCTGCGGAATCCGCACAAAAGAAGTGACATGCTGCGGAATGTAAACCGCTGCGTTTCCGTGCAGTTTTTCCGCAGCATGTGTACAGCGATTTTTGTTTCCCATAGGTTTACATTGAACTGTAAACTCATGGGAAACTGCTGCGGATCCGCAGCGTTTTCCGCAGCGTGTGCACATACCTTTAGAATTAGGCTATGTGCACACGGTGCGGATTTGGCTGCGGATTCGCAGCAGTGTTCCATCAGGTTTACAGTACCATGTAAACATATGAAAAACCAAATCCGCTGTGCCTATGGTGCGGAAAATACCGCGCGGAAACGCTGCGTTGTATTTTCCGCAGCATGTCAATTCTTTGTGCGGATTCCGCAGCGTTTTACACCTGTTCCTCAATAGGAATCCGCAGGTGAAATCCGCACAAAAAACACTGGAAATCCGCGGAAAATCCGCAGGTAAAACGCAGTGCCTTTTACCCGCGGATTTTTCAAAAATGGTGCGGAAATATCTCACACGAATCCGCAACGGGGCACATAGCCTTAGGGTTAGGGTTGGAATTAGGGTTGTGGTTAGGGTTAGGGGTGTGTTGGGGTTAGGGGTGTGTTGCGGTTAGGGTTGTGATTAGGGTTATGGCTACAGTTGGGATTAGAGTTAGGGGTGTGTTGGGGTTAGTGTTGGAGGTAGAATTGAGGGGTTACCACTGTTTAGGCACATCAGGGGTCTCCAAACGCAACATGGCGCCACCATTGATTCCAGCCAATCTCGTATTCAAAAAGTCAAATGGTGCTCCCTCACTTCCGAGCCCCGACGTGTGCCCAAACAGTGGTTTACCCCCACATATGGGGTACCAGCATACTCAGGACAAACTGCGCAACAATTACTGGGGTCCAATTTCTCCTGTTACCCTTGTGAATCTAAAAAAATGCTTGCTAAAACATAATTTTTGAGGAAAGAAAAATGATTTTTTATTTTCACGGCTCTGCATTATAAACTTCTATGAAGCGCTTGGGGGTTCAAAGTGCTCACCACACATCTAGATAAGTTCCTTTTGGGGTCTAGTTTCCAAAATGGGGTCACTTGTGGGGGGTTTCTACTGTTAAGCCACATCAGGGGCTCTGCAAACGCAACGTGACGCCCACAGAGCATTCCATCAAAGTCTGCATTTCAAAACGTCACTACTTCACTTCCGAGCCCCGGCATGTGCCCAAACAGTGATTTACCCCCACATATGGGGTATCAGCGTACTCAGGAGAAACTGGACAACAACTTTTGGGGTCAAATTTCTCTTGTTACCCTTGGGAAAATAAAAAATTGCAGGCTAAAAGATCATTTTTGAGAAAATAATTTTTTTTTTTTATTTTCATGGCTCTGCGTTATAAACTTCTGTGAAGCACTTGGGGGTTCAAAGTCCTCACCACACATCTAGATTAGTTCCTTTGGGGGTCTAGTTTCCAAAATGGTGTCATTTCTGGGGGATCTCCAATGTTTAGGCACACAGGGGCTCTCCAAACGTGACATGGTGTCCGCTAATAATTGGAGCTAATTTTCCATTTAAAAAGCCAAATGGCGTGCCATCCCTTCCGAGCCCTGCCGTGCGCCCAAACAGTGCTTTACCCCCACATATGGGGTATCAGCATACTCAGGACAAACTGGACAACAATATTTGGGGTCCAATTTCTCCTGTAACCCTTGGGAAAATAAAAAATTCTGGGCTAAATAATTATTTTTGAGGAAAGAAAACGTATTTATTATTTTCACGGCTCTGCATTATAAACTTCTATGAAGCGCTTGGGGGTTCAAAGTGCTCACCACACATCTAGATAAGTTCCTTTTGGGGTCTAGTTTCCAAAATGGGGTCACTTGTGGGGGGTTTCTACTGTTAAGCCACATCAGGGGCTCTGCAAACGCAACGTGACGCCCACAGAGCATTCCATCAAAGTCTGCATTTCAAAACGTCACTACTTCACTTCCGAGCCTCGGCATGTGCCCAAACAGTGGTTTACCCCCACATATGGGGTATCAGCGTACTCAGGAGAAACTGGACAACAACTTTTGGGGTCCAATTTCTTCTGTAACCCTTGGGAAAATAAAAAATTCTGGGCTAAATAATTATTTTTGAGGAAAGAAAACGTATTTATTATTTTCACGGCTCTGCATTATAAACTTCTATGAAGCACTTGGGGGTTCAAAGTGCTCACCACACATCTAGATAAGTTCCTTTGGGGGTCTAGTTTCCAAAATGGGGTCACTTGTGGGGGGTTTCTACTGTTAAGCCACATCAGGGGCTCTGCAAACGCAACGTGACGCCCACAGAGCATTCCATCAAAGTCTGCATTTCAAAACGTCACTACTTCACTTCCGAGCCCCGGCATGTGCCCAAACAGTGATTTACCCCCACATATGGGGTATCAGCGTACTCAGGACAAACTGGACAACAATATTTGGGGTCCAATTTCTCCTATTATCCTTGGCAAAATAGGAAATTCCAGGCTAAAAATCATTTTTGAGGAAAGAAAAATTATTTTTTATTTTCATGGCTCTGCGTTATAAACTTCTGTGAAGCACCTGGGGGTTTAAAGTGCTCAATATGCATCTAGATAAGTTCCTTGGGGGGTCTAGTTTCCAAAGTGGGGTCACTTGTGGGGGAGCTCCAATGTTTAGGCACACAGGGGCTCTCCAAACGCGACATGGTGTCCGCTAACAATTGGAGCTAATTTTCCATTCAAAAAGTCAAATGGCGCGCCTTCCCTTCCGAGCCCTGCCGAGTGCCCAAACAGTGGTTTACCCCCACATATAAGGTATCGGCGTACTCGGGAGAAATTGCCCAACAAATTTTATGATCCATTTTATCCTACTGCCCATGTGAAAATGAAAAAATTGAGGCGAAAATAATTTTTTTGTGAAAAAAAAGTACTTTTTCATTTTTACAGATCAATTTGTGAAGCACCTGAGGGTTTAAAGTGCTCACTAGGCATCTAAATAAGTTCCTTGGGGGGTCTAGTTTCCAAAATGGGGTCACTTGTGGGGGAGCGCCAATGTTTAGGCACACAGGAGCTATCTAAACGCGACATGGTGTCCGCTAACGATGGAAATAATTTTTCATTCAAAAAGTCAAATGGCGCTCCTTCCCTTCCGAGCCTTACCATGTGCCCAAACAGTGGTTTACCCCCACATGTGAGGTATTGGTGTACTCAGGAGAAATTGCCCAACACATTTTAGGATCCATTTTATCCTGTTGCCCATGTGAAAATGAAAAAATTGAGGCTAAAAGAATTTTTTTGTGAAAAAAAAGTACTTTTTCATTTTTACGGATCAATTTGTGAAGCACCTGGGGGTTCAAAGTGCTCACTATGCATCTAGATAAGTTCCTTGGGATGTCTAGTTTCCAAAATGGGGTCACTTGTGGGGGAGCTCCAATTTTTAGGCACACGGGGGCTTTCCAAACGTGACATGGTGTCCGCTAAAGAGTGGAGCCAATTTTTGATTCAAAAAGTCAAATGGCGCTCCTTCCCTTCCAAGCCCTGCTGTGCGCCCAAACAGTGGTTTACCCCAACATATGAGGTATCATTGTACTCAGGACAAATTGGACAACAACTTTCATGGTTCAGTTTCTCCTTTTACCATTGGGAAAATAAAAAAATTGTTGCTAAAAGATAATTTTTGTGACTAAAAAGTTAAATGTTCATTTTTTCCTTCCATGTTGCTTCTGCTGCTGTGAAGCACCTGAAGGGTTAATAAACTTCTTGAATGTGGTTTTGAGTACCTTGAGGGGTGCAGTTTTTAGAATGGTGTCACTTTTGGGTATTTTCAGCCATATAGACCCCTCAAACTGACTTCAAATGTGAGGTGGTCCCTAAAAAAAATGGTTTTGTAAATTTCGTTGTAAAAATGACAAATCGCTGGTCAAATTTTAACCCTTATAACTTCCTAGCAAAAAAAAATTTTGTTTCCAAAATTGTGCTGATGTAAAGTAAACATGTGGGAAATGTTATTTATTAACTATTTTGTGTCACATATCTCTCTGGTTTAACAGAATAAAAATACAAAATGTGAAAATTGCAAAATTTTCAAAATTTTCGCCAAATTTCCGTTTTTATCACAAATAAACGCAGAATTTATTGACCTAAATTTACCACTAACATGAAGCCCAATATGTCACGAAAAAACAATCTCAGAACCGCTAGGATCCGTTGAAGCGTTCCTGAGTTATTACCTCATAAAGGGACACTGGTCAGAATTGCAAAAAACGGCAAGGTCTTTAAGGTCAAAATAGGCTGGGTCATGAAGGGGTTAAATCACAATTCTACCTAAAATAATTTATACCAACAATGTAAAGATTTAAAATAATTTTGTTGATATTGATCTTCTGAAGAGCAGTTTTTCTGGAAAACTGATACTTAACCCATTTACCACATGTGTCGTACTAGTACTGCGCATGTCGTGTCTCCCCATTTGATAGAGGCTCCGGCGGTGAGCCCACATCTTTCCCAGCACATGTCAGCTGTTTTGAACAGCTGACATGTGTCTGGAAAAGCAGTGGATGGAATCGCGATCCACCCGCAGTTGTTAATTAGTTAAATGCCACTGTGAAACTGACAGCGGCATTTAAAGCGTGCTTCCGACAATCGCGCCGGAAATCCTCTCATCCATGGTGACCCCGTCACGTGATCGCAGGGCACCAATGGGTAAGCATGACAACCAGAGATCTCCTGCAGACCTCTATGGTTGTCACTGCCGGATTGCCCAGTGGTCAGCGCTCATAGCACGTGAGCAATTCTGCTACATGCAGACGATCTAATCATGTATGTAGCAGAGCTGATCAGGTTACGTCAGCTTCTATTGAAGAATGCCAAAAGTAAAAAAAAAATGCTTTTAAAAATATTTTAAAAATTTAAGAAATATAAATGTTCAAATCACCCCCCTTTTGCCCAATTCAAAATAAATCAAAAAATCAAACATACACATATTTGGTGTCATTACATTCAGAATCGTCCAATATATAAAAAAAATTAACCTGATGATCACTAAATGGTGTAACGAAAAGAAATTCAAAACACCAGAATTACATTTTTTGGTGGCCACAACATTGAATTAAAATGCAGTAGCGGGTGATAAAAAGATCGTGTCTGCACCAAAATGGTATCATTAAAAACATCAGCTCAGCACACAAAGAATAAGCCCTCAACCAACCCGAGATCACGAAAAATAGAGACGCTACGGGTCTCGGAAAATGACGCAATTTTTTTAGTTTTTTCAATAAATTTTTTTTTTTTTTTCATCACTTAAATAAAAAAGAACGTAGACGTGTTTGGTGTCTATGAACTCGTAATGACCTGGAGAATCATAATTGCACTTATTTTTTTGCAATTTAACTGCATTTTGAATTTTTTCCCCATTTATGAGGACACGATATGGTAAAACCAATGGTGTCGTTCAAAAGTAAAACTTGTCCCTCAAAAAAAACCAAAGCCCTCACATGGCCATATTGATGGAGAAATAAAAAAGTTATGGCTCTGGGCAGAAGGGGAGCGAAAAACAGAAACAAAAAATGAGCTCCATCATGAAGGGTTTGATACATATTTTGCTAACATTTCCAATGAGTTGAGCTGAATGATCACTAGGTGGGAAAAGGTAAATGTTATGATTTTTGCCTACAGTCTTTCTGACTTGAGTCATGCTATCATAGTAAACTGTGTAGTTTTCACTGACACTTGGCTTGATATGTGGTGTCTGGCCCATGTCATCCCTTTGTATATTGTTTTGGTTAGGTTGCTTTCTTTGCTTGATTTCTAGCTTTATTCTCCAATAATGCTTGTGTCTGCTCCCTGTCAATGGTGTATGCAACTTGGTTCCCATGTGAATATGAAAATAATGGTCTACGCTAAGAAACGTGTCCTAGGGCTTCATCTATAGCTATAATGACACCAGATCACTTGTTACGCATGCTACTCTGAGCAGTGTATGTGGCGTAAACATGATACAATGACTTGCAGCATCATTGAATTCAGGTATATGTCAATAACGGAGCATTCATAACTTTTTCAGGACACATCACATAGTATAAAAAAACCTGAAGGCATCACTGTCTTCAGCTAAAATCTGTGTTTATGTGGCTACAGTCAAATATAGCGTGAATATGGAGAGTGAAACCATCACGGTTACACAGTCACATTAATCTTTGGATCACATTTATTAATGGAGAAATTTTCAAACATATAGTTTCCTTTATAAATAGTGTAAAGTACAGTAAAAACCTTTTGAAATACATTGAATTACTTGCAATTACCCTGGGTTGCAGCTTTTAGAATAGTAGAGAGCTGATTCTCTCTAAATTTACTGTGCACTTAGAACTTGCTCTGGCATTATTGTAGTTTTTACATAACTGTTATGGATTTGTCTGATAATAAGCCAATTACACAAGTGAATACAGTTAAGCAAAATCTGTAACTCAGGACCAGGACAGTATGACCAATGCATGTATCACATTACTATATATATATTAAAACTTACGCGAGAGTAAGGTAAGTGATGGGTATTGGATATCTATTTTCCTTTAAAAAAGACATACATCTAAAAGTGCTAAAGACTACCACATCACTATAAGCTTGATTTGGATGACCAACCTGATTATTGTGACCTGCCCTAGAACTCCTGGAAGATTACACTATCAATCGTGTATTACTTTTCATAGTACTTCATCTCCTGAATTATGTGAACCAACATTTTTGCAAATTGCAGTTCGACAAGATTATATTTCAAATGGTTGAGTCTTGCTGACACTAGAGATAGTAGAATCCTTTTGCCATCTTCTAGAAGCAGTGTTTCAAATTTATTGACATTTTATATAATCATTTTATAGGATCTACAGAGGATACAACTGAACATGCGCTCATCTCCACTAAACAGTTAAAAATGTCCTTTATTTAAGACACTTGACAGTGGGAATTTTAGGGGTTTCCTTGCAGAGAATGCTTTTTGTCAAGCAGCTGTGATTAATACCAGCCATAGCTGGAACCTCGCACATTTCTGTAGCTCTAGCTGAGCTACATTGAAAGCTCAGCAGGCCACACCTGGCACCTAATTCTTCATTGAACATAGCTTCTGTGCTTTATTGCAATTGTGATACTGATGTAGACTTTATTTCTATAATAAAATGCTGTATCATTTAAAGAAATACTGTCATTTTTTTAAAAGCTATATTTGTTTAACTGCAAGCTATACCCTAAATGTGCACATTTTTAGAATATGACCAAATAATTATTTTGATATCACTCTGATTTCTGTGGTGGTGAGAGGCATATGTGCTTAATTGTTTTTTATATATGCATTATAGTCACAAAGATGACTTGACGGTAATGCTCAGATGAAGGCTGTCATGAAGCCTCTGAACGTGGTAGCTTAGAAGATCTCTACAGGCTAAAGGTTAGAGGAGCAGGTAAAAATAGAATGGTCAGGAAGCTGCATAAATAGCAAGAAGTCCTACACAGGAGCAAAAAAGTCAGGTAGAAGGATAGTTAGAATATGGGTGGGGGTCAATAATTAGGGAAAGCAGTAGAAAACCAAGAGGTGACATCACATGTGAAACCAGATTTGGCAACTGATGATGAAAGGTCAAGGGATAAGCACTTACTGAAGGGAGCTAATTAGACAAGTTAGGAGTTAACTCCAAGCACCCTGTCTAGATGTCTCCACTAGTACCAAAATAACCATCAAAACTAGGGTTGAGCGAAACGGATCGGTCATTTTCATAAATCGGCGACTTTTAGGCAAAGTCGGGTTTCATGAAACCCGAATCGATCCTACAGTGGGATCGGCCATGCGGTACACGATCAGAGCGCCAAAGTCGCGTTTCATATGACGCTGTCACCGCCGTTTTTCATCCAATGAAGGAGGACGCAGAGTGTGGGCAGCATGATGACAAAGGTCTCGGTCCCCACCATCTTTGAGAAGGGCATGGCAGTGATTTGCTTGCTGTCTGTGGCGTCACAGGGGGTATAAAGGGGCGTGCACGCCGACCGCCATCTTACTACTTCCGATCTGAGCATAGGGAGAGGTTGCTGCAGTTAGTCAGAAGCAGGGACAGAGTTAGGGAGGAAATATAAACCCCCAAACCGCTTGTGCTGGAGCGATTTTCACACCCCACATATAATGACTGTGAGTTAAGATGAAAAGACAAACGTAGAGATGAAATAGATTTAGCAAAGTGAGGCCTGACTTTCTGAACAGAGCGAGGATAGGAAAGGTAACTTTGCGGTCAACACAAAACCCTACAAAAACTACGCAAAGGGGGCAAAAAGACCCTCCGTACCGAACTAACGGCACGGAGGTACACCCTCTGCGTCCCAGAGCTTCCAGCAAGCAAGAAAAAACAAATAGACAAGCTGGACAGAAAAAACAGCAAACAAAATAGCAAAGCGGAACTTAGCTATGCAGAGCAGCAGGCCACAGGAACGATCCAGGAGGAAACAGGTCCAATACTAGAACATTGACTGGAGGCCAGGATCAAAGCACTAGGTGGAGTTAAATAGAGCAGCACCTAACGACTTCACCACATCACCTGAGGAAGGAAACTCAGAAGCCGCAGTACCACTCTCCTCCACCAACGGAAGCTCACAGAGAGAATCAGCCGAAGTACCACTTGTGACCACAGGAGGGAGCTCTGCCACAGAATTCACAACACCTTTCTGCCACGTTCATAGTTTACTGTTATACCACTGGGCCAGAGTTGTGCTTCTGTATCTCCCCCCCAAAAAAAAAGGGAGATTAAAATTTGCACACAGTGTATATTCTGCTGTACTGCTAGTGTGTCGTATATATCAGGCAGCCACTTTCTGCCACGTTCATAGTTTACTGTTATACCACTGGGCCAGAGTTGTGGTTCTGTGTCTCCCCCCCAAAAAAAGGGAGATTAAAATTCGCACACACTGTGTATTCTGCTGTACTGCTTGTGTGTCATATATATCAGGCAGCCACTTTCTGGCACGTTCATAGTTTACTGTTATACCACTGGGCCAGAGTTGTGGTTCTGTGTCTCCCCTCAAAAAAAAGGAGAGATTAAAATTCGCGCACAGTGTATATTCTGCTGTACTGCTAGTGTGTCGTATATATCAGGCAGCCACTTTCTGCCACGTTCATAGTTTACTGTTATACCACTGGGCCAGAGTTGTGCTTCTGTGTCTCCCCCCCAAAAAAAGGGAGATTAAAATTCGCACACAGTGTATATTCTTCTGTACTGCTAGTGTGTCATATATATCAGGCAGCCACTTTCTGGCACGTTCATAGTTTACTGTTATACCACTGGGCCAGAGTTGTGCTTCTGTGTCTCCCCCCCAAAAAAAGGGAGATTAAAATTCGCACACAGTGTATATTCTGCTGTACTGCTAGTGTGTTGTATATATCAGGCAGACACTTTCTTCCACGTTCATAGTGTTGTGTTATCCCACAGGGCCAGAGTTGTGCTTCTGTGTCTCCCCCCCAAAAATGGAGATTCAAATTCTCACACAGTGTATATTCAGCTGTACTGTTGGTGCGTCGTATATCAGGCAGACACTTTCTTCCTCGTTCATAGTGTTGTGTTATCTCACAGGGCCAGAGTTAGGGTTCAGTGTCTCCCCCCCAAAAATGGAGATTCAAATTCTCACACAGTGTATATTCAGCTGTACTGCTAGTGCGTCGTATATCAGGCAGACACTTTCTTCCACGTTCATAATGTTGTGTTATACCACAGGGCCAGAGTTGGGGTTCTGTGTCTCCCCCCAAAAGCAAGTCATCTTTCAGGCAAGCTACGTGCCAGCAGGGGAAGATGGGGCAAAAGAATGTGAAATCCATGATTGGTTAATTTAAATGAAGGTTAGATCATCAACATTTTTGGTAGCCAGACGTGTCCTTTTTTCGGTCAGTATTGAACCAGCAGCACTGAACTCTCTTTCTGAAAGCACACTGACAGCAGGGCAATCGAGGTTCTGTAATCCATATTCTGGCAATTCAGGCCAGGTGTCTAGTTTAGATGCCCAGTAATCAAAGGGGAATGACCTGAGAGGGAGAACATCGATAAGGGCGGAAAAGTAGTTTGTAATCATACTGCTCAAATGCTGTCTCCTGTCACTTTGAATGGATGCAGCTGTCCCTGTCGTGTCAGCGGTCATTGCGAAATCATTCCACAACCTTGTCGTAAAACCCCTCTGTCCAACGCCACTTCGGATTTCTGCCCCTCTAGCACCTCTGCCATGTTGCCCCCTGCAGCTCGTGTGAGAACCATCACCGGCGCTGTGTGCTGGGAATGCCTGAACCAAACGGTTGCTGGTTTGGTAGCCAATATTTGACCTAGGTTCTCATGTGGCATGATATTTTGCAGTTTTCCTTTATATCTTGTATCCAGGAGGCAGGCCAACCGGTTGTCGTCATCGGTCATCATTTTAAAAATGCGGGGGTCCCTTTTTAGGATACGCAAGGCATACTCGGCCATGTGGGCCAATGTTCCAGGTGTGAATTAACTGTTTCTGCTGGGTTGAGGCCCATTTTCTTGCAAATCAACATCACAAGTGTCCCGCAATAAACCTGTATCAGATCTTGAAATGCCACCAGTTTCTATTGCCACCTGAGAATCATCCTCCTCCCATACATATTCATCCCCATCCTCCTCCTCCTCATCCTCTTCGTCTGCCAATTCGTCCTGTACAGTTCCCTGAGCAGACAATGGCTGACTGTCATCAAGGCTTCCCTCCTCCTCGGCTGCAGACGCCTGCTCCTTAATGTGTGTCAAACTTTGCATCAGCAGACGCATAAGTGGGATGATGGCGTCGACCACTGCACACCAGACAACTCCATGTCTGCCATCCAAGTGCCTGCCCGTGTATCCTCCCACAAATTTATAACAGCACACCTATGTTCGCACAGCCTCTGAATCATGTGCAGTGTGGAGTTCCACCTTGTTGCAACGTCGATTATTAGGCGGTGCTGGGGAAGATTCAGCGATCGCTGATGGTTCAGCATACGGCTGGAATGTATGGGCACCCGGCGGATGTGCGAGCAAAGTCTTCGCACCTTCAGGAGCAGGGCTGGTAACTTTGGATAATTTTTGAGGAAGCCCTGCACCACCAGGTTAAAGGTGTGAGCCAGGCAAGGTATGTGTTTCAGTTCTGAAAGGGCTATGGCAGCCATAAAATTCCTTCCGTTATCACTGAATACCTTGCCTGCCTCAAGATGTACACTGCCCAGCCATGACTGAGTTTGTTGCTGCAAGTACTCCACCAGTACTTCCGCGGTGTGTCTGTTGTCGCCCAATCACTTCATTTGCAACACAGCCTGCTGACACTTACCACTAGCTGTTCGATAATGGGACACCCCATGTGCAACACTGGCAGCTGCGGATGGAGTGGTAGAGCGACTGCGCTCTGTGCACGAGCTTTCGCTTCTGGAGGAGGAGGAGGAGTTGCGAACGCCGTATGCCAACTTTTTCCTGAGACTGTGGGATAGGCTGAACTGTCGCACTATGGCTGCCCCCTGTGGACCCTGCATCCTACATATTAACCCAGTGCGCCGTGATGGACACGTAACGTCCCCGGCCATGCCTACTGGTCCATGCATCTGTTGTGAGATGCACCTTTCCACTGACTGATTGCCTCAAGGCATGGACAATGCGGTCTTTGACATGCTGGTGGAGGGCTGGGATGGCTTTTCTTGCAAATAAATGTCGACTGGGTAGGTCATAGCGTGGTACTGCGTGGGCCATCAGGTCTTTGAAAGCTTCGCTTTCAACCAAACGGTAGGGCATCATCTGTAATGAGATTAGTATAGCAATGTGGGCATTCAAATCCTGTGTACGCGGATGAGAGGATGAGTACTTTCTTTTCCTACGAGAGTCTCTTGTAGGGTGAGCTGGACTGGAGAGCTGCATATGGCGGAACTAGCGGTGGTGGTGGTGGTGGACATGGCGGATTGAGAGAGAGTTTATGTTTGGCAACAACAAGAATACCATAACAGAGTCTTTCCTACCAATAACCTTGTGATTCCCTGACTGCTTTGGCCTTACGACGATACCTCCACATATGCTGCTGGTGGTGTCCTAACCAGTGGGCTTACAGTGAGGGAAGCAATGTAGCATTGCTGACTACCTTCACTCCGAGCTGGTGAACCAACGGTACGGGACGTTTCGTAGTTAGTCCAGGCTTGCAAGTGCATGGTGGTTAAATGTCTAAGCATGCACGTTGTATTTAAATTTTGAAGATTCTTCTCTCTGCTAAAGGTCTTGGAGCATTTCTTACAGATAACTTTTGACTGATCATTCTGATCTTGGTGAAAAAATTGCTACGCTACACTCTTCCTACTATTGAAAACCTTTTCAGGCATTGTGCACTGTTCTACTTTCACCAAATAACCACGCTCTCCTAACACTGATTTTGTTTTTCGCAAACATTTTTGGCCTGATACGGGCCTGCCAGATGACAGCTGTTGCAATGTAGATGGCTGATGCGGATCATCCTCCTCCGCTTCTGAGCTAGTGGCAGCGGCACCCTCTTCCCCCAATGGCTGCCAATCTGGGTCAACAACTGGGTCATCTATCACCTCCTCCTCAATGTCAAGTGCACCTTCCTCAGTGTCACCATGTAAGGTGCTATAGCGTTCGGGACAGGGCACCATAGTCTCATCACGGTCACATTCTGGCTCAGTAAACTGCGAGGGCAATGTAGTGATCACACTCAATGGAACAGCATCACAATCTAGCTGTGGCTGTGCATCAGTGCACTCCATGTCCTATTCTTCTTGTAATTGGCAGTGTACAATTTCCCTTTCGAACCCAGGCATGGTATGTGTAAAGAGCTTCATGGAGTAACCTGTGGTGTCGCCTGCTGCATCCTTCACTTTTGGTATGGGAGAAGGACACAAGGAAACGTCTTTTTCCTGACCGGGAGCATCCACTGATGACTGGCTGCTCTTACATTTAGAACTTTGGCAAGAGGAGGCGAATGAGCTAGAGGGTCAGCAAGGAAAGACAACACTTTTTCCTGCTTCTCCGGCTTTAAAAGCTGTTTTCCTACTCCCAGGTAAGGGAGCCTTCGAGGCCTTGTGTAGCCTGACGATGACGCAGGCTGAACACCTCCAGCCTTAGGTGCTACTGTGCTTTTGCCACTACCATGAGATGCAACACCACCAGCACCATCAGTACCAGCTGGCAACCCTCGCCCACGGCCTCTTCCACCAGACTTCCTCATTTTTGGGGGGGAGACACTGAACCACAACTCATATTACACCGTCGTAATATGAGGGGCCCTGTGCCAGTACCGCCGCCCACGAAAGAGTGTTCCCCCCCCCCCAGATTGAACTGTGCTCTACCACTTGCAATACTACCTCTCCTAGCTCCACCACTGTGTAGTCTGTGCGGGTAAAACCTGAAATGGCACTGCCAATACGAATTATTTGAAATGATAGATGATAGTTAAAATATACAGGGGCCCTGGACTCCATTTAATACTTTGCGCCTACTACCACTGTCTTTATTATTTGGGAGTAATAACGGTGTCTGCCGCTGCATCTTTTTTTCCTTCACTGAACAAAGCTGAACTTCAACTGTTGTCCCGTTTCAAATATTAAACTGCATTTGCCCTATTTGTTGTGTTGGGGCCTACTAATGGTGTCTGCCGCTCCTTGGTGTTCTCCTGGTTTATTTTTCTTGCGCTTCAATCTTCAGGCTTTCGTTTAAATATTTTTTATATTAAACTGCATTTGGCCTACCTGTTGGGTTGGGCCAAGTAACATTGTCTGCTGCGGCCTCTTGTTTTCCTCTACTAAACAAAGCTGAGCTTGAAGCTTCAGGCTTTTGGCCTGTAACAACAATATGAAACTACATTTGGCCTTGTTCTTGGTTTGGGCCTAGTAACATTGTCTGCTGCTGCCTCTTGTTTTCCTCTACTACACAAAGCTGAGCTTCAATCTTCAGGCTTTCGGCCTATATTTAGAATATGAAACTGCATTTGGCCTACTTGTTTGGTTGGGCCTACTAACGGTGTCTGCCACTGATTGTTGTTCTCCTCCACTGAACAAGCCAATGCCGCCTGTTCACTCCTGTTACCAAATTTTAACAGCTTTTAGCCTACTTTTTTTTATTTTGGGCCTATATCTGTGTTTCCTCCTCATTCCTGCCCATTGCCCAGCAACTGCTAGATGAGTCTGCTGGTACATTGACACAGACCACTTCATTCCCCTTGCACTCTACACAGCCTGAATCTGACCCTGCTGAAACTCAGGTTCCCCTTCCCGCAAACTATACCACCTTACATGGGGACAAAGAGGAAGGTGCAGATGAAAGTGCAGGTTCCTTCAACAGGTGGGGGGGCATACTCATTGGCGACGTCACTGGCACAGGGCCCCTCATAGTACGCAAAAGTGTCTCTGCCGGTGGGAGGCGCCCTCGCCGTAAATCACAACGCCATACTTTGAGGGGCCCTGTGCCAGTGGCAATGCGAACGAGTGTGCCCCCTGTTATGACCTGGTGGTTAGGAGCACCCGGAATGACCTGATAGTTAAACCTCACACAGGACGAGCTCTGGGATGTTGGAGCTCTGCTGACCGCAAGCCCTAATCCTATCACACACAATAGAAATAGCCGTGGAGCGCTCCTGACCAGACCTAGGCGCCTCGTCACAGCCTAAGAACTATCTAGCCCTAGAGATAGAAAAATAAGCCTACCTTGCCTCAGAGAAATTCCCCAAAGGTAAAGGAAGCCCCTCACATATATTGACTGTGAGTAAAGATGAAAGTCACAAGCGCAGAAATGAAACAGGTTTCAGCAAAGGGAGGCCAGACTTACTAAATAGACAGAGGATAGGAAAGGTAACTTTGTGATCAGCACAAAAACCTACAAAAGACCACGCAGAGTGTGCAAAAAGACCTCTGCACCGACTCACGGTGCGGAGGGGCCACTCTGCATCCCAGAGCTTCCAGCTAGCAAGACAAAATCATGAAAACCAGCTGGACAAGAAAACAATGAACAAATAATGACTATCAGGAACTTAGCTTCTGCAGGAGAAGGCAGGTCACCAGAGAGATCCAGGAGCGAACTGAACCAATGCAAAAACATTGACAGCTGGCATGGAGTAACGATCTGAGAGGAGTTAAATAGAGCAGTCAACCAAAGGATAAACCACGTCACCTGTGTAAGGAACCTCAGAAGCAGCAGCTTCACTCACAGCCACCAGAGGGAGCCCATAGATAGAACTCGCCGAAGTACCATTCACGACCACAGGAGGGAGTTCAACAACAGAATTCACAACAGTACCCCCCCTTCAGGAGGGGTCACCGAACCCTCACCAGAGCCTCCAGGCTGATCAGGATGAGCCAAATGAAACGCACGAACTAGATCGGCAGCATGAACATCAGAGGCAAAAACCCAGGAATTATCTTCCTGACCATAACCCTTCCACTTGACCAGGTACTGGAGTTTCCATCTCGAAACACGAGAATCCAAAATCTTCTCCACCACATACTCCAACTCCCCCTCGACCAACACCGGGGCAGGAGGATCAACGGAGGGAACCATAGGCACCACGTATCTCCGCATCAACGACCTATGGAACACATTATGGATGGCAAAAGAAGCTGGAAGATCCAAACGAAATGACACAGGATTAAGAACTTCAGAAATCTTATATGGTCCAATGAAACGAGGCTTAAACTTAGGAGAGGAAACCTTCATAGGAACGTGACGAGATGACAACCAAACCAAATCCCCAAGACGAAGTCGGGGACCAACACAATGCCGGCGGTTAGCAAAACATTGAGCCTTCTCCTGGGACAATGTCAAATTGTCCACCACATGAGTCCGAATCTGCTGCAACCTGTCCACCACCGCATCCACACCAGGACAGTCCGAAGGCTCAACCTGCCCTGAAGAGAAACGAGGATGGAAACCAGAATTACAGAAAAAAGGAGAAACTAAAGTAGCCGAGCTGGCCCGATTATTAAGGGCGAACTCAGCCAAAGGCAAGAAAGACACCCAATCATCCTGATCAGCAGAAACAAAGCATCTCAGATATGTCTCCAAAGTCTGATTAGTTCGTTCGGTTTGGCCATTAGTCTGAGGATGGAAAGCCGAAGAAAAAGACAAATCAATGCCCATCTTAGCTCAAAAGGACCGCCAAAACCTCAAAACAAACTGGGAACCTCTGTCCGAGACGATGTTCTCTGGAATGCCATGCAAACGAACCACATGCTGGAAAAACAATGGCACCAAATCAGAGGAGGAAGGCAGTTTAGATAAGGGTACCAAATGGACCATCTTAGAGAAGCGATCACAAACCACCCAAATGACCAACATCTTTTGAGAAACAGGGAGATCATAAATAAAATCCATGGAAATATGCGTCCAGGGCCTCTTCGGGATCGGCAAGGGCAAAAGCAACCCACTGGCACGAGAACAGCAGGGCTTAGCCCGAGCACAAATCCCACAGGACTGCACAAAAGAACGCACATCCCGTGACAAAGTAGGCCACCAAAAGGATCTAGCCACCAAATCTCTGGTACCAAAGATTCCAGGATGACCAGCCAATACTGAACAATGAATCTCTGAGATAACTCTACTAGTCCATCTATCAGGGACAAACAGTTTCTCCGTAGGACAACGGTCAGGTCTATCAGCCTGAAACTTTTGCAGCACACGCCGCAAATCAGGGGAAATGGCAGAGAAAATTACCCCTTCTTTAAGAATACCCGCCGGCTCCGGAACACCCGGAGAGTCAGGCACAAAACTCCTTGACAGGGCGTCAGCCTTCACATTCTTAGATCCCGGAAGGTATGAAACCACAAAATCAAAACGGGAGAAAAAGAGCGACCATCGAGCCTGTCTAGGATTCAACCGTTTGGCAGACTCGAGATAAGTCAAATTCTTGTGATCCGTCAAGACCACCACACGATGTTTAGCTCCTTCAAGCCAATGTCGCCACTCCTCGAATGCCCACTTCATGGCCAACAATTCCCGATTGCCCACATCATAATTGCGCTCAGCAGGCGAGAATTTTCTAGAAAAGAAGGCACAGGGTTTCATCACCGAGCCATCAGAACTTCTTTGCGACAAAACAGCCCCTGCTCCAACTTCAGAAGCATCAACCTCCACCTGAAAAGGGAGCGAAACATCTGGCTGGCACAACACAGGGGCAGAAGCAAAATGACGCTTCAACTCCTGAAAAGCCTCTACAGCTGCAGAGGACCAATTAACCACATCAGCACCTTTCTTGGTCAAATCAGTCAACGGCTTAGCAACACTGGAAAAGTTAGCGATGAAGCGACGATAAAAATTAGAAAATCCCAGGAACTTCTGCAAGCTCTTCACAGATGTCGGCTGAGTCCAATCGTAAATGGCCTGAACTTTAACAGGGTCCATCTCGATAGTAGAAGGGGAAAAAATGAAACCCAAAAATGAAACCTTCTGAACTCCAAAGAGACACTTTGACCCCTTCACAATCAAGGAATTCGCACAAAGGACCTGGAACACCATTCTGACCTGCTTCACATGAGATTCCCAATCATCCGAAAAGACCAAAATGTCATCCAAATATACAATCATGAATCTATCCAGGTACTCTCGGAAGATGTCATGCATAAAGGACTGAAACACAGATGGAGCATTAGAAAGCCCAAATGGCATAACCAGGTACTCAAAATGGCCCTCGGGAGTATTGAATGCCGTCTTCCATTCATCACCCTGTTTAATTCGCACAAGAATATACGCACCACGAAGATCTATCTTGGTGAACCAACTAGCCCCCTTAATCCGAGCAAATAAATCAGACAGCAGATGCAAAGGATACTGAAATTTGACTGTGATCTTATTAAGAAGGCGGTAATCAATACAAGGTCTCAAAGAACCATCCTTCTTGGCCACAAAAAAGAACCCTGCTCCCAATGGTGACGACGACGGACGAATATGACCCTTCTCCAAGGATTCCTTTATATAACTCCGCATAGCGGCGTGCTCTGGCACAGATAAATTAAACAGACGGCCCTTAGGAAAATTACTACCAGGAATCAAATGAATAGCACAGTCGCAATCCCTATGAGGAGGTAGGGCACCAGATTTGGGCTCTTCAAATACATCCCGGTAATCTGATAAAAACTCAAGGACTTCAGAAGGAGTGGAAGGTGAAATTGAGAGCAATGGAACATCACCATGTACCCCCTGACAACCCCAGCTGGACACAGATATAGATTTCCAATCCAACACTGGATTATGGACCTGTAGCCATGGCAACCCCAAAACGACCACATCATGCAGATTATGCAACACCAAAAAGCGAATATCCTCCTGATGTGCAGGAGCCATGCACATGGTCAATTGAGTCCAGTACTGAGGCTTATTCTTGGCCAAAGGCGTAGCATCAATTCCTCTCAATGGAATAGGATACTGCAAGGGCTCCAAGAAAAAACCACAGCGCCTGGCAAACTCCAAGTCCATCAAATTCAGGGCAGCGCCTGAATCCACAAATGCCATTACAGAATAGGATGACAGAGAGCAAATCAGAGTAACGGACAAAAGAAATTTAGACTGTACCGTACCAATGGTGGCAGACCTAGCGAACCGCTTAGTGCGCTTAGGACAATCGGAGATGGCATGAGTGGATTCACCACAGTAAAAACACAGCCCATTCCGACGTCTGTGTTCTTGCCTTTCAGCTCTGGTCAAAGTCCTATCACACTGCATAGGCTCAGGCCTATGCTCAGAGAATACCGCCAGATGGTGCACAGCTTTGCGCTCACGCATACGCCGATCGATCTGAATGGCCAAAGACATAGACTCATTCAGACCAGCAGGCGTGGGAAATCCCACCATGGCATCCTTAAGGGCTTCAGAAAGACCCTTTCTGAAAATTGCCGCCAGGGCACATTCATTCCACTGAGTAAGCACAGACCACTTTCTAAACTTCTGACAGTACACCTCCGCTTCATCCTGACCCTGACACAAAGCCAGCAAGATTTTCTCTGCCTGATCCACTGAATTTGGTTCATCATAAAGCAATCCAAACGCCAGAAAAAACGCATCAACATCACGCAAGGGAAAATGCCCAGTCTTGAGGGTCACCACGCAACAAAGAAATAATGATTTTTACCTGTTGAACGGGGTCACCAGAGGAGCGGGGTTTCAAAGCTAGAAACAGTTTACAATTATTTTTGAAATTCAAGAACCTAGATCTATCCCCAGAAAATAAGTCAGGAATAGGAATTTTAGGTTCTAACATAGGATTCTGAACCACAAAATCTTGAATGTTTTGTACCCTTGCAGAGAGAGGACTGACCTTGAATGTCCATATCTACACCTGTGTCCTGAACCACCCAAAGGTCTAGGGGAAAAGAAAGACAAAACACAGTGCAAAGAAAAAAAAATGGTCTCAGAAGTTCTCCTATCCCTCTATTGAGATGCATTAATACTTTGGGCCAGCTGTACTGTTATGACCTGGTGGTTAGGAGCACCCGGAATGACCTGATAGTTAAACCTCATACAGGACGAGCTCTGGGATGTGGGAGCTCTGCTGACCGCAAGCCCTAATCCTATCACACACACTAGAAATAGCCGTGGAGCGCTCCTGACCAGACCTAGGTGCCTCGTCACAGCCTAAGAACTATCTAGCCCTAGAGATAGAAAAATAAGCCTACCTTGCCTCAGAGAAATTCCCCAAAGGTAAAGGAAGCACACAACATATATTGACTGTGAGTAAAGATGAAAGTCACAACCACAGAAATGAAACAGGTTTCAGCAAAGGGAGGCCAGACTTACTAAATAGACAGAGGATAGGAAAGGTAACTTTGCGATCAGCACAAAAACCTACAAAAGAACACGCAGAGTGTGCAAAAAGACCTCCGCACGGACTCACGCTCTGCATCCCAGAGCTTCCAGCTAGCAAGACAAAATCATGAAAACCAGCTGGACAAGAAGACAATGAACAAATAATGACTATCAGGAACTTAGCTTCTGCAGGAGAAGGCAGGTCACCAGAGAGATCCAGGAGCGAACTGAACCAATGCAAAAACATTGACAGCTGGCATGGAGTAACGATCTGAGAGGAGTTAAATAGAGCAGTCAACCAAAGGATAAACCACGTCACCTGTGTAAGGAACCTCAGAAGCAGCAGCTTCACTCACAGCCACCAGAGGGAGCCCATAGATAGAACTCGCCGAAGTACCATTCACGACCACAGGAGGGAGTTCGACAACAGAATTCACAACAGCCCCCCCTGCTTGCTCAAGATCACAGCACTTGCAAAGTTGAAATAATTACCTCTCCCTGCTCCACTGCCGTGACGTATTCCACATTTCCTGGGCCCAAGAAAAAATTGAGCCAGCCCTCCCCCCCCCCCATAACTTTAACCAAATGACCCCCAATTTTCAATACCTAACTATTATTGTAAGGTTAATTAAGATTGACAAGCTTAGGTAACAAGAATTGATGTTTTTGACATTAAAATGGGCTCTGTAGGTGTTTTTCTGTCCTCCACTCACTGCCGACTTTTATTCCCCATTGACTTGCATTGGGTTTCGTGTTTCAGTCGGCCCCCCGACTTTTCGCAATGATCGGCCGATTTCACCCGACCTGACTTTTGACAAAGTCGGGTTTCGCGAAACCCGACTCGATCCTGAAAAAGTAAAAGTCGCTCAACCCTAATCAAAACTTCTGTACTGTTGTCCAGAGGCACCTGAAACAAAGATGCCATGACTAAAGCTAAAATAGAGAAAATAAGTATAGAACTAAATGCAATAAATTCAAAGTTTTTGTTATATTTTGTAATATTAAAAACAAACACAAAAACAAACAGATGAAGGTAAGTATCTTTAGCCATAGGGATAACAATGCTGGTGCACCTTGCTGCTTAAAAACACTTGCAACAGGCTATTTCCAGTTTCCCAAACTCTCTCAAAATGGCAGCAATCCAGTATCTATACTCAGTTTCTCTCAGTTTTGAGTGATTTCTGATCCTGTTGGCCAAAAAATGGCGTGTCTGAGAATTTCGATGCTGTAAAAACTTGAACATATTATTGCAAGAGAGCTTGGCTGAGTAGATTACACAAGAAGGAAAACACACAGCAAGTCAGCAGGATCTAGGAGCAACATGGCAGATGTGACAACCTACATGGTGAGCTGCAGCATGTGCTACATGTTCACAGATCGACCAGAAGAAGAATCAAATTTCACCTGTCAGAAGTGTAGACTAGTGGCCCTTTTAGAAGAAAAGGTGCGGGGTCTGGAAGAAAGAATAGCAACTTTGAAACTCATCAAAGAGAATGAAGACTTTCTAGACAGAACAGAAGCATCTCTACTGGTCACAGAAGGTGAAAAAAGTGTCAGAGAACCTCCAAAAGCAGATGAGTGGAAGCATGTGACCAAAAGAAGCAAGAAGACCATGGAGAAATCACCAACCACACAACTAAAGAACCGATATCAAATCTTTGTAGAGGATGAAGATGGCACACCTAAGGATGAAGCAATACCAGCAAGCAAAAAAGAAAAGGGCACACAGCAACAAGTGACAGCAAAAAGTACAGCCAAGAAGCAACGAAGAGTGGTGGTGGTGGGAGACTCACTACTGAGAGGCACAGAAGCAGCCATCTGCAGACCGGACATAACTGCAAGAGAAGTATGCTGCCTTCCAGGTGCGATGATCAAGGATGTGACCGATAGGATACCAAAGCTCTTTAGTAGGGTTGAGCGAAACGGGTCGTTCATTTTCAAAAGTCGCCGACTTTTGGCAAAGTCGGGTTTCATGAAACCCGATCCGACCCCTGTGCGGGGTCGGCAATGCGGTACGCGACTTTCACGCCAAAGTCGCGTTTCAATGACGCGAAAAGCGCCATTTCTCAGCCAATGAAGGTAAACGCAGAGTGTGGGCAGCGTGATGACATAGGTCCTGGTCCCCACCATCTTAGAGAAGGGCATTGCAGTGATTGGCTTGCTGTCCGTGGCGTCACAGGGGCTATAAAGGGGCGTTCCCGCCGACCGCCATGTTACTGCTGCTGATCTGAGCTTAGGGAGAGGTTCATGCCGCTTTGTCAGAAGCAGGGATAGCGTTAGGCAGGGTCCATTAACCACCAAACCGCTTGTGCTGTAGCGATTTCCACAGCCCAACACCACCTTCGGTGTGCAGGGACAGTGGAAGCTACATTGTTTCTTTTTTTCCTCAGCGCTGTAGCTCATTGGGCTGCCCTAGAAGGCTCCCTGATAGCTGCATTGCTGTGTGTACGCCGCTGTGCAAACCAACTGCTTTTTTTCAAAGCACAAATCCTCTTGTTCCTTCCTTTCTGCACAGCTATCTTGTGTTTGTCCACACTTTTTATTTAATTTGTGCATCAGTCCACTCCTTATTGCTGCCTGCCATACCTGGCTGAGATTACTGCAGGGAGATAGTAATTGAAGGACACTCCCTGTTTTTTTTTTTTTTTTTTTTGTGTGGGAGATTAAGATTGGCATTTCTGCTAGAGTGCCATCCCTGTCTGTGTCATCTCTCACTCAGTGGGCCATAGAAAGCCTATTTATTTTTTTGCTTGATTTGGGTTCTAAAATCTACCTGAAAAAATCACTACATCAATCAGTGGGAGAAAACTATTGGCCTCAGGGCTTGTGTGCCACTCCTTACTCCTGTGTGTGCCATCTCTCACTCAGTGGGCCATAGAAAGCCTATTAATTTTTTTGCTTGATTTGGGTTCTAAATTCTACCTGAAAAAATCAATAAATCAATCAGTGGGAGATTAATATTGGCCTTTGGGCTTGTGTGCCAGTCCTAAGCGTGCCATCTCTCTCTCTCAGATAGTGGGCCATAGAAAGCCTATTTATTATTTTTTTTATTGGGTTTATAAATTTTCCCTGAAAAAAAAAAAAAAAGTGGGAGATTAATATTGGCCTCTGGGCTTGTGTGCCAGTCCTGAGCGTGCCATCTCTCTCACAAATAGTGGGCCATAGACAGCCTATTTATTTTTTTGGTTGATTTGGTTTCTAAATTCTACCTGAAAAAATCACTAAATCAATCAGTGGGAGATAAATATTGGCCTCTGGGCTTGTGTGCCACTCCTGACTCCTGTGTGCGTCATCTCTCACTCAGTGGGCCCTAGAAAGCCTATTTTTTGTTTTATTTGTTTTCTAAATTCTCCCTGAAAAAATCATTTTATTTTATTTGGTTTCTAAATTATTCCTGAAAAAATCATTTTTTCTGTATTTTTTTTTTCTAAAGTCTCCCTGAAAAAAAAGAAAAAAAATCAAATCAGTGGGAGATTAATATTGCCCTTTCTGCTTGTGTGCCAGTCTTGACTCCTGGGAGTGCCATCTCTCTCTCTCCAATTGTGGGCCATAGAAAGCCTATTAATTTTTTTGCTTGATTTGGGTTCCAAAATCTACCTGAAAAAATCACTAAATCAATCAGTGGGAGATAAATATTGGCCTCTGGGCTTGTGTGCCACTCCTGACTCCTGTGTGCGTCCTCTCTCACTCAGTGGGCCATAGAAAGCCTATTTTTTTTTATTTGTTTTCTAAATTCTCCCTGAAAAATTCATTTTTTTTTATTTTTTTTTCCTAAAGTCTCCCTTTTAAAAAAAAAAAAAACCAAATCAGTGGGAGATTAATATTTACATTTGCGCTTCAGTGACAGTCCTGCGTGTGTGGCATCTCTCTAATTTGTTGCCACCAACAACAGAGTGTGTAACATTGTGCCTGATTTTCGTTGTGGTCTCACCCACCTGTAAAGGCGTAGCTAAATCATACTGAAGTTATAGCTCACCGTGTAAGTTGTGTGACAGCAACAAATACCGTTAGTTTGGTAACATTTTTAAAACAATGAGGAAGTCTGGTGGAAGAGGTCGTGGCCGGGGGCGCTCATTGTCAGCTGGTAATGAGGGTCGTGGTAGTGGTGGAGCATCAGGTGGTCGTGGGAAAAAAAATATTGCACCTAAATCTGGAGCTGTGGAGCCAGGTTCGTCGTCTGGCTACACAAGGCCTCGAACGCTCCCTTTTCTGGGAGTAGGAAAACCACTTTTAAAGCCGGAGCAGCAAGAGCAAGTTTTGGCTTATCTTGCTGACTCAGCCTCTAGCTCTTTTGCCTCCTCTCGTGAAACTGGTAAAAGTAAAAGCAGCGCGTCGTTAGTGGATGTTCACGGTCAGGGACAAGTCGCTTCCTTGTCCTCTTCAGCAAAAACAACAACAGAGAAGAATGCAGCAGGCGACACAACGGGTTACTCCATGGAGCTCTTTACACATACCGTCCCTGGCTTAGAAAGTGAAGCAGTTAACAGTCCATGCCCATTACAAGTTGAATCTGACATGGAGTGCACTGATGCACAGCCACAGCCAGACTACTATGCTGGTCCTTTGACTCAGACCACAACATTGCCCTCGCAGGGTGCTGATCAAGAATCAGACCCTGATGAGACTATGTTGCCCCATCACGAACGCTATACCACCGACCGACACGGTGACACAGACGAAGTTGCACACGAGCTACAAGAAGAGGTAATAGATGACCCAGTTCTTGACCCCGATTGGCAGCCATTGGGGGAACAGGGTGCAGGCGGCAGCAGTTCTGAAGCGGAGGAGGAGGGGCCGCAGCAGGCATCAACATCGCAACAGGTTCCATCTGCCGGGCCCGTATCTTGCCCAAAACGCGTGGCAAAGTCAAAACCTGTTGGAGGACAGCGTGGCCATCCGGTTAAAGCTCAGACTGCAATGCCTGAAAAGGTATCCGATGCTAGAAAGAGTGCAGTCTGGCATTTTTTTAAACAACATCCAATTGATCAGCGCAAAGTCATCTGTCAAAAATGTTCAACTACCTTAAGCAGAGGGCAGAATCTGAAAAGTCTCAATACAAGTTGCATGCATAGACATTTAACCACCATGCATTTGCAAGCTTGGACTAACTACCAAACGTCCCTTAAGGTTGTAGCACCCTCGGCCAATGAAGCTAGTCATCAACGCAACATCCCTTCCGGCAGTGTAGGGCCACCATTTTCTGCACCACCTGCAGTATCTGTGCAGGTTTCTTTGCCAGGCCAAAGCAGTCAGGGTCAGGGAATCACCAGTTTCGTAGTAGGAAACACTGCATCTAGGGCACCGGCGGCAACAATACCATCTCCCACCATCTCTCAGTCTGCCATGTCCACCGGCACCCCCGCTAGTTCCACGATCTCCAGCTCTCCAGTCCAGCTCACCCTACATGAGACTATGGTTAGAAAAAGGAAGTACTTAGCCTCGCATCCGCGTACACAGGGTTTGAACGCCCACATAGCTAGACTAATCTCGTTAGAGATGATGCCCTACCGGTTAGTTGAAAGCGAAGCTTTCAAAGCCCTGATGGACTACGCTGTACCACGCTACGAGCTACCCAGTCGACACTTTTTTTCCAGAAAAGCCATCCCAGCCCTCCACCAGCATGTTAAAGAGCGCATCGTCCATGCACTCAGGCAATCTGTGAGCACAAAGGTGCACCTGACAACAGATGCATGGACCAGTAGGCATGGCCAGGGACGTTACGTGTCCATCACGGCACACTGGGTAAATGTGGTGGATGCAGGGTCCACAGGGGACAGCAAGTTTGGGACAGTTCTGCCTAGCCCACGGTCTAGGAAACAGTTGGCTGTAGCCGTTCGCACCCCCTCCTCCTCGTCCTCCTGCAGAAGCGAGACCTCGTCCACAGACCGCAGTCGCACAACCACTCCATCCGCAGCTGCCACTGTTGCACACCAGGTCTCCCATTATGGGGCAGCTACTGGCAAACGTCAGCAGGCTGTATTGGCTATGAAGTGTTTGGGTGACAACAGACACACCGCTGAAGTTCTGTCCGAGTTCTTGCAGAAAGAAACGCAGTCGTGGCTGGGCACTGTAGATCTTGAGGCAGGCAAGGTAGTGAGTGATAACGGAAGGAATTTCATGGCTGCCATCTCCCTTTCCCAACTGAAACACATTCCTTGCCTGGCTCACACCTTAAACCTGGTGGTGCAGTGCTTCCTGAAAAGTTATCCGGGGTTATCCGACCTGCTCCTCAAAGTGCGTGGACTTTGCTCACATATCCGCCGTTCACCTGTACACTCCAGCCGTATGCAGACCTATCAGCGTTCTTTGAACCTTCCCCAGCATCGCCTAATCATAGACGTTGCAACAAGGTGGAACTCAACACTGCACATGCTTCAGAGACTGTGTGAACAGAGGCGGGCTGTTATGTTTTTGTGGGAGGATACACATACACGGGCAGGCAGTAGGATGGCAGACATGGAGTTGTCAGGTGTGCAGTGGTCGAAGATTCAAGACATGTGTCAAGTCCTTCAGTGTTTTGAGGAATGCACACGGCTGGTTAGTGCAGACAACGCCATAATAAGCATGAGCATCCCCCTAATGCGTCTGCTGATGCAAAGTTTGACGCACATAAAGGATCAGGCGTCTGCAGCTGAGGAAGAGGAAAGCCTTGATGACAGTCAGCCATTGTCTGGCCAGGGCAGTGTACAGGACGAGGTAGCGGGCGAACAGGAGGAGGAGGACGAGGAGGATGATGGGGATGATTATATTTTTAATGAGGAAGCTTTTCAGGGGCCAGTGGAAATTGTTGGCGCGGCAAGGCCGGGTTCTGGTTTTTGGAGGGACACAAGTGACGTGGATTTGCCTGAAACTGCCCCTCAACCAAGCACAACCACAGATTTGAGAACTGGAACTTTGGGCCACATGGCGGATTATGCCTTACGTATCCTCAAAAGGGACACATGCATAACAAAGATGAACGATGACGATTACTGGTTGGCCTGCCTCCTTGATCCTCGCTATAAAGGCAAATTGCAAAATATAATGCCACATGAGAACTTGGAACTAATATTAGCAACCAAACAATCAACTCTTGTTGACCGTTTGCTTCTGGCATTCCCTGCACACAGCGCCCGTGATCGTTCTCACACGAGCTGCAGGGGCTAGCAGACCAGAGGTGTTAGAGGGGCAGAAATCAGAAGTGGCGTTGGCCAGAGGGGTTTTCTGACCAGGTTGTGGAGTGATTTTGCTATGACCGCAGACAGGACAGGTACTGCAGCATCAATTCAAAGTGACAGGAGACAACATTTGTCCAGTATGGTTACTAACTATTTTTCATCCCTTATCGACGTTCTCCCTCAACCGTCATTCCCATTTGATTACTGGGCATCAAAATTAGACACCTGGCCAGAATTGGCAGAATATGCATTGCAGGAGCTTGCTTGCCCGGCAGCTAGTGTCCTATCAGAAAGAGTATTCAGTGCTGCAGGTTCAATACTAACAGAAAAAAGGACTCGTCTGGCTACCCAAAATGTAGATGATCTAACCTTCATTAAAATGAACCACAACTGGATTTCGAAATCTTTTGCCCCACCTTGCCCGGCTGACACCTAGCTTTCCTATGTAAAGGTCTTGCCTGTGGACTATTCTGAACGACTTTTCCAATCTCGTAATTTGCAGCACCTGATTGTCCAGCATCCGACATGTTAACACCTCCCTAAATGGCCAAAGTCCCCACACGGGGCCGTGGTATCGCCACTTGGCGCCAGCACCCGTGAGAGTACTGTTTGTCTGAAGAGGTGGGTGTGCCCGCTTTTGGTCGACGGCACTGCCACTAGGTCCCTCATAGTACAATAAAGTGTCTGGCGGTGGTGGTGCGCACCCAAAGTCAGACACACCGTTGTAATATGAGGGGCCCTGGGCCTGTACCGCCGGCCACAAGACAGTCCCCCCCCCCAGCTCTAACAGTGCTCTACCACTTGCAAAATTTTCTCTCACAGCTCCACCAATGTTTAGTCTATGCGCTGACATCCTTCAATGCCTGGCACTGTCAATACCATTGTATTGACATTTTTCTTATGTTAGGCCTTCGAAGCCTGTCTGCGGTCACTCCTTCCACTAGGCCTCCACTGACCTGTCTACTGCTGCCCGTGTTCCCCTGGAACCAATTTTAAATTGCCTACAGCCAGCCCAATTTATTATGTTAGGCCTTCGAAGCCTGTCTGCGGCCCGTTCTTTCCACTACTACTACACTGACCAGGCCACTGCTGCCCGTGTTCCCCTGGAACCAATTTTAAATTGCCTACAGCCAGCCCAATTTATTATGTTAGGCCTTCGAAGCCTGTCTGCGGTCCCTCCTTCCACTAGGCCTCCACTGACCTGTCTACTGCTGCCTGTGTACCCCTTGAACCAACATCAGAAAATATAAAAATAAGTATTTTGCTTATAAAAAAGAAAATACTGGAGAGTAGAGTTGAGCGACCTTGACCTTTTTAGAGTCGAGCCGGGTTTTGCGAAACCCGACTATGTCCAAAGTCGGGTCGAGTGAAATCGGCCGATTATGACGTAAAGTCGGGATCGACCGAAACACGAAACCCAATGCAAGTCAATGGGGCAGCATAGTCGGCAGTGAGTGGGGGCCAGGAAAACACCTAGAGTGCCCATTTTAATGTCAAAACCATCCATTCTTCTTAATGAAGCTTGTCAAGCGTAATTTACCTTATAATAATTGGAAGGCATTTGAAATTGGGGGTCATTTGGCTAAAGTTGTGGGGGGTAGGGCTGGTTCAAGTAATTAGTGGGCCCAGGAAATCTGGACCACGTCACGGCAGTGGAGCAGGGAGAGGTAAGTATTTCAACTTTGCAAGTGCTGTGAACCTGAGCAAGCAGGGGGGGCCCACTCGTTGGCATTGGCACTGGCACAGGGCCCCTCAAAGTACAGCGGTGTGTTTGCACGGCGGGGGCGCCTCCCACCGGCAGCAACACTTTTGCGTACTATGAGAGGCCCTGTGCCAGTGACGTCGCCAACTAGTATTCCTCCCCCCACCTGATGAAGGAACCTGCACTTTCATCTGCACCTTCCTCTTTGTCCCCGTGTAAGGTGGTATGGTATGCGGGAAGAGCAACCTGACTTTCAGCAGGGTCACAATGTTGTTGTGTAGCGTGCACGGGGAATGTTGCGTTATGGGTCAATGTACCAGCAGACTCATCTATCACTGGCTGGGCAATGGGCACGATGAAGTGGAAACACAGATATAGGCCCAAAGAAGAAAGTGGGCTAAATGCAGTTCAAAATTGGTAACACAGGAATAACCAGGGGGCATTGCAGTGGAGGACAACTGGAATGAGAGGCTGACACAGAGAGTAGGGCCAAATCAGTAAGTAGTCGAAATGCAGTTCAAAATTGGCAACCGTAGTAAACAGGCGGCACAGCTTTGTTCAGTGGAGGAGAACAGCAAGGAGTGGCAGACACCGATAGTAGGCCCCAACCCAACTAGTAGGCCAAATGCAGTCTAACATTAACAACTACTTAACGAGAGGCTGAAAATGGTATTTCAGGACAGGAAACCAGGAGAACAGCAAGGAGTGGCAGACACCGATAGTAGGCCCCAAACCAACTAGTACGCCAAATGCAGTTGTTCCATTTAACCACAATTTAATGAGAGCCTGAAGATAGAAGCTCAGGAAAGGCAACCTGGGGAACACCTTGGAGTGTAACACACCATCTCTCTCCACCCCATACCCATTTTGTAGGCCTAATGCTGTGTACTTTTCTACAACTACTAAACGAGAGTCGGAAGACCGAAGCAATGGCAAGGAAACCTGGGGAACACCTTGGAGTGTAACACACCATCTCTCTCCACCCCATACCCAATTTGTAGGCCTAATGCAGCCTACTTTCCGACACCTACTAAACGAGAGCATGAAGATCGAAGCTCAGGAAAGGCAACCTGGGGAACACCTTGGAGTGTAACACACCATCTCTCTCCACCCCATACCCATTTTGTAGGCCTAATGCTGTGTACTTTTCTACAACTACTAAACGAGAGTCGGAAGACCGAAGCAATGGCAAGGAAACCTGGGGAACACCTTGGAGTGTAACACACCATCTCTCTCCACCCCATACCCAATTTGTAGGCCTAATGCAGCCTACTTTCCGACACCTACTAAACGAGAGCATGAAGATCGAAGCTCAGGAAAGGCAACCTGGTGAAAACCTTGGAGTGTAACACAACCTGTCTCTACACCCCATACACAATTAGTAGGCCTAATGCAGCGTAGTTTCCAACAGCTACTAAACGAGAGCCGGAAGATCGAAGCTCAGGAAAGGCAACCTGGGGAACACCTTGGAGTGTAACACAACCTCTCTCTACACCACGGAAGGGCTGATTCTTAGGAAGGAAGGCTGTTGTAAATAAGCATTGCGCGTCCGAGGGTGATTATATTCTTATTCGGTATCTACTCACCCTCGGACGCGCCATGCTTCTTGATTTGTAATTAATGTTTATTTGCAATGTGCTTTTGACTTACTCAATTATTTTTTTAATTATTGATTTTATTAAATTAATAGTTTAACATCTTATTGGAAATAATTTAAAGGAGACGCGACAGGACAACACTCGGTGGATGCCATATCTGTGTTAACAACTCCAAAAAACTTTCAGTTAACTTCTTGCAGGAGAAAGAAATTGTAGCTGTTGGACCTTTGTAGTACAGTTCCAGATATTTGTTGTGTGTTTGTTTTGATTGTTAAAATGTCTGCATTTGAGATCTCAACACGATCTTATTTTTTATAATCAAATTAATTTTTTTAATATTTTATTAGGTTGGTTCAAGGGGTACACGGGCCGCAGTAGACAGGTCAGTGGAGGCCTAGTGGAAGGAGGGACCGCAGATGCGCCACTGTTTCACCCATACACAATTAGTAGGCCTAATGCAGCGTAGTTTCCAACAGCTACTAAACGAGAGCCGGAAGATCGAAGCTCAGGAAAGGCAACCTGGGGAACACCTTGGAGTGTAACAACAACCTCTCTCTACACCACGGAAGGGCTGATTCTTAGGAAGGAAGGCTGTTGTAAATAAGCATTGCGCGTCCGAGGGTGATTATATTCTTATTCGGTATCTACTCACCCTCGGACGCGCCATGCTTCTTGATTTGTAATTAATGTTTATTTGCAATGTGCTTTTGACTTACTCAATTATTTTTTTAATTATTGATTTTATTAAATTAATAGTTTAACATCTTATTGGAAATAATTTAAAGGAGACGCGACAGGACAACACTCGGTGGATGCCATATCTGTGTTAACAACTCCAAAAAACTTTCAGTTAACTTCTTGCAGGAGAAAGAAATTGTAGCTGTTGGACCTTTGTAGTACAGTTCCAGATATTTGTTGTGTGTTTGTTTTGATTGTTAAAATGTCTGCATTTGAGATCTCAACACGATCTTATTTTTTATAATCAAATTAATTTTTTAAATATTTTATTAGGTTGGTTCAAGGGGTACACGGGCCGCAGTAGACAGGTCAGTGGAGGCCTAGTGGAAGGAGTGACCACAGACAGGCATCGAAGGCCTAAAATAATAACACATGGCTGTAGGCAATTTTAAATTGGTTCCAGGGGTACACGGGCAGCAGTGCCCTGGTCAGTGTAGTAGTAGTTGAAAGAATGGACCGCAGACAGGCATCGAAGGCCTAAAATAAAAAAATTGGGCTGGCTGTAGGCAATTTTAAATTGGTTCCAGGGGTACACGGGCAGCAGTGGTGTGGTCAGTGGAGGCCTAGTGGAAGGAGTGACCGCAGACAGGCATCGAAGGCCGAAAATAATAACACATGGCTGTAGGCAATTTTAAATTGGTTCCAGGGGTACACGGGCAGCAGTGGTGTGGTCAGTGGAGGCCTAGTGGAAGGAGTGACCGCAGACAGGCATCGAAGGCCTAAAATAATAACACATGGCTGTAGGCAATTTTAAATTGGTTCCAGGGGTACATGGGCAGCAGTGCCCTGGTCAGTGTAGTAGTAGTTGAAAGAATGGACCGCAGACAGGCATCGAAGGCCTAAAATAATAACACATGGCTGTAGGCAATTCTAAATTGGTTACAGGGGTACACGGGCAGCAGTGGTGTGGTCAGTGGAGGCCTAGTGGAAGGAGTGACCGCAGACAGGCATCGAAGGCCTAAAATAATAACACATGGCTGTAGGCAATTTTAAATTGGTTCCATGGGTACACGGGCAGCAGTGCCCTGGTCAGTGTAGTAGTAGTTGAAAGAATGGACCGCAGACTGGCATCGAAGGCCTAAAATAAAAAAATTGGGCTGGCTGTATGCAATTTTAAATTGGTTCCAGGGGTACACGGGCAGCAGTGGTGTGGTCAGTGGAGGCCTAGTGGAAGGAGTGACCGCAGACAGGCATCGAAGGCCTAAAATAATAACACATGGCTGTAGGCAATTTTAAATTGGTTCAAGGGGTACACGGGCAGCAGTGCCCTGGTCAGTGTAGTAGTAGTTGAAAGAATGGACCGCAGACAGGCATCGAAGGCCTAAAATAAAAAAATTGGGCTGGCTGTAGGCAATTTTAAATTGGTTCCAGGGGTACACGGGCAGCAGTGGTGTGGTCAGTGGAGGCCTAGTGGAAGGAGTGACCGCAGACAGGCATCGAAGGCCGAAAATAATAACACATGGCTGTAGGCAATTTTAAATTGGTTCCAGGGGTACACGGGCAGCAGTGCCCTGGTCAGTGTAGTAGTAGTTGAAAGAATGGACCGCAGACAGGCATCGAAGGCCTAAAATAATAACACATGGCTGTAGGCAATTCTAAATTGGTTACAGGGGTACACGGGCAGCAGTGGTGTGGTCAGTGGAGGCCTAGTGGAAGGAGTGACCGCAGACAGGCATCGAAGGCCTAAAATAATAAAACATGGCTGTAGGCAATTTTAAATTGGTTCCAGGGGTACACGGGCAGCAGTGGTCTGGTCAGTGGAAGTCTAGTGGAAGGAGTGACCGCAGACAGGCTTCGAAGGCCTAACATAACAAACTTGGGCTGGCTGTAGGCACTTTTAAATTGGTTCCAGGGGTACACGGGCAGCAGTGGTCTGGTCAGTGGAAGTCTAGTGGAAGGAGTGACCGCAGACAGGCTTCCAAGGCCTAACATAACAAACTTGGGCTGGCTGTAGGCACTTTTAAATTGGTTCCAGGGGTACACGGGCAGCAGTGGTCTGGTCAGTGGAAGTCTAGTGGAAGGAGTGACCGCAGACAGGCTTCGAAGGCCTAACATAACAAACTTGGGCTGGCTGTAGGCACTTTTAAATTGGTTCCAGGGGTACACGGGCAGCAGTGGTCTGGTCAGTGGAAGTCTAGTGGAAGGAGTGACCGCAGACAGGCTTCGAAGGCCTAACATAACAAACTTGGGCTGGCTGTAGGCACTTTTAAATTGGTTCCAGGGGTACATGGGCAGCAGTGTATGGTCAGTGGAAGTCTAGTGGAAGGAGTGACGGCAGACAGGCTTCGAAGGCCTAACATAACAAAATTGGGCTGACTGTAGGCACTTTTAAATTGGTTCCAGGGTAACACGGCCAGCAGTGGCCTGGTCAGTGTAGTAGTTGTAGAAAGAAGGGACCGCAGACAGGCTTCGAAGGCCTAACATAACAAAAATGTCAAATCAATGGTATTGTCAGTGCCAGGCATTGAAGGATGTCAGCGCCTAGACTACACATTGGTGAAGCTGTGAGAGATAATTTTGCTAGTGGTAGAGCACTGTTTGAGCTGGGGGGGGGAACTGTCTTGTGGCCGGCGGTACAGGCACAGGGCCCCTCATATTACAACGGTGTGTCTGACGTTGGGTGCGCACCACCACCGCCAGAGACACTTTATTGTACTATGAGGGACCCAGTGGCAGTGCCGTCGACCAAAAGCGGCCACACCCACCTCTTCAGACAAACAGCACTCTCAAGGGTCCAAGCGCAAAGTGGCGATAGCACGGCCCCGTGTGGGGAGTTTGGCCATTTCGTGAGGTGGAAACATGTCGTATGCTGGACAATCAGGTGAAGAAAATTACGAGATTGGAAAAGTCATTCAGAATAGTCCACAGGCAAGACCTTTTCATAGGAAAGCTAGGTGTCAGCCGGGCAGGGTGGGGCAAAAGATTTTGAAATCCAGTTGTGGTTCATTTTAATGAAGGTTAGATCATCTACATTTTGGGTAGCCAGACGAGTCCTTTTTTCTGTTAGTATTGAACCTGCAGCACTGAATACTCTTTCTGATAGGACACTAGCTGCCGGGCAAGCAAGCTCCTGCAATGCATATTCTGCCAATTCTGGCCAGGTGTCTAATTTGGATGCCCAGTAATCAAATGGGAATGACGGTTGAGGGAGAACGTCGATAAGGGATGAAAAATAGTTTGTAACCATACTGGACAATGTTGTCTCCTGTCACTTTGAATTGATGCTGCAGTACCTGTCCTGTCTGCGGTCATAGAAAAATCACTCCACAACCTGGTCAGAAAACCCCTCTGGCCAACGCCACTTCTGATTTCTGCCCCTCTAACACCTCTGGTCTGCTGGCCCCTGGAGCTCGTGTGAGAACGATCACGGGCGCTGTGTGCAGGGAATGCCAGAAGCAAACGGTCAACAAGAGTTGATTGTTTTGTTGCTAATATTAGTTCCAAGTTCTCATGTGGCATAATATTTTGCAATTTGCCTTTATAGCGAGGATCAAGGAGGCAGGCCAACCAGTAATCGTCATCGTTCATCATTTTTGTAATGCGTGTGTCCCTTTTGAGGATACGCAAGGCATAATCCGCCATGTGGGCCAAAGTTCCCGTTGTCAAATCTGCGGTTGTGCTTGGTTGAGGGGCAGTTGCAGGCAAATCTACGTCACTTTTGTCCCTCAAAAAACCAGAACCCGGCCTTGCCACGCCACCAATTTCCCGTGCCCCCGGGAATGCTTCCTCATTAAAAATATACTCATCCCCATCATCCTCCTCATCCTCCACCTCCTCTTCGCCCGGTACCTCGTCATGTACACTGCCCTGACCAGACAATCGCTGACTGTCATCAAGGCTTTCCTCTTCCTCTGGTGCAGACGCCTGATCCTTTATGTGCGTCAAACTTTGCATCAGCAGACGCATTAGGGGGATGCTCATGCTTATTATGGCGTTGTCTGCACTAACCAGCCGTGTGCATTCCTCAAAACACTGAAGGACTTGACACATGTCTTGAATCTTCGACCACTGCACACCTGACAACTCCATGTCTGCCATCCTACTGCCTGCCCGTGTATGTGTATCCTCCCACAAAAACATAACAGCCCGCCTCTGTTCGCACAGTCTCTGAAGCATGTGCAGTGTTGAGTTCCACCTTGTTGCAACGTCTATGATTAGGCGATGCTGGGGAAGGTTCAAAGAACGCTGATAGGTCTGCATACGGCTGGAGTGTACAGGCGAACGGCGGATATGTGCGCAAAGTCCACGCACTTTGAGGAGCAGGTCGGATAACCCCGGATAACTTTTCAGGAAGCACTGCACCACCAGGTTTAAGGTGTGAGCCAGGCAAGGAATGTGTTTCAGTTGGGAAAGGGAGATGGCAGCCATGAAATTCCTTCCGTTATCACTCACTACCTTGCCTGCCTCAAGATCTACAGTGCCCAGCCACGACTGCGTTTCTTGCTGCAAGAACTCGGACAGAACTTCCGCGGTGTGTCTATTGTCGCCCAAACACTTCATAGCCAATACAGCCTGCTGACGTATGCCAGTAGCTGCCCCATAATGGGAGACCTGGTGTGCAACAGTGGCAGGTGCGGATGGAGTGTTTGTGCGACTGCGGTCTGTGGACGAGCTCTTGCTTCTGCAGGAGGACGAGGAGGAGGAGGAGGAGGAGGGGGTGCGAACGGCTACAGACAACTGTTTACTAGACCGTGGGCTAGGCAGAACTGTCCCAAACTTGCTGTCCCCTGTGGACCCTGAATCCACCACATTTACCCAGTGTGCCGTGATGGACACGTAACGTCCCTGGCCATGCCTACTGGTCCATGCATCTGTTGTCAGGTGCACCTTTGTGCTCACAGATTGCCTGAGTGCATGGACGATGCGCTCTTTAACATGCTGGTGGAGGGCTGGGATGGCTTTTCTGGAAAAAAAGTGTCGACTGGGTAGCTCGTAGCGTGGTACAGCGTAGTCCATCAGGTCTTTGAAAGCTTCGCTTTCAACTAACCGGTAGGGCATCATCTCTAACGAGATTAGTCTAGCTATGTGGGCGTTCAAACCCTGTGTACGCGGATGCGAGGCTAAGTATTTCCTTTTTCTAACCATAGTCTCATGTAGGGTGAGCTGGACTGGAGAGATGGAGATCGTGGAACTAGCGGGGGTGCCGGTGGACATGGCAGACTGAGAGACGGTGGGAGATGGTATTGTTGCCGCCGGTGCCCTAGATGCAGTGTTTCCTACTACGAAACTGGTGATTCCCTGACCCTGACTGCTTTGGCCTGGCAAAGATACCTGCACAGATACAGCAGGTGGTGCGCTAAATGGTGGTCCTACACTGCCGGAAGGGATGTTGCGTTGATGACTAGCTTCATTGGCCGAGGGTGCAACAACCTTAAGGGACGTTTGGTAGTTAGTCCAAGCTTTCAAATGCATGGTGGTTAAATGTCTATGCATGCAACTAGTATTGAGACTTTTCAGATTCTGACCTCTGCTTAAGGAAGTAGAACATTTTTGACAGATGACTTTGCGCTGATCAATTGGATGTTGTTTAAAAAAATGCCAGACTGCACTCTTTCTAGCATCGGATACCTTTTCAGGCATTGCAGACTGAGCTTTAACCGGATGGCCACGCTGTCCTCCACCAGGTTTTGGCTTTGCCACGCGTTTTGGGCAAGATACGGGCCCGGCAGATGGAACCTGTGGCGATGTTGATGCCTGCTGCGGCCCCTCCTCCTCCTCTGCTTCAGAACTGCTGCCGCCTGCACCCTGTTCCCCCAATGGCTGCCAATCGGGGTCAAGAACTGGGTCATCTAATAACTCTTCTTGTACCTCCTGCGCAACTTCGTCTGTGTCACCGTGTCGTTCGGTGGTATAGCGTTCGTGATGGGGCAACATAGTCTCATCAGGGTCTGATTCTTGATCAGCACCCTGCGAGGGCAATGTTGTGGTCTGAGTCAAAGGACCAGCATAGTAGTCTGGCTGTGGCTGTGCGTCAGTGCACTCCATGTCAGATTCAATTTGTAATGGGCATGGACTGTTAACTGCTTCACTTTCTAAGCCAGGGACGGTATGTGTAAAGAGCTCCATGGAGTAACCCGTTGTGTCGCCTGCTGCATTCTTCTCTGTTGTTGTTTTTGCTGAAGAGGACAAGGAAGTGACTTGTCCCTGACCGTGAACATCCACTAACGACGCGCTGCTTTTACTTTTACCAGTTTCACGAGAGGAGGCAAAAGAGCTAGAGGCTGAGTCAGCAAGATAAGCCAAAACTTGCTCTTGCTGCTCCGGCTTTAAAAGCGGTTTTCCTAATCCCAGAAAAGGGAGCGTTCGAGGCCTTGTGTAGCCGGACGACGAACCTGGCTCCACAGCTCCAGACTTAGGTGCAATATTTTTTTCCCCACGACCACCTGATGCTCCACCACTACCACTACCCTCATTACCAGCTGACAATGAACGCCCCCGGCCACGACCTCTTCCACTAGACTTCCTCATTGTTTTAAAAACGTAACCAAACTAACGTTATTTGTTGCAGTCACACAACTTACACGGTGAGCTATAACTTCAGTATGATTTAGCTACCCCTTTACAGGTTGGTGAGACCACAGCGAAAATCAGGCCCAATGTTACACACTCTTTTTTTGGTGGCTGCAAATTAGAGAGATGCCCCACACGCAGGACTGTCACTGAAGCACAAATGTTAATATTAATGTCACACTATTATTTTTTTTTTATTTTTATTTTTTTCAGGAACACTTTAGAAACCCCCCCAAAAAAAAAAAATTGATTTTTGCAGGGAGAATTTAGAAAACAAATGTAACAAACTATATGCTTTCTATGGGCCACTGAGTGAGAGATGACGCACACAGGAATCAGGAGTGGCACACAAGCCCAGAGGCCAATATTTTTCTACCAATGATTGATGGAGTTATTTTCTCTGGTAGATTTTGGAACCCAAATCAAGGAAAAAAAATATAGGCTTTCTATGGACCACAATTGGAGAGAGAGAGAGAGAGAGAGAGAGATGGCACACCCAGGAGTCAAGACTGGCACACAAGCAGAAAGGCCAATATTAATCTCACACTGTTTTTTTTGGTTGTTTTTTTTTTTTTTTTTTTCAGGGAGACTTTAGAAAAAAAAATAATAAAAAAAATATGATTTTATCAGGAAGAATTTAGAAACCAAATAAAATAAAATGATTTTTTCAGGGAGAATTTATAAAACAAATAAAAACAAAAATAGGCGTTCTATGGCCCACTGACTGAGAGATGACGCACACAGGAATCAGGAGTGGCACACAAGCCCAGAGGCCAATATTTTTCTACCAATGATTGATGGAGTTATTTTCTCTGGTAGATTTTGGAACCCAAATCAAGGAAAAAAAATATAGGCTTTCTATGGACCACAATTGGAGAGAGAGAGAGAGAGAGAGAGAGATGGCACACCCAGGAGTCAAGACTGGCACACAAGCAGAAAGGCCAATATTAATCTCCCACTGTTTTTTTTTTTTTTTTTTTTTTTTTTTTTTCAGGGAGACTTTAGAAAAAAAAATAATAAAAAAAATATGATTTTATCAGGAAGAATTTAGAAACCAAATAAAATAAAATGATTTTTTCAGGGAGAATTTAGAAAACAAATAAAACCAAAAATAGGCGTTCTATGGCCCACTGACTGAGAGAGAGAGAGAGATGGAACGCTTAGTACTGGCACACAAGCCCAAAGGGCAATATTAATCTCCCTTTTTTTTTCCAGGGAGAATTTCTAAAACCCCCCCAAAAAAAAAAATAGGCTTTCTATGGCCCACTATTTGTGAGAGAGATGGGACGCTCAGGACTGGCACAGATGGCACGCTCAGGACTGGCACAGAAGCCCAGAGGCCAATATTAATCTCCCTTTTTTTCTGGGAGAATTTATAAAACCCAAAAAATATTTAAATAGGCTTTCTATGGCCCACTATTTGTGAGAGAGATGGCACGCTCAGGACTGGCACAGATGGCACGCTCACAACTGGCACACAAGCCCAGAGGCCAATATTAATCTCCCTTTTTTCAGGGAAAATTTATAAAACCAAAAAAAAAAATTAAATAGGCTTTCTATGGCCCACTATTTGTGAGAGAGATGGCACGCTCAGGACTGGCACAGATGGCACGCTCACAACTGGCACACAAGCCCAGAGGCCAATATTAATCTCCCTTTTTTCAGGGAAAATTTATAAAACCAAAAAAAAAATTAAATAGGCTTTCTATGGCCCACTATTTGTGAGAGAGATGGCACGCTCAGGACTGGCACAGATGGCACGCTCACAACTGGCACACAAGCCCAGAGGCCAATATTAATCTCCCTTTTTTTCAGGGAGAATTTATAAAACCAAAAAAAAAATTAAATAGGCTTTCTATGGCCCACTATTTGTGAGAGAGATGGCACGCTCAGGGCTGGCACAGATGGCACGCTCAGGACTGGCACACAAGCCCAGAGGCCAATATTAATCTCCCTTTTTTTCAGGGAGAATTTATAAAACCCCCAAAAAAATAAAATAGGCTTTCTATGGCCCACTATTTGTGAGAGAGATGGCACACTCAGGACTGGCACACAAGCCCAAAGGCCAATATTAATCTCCCACTGTATTTTTATCAGGGAGAATTTATACACCCCACAAAAAAAAATACAGAAAAATGAAAAGGCTTTCTATGGCCCACTATGTGAGAGAGATGGCACACACAGGGATGGCACTCTAGCAGAAATGCCAAATTGCCAATCTTAATCTCCCACCAAAAAAAAAAACAAAAAAAAAAACAGGGAATGTCCTACAATTACTATCTCCCTGCCTGCAGTAATCTCAGCCAGGTATGGCAGGCAGCTACTATCTCCCTGCCTGCAGTAATCTCAGCCAGGTATGGCAGGCAGCAATAAGGAGTGGACTGATGCACAAATGAAATAAAAAGTGTGGACAAACAAAAAAGATAGCTGTGCAGAAAGGAAGGAACAAGAGGATTTGTGCTTTGAAAAAAGCAGTTGGTTTGCACAGCGGCGTACACACAGCAATGCAGCTATCAGGGAGCCTTCTAGGGCAGCCCAATGAGCTACAGCGCTGAGGGGAAAAAAAAAAAAAAAAAAACTTCCACTGTCCCTGCACACCGAGGGTGGTGTTGGACAGTGCAAATCGCTGCAGCACAAGCGGTTTTGTGGTTAATGGACCCTGCCTAACGCTATCCCTGCTTCTGACAAAGCGGCAGCAACCTCTCCCTAAGCTCAGATCAGCAGCAGTAAGATGGCGGTCGGCGGGAACGCCTCTTTATAGCCCCTGTGACGTCGCAGACAGCAAGCCAATCACTGCAATGCCCTTCTCTAAGATGGTGGGGACCAGGACCTATGTCATCACGCTGCCCACACTCTGCGTTTACCTTCATTGGCTGAGAAATGGCGCTTTTCGCGTCATTGAAACGCGACTTTGGCGCGAAAGTCGCGTACCGCATGGCCGACCCCGCACAGGGGTCGGATCGGGTTTCATGAAACCCCGACTTAGCCAAAAGTCGGCGACTTTTGAAAATGTTCGACCCGTTTCGCTCAACCCTACTGGAGAGATATCAAATGCAGACATTTTAACATTAAAAACAAACACATACAACACAAATCTGGTACAGTACTAAAAATGGCCACCAGCTACAATAACTTTCTCCTGCAAGTAGTTAACTGAAAGTTTTTTTCAATTTAAAACACAGATATGGCATCCACCGAGTGTTGTCCTGTCGCGTCTTCTTTATATTATTGCCAAGAAGATGCAAAACAATGAAAATAATAAAATCATTATTTACCAAAAAAATAGAGTAAGTCAAAACCACATTGCAAATAAACATTCATTACAAATAAAGAAGCAGGGCGCGTCCGAGGGTGAGTATATACCTAATAAGAATATAATCACCCTCGGACGCGCCCTGCTTCTCTCCGACAGCCTTCCTTCCTAAGAATCAGCCCTTCCGTGGTGTAGAGAGAGGGTGTGTTACACTCCAAGGTGTTCCCCAGGTTGCCTTTCCTGAGCTTCGATCTTCATGCTCTCGTTTAGTAGTTGTCGGAAAGTAGGCTGCATTAGGCCTACAAATTGGGTATGGGGTGGAGAGAGATGGTGTGTTACACTCCAAGGTGTTCCCCAGGTTTCCTTGCCATTGTTTCGGTCTTCCGACTCTCGTTTAGTAGTTGTAGAAAACTACACTGCATTAGGCCTACAAAATGGGTATCGGGTGGAGAGAGATGGTGTGTTACACTCCAAGGTGTTCCCCAGGTTTCCTTGCCATTGCTTCGGTCTTCCGACTCTCGTTTAGTAGTTGTAGAAAACTACACTGCATTAGGCCTACAAAATGGGTATCGGGTGGAGAGAGATGGTGTGTTACACTCCAAGGTGTTCCCCAGGTTTCCTTGCCATTGCTTCGGTCTTCCGACTCTCGTTTAGTAGTTGTACAAAACTACACTGCATTAGGCCTACAAAATGGGTATCGGGTGGAGAGAGATGGTGTGTTACACTCCAAGGTGTTCCCCAGGTTTCCTTGCCATTGCTTCGGTCTTCAGACTCTCGTTTAGTAGTTGTAGAAAACTACACTGCATTAGGCCTACAAAATGGGTATCGGGTGGAGAGAGATGGTGTGTTACACTCCAAGGTGTTCCCCAGGTTTCCTTGCCATTGCTTCGGTCTTCCGACTCTCGTTTAGTAGTTGTAGAAAACTACACTGCATTAGGCCTACAAAATGGGTATCGGGTGGAGAGAGATGGTGTGTTACACTCCAAGGTGTTCCCCAGGTTTCCTTGCCATTGCTTCGGTCTTCCGACTCTCGTTCAGTAGTTGTAGAAAACTACACTGCATTAGGCCTACAAAATGGGTATCGGGTGGAGAGAGATGGTGTGTTACACTCCAAGGTGTTCTCCAGGTTGCCTTTCCAGAGCTTCGATCTTAATGCTCTCGTTTAGTAGTTGTTGGAAACCACACTGCATTAGGCCTCCAAATTGGCTATGGGTTGGAGAGAGATGGTGTGTTACACTCCAAGGTGTTCTCCAGGTTTCCTCGCCATTGCTTCGATCTTCCGACTCTCGTTTAGTAGTTGTAGAAAACTACACTGCATTAGGCCTACAAAATGGGTATCGGGTGGAGAGAGATGGTGTGTTACACTCCAAGGTGTTCTCCAGGTTGCCTTTCCTGAGCTTCTATCTTCAGGCTCTCGTTAAATTGTGGTTAAATGGAACAACTGCATTTGGCGTACTAGTTGGTTTGGGGCCTACTAACAGTGTCTGCCGCTCCTTGCTGTTCTCCTGGTTTCCTGTCCTGAAATTCCGTTTTCAGGCGCTCGTTAAGTAGTTGCTAATGTTAGACTGCATTTGGCCTACTAGTTGGGTTGGGGCCTACTATCGGTGTCTGCCACTCCTTGCTGTTCTCCTCCACTGAACAAAGCTGTGCCGCCTGTTTACTACGGTTGCCAATTTTGAACTGCATTTCGACTACTTACTGATTTGGGCCTACTCTCTGTGTCAGCCTCTCATTCCAGTTGTCCTCCACTGCAATGCCCCCTGGTTATTCCTGTGTTACCAATTTTGAACTGCATTTAGCCCACTTTATTATTTGGGCCTATATCTGTGTTTCCTCCTCATCCTGCCCATTGCCCAGCCAGTGATAGATGAGTCTGCTGGTACATTGACCCATAACGCAACATTTCCCGTGCACGCTACACAACAACATTGTGACCCTGCTGAAAGTCAGGTTGCTCTTCCCGCATACCATACCACCTTACACGTGGACAAAGAGGAAGGTGCAGATGAAAGTGCAGGTTCCTTCATCAGGTGGGGGGAGGAATACTAGTTGGCGACGTCACTGGCACAGGGCCTCTCATAGTATGCAAAAGTGTTGCTGCCGGTGGGAGGCGCCCCCGCCGTGCAAACACACCGCTGTACTTTGAGGGGCCCTGTGCCAGTGCCAATGCCAACGAGTGGGCCCCCCCTGCTTGCTCAGGTTCACAGCACTTGCAAAGTTGAAATACTTACCCCTCCGTGCTCCACTGCTGTGACGTGGTCCAGATTTCCTGGGCCCACTAATTACTTGAACCAGCCCTACCCACCACAACTTTAGCCAAATGACCCCCAATTTCAAATGCCTTCCAATTATTATAAGGTAAATTACGCTTGACAAGCTTCATTAAGAAGAATGGATGGTTTTGACATTAAAATGGGCACTCTAGGTGTTTTCCTGGCCCCCACTCACTGCCGACTATGCTGCCCCATTGACTTGCATTGGGTTTCGTGTTTCGGTCGATCCCGACTTTACGTCATAATCGGCCGATTTCACTCGACCCGACTTTTGAGATAGTCGGGTTTCGCGAAACCCGGCTCGACTCAAAAAAGGTCAAGGTCGCTCAACTCTACTCTTTAGCTCCAAGGACGTCCACCCATTTCTTCTGATACATGTTGGCCCCAATGACACGGCAAGGAAGGACCTACCGACAATCTGCAAAGACTTTGAAGAGTTGGGGAAGAAAGTAAAGGAACTGGATGCACAGGTAGTTTTTTCTTCTATCCTTCCAGTAGACGGGCATGGCACCAGGAGATGGAACAGGATTCCTGGACCACGGTGTGAATTACTTGTACGATGGACTCCTCGCCAGAGACGGACTACACCTCAACAAACCTGGGAAACACACATTCGCCAGAAGACTCGCTACACTCATCAGGAGGGCGTTAAACTAGAAGAAGAGGGGACGGGAAGAAAAACATTAGACTTGAACAAAGAAGATCCAGGAAAACATACTCAGAAGGGAGGTAAGAACATTTCTAAAACAATCCACAGTGAGGAGATTGGAACAAAACAAAATCCTCTAAACTGCATGCTCGCAAACGCCAGAAGCCTGACAAACAAGATGGAAGAACTAGAAGCAGAAATATCTACAGGTAACTTTGACATAGTGGGAATAAACAAGACATGGTTAGATGAAAGCTATGACTGGGCAGTTAACTTACAGGGTTACAGTCTGTTTAGAAAGGATCGTAAAAATCGGAGAGGAGGAGGGGTTTGTCTCTATGTAAAGTCTTGTCTAAAGTCCACTTTAAGGGAGGATATTAGCGAAGGAAATGAGGATGTCGAGTCCATATGGGTCGAAATTCATGGAGGGAAAAATGGTAACAAAATTCTCATTGGGGTCAGTTACAAACCCCCAAATATAACAGAAACCATGGAAAGTCTACTTCTAAAGCAGATAGATGAAGCTGCAACCCATAATGAGGTCCTGGTTATGGGGGACTTTAACTACCCGGATATTAACTGGGAAACAGAAACCTGTGAAACCCATAAAGGCAACAGGTTTCTGCTAATAACCAAGAAAAATTATCTTTCACAATTGGTGCAGAATCCAACCAGAGGAGCAGCACTTTTAGACCTAATACTATCTAATAGACCTGACAGAATAACAAATCTGCAGGTGGTCGGCCATCTAGGAAATAGCGACCACAATATTGTACAGTTTCACCTGTCTTTCACTAGGGGGACTTGTCAGGGAGTCACAAAAACACTGAACTTTAGGAAGGCAAAGTTTGACAAGCTTAGAGATGCCCTTAATCTGGTAGACTGGGACAATATCCTCAGAAATAAGAATACAGATAATAAATGGGAAATATTTAAGAACATCCTAAATAGGCAGTGTAAGCGGTTTATACCTTGTGGGAATAAAAGGACTAGAAATAGGAAACACCCAATGTGGCTAAACAAAGAAGTAAGACAGGCAATTAACAGTAAAAAGAAAGCATTTGCACTACTAAAGCAGGATGGCACCATTGAAGTTCTAAAAAACTATAGGGAGAAAAATACTTTATCTAAAAAACTAATTAAAGCTGCCAAAAAGGAAACAGAGAAGCACATTGCTAAGGAGAATAAAACTAATCCCAAACTGTTCTTCAACTATATCAATAGTAAAAGAATAAAAACTGAAAATAGTGAGGAAAGAATGGTTGTAGATGACGAGGAAAAAGCTAACATATTAAACACCTTCTTCTCCACGGTATTCACGGTGGAAAATGAAATGCTAGGTGAAATCCCAAGAAACAATGAAAACCCTATATTAAGGGTCACCAATCTAACCCAAGAAGAGGTGCGAAATCGGCTAAATAAGATTAAAATAGATAAATCTCCGGGTCCGGATGGCATACACCCACGAGTACTAAGAGAACTAAGTAATGTAATAGATAAACCATTATTTCTTATTTTTAGGGACTCTATAGCGACAGGGTCTGTTCCGCAGGATTGGCGCATAGCAAATGTGGTGCCAATATTCAAAAAGGGCTCTAAAAGTGAACCTGGAAATTATAGGCCAGTAAGTCTAACCTCTATTGTTGGTAAAATATTTGAAGGGTTTCTGAGGGATGTTATTCTGGATTATCTCAATGAGAATAACTGTTTAACTCCATATCAGCATGGGTTTATGAGAAATCGCTCCTGTCAAACCAATCTAATCAGTTTTTATGAAGAGGTAAGCTATAGGCTGGACCACGGTGAGTCATTGGACGTGGTATATCTCGATTTTTCCAAAGCGTTTGATACCGTGCCGCACAAGAGGTTGGTACACAAAATGAGAATGCTTGGTCTGGGGGAAAATGTGTGTAAATGGGTTAGTAACTGGCTTAGTGATAGAAAGCAGAGGGTGGTTATAAATGGTATAGTCTCTAACTGGGTCGCTGTGACCAGTGGGGTACCGCAGGGGTCAGTATTGGGACCTGTTCTCTTCAACATATTCATTAATGATCTGGTAGAAGGTTTACACAGTAAAATATCGATATTTGCAGATGATACAAAACTATGTAAAGCAGTTAATACAAGAGAAGATAGTATTCTGCTACAGATGGATCTGGATAAGTTGGAAACTTGGGCTGAAAGGTGGCAGATGAGGTTTAACAATGATAAATGTAAGGTTATACACATGGGAAGAAGGAATCAATATCACCATTACACACTGAATGGGAAACCACTGGGTAAATCTGACAGGGAGACAGTTAATGATAAACTTACCTGGAGCAGCCAGTGCCAGGCAGCAGCTGCCAAGGCAAACAGGATCATGGGGTGCATTAAAAGAGGTCTGGATACACATGATGAGAGCATTATACTGCCTCTGTACAAATCCCTAGTTAGACCGCACATGGAGTACTGTGTCCAGTTTTGGTCACCGGTGCTCAGGAAGGATATAATGGAACTAGAGAGAGTACAAAGGAGGGCAACAAAATTAATAAAGGGGATGGGAGAAATACAATACCCAGATAGATTAGCGAAATTAGGATTATTTAGTCTAGAAAAAAGACGACTGAGAGGCGATCTAATAACCATGTATAAGTATATAAGGGGACAATATAAATATCTCGCTGAGGATCTGTTTATACCAAGGAAGGTGACGGGCACAAGGGGGCATTCTTTGCGTCTGGAGGAGAGAAGGTTTTTCCACCAACATAGAAGAGGATTCTTTACTGTTAGGGCAGTGAGAATCTGGAATTGCTTGCCTGAGGAGGTGGTGATGGCGAACTCAGTCGAGGGGTTCAAGAGAGGCCTGGATGTCTTCCTGGAGCAGAACAATATTGTATCATACAATTAGGTTCTGTAGAAGGACGTAGATCTGGGGATTTATTATGATGGAATATAGGCTGAACTGGATGGACAAATGTCTTTTTTCGGCCTTACTAACTATGTTACTATGTTACTATTAACACTGTAATTACCATAATTTTATAATTGACAGCGAATGCAGCTCATGTTTTCATATAATCATTGTTGGCTCTAGACAGATATCTCTATTTTTTATAGACTGTCCAGATAAAAATAATACATCAAGTTAGCAAACCTGATGCAGTGTTCTTGAAATCTGGGCAAAAAACCCCAGCTGGTAAGTGCATGAAGTACTGGGAAAAAGACCTCGACATCATGCAAATTTTCTAGCTGTTTCCTAGCTAGTGATGGAGTTTTGAAAAGCACTGAGATTTACTTACAGTGTACAGTGAGTTATACTTATCTCGTTCGCTGTTCCAGAAATACTGTTCATTTAACACGTGATCTAATAGTCGCGTGCTTGATGAATCAAACGTCAATTTAGCAAACAGTGTGCTGAGATGCAAGTCCTGGGCAGAGCGATAGGTAATTTAGCTGGTGATGATAGACATCATACTTTTATTCACTTCAGCAGGGCTCAGGGCAATTCAGAAAATTATGTTTGACAGTGTACAAGTTTCAGGCGATGGATAAAATGTGCAAATACCAAGATGCTTGTTTTAAATTCTCTTCCTCTCTATCTTCAGTCCTACATGCATCTCTTCTCTGAGAAAGGACTGTGGACTATGGCTATCATGATTATTAACAAATGGATGAATGGTTGTTTCGACTGTATCTATACTGTATTGCAAACTATTATCAATATTATAACATAATATTCTCCCTTTATTCATGGTCCACCTTTTTGCCTTGTCCTAAAATATCTCTGTTACTTTGCACTTGGTATACGTGCACAAATTGCTGATTCACAACACTTTGTTATAATAAAGAATAAGTTTATTGGCTAAAAAGAAATCACAATAAAACAGTTTAATATGAGCATATATCAACACATACATAAATCAAAATTAAATCTATATACTAAATTACACACGATTGCAATATATGAAAATTCCAGTAAAAGTACCTTCACCCACTTATAAATGCACACACACAGACACACAAACACATCCAGCCTGACAATACTGTCTCTGTTCGTATGGGGACTCCAGGATTTAACACAAAAAGGGTTAAGGGTATAACAAAGGGTTTAGGGTGTAAGAAGAGGATGTAGGGGAGGAAGAGAGTTTGATAGAGGAGTAGGGTTTGTTGAGGATCTGGCTCTGCTTGTGGTCCAGAAGTTGGTTCTGGTGGATTCTCTTCTTTCTCTGTGTCTCTGTTCTTAAGGCCTCCCGTTGTTTTGAGCTCCTTTGGTGAGCTCCTGCCTAGCTCTTGAGTGAGATTTGTTTTATGTACATTTCTGTCATTGACTATAATGTGGCCTGTCCTGACTGCTGATTAGTGTTGTCACCTAATTCTGATAAAAAGTCTTTGTATATTTCCAAAAAAGGAAAATTGTAATATGCCATAATTGTATTTTAGCATTTATGGCTGTCCCCAGGCCGCTACCATCAGCTGTGAAATGGGTACACAAAAAGCATGTTTTATGAATGATAATGATCATCTTACTGTATATTCCACCACAGCTGCCTGATAGTTTCACCACAGCCCTTGGAAGTAAAGATACCAATCTAGCTGTGGATCTACAGTGAGGAAAAAAAGTATTTAGTCATCCACCAATTGTGCAAGTTCTCCCACTTAACTTAGGCCCAAACATCACTGCTCTATAGGAGATCTGTATGGAGGAATGGTCCAACATACCACCAACAGTGTGTGCCAACCTTGTGAAGACTTACAGAAAACCTCTGACCTCTGACATTGTCAAAAAATGATATATAACAAAATATTGAGATGAACTTTTGTTAATGACCAAATACTTATTTTCCACCATAATTTGCAAAATAAATCTTGCCAAATCAGACAAGGTGATTTTCTGGATTTGTTTTCTCATTTTGACTCTCGTAGTTGTGGTCTACCTATGATGTCAATTACAGGCCTCTCTCGTCCTTTTTAGTGGGAGAACTTGCACAATTGGTGGCTGACTAAATACTTTTTTCCCCACTGTAACTATTTGCTGGTTGTGTTGTGAGTTGTTGGCATAATGTCCCTACATGTAAACCATACGTAGTAGAGACCCGGACCCGTCGAAGCACCTGTGTGTGCGAAACGGCCGTCGTCCGAGCTCCTATACCGCACCCTCGTACATACCTGATGTCCTGACGGATGTTATTTATATTTTTTCTCCAATAAAGACCACAATCTTCACAGCCAATTTGGGGTGAGTGCCGCATATTTTCTTCTTCTCTACTACGTATGGATTGCTTGTTGGATATTTGTGCAGAACACCAGTTCCCTCGGTGATTGTGGCGCCTGAATACACAGCTGTCCGTCCATAAGTCCTGTGTTTTGGATGCACTCTACCCTAGTGCCGTTCTACTTCATATTTGTATAGTAATTTCCCTACATGTAAACCCCTCATACCAGCATTATCTGACCATCCTTATTACTGGGGAAAATGTAGGAATGACATTGGAATTCATTGAGGTGAGGTGGACAAGCAAGAACCAAACTAACAACTTCCAGATAGAGTAAAAAGCTAACTGCAAAGACAAGAGGACAAATAACTGTTTTCCGTACATTCATACATTTAGAACAAATCAATGATTATATACAGTGTACATGTGTATATATATATATATATATATATATATATATATATATATATATATATACACACACTTATCAAAAAATAAAGGGAACATTAAAATCCCACATCCTAGATATCACTGAATGAAATATCCCAGTTGCAAATCTTTATTCATTACATAGTGGAATGTGTTGAGAACAATAAAACCTAAAAATGATCAAAGTAAACCATAACTAATATCCCACGGAGGTCTGGAGTTGGAATGATGCTCAAAATCAAAGTGGAAAATGAAGTTACAGGCTGCTCAAACTTCAGTGGAAATGCCTCAAGTCAAGGAAGTGATGCTCAGTAGGGTGTGTGGCCTCCACGTGCCTGTATAACCTCCCTACAATGCCTGGGCATGCTCATGAAGAGGCAGAGGATGGTCTCCTGAGGGATCTCCTCCCAGACCTGAACTAAAGCATTCGCCAACTCCTGGACAGTCTGTGATGCAACGTGACATTGGTGAATGGTACGAGACATGATGTCCCAGATGTGTTCAATTGGATTCAGGTCTGGGGAACGGGTGGGCCAGTTCATAGCTTCAATGCCTTCACCTTGCAGGAACTGCTGACACACTCCAGCCACATGAGGTCTGGCATTGTCCTGCATTAGGAGGAACCCAGGGCCAACCGCACCAGTATATGGTGTCACAAGGGGTCTGAGAATCTCATCTTGGAATCTAATGGCAGTCAGGCTGCCTCTGGTGAGCACATGGAGGTCTGTGCAGCCCTCCGAAGAAATTCCACCCCACACCATTACTGACCCACTGCCAAACTACAAACTGGTCATGCTGAATGATGTTGCAGGCAGCAGATCGCTCTCCACGGCGTCTCCAGACTCTGTCACATCTGTCACATGTGCTCAGTGTGAAGCTGCTTTCATCTGTGGCAAATGCCAAGCGTCCTGCATGGTGTTGGGCTGTGAGGACCACCCCCATCTGTGGACGTCCGGCACTCAGACCATCCTCATGGAGTCGGTTTCTAACCGTTTGTGCAGACACATGCACATTTGTGGACTGCTGGAGGTCATTTTGCAGGGCTCAGGCAGTGCTCCTCCGGTTCCTCCTTGCACATAGGCTGAGGTAGCGGTCCTGCTGCTGGGTTGTTGCCCTCCTACAGCCCCCTCCACATCTCCTGGTGTACTGGCCTGTCTCCTGGTAGTGCCTCCAGCTTCTGGACACTACGCTGACAGACACAGCAAACCTTCTTGCCACAGCTCACATCGATGTGCCATCCTGGATGAGCTGCACTACCTGAGCCACTTGTGTGGGTTGTAGAGCCCGTCTCATTCTACGACGAAAGCAAAACCAACATTCAAAAGTGACGAAAATATCAGCCAGAAAGCATTGGTACTAAGATGTGATTTGTGGTCCCCACCTGCAAAACCACTCCTTTATTGAGTGTGTCTTGATAATTGCCAACAATTTCCATCTGTTGTCTATTTCATTTGCACAACAGCATGTAAAATTGATTGTCAAACAGTGTTGCTTCCTAAGTGGACAGTTTGAATTCACAGAAGTTTGATTTACTTGGAGTTATATTCTGTTGTTTAAGTGTTCCCTTAATTTTTTTGAGCAGTATATAGACAGTTAGGTCCATATATATTTGGACAGAGACATTTTTCTAATTTTGGTTGCAGACATTACCACAATGAATTTTAAACAAACAAACAAAACAAAAGTTCAGACTTTCAGCTTTCATTTGAGGGTATCCACATTAAAATTGGATGAAGGGTTTAGGAGTTTCAGCTCCTTAACATGTGCCACCCTGTTTTTAAAGGGACCAAAATTAATTGGACAATTGACTCCAAGGCTATTTCATGGACAGGTGTGGGCAATTCCTTCGTTATGTCATTCTCAATTAAGCAGATAAAAGGCCTGGAGTTGATTTGAGGTGTGGTGCTTGCATTTGGAAGGTTTTGCTGTGAAGTAAACATGCAATCAAAAGAGTTCTCCATGCAGGTGAAACAAACCATCCTTAAGCTGCGAAAACAGAAAAAAAACATCTGAGAAATTGCTACAATATTAGGAATGGCAAAATCTACAGTTTGGTACATCCTGAGAAAGAGCATCAAAATGGAGGAAACACAGCGTCTGATGATCTCCATGAGTTCAAGACTTCAGGCAGTCATTACCAACAAAGCGTTTTCAACCAAGTACTAAAAATGAACATTTTATTCAAAATTTTTGAATCTGTCCAATTACTTTTGGTCCCTTTAAAAACAGGGTGGCACATGTTAAGGAGCTGAAACTCCTACACCATTCATCCAATTTTAATGTGGATACCCTCAAATGAAAGCTGAAAGTCTGAACTTCAACTGCATCTGAATTGTTTTGTTTAAAATTCATTGTGGCAATGTCTATAACCAAAATTAGAAAAATGTTGTCTCTGTCCAAATATATATGGACCTAACTGTGTATATATATGTATATATATATGTAAAAAACAACTAAATTTGAAGAAAAAAAAGTAGTTTATTCCACCTGAAAATTCTCCTGTGATAGAGGCATTTATTTCAGCTGTCAATTATGATACAGAAAAACTAAAAAAGGAATGCACAAATACATTTCTATATTCCAATATGACAGTAAGTGAAATGGAAGCCTTATATGACTTGGCACATGATGAGGAAATAACTATAGAAAATGCGGACAAAGGTGGTGCAGTTGTTATTATGAATAAAAAAAGACTATCTTGAGGAAGTCTACAGACAGCTGGCCAACCCGGAGGTGTATGAGAGACTTACTCATAACCCAAAATTTGATATAAAAGGGATATAAAAATTATTTTGGATGATGCTTTTGAGATGCAAATTATTGATCAGGAAATATATGATTTTTTGACAGTTAAATTTCCAATCACTCCGGTGATATATATTTCACCTAAAATACATAAGTCTCTCATACATCCTCCGGGTAGGCCTATTGTTTAAGGCTGTGATTACATCTTATCCCATATTGGAATTTTTCTTGATAAAATCCTAAATCCGATTGCCAGTCATACGGAATCGTTTGTGAGGGATACTACAGATTTCCTTGAGAAAATTGGTGGAGTAGAAATAATGGGTGAAGTGATACTAGCTTAATTTGATGTGACATCTTTGTACACATCCATTGAACATAGTAAAGGCTTAGATGCAGTCAATAAAAAGCTACAGACTACTCAATATTCTGAAGGAACCAAAAAATTCATTTTGCAATTGCTTGAACTAATTTTGACTAAAAATTATTTTTTGTTTGGAGACAATTATTATTTGCAATTGCGGGGAGTCGCCATGGGTGCTAACATGGCGCCTGCATATGCAAATATTGTTATGAGTACCCTTGAAGAGAGTTTCATCTATGTATCCCACCACTTCAGCTATGTTGCTGCGTGGTGGAGATACATCGATGATATTTTTTTGATTTGGATGGGTACAGAGGACTTATTGATGGAATTTCACAATTATTTGAATACAGTTGATGACACAATTAAATTCACTCTTGTTTATTCAAAAACAGATATTCAGTTTCTAGATGTTAATGTGAAGATTGAAAACAATGGACTCGTGACTCAACTGTATTCAAAGGTGACAGATAAAAATGACCTTCTTCTTTTCAACAGTCAACATCCGAAAAAAACCAAGGAATCTATTCCTTTTAGTCAACTTATCAGAACCAAAAGAATTGAAAGTAATGAGGATTCATTGAAAAAATCTATGGAGGGTACTGTAAGAAAATTCTTAGATAGAGGTTACCCGAAAAATCTTTTAAAAATACAAAAAAAAAGTTGACTTATTGAGGAGAGAAGATCTCCTTCAAAAAAAGCCCATTAAAAAAGAACTTAATCGTATACCTTTTGTAACATCTTTTTGTGAGGAAAGTGGTGAAATTTCAAAAATTATATACAAACATTGGGGCATGTTGTTCAAATGTTTATCACATGTGATGGAATTTTCTAGGCCACCAATTTTCACATATAAACACAATTGCACCATTGGGTCAACTTTGATAAAATCAGACATTAGATCCTTTAAGAAGTCTGGCCAAATTACACTCTCTGGCCAGAAAAGAAAAGGATGTTTTCCATGTCTGTCATGCATTAATTGTACTGTAACGCTTAAGGGATCCAGTTTCTGTCATCCTTTTACTCAGGAAGAGTAAAAAATACTAAATTTTCCGACTTGTGACTCAGAGTTTGTTATTTATTTGTTACAGTGTCCTTGTTCCTTATGGTATGTTGGTGAAACGACATGTGATTTTAAAACACGGATAAACCAACACCGACATACCATAAGGAAAAAACGTATAGATTTGCCTGTTTCAAAGCACTTTGCAGAGAAATTGCATACTGAAAAGCAATTATGGTTTTGCATCATTGACATGATACCTATCCAGAGAAGGGGGGAGATCGAGTGCGGTTACTCAAAAAGAGGGAATTAGAATGGATAACGAGGCTCAATACATTAAAACTGCATGGTTTTGTTAGGGTTGGTGGAATGCACCGAATATATTTATTAGATGGGATTGGTGTGTTCGCAACCCGCGATCCACCATGCAGGAAAGAACCTGCTGCTAAGTAAATGGCGGCACTATATGGTGGTATGAACCAGCTCTGTTAGCTTCACAGAGCAGCCAAGAAAGCAAGGCTCTGTGCCCTGTTAGACTTTCACAGAGGCACAGGCTAACTACCCAAATGAGAGCAGTCAGTGGTCATGCATGCACACAAAGCTCCTCGCCGGAGGTGCAAGCATTCTAGGGGCTTATTTCAGCCGAGTCCCTGAACACACATAAACACAATCTCCTCGCCGGAGGTGCCAGCATTCTAGGGGCTTATTTCAGCCAGGTCCCTGAACACATACAAACACATGACCACACTGGCGCAAAGCACATAACATAAGAAGAAACTAGCACATGGCCGTGCGGCCATGCGAGCCTTAAATAGTTGCAACACGTACAAGACCTTCAAAGAAGGACCAATGGAGTTGCTGCAGTATCTGAGCATGTGACCCTAGATCTCCACTAAGAGATCTTGCCCTGGGCATGCTCAGTGTGTGCAAAGCAGGACATAGTCCTAGCACCTGCAGGACCTTCCAAGAAGGACCAATGGAAGTTGCTGCAGTACCTGAGCATGTGACCCTAGATCTCCACTGAGAGATCTTGCCCTGGGCATGCTCAGTGTGTGCAAAGCAGGACTTAGTCCCAGAAAAGCCTGCTCGCCGCAGATCAGTGCAGGGTACAATAGCAGAGCCTGGAGAGGCAGCAGAAACCCTCTGCACAGTATCAGTCTCAGTGAGACGCTGGGACCGACGTCTCTGCTGAGCAGGCTCCACTGCGGCCGATGCAGAATGGAAGACCGGAGATGGATCGAGATTCCCCCTGTGAAGCAGAGGAAACTCAACTCCTAACGGGCTTAAATGTAGATTTTAAAATTAATCAAATTATGTAAAATATGATGACTTTCTCCACTGTATATGGAATATTGTTCTTAATTTTTTTCATTTTTTATTTTTTCAGATGTCCCACTTGTGAGGGGAGCGGCACAACTTGCATATAATTTGATAATTATGCTTTTGTTAATGTTTCGTAAATAATTTTTTGTGTATACTTTAATAAAGAAATATTGGGATAGCACTCATTGTTCCTACATTTCCTTGGACTTGTCAATATTATGGCTAAATATTTCTATGGTCCTTTTGGTATTTTACAGGTGACTGGAGAGACATGGGGGATTGTCCACCCCCTAGGATCTCTATGTCCTTGTATTGGTTCGTGATGCCTCATTTAATTGGGGAGGGTATCTCGGACCATTTATTACCTCATATTTGACTTATGTCCTGACCATAGTGCCAACATGACATTGCGGATATTGGGACTTATTTCTCTTTTATATGCATGAATGAATACGAGTGCATTTCCATTAAAGAACATGGTATTTGAATAGCCCTGCGCAGATATTGACCGTAATAAGGGTCAACAAAATATATTTTAATCTATGCACAATAACATTAGAAGAAAGCTGGGGGCTTACGTCGAATAAAATACAAACACTGGTTTTATATAATTTTATTTCCGAAGCATTCTGTGGGAATCCTCTCGTTTGGGAGGGATATACCTTTACCAATATGGTAAATTATGTGGACCATAATGCTATGGGTTTCGACATAGATGTCACTGACATGCGCAGTAGTTCCAGGAAGACGCTGACAACTCAATACACGCTGGATTATGTTTGCAAGTGTGTTTTGTTTTCATCAGATTGGGACACCTCATATGTTTTAATTGATTATTTAGTATATTTTGAATGTATCCGAACTGCACTTTATACAATTCATATATTAATAATGTATTTTTGTATGTTTATTGAGAAGGCACTTATGCATTTTATTGGATTGTGGATTATTTATGTACTAATGGTTAAAGAAAACGCTAATAATGATAATAATTTAGTAATGAAAAACATGTGTATTTGCTATATAAACTTACTTCATTTGTATGCCTGAAAAAGGATACCATATCCTAAACATTGCCACACCGTTCAGGCATTAAAAGCCCACTTTTTTCTATTTTTTGTGTGCTGTTTTCCTTTTTTTACTTCTATAATTGAAACCATTGGACCCCTGGTTTGGAAAGCTTTGCACCACTATTACCTATTACGGTAGTATTGATGCTGTTCCTGTTTTGTTTTATATATGTATATGTATATATATATACATATATATACATTACCACTGATGCTGCTATCATGAGGCGAGTTGAATACTTTGCCTCAAGCGGCAGAGTATTCCTAAAGACAGGGGGTGGCAGAGCGGCAGTCAAAAGTTAGAACACGTTGTGCCGACTCTCCCTGCAATCCCTGCTCTGACACTTGCTGACAGTGCAGTGTCACAAACAAGGTAACGTGCGGCGTACCCAGCGGCAGGAGAGGTGACTCACTGTTACCACCCGGCCGGGCTGAGGTGCAGTCAGAAGCAGTGCCCTGTCTCCTGACCTGCTGGCTACTGTGCTGGGACTCGGAGTCGGACACACACATTGCTGGCCGACTTGTAACAGTAACCGGCAGGCTAGTAAGTAACTATAAAAAACATAATTTGCCAGCCCCTCCACCCACATGCTAGTGAGTGTCATTCGTGAACGAGCCGATACAAAGAGCCAGCTCCCTTCTATGAATCAAAGGAGTCGGCTCTGCAGCGTGAGTGAGCCGAGTTTTTTTTTTTTTCCTTTCTGGTGCCTGCAGTTTGTCAGACTGTGACTCATGTGGGAGGAGAGAAGTAGCTGTGGACTGTTTGTGAGCACTGGAGAAATGGTGCAGAGAAGCACATGCACAGGACAGGGTGGATGGGAAAAGAAAGTAAATGCTTCCTATTGTTAACCCTTAAATGCCCACAGACTGCAAGCATTAGGGTATGTTTCCACGTTCAGGAAACGCTGCGTGTTTGACGCTGCGTAGTGCCGCAGCGCAAAACACGCAATGTCCACATGTTACAGCATAGTGGAGGGGATTTCATGAAATCCCATCTCCACTATGTGGTAAAACACGCTGGCGGCAGACCCACGTAAACGAACATGCGGTGCGTCTTTTCAGAACACAGCAAGTCTGATTACAATGCGGCGACGTTCCGTCGCTACGCCGTAAATGTACCATAGACTATCATTAGATGCGATAAAATTGCATCTAATTATTAGTCACATGCGTAGAAACTGCGTAAATGCAGCTTACTATGCATGTCTGCCGACTCACGTGTCCCGCCGCCGGAAGTCCCTCATCCACTGCAGTTCTCGTGATAACTTATTGTGAGAACTGCCGTGCACGTGACCGGGACTTATCTCCGGTCACTAGTCTGGTTCTCACAAACAGCTGATCAGCTGATTGTGAGAACGCTGTAGTGGTGGTGATCGCTGGAGAGTTACAGTCTCTCCGGCGATCATCTACCGGCTCTGCTACATCTCCGGCGATCATCTACCGGCTCTGCTACATCTAGATGTCACGTCAGGCATCTAGATGTAGCAGAGCCGGACTCGTCTATCTACACTGTGTGCACATACACCATACACCATGCAGCAACATGCGACAAGCTGCGACGACATGCGACAACATGCAACATGCGACAGCATGCGACAACATGCGACATGCAACAACATGTGACATGCAACAACATGCGACAGCATGTGACGACATGCAACATGCAACAACATGCAACATGTGACGACATGCGACATGCAACAACATGCGACATGCAACAACATGCAACAGCATGTGACAACATGCGACATGTGCCATGCAGCGACATGCGGCAACATGCAACATGCGACAACATGCAACAATGCGACATGCAACATACGACATGCACCATACAACATGCCACATACACCATACAACACATACATACAGTACATACATATAGACATACAGTACATTAACCCCTTTACCCCCAAGGGTGGTTTGCACGTTAATGACCAGGCCAATTTTTACAATTCTGACCACTGTCCCTTTATGAGGTTATAACTCCGAAACGCTTCAACGGATCCTGGTGATTCTGACATTGTTTTCTCGTGACCTATTGTACTTCATGATAGTGGTAAAATTTCTTTGATAGTACCTGCGTTTATTTGTGAAAAAAACGGAAATTTGGCGAAAATTTTGAAAATTTCGCAATTTTCAAACTTTGAATTTTTATGCAATTAAATCACAGAGATATGTCACACAAAATACTTAATAAGTAACATTTCCCACATGTCTCCTTTACATCAGCATAATTTTGGAACCAATTTTTTTTTTTGTTAGGGAGTTATAAGGGTTAAAAGTTGACCAGCAATTTCTCATTTTTACAACACCATTTTTTTTTAGGGACCACGTCTCATTTGAAGTCATTTTGAGGGGTCTATATGATAGAAAATGCCCAAGTGTGACACCATTCTAAAAACTGCACCCCTCAAGGTGCTCAAAACAACATTCAAGAAGTTTATTAACCCTTCAGGTGTTTAATAGGAATTTTTGGAATGTTTAAATAAAAATGAACATTTAACTTTTTTACACAAAAAATTTACTTCAGCTCCAATTTGTTTTATTTTACCAAGGGTAACAGGAGAAATTGGACCCAAAAAGTTGTTGTCCAATTTGTCCTGAGTACGCTGATACCCCATATGTGGCAGTAAACCACTGTTTGGGCGCATGGGAGAGCTCGGAAGGGAAGGAGCGCTATTTGACTTTTCAATGCTAAATTGACAGGAATTGAGATGGGACGCCATGTTGCGTTTGGAGAGCCACTGATGTGCCTAAACATTGAAACCCCCCACAAGTGACACCATTTTGGAAAGTAGACCCCCCTAAGGAACTTATCTGGATGTGTGGTGAGCACTTTGACCCACCAAGTGCTTCACAGAAGTTTATAATGCAGAACCGTAAAAATAAAAAATCATATTTTTTCACAAAAATTATATTTTTGCCCCCAATTTTTTATTTTTCCAAGGGTAAGAGAAGAAATTGGACCTCAAAAGTTGTTGTCCAATTTGTCCCGAGTACGCTGATACCCCATATGTGGCAGTAAACCACTGTTTGGGCGCATGGGAGAGCTCGGAAGGGAAGGAGCGCCGTTTGACTTTTCAATGCAAAATTGACAGGAATTGAGATGGGACGCCATGTTGCGTTTGGAGAGCCACTGATGTGCCTAAACATTGAAACCCCCCACAAGTGACACCATTTTGGAAAGTAGACCCCCTAAGGAACTTATCTGGATGTGTGGTGAGCACTTTGACCCACCAAGGGCTTCACAGAAGTTTATAATGCAGAGCCATAAAAATAAAACAAAATTTTTTTTCCCACAAAAATTATTTTTTAGCCCCCAGTTTTGTATTTTCCCTAGGGTAACAGGAGAAATTGGACCCCAAAAGTTGTTGTCCAATTTGTCCTGAGTACGCTGATACCCCATATGTGGGGGGGAACCACCGTTTGGGCGCATGGGAGGGTTCGGAAGGGAAGGAGCGCCATTTGGAATGCAGACTTAGATGGAATGGTCTGCAGGCGTCACATTGCGTTTGCAGAGCCCCTAATGTACCTAAACAGTAGAAACCCCCCACAAGTGACACCATTTTGGAAAGTAGACCCCCGAGGGAACTCATCTTGATGTGTTGTGAGAGCTTTGAACCCCCAAGTATTTCACTACAGTTTATAACGCAGAGCCATGCAAATAAAAAATATTTTTTTTCCACAAAAATTATATTTTAGCCCCCAGTTTTGTATTTTTCCAAGGTTAGCAGGAGAAATTGGACCCTAAATGTTGTTGTCCAATTTGTCCTGAGTACGCTGATACCCGATATGTGGGGGGGAACCACCGTTTGGGCGCATGGGAGGGCTCGGAAGGGAAGGAGCATCATTTGGAATGCAGACTTAGATGGATTGGTCTGCAGGCGTCACATTGCGTTTGCAGAGCCCCTAATGTACCTAAACAGTAGAAACCCCCCACAAGTGACCCCATATTGGAAACTAGACCCCTCAATGAACTTATCTAGATGTGTTGTGAGAACTTTGAACCCCCAAGTGTTTCACTACAGTTTATAACGCAGAGCCGTGAAAATAAAAAATCTTTTTGTTTTCCCACAAAAATTATATTTTAGCCCCCAGTTTTGTATTTTCCCAAGGGTAACAGGAGAAATTGGTCCACAAAAGTTGTTGTCCAATTTGTCCTGAGTACGCTGATACCCCATATGTTGGGGTAAACCCCTGTTTGGGCACACAGGAGAGCTCGGAAGGGAAGGAGCACTGTTTTACTTTTTCAACGCAGAATTGGCTGGAATTGAGATCGGACGCCATGTCGTGTTTGGAGAGCCCCTGATGTGCCGAAACAGTGGAAACCCCCCAATTATAACTGAAACCCTAATCTAAACACACCCCTAACCCTAATTCCAACGGTAACCCTAACCACACCTCTAACCCAGACACACCCCTAACCCTAATCCCAACCCTATTCCCAACTGTAAATGTAATCTAAACCCTAACCCTAACTTTAGCCCCAACCCTAACTGTAGCCCCAACCCTAACCCTAGCCCTAACCCTAACCCTAACCCTAGCCCTAACCCTAGCCCTAACCCTAGCCCTAACCCTAACCCTAACCCTAGCCCTAGCCCTAACCCTAGCCCTAACCCTAGCCCTAGCCCTAACCCTAGCCCTAGCCCTAACCCTAGCCCTAACCCTAGCCCTAATGGGAAAATGGAAATAAATACATTTTTTTTTATTTTTCCCTAACTAAGGGGGTGATGAAGGGGGGTTTGATTTACTTTTATAGCGAGTTTTTTAGCGGATTTTTATGATTGGCAGCCGTCACACACTGAAAGACCCTTTTTATTGCAAAAAATATTTTTTGCAATACCACATTTTGAGAGCTATAATTTTTCCATATTTTGGTCCACAGAGTCATGTGAGGTCTTGTTTTTTGCGGGACGAGTTGACGTTTTTATTGAAAACATTTTTGGGCACGTGACTTTTTTTATCGCTTTTTATTCCGATTTTTGTGAGGAAGAATGACCAAAAGCCAGCTATTCATGAATTTCTATTGGGGGAGGCGTTTATACCGTTCCGCGTTTGGTAAAATTGATAAATCAGTTTTATTCTTCGGGTCAGTACGATTACAGCGACACTTCATTTATATCATTTTTTTATGGTTTGGGGCTTTTATACGATAAAAACTATTTTACAGAAAAAATAATTATTTTTGCATCGCTTTATTCTCAGGACTATAACTTTTTTATTTTTTTGCTGATGATGCTGTATGGCGGCTCTTTTTTTGCGGGACAATATGACGCTTTCAGCGGTACCATGGTTATTTATATCTGTCCTTTTGATCGCGTGTTATTCCACTTTTTGTTCGGCGGTATGATAATAAAGCGTTGTTTTTTGCCTCGTTTTTTTTTTTTTTTCTTACGGTGTTTACTGAAGGGGTTAACTAGTGGGACAGTTTTATAGGTCGGGTCGTTACGGACGCGGCGATACTAAATGTGTACTTTTATTGTTTTTTTTTTTTTTTTATTTAGATGAAGAAATGTATTTATGGGGATAATATTTTTTTTTTTTTTTCATTATTTTGGAATATTTTTTTTTATTTTTTTTACACATTTGGAAAATTTTTTTTAAACTTTTTTACTTTGTCCCAGGGGGGGACATCACAGATCAGTGATCTGACAGTTTGCACAGCACTCTGTCAGATCACTGATCTGACATGCAGCGCTGCAGCCTTCACAGTGCCTGCTCTGAGCAGGCTCTGTGAAGCCACCTCCCTCCCTGCAGGACCCGGATCCGCGGCCATCTTGGATCCGGGGCTCGAGCAGGGAGGGAGGTGAGGAGACCCTCGCAGCAACGCGATCACATCGCGTTGCTGCGGGGGGCTCAGGGAAGCCCGCAGGGAGCCCCCTCCCTGCGCGGTGCTTCCCTGCACCGCCGGCACATCGCGATCATCTTTGATCGCGGTGTGCCAGGGGTTAATGTGCCGGGGGCGGTCCGTGACCGCTCCTGGCACATAGTGCCGGATGTCAGCTGCGATAAGCAGCTGACACCCGGCCGCGATCGGCCGCGCTCCCCCCGTGAGCGCGGCCGATCGGCTATGACGTACTATCCCGTCCAGGGTCAGATAAGCCCAGGGCACCTCGACGGGATAGTACGTCTAAGGTCACAGAGGGGTTAAACATAGCCGCTGGGGCGGCTGCGGACTGGTATTTGTAGCCGGGGAGGGGCAATATCCATGGCCCCTCTCTAGGCTATGAATATCAGCCCGCAGCTGTCTGCGTAGCTTTTCTGGCTATAAAATATAGGGGGACCCCACGTCTTTTTTTGGGGGGTCCCCCTATATAGTCAGTAAAGGCTACGCAGACAGCTGCGGGCTGATATTCATAGCCCAGAGAGGGGCCATGGGTATTACCCCCTTCCCAGGCTACAAATATTGGCCCCCGGCCATCGGCTTTCCCGGTCTGGCGTAGAAAATTGCTCCTACGCCTTTTTTTTCCTTTTTTTAAATTAAACATGTTCATTAAGCAACATCGGCCTTGCTATTATATATCTATGGATATATCTATCTTTAGATATATTTATAGATTGATATATCTATAGATATATCTATCTACATATCTCATTCCTTCTATCTATCGATAGATAGATATGGGATAGATAGGTAGATAGAAGCAATGGGATAGATAGATAGATATGGGATAGAGAGATAGAAGGCATGGAAATAGATAGAAGGAATGAGATAGATATATGTATTCATATAGCTATCTATAGATATATCTATGGATAGATGTAGATAGATATATCTATGTATCTATCCATATATCTAACTATCCATATATCTATCTACATCTATCCATAGATATATCTATAGCGTGGGTGGGGGCGCCGTTTTGCAGTTCGCCTCAGGCAGCAGAAAGGCTAGGTTCACCCCTGTAGATTACAATTCCCTTTTGACGTGAACCTATAATATTAATTAAGTATCAGTGTAGACTACACTTCAAATGTAAATAATCAAGGTCTTGCAAAAAGTTTTCCATTACTTTTCCTACTTTTAGCATGTCAGTAGTAGTCTGTAGCAAACTATATTCTTTTTTCCAGCTAAGTGCGGCATTTCTTTCTCCAAGCTTGCCATGCTAGATGGAAAATAGAGACTTTTATCAGAGCATAAACAAGCGACAAGCTGATGTGTGCTTGCTGTTAATTTATTTATTGCTTAGCAGGACACAGTGGGAAAACAAAGGGGATGGTTTGCTTATCTCCCATGTATCCGAAGATGATCATTACCTATCATCAAGTACAATAATGTTCTGGGGCATATTTTGGAGTAGGTAACTGGAGTGATTGCCACAAGGGCAGTAAGCATTAGGTTGCAGAAGTCAGAATGGTACAGTTTGGGGTCATGCATTTTCACTTGGCTGTAAAGAGAATGCATATAAGTTTCATGTAGGTTGTCACATTGTAGCAAAGTCCTCTAACAAATGATTTATTTTTGAGCATTTATAAGTTCCAGAATTCAAAGTTAGACTCGAGGAGCAGCAGGAGGGAAGGTTTAAAGTGAAATATTTGACAGTATCTCACTGTATCACTCCCTTGCCTCCTACGCAGCTTATTTCAGGACACGATCAAAACTATAGGCATAGGAATAGAGAAGGAGGTGGAGGGGATAGAGGATCTGTAATGAAGAAGTGAAGTCTACAGACATGTTGGGTGAGTAAGTGTACTAGTTAATAGCAGTCATTATTTATTAATTCTGACATTTCATATACAGTTGTGGCCAAAAGTATTGACAACCCTGCAATTCTGTCAGATAATACTCAGTTTCTTCCTGAAAATGATTGCAAACACAAATTCTTTGTTATTATTATCTTCATTTAATTTGTCTTAAATGAAAAAACACAAAAAGAATTGTCCTAAAGCCAAATTGGATATAATTTAACACCAAACATAACAAGGGGTGGACAAAAGTATTGGCACTGTTCAAAAAATCATGTGATGCTTCTCTAATTTGTGTAATTAACAGCACCTGTAACTTACCTGTGGTACCTAACAGGTGTTGGCAATAACTAAATCACACTTGCAGCCAGTTGACATGGATTAAAATTGACTCAACCTGTTGTGAATTCCGCTCTTGGGCTCCCTCCGGTGGTTGTAAGTGGCACTTTTGTGAGTTCTGCTCTTGGGCTCCCTCCGGTGGTTTTAAGTGGAATGGCTGCTCCTTGGATTTAGCAGTCTGCAGCTGCTTCCACTGATTATCTTTCTGCTCGGCTATTTATACCTGGCTCTTCCCTTCAGCCAGTGCCACTTGTCAATGGTTCCTGGTTGGATTCACATCTCTTGGATTTCCCTGATATCCTGACCAGTTCAGCAAAGATAAGTCCTTTCTTTGCTCTTTTCTGTCCACATGTTGTGGAATTATTCGTTCTGTGCATTCTATGTTTTGTCCAGCTTGTCAGTATGGATTAATTCAGTTAAGCTGGAAGCTCTGGGAAGCAGATTTACCCTCCACACCTTTAGTCAGGTGTGGAGATTTTTGTAAACTCTGTGTGGATTTTTGTAGTTTTTAATACTGACCGCACAGTATTCCGTCCTGTCCTATCTATCTAGCTAGACTGGCCTCCTGTGCTACATCCTGGTTTTATTCTACGTATGTCTTTTCCCTCTCCACTCACAGTCATTACTTGTGGGGGGCTATCTATCCTTTGGGGATTTTCTCTGGGCAAGATAGTTTTCCTGTTTCTATCTTTAGGGGTAGTTAATTCTCAGGCTGTGACGAGGTGCCTAGGGAGTGACAGGAACATCCCACGGCTACTTCGAGTGTTGTGTTGAGCTTAGGGACTGCGGTCAGTACAGGTTCCACCTCCTTCAGAGCTCATCCCATGTTGCTCCTAAACCACCAGTTCATAACATCAACCTCTGTCCTGTGTCCTTGTGTGTACCACATTCAGCATGGAGAAAAGAAAGAAGACGAAAGAACTGTCTGAGGACTTGAGAAACCAAATTGTGAGGAAGCATGAGCAATCTCAAGGCTACAAGTCCATCTCCAAAGACCTGAATGTTCCTGTGTCTACCGTGCGCAGTGTCATCAAGAACTCTAAAGCCCATGGCACTGTGGCTAACCTCCCTAGATGTGGATGGAAAAGAAAAATTGACAAGAGATTTCAATGCAAGATTGTGCGGATATTGGATAAAGAACCTCGACTAACATCCAAACAAGTTCAAGCTGCCCTGCATTCCGAGGGTACAACAGTGTCAACCCATACTATCCGTCGGCGTCTGATTGAAAAGGGACTGTATGGTAGGAGACCCAGGAAGACTCCACTTCTTACCCCCAGACATAAAAAAGCCAGGCTGGAGTTTGCCAAAACTTACCTGAAAGTACCTAAAACGTTTTGGAAGAATGTTCTCTGGTCAGATGAGACAAAAGTAGAGCTTTTTGGGCAAAGGCATCAACATAGAGTTTACAGGAGAAAAAAACAGGAATTCAAAGAAAACAACACGGTCCCTACAGTCAAACATGGCGGAGGTTCCCTGATGTTTTGGGGTTGCTTTGCTGCCTCTGGCACTGGACTGCTTGACCATGTGCATGGCATTATGAGGTCTGAAGACTACCAACAAATTTTGCAGCATAATGTAGGGCCCAGTGTGAGAAAGCTGGGTCTCCCTCAGAGGTCATGGGTCTTCCAGCACGACAATGACCCAAAACACACTTCAAAAAGCACTAGAAAATGGTTTGAGAGAAAGCACTGGAGGCTTCTAAGGTGGCCAGCAATGAGTCCAGACCTGAATTCCATAGAACACCTGTGGAGAGACCTAAAAATGGCAGTTTGGAGAAGGCACCCTTCAAATATCAGGGACCTGGAGCAGTTTGCCAAAGAAGAATGGTCTAAAATTCCAGCAGAGCATTGTAAGAAACTCATTGATGATTCGCAGAAGCGGTTGGTCGTAGTTATTTTGGCTAAAGGTTGTGCAACCAAGTATTAGGCTGAGGGTGCCAATACTTTTGTCTGGCCCATTTTTGGAGTTTTGTGTGTAATGATCAATGTTTTGCTTTTTGCTTCATTCTTTTTTGTGTTTTTTCATTTAAGACAAATTAAATGAAGATAATAATACCAAAGAATTTGTGATTGCAATCATTTTCAGGAAGAAACTGAGTATTATCTGACAGAATTGCAGGGGTGTCAATACTTTTGGCCACAACTGTAGATGGCAGCAAAAAGGAGCAATTGATGATAAACCGCTAACGTAGGAGAACTGAAGGGTATTGGACAAGTTACTATTTATCACTTCTTGGATTACTATAAATGAGAAAACTAATGTAAATTAATACACATGCAAACTAAAGTGCTGAAAACCTTACAAGATCTTCATGCTGGGAGAAACCCATGTCATATATGTAATAATATTAAATGATTTTTTTTTCTGACACAGCACTCATTTTTTTCCTAAGCCGAACTAGGACATAACTGCCATGGATTCAGAAGATCAGTGTGTATTAATAGCATCATCAAACTCCCATCAAGTTCCAATATTAATGTATATCATATCCTACCTTTCTGTGTGCTTCACCTCTGACTTCATTCTTTCCCATTTCCCTGAGCGTTCACTTGTAATGGGAACATCAATACGATATCTGTTTCCATTGTCACAACTGGAAACCTTTTAAAGGTTACTCCCTTTGCACCAAAATTGCCCCTTGTTTTCTGAATGACAGTAATGGAATGTTGTGACATTAGCCCCAATATGACCTCCGCTGGTGACATAAAATGAGTATGGATGTTTTAAATAAGACAGGTGCCCCAATGGAAAGCTTGTGTAGCTTGTATAACGAGATGATTGCTTGGCTTTTTCAATAAATCCGGTTTAACCACTGATGTGAGAATACAAATATATAGATGAGATTATAGAAAATGCTGAAGTAATTCTGTAGTGCACCTCAACCTAGATATTAATGTTAGCATTTTGTATGGTCAAAGCTATTAAAAGTACGCAAATGGAAATAGTACTATAATCCATTTCATAACAACAATATATGTATCAATTTCAAATTGCTAAAGAAAAAAAATCACACAAATAAATGAAGATGAATTTCAAATATTAAATTGGTGGTGAATTGATAGCTCTTTAATCAAGACAGGTCAAGTTATAATTTTGTTGCTAAATGTATCAAGAATAAAGATAATACAGTTTGAATGTCATTTCTTTTGCTCATTTTTGAGCTACAAAACTGGTGAAATTCCATTGACATTTCTTCTTTAAAGTTTTATTACACTATGCTATTGCTGAATTTGTATAGTCTCTTAAAAGATTTTAGGCGGCTTTTTTTTAGATTTCTATCCATTGTCTTATTTTTTCACGCTTTTCTTTAATTGTTATAAAGAAACTTATGGAAAAACACCTGACAAAAAAATTAATTAACTACAAGTAATGCCTTAATATTTATCCACTGCATTACAGCTAACACCTGGCTGCAAACATTTTTTCGGCAAATAAATTCAGGAAATACAGTCATGAGAAAAACTTAACAGCCTCACTGAAATTTTTTGCCTTTACCAATCAAAAAAATCATCCTTAAAAGGTCTTAAAATTAGATAAATACAATACAAATGAGCAACTACATTACACCATATCATTATTTGCTTAACAAACAAAGTCTATGCTAAAATACAGATGCAGTGGTTGAAAGAGTAAGGCTGGTTTCACATTTGCGGTTGTGTCCATAGCATTTATGCTGCATTTTTTCGCATGCATCCTGCATTCCTATCTTTAACATTAGGGACGCAGGTGCCTGCGATTGGATGCGTTTAGCCGCGTTTGACGACGTATGTGTCGTTTCGTTGTCTGCGGCTTTGCGTGGTAAACGCTATATGCTGTGATTTCAGAGGCGTGAATTTGCGCCTAGAAACGCATGCGATTGTTAGCGGAAGGAATGCGGCAGAAAAACACATTTCAGTCTCTGAGAACGCATGCGTTCACAAGCACATGCGTTTGTGAACGCATGCGCTTTGCCACAGGAAAACCTGTCTAGACACTGATTAGCAACCCCCCCCCACATACAAACTGATAAAAGGAGGGACTGGGCATTTGCAGGTCATTACTCAGCAGACTGGGAACAAGAGAACAAGCTCTGAAGCTGTGAGGAATCTACACTCTGAACAGTGTGAGTATCAAAGCCAATGTCTTTATTTTCTTTTTTCTCTCTCTATATGTCCTAATAATTTCTGTATTTTTTTCTTGCTGCATGCATCAGAATGTCATCATCTTCTTTTGAGGAGGGTCTTGGGCCAGAACAAGGTGGAAATGAAAGTGAAGTGAGTACTCACCTCTTCAGATTGGTAAGTATTCTCTGTCACATATACATATGACATTTTTTTTTCTTTTTCAAAACAGTTCTTCAACTGCGACAGAGGCCGATCAGGAGCAGCGTGGACACGGTCCTGTGGCAAGGTGGCGTGTAAGTATACCTGACTGATTGGAGACTGTTTATTGTATCCTGACTAGTGTTGAGCATTCCGATACCGCAAGTATCGGGTATCGGCCGATACTTGCGGTATCGGAATTCCGATACCGAGATCCGATATTTTTGTGATATCGGGTATCGGTATCGGAAGTGTAAAATAAAGAATTAAAATAAAAAATATTGTTATATTCACCTCTCCGGCGGCCCCTGGACATCTGCGCGAGGAACCGGCGTCCGGCACGGCTTCTTTCTTCAAAATGCGCGCCTTTAGGACCTGTGGTATGACGTCCCGGCTTCTGATTGGTCGCGTGCCGCCCATGTCACCGCCACGCGACCAATCAGAAGCCGCGACGTCATTCCTCAGCTAAAGTCCTAGAATGAGCGCCTTTTAGGACCTGAGGAATGACGTCGCGGCTTCTGATTGGTCGCGTGGCGGTCACATGGGCGGCACGCGACCAATCAGAAGCCGGGACATCATTCCACAGGTCCTAAAGGCGCGCATTTTGAAGAAAGAAGCCGTGCCGGACGCCGGATCCTCCTGCTGATGTCCAGGGGCCGCCGGAGAGGTGAATATAACAATATTTTTTATTTTAATTCTTTATTTTACACTTTAATATGGATCCCAGGGCCTGAAGGAGAGTTTCCTCTCCTTCAGACCCTGGGATCCATGAGGATACATTCCGATACTTGATGTCCCATTGACTTGTATTGGTATCGGATATCGGTATTGGCGATATCCGATATTTTTCGGGTATCGGCCGATACTATCCGATACCGATACTTTCAAGTATCGGACGGTATCGCTCAACACTAATCCTGACTTTACTATTTTTGACTGTTCATTTCTTTACTTTGCTCTTTCTTTACCTTTTTCTTCTTGACTCCTTTTTTTTCTTGACTTTGAATATTCTTGCCTATTTTCTCTCTGTTGTTTTATTTCTTTTCCTTATGTTAATGTCTCAAACATTATTGTTTTTATTTATTTTCTAGGTTCCAAAACGGGATGAGGACCTAATTGACAATGACATCCTCATCTCCCTGGTCCATGAGTGAGTCCCGTTGTGGGACACCTGGGTTCCGCTGCACTCGGACAACGTGACGACCCAGAACTATGGAATGAGGAGGCCCAAGTGATGTGGGATGGCTGGGACAATGCCCTGGCTCGGGTCTGCAAGGCATTTTGCAAGTATTGCAATACAGTGTGATGCAACAGTGACCGTGGCCAGGATCACACAACTGTGCGTGGTGAGTAGTGTTGAGCATTCCGATACCACAAGTATCGGGTATCGGCCGATATTTGCGGTATTGGAATTCCGATACCGAATTCCGATACTTCCCGCGTATCGGATACCAGAATCGGAAGTTCCCAGAATTCAAACTGAACGCAGCAGCCAATGAGGAATGATTGGAAGTGTGGGCACATCCTGTTTAGCATGGTGGGCATGTAAGTACTGGCAAGGCTTGGATTGGCTGCTGAAATGATGTCACTCTGCACTATAAAAAACGCTGCCGCCATTTTGCGCTCACTCTGCTGTGATTTCAGTTAGGGACAGGACGCTGTGTTCTAACTGAGGGCCAGTCGAGCTAGCTAATTGCTTTATTTTCCTTTCCAAAGGCTAATTTAGCAAAACGCTGTGTGTTCTTCACTGTTCACCTTGCTCTTGCCTTGCAGCGCTGTTTTAACAGCGTTCTGCAAGGTCTCTGTGTGTGTGTGTGTGTGCAGCTCACTCTGTAGTCTGTGTGCAGCCATATACCCGGTTGTATTCAGCTCAGGGGGGGTTCACACTGCCTCACACAGTTGTCCTTTTTTGCTCTTAGTGCAGCCTGCTGCACATTTTTTCTCAAATTTCCTATTAGTGTTTTTCCACCAGTCTCCAGCTCTATTGTGGAAAAACACTACATAGGATAACCTAGAGGGGGGTTTTTGGGCCTTGCAGCGCCGTTTACGGCTGTCTGCACGGTCTCCGTGTGAGCCCAGCTCGCCCTGTAGTCTGTGTGCAGCCATAGCCGGTTGGATTCAGCTCAGGGTTCGTTACTGGCTCATACCTTGAGAAAAATTTTACTTTTTTTCAAATAGTGCAGCCTGTTTAAAATTTGAAAAAAAAAAATTCCTATTAGTGTCTTTCCACTCGTATCCAGCTAAATAGTGGAAAAACACTATATAGGATAACCTAGAGGAGGGTTTTTTGGCCTTGCAGCGCCGTTTACGGCTGTCTGCACGGTCTCTGTGTGAGCGCAGCTCGCCCTGTAGTCTGTGTGCAGCCATAGCCGGTTGGATTCAGCTCAGGGTGCGTTACTGCCTCATACCTTGAAAAACAATTTCCTTTTTTTCAAATAGTGCAGCCTAGAGTTGAGCGACCTTGACCTTTTTAGAGTCGAGCCGGGTTTTGCGAAACCCGACTATGTCCAAAGTCGGGTCGAGTGAAATCGGCCGATTATGACGTAAAGTCGGGATCGACCGAAACACGAAACCCAATGCAAGTCAATGGGGCAGCATAGTCGGCAGTGAGTGGGGGCCAGGAAAACACCTAGAGTGCCCATTTTAATGTCAAAACCATCCATTCTTCTTAATGAAGCTTGTCAAGCGTAATTTACCTTAAAATAATTGGAAGGCATTTGAAATTGGGGGTCATTTGGCTAAAGTTGTGGGGGGTAGGGCTGGTTCAAGTAATTAGTGGGCCCAGTAAATCTGGACCACGTCACGGCAGTGGAGCAGGGAGAGGTAAGTATTTCAACTTTGCAAGTGCTGTGATCCTGAGCAAGCAGGGGGGGCCCACTCGTTGGCATTGGCACTGGCACAGGGCCCCTCAAAGTACAGCGGTGTGTTTGCACGGCGGGGGCGCCTCCCACCGGCAGCAACACTTTTGCGTACTATGAGAGGCCCTGTGCCAGTGACGTCGCCAACTAGTATTCCTCCCCCCACCTGATGAAGGAACCTGCACTTTCATCTGCACCTTCCTCTTTGTCCCCGTGTAAGGTGGTATGGTATGCGGGAAGAGCAACCTGACTTTCAGCAGGGTCACAATGTTGTTGTGTAGCGTGCACGGGGAATGTTGCGTTATGGGTCAATGTACCAGCAGACTCATCTATCACTGGCTGGGCAATGGGCACGATGAAGTGGAAACACAGATATAGGCCCAAAGAAGAAAGTGGGCTAAATGCAGTTCAAAATTGGTAACACAGGAATAACCAGGGGGCATTGCAGTGGAGGACAACTGGAATGAGAGGCTGACACAGAGAGTAGGGCCAAATCAGTAAGTAGTCGAAATGCAGTTCAAAATTGGCAACCGTAGTAAACAGGCGGCACAGCTTTGTTCAGTGGAGGAGAACAGCAAGGAGTGGCAGACACCGATAGTAGGCCCCAACCCAACTAGTAGGCCAAATGCAGTCTAACATTAACAACTACTTAACGAGAGGCTGAAAATGGAATTTCAGGACAGGAAACCAGGAGAACAGCAAGGAGTGGCAGACACCGATAGTAGGCCCCAAACCAACTAGTACGCCAAATGCAGTTGTTCCATTTAACCACAATTTAATGAGAGCCTGAAGATAGAAGCTCAGGAAAGGCAACCTGGGGAACACCTTGGAGTGTAACACACCATCTCTCTCCACCCCATACCCATTTTGTAGGCCTAATGCTGTGTACTTTTCTACAACTACTAAACGAGAGTCGGAAGACCGAAGCAATGGCAAGGAAACCTGGGGAACACCTTGGAGTGTAACACACCATCTCTCTCCACCCGATACCCATTTTGTAGGCCTAATGCAGTGTAGTTTTCTACAACTACTAAACGAGAGTCGGAAGATCGAAGCAATGGCGAGGAAACCTGGAGAACACCTTGGAGTGTAACACACCATCTCTCTCCACCCCATTCCCCATTTTTTAGGCCTAATGCAGCCTACTTTCCGACACCTACTAAACGAGAGCATGAAGATCGAAGCTCAGGAAAGGCAACCTGGGGAACACCTTGGAGTGTAACAACAACCTCTCTCTACACCACGGAAGGGCTGATTCTTAGGAAGGAAGGCTGTTGTAAATAAGCATTGCGCGCCCGAGGGTGATTATATTCTTATTCGGTATCTACTCACCCTCGGACGCGCCATGCTTCTTGATTTGTAATTAATGTTTATTTGCAATGTGCTTTTGACTTACTCAATTATTTTTTTAATTATTGATTTTATTAAATTAATAGTTTAACATCTTATTGGAAATAATTTAAAGGAGACGCGACAGGACAACACTCGGTGGATGCCATATCTGTGTTAACAACTCCAAAAAAACCTTTCAGTTAACTTCTTGCAGGAGAAAGTAATTGTAGCTGGTGGACCTTTTAGTACAGTTCCAGATTTTTGTTGTGTGTTTGTTTTTAATGTTAAAATGTCTGCATTTGAGATCTCAACACGATCTTATTTTTTATAATCAAAATAATTATTTTTTTATTTTAAGATGTTGGTTCAAGGGGTACACGGGCAGCAGTAGACAGGTCAGTGGAGGCCTAGTGGAAGGAGGGACCGCAGATGCGCCACTGTTTCACCCATACACAATTTGTAGGCCTAATGCAGCGTAGTTTCCAACAGCTAGTAAACGAGAGCCGGAAGATCGAAGCTCAGGAAAGGCAACCTGGGGAACACCTTGGAGTGTAACAACAACCTCTCTCTACACCACGGAAGGGCTGATTCTTAGGAAGGAAGGCTGTTGTAAATAAGCATTGCGCGCCCGAGGGTGATTATATTCTTATTCGGTATCTACTCACCCTCGGACGCGCCATGCTTCTTGATTTGTAATTAATGTTTATTTGCAATGTGCTTTTGACTTACTCAATTATTTTTTTAATTATTGATTTTATTAAATTAATAGTTTAACATCTTATTGGAAATAATTTAAAGGAGACGCGACAGGACAACACTCGGTGGATGCCATATCTGTGTTAACAACTCCAAAAAAACCTTTCAGTTAACTTCTTGCAGGAGAAAGTAATTGTAGCTGGTGGACCTTTTTAGTACAGTTCCAGATTTTTGTTGTGTGTTTGTTTTTAATGTTAAAATGTCTGCATTTGAGATCTCAACACGATCTTATTTTTTATAATCAAATTAATTTTTTAAATATTTTATTAGGTTGGTTCAAGGGGTACACGGGCCGCAGTAGACAGGTCAGTGGAGGCCTAGTGGAAGGAGTGACCGCAGACAGGCATCGAAGGCCTAAAATAATAACACATGGCTGTAGGCAATTTTAAATTGGTTCCAGGGTTACACGGGCAGCAGTGGTGTGGTCAGTGGAGGCCTAGTGGAAGGAGTGACCGCAGACAGGCATCGAAGGCCTAAAATATTAACACATGGCTGTAGGCAATTTTAAATTGGTTCCAGGGGTACTTGGGCAGCAGTGCCCTGGTCAGTGTAGTAGTAGTTGAAAGAATGTACCGCAGACAGGCATCGAAGGCCTAAAATAAAAAAATTGGGCTGGCTGTAGGCAATTTTAAATTGTTTCCAGGGTTACACGGGCAGCAGTGGTGTGGTCAGTGGAGGCCTAGTGGAAGGAGTGACCGCAGACAGGCATCGAAGGCCTAAAATAATAACACATGGCTGTAGGCAATTTTAAATTGGTTCCAGGGTTACACGGGCAGCAGTGGTGTGGTCAGTGGAGGCCTAGTGGAAGGAGTGACCGCAGACAGGCATCGACGGCCTAAAATAATCACACATGGCTGTAGGCAATTTTAAATTGGTTCCAGGGGTACACGGGCAGCAGTGGTGTGGTCAGTGGAGGCCTAGTGGAAGGAGTGACCGCAGACAGGCATCGAAGGCCTAAAATATTAACACATGGCTGTAGGCAATTTTAAATTGGTTCCAGGGGTACTTGGGCAGCAGTGCCCTGGTCAGTGTAGTAGTAGTTGAAAGAATGTACCGCAGACAGGCATCGAAGGCCTAAAATAAAAAAATTGGGCTGGCTGTAGGCAATTTTAAATTGGTTCCAGGGTTACACGGGCAGCAGTGGTGTGGTCAGTGGAGGCCTAGTGGAAGGAGTGACCGCAGACAGGCATCGAAGGCCTAAAATAATAACACATGGCTGTAGGCAATTTTAAATTGGTTCCAGGGTTACACGGGCAGCAGTGGTGTGGTCAGTGGAGGCCTAGTGGAAGGAGTGACCGCAGACAGGCATCGAAGGCCTAAAATATTAACACATGGCTGTAGGCAATTTTAAATTGGTTCCAGGGGTACTTGGGCAGCAGTGCCCTGGTCAGTGTAGTAGTAGTTGAAAGAATGTACCGCAGACAGGCATCGAAGGCCTAAAATAAAAAAATTGGGCTGGCTGTAGGCAATTTTAAATTGGTTCCAGGGTTACACGGGCAGCAGTGGTGTGGTCAGTGGAGGCCTAGTGGAAGGAGTGACCGCAGACAGGCATCGAAGGCCTAAAATAATAACACATGGCTGTAGGCAATTTTAAATTGGTTCCAGGGTTACACGGGCAGCAGTGGTGTGGTCAGTGGAGGCCTAGTGGAAGGAGTGACCGCAGACAGGCATCGAAGGCCTAAAATATTAACACATGGCTGTAGGCAATTTTAAATTGGTTCCAGGGGTACTTGGGCAGCAGTGCCCTGGTCAGTGTAGTAGTAGTTGAAAGAATGTACCGCAGACAGGCATCGAAGGCCTAAAATAAAAAAATTGGGCTGGCTGTAGGCAATTTTAAATTGTTTCCAGGGTTACACGGGCAGCAGTGGTGTGGTCAGTGGAGGCCTAGTGGAAGGAGTGACCGCAGACAGGCATCGAAGGCCTAAAATAATAACACATGGCTGTAGGCAATTTTAAATTGGTTCCAGGGTTACACGGGCAGCAGTGGTGTGGTCAGTGGAGGCCTAGTGGAAGGAGTGACCGCAGACAGGCATCGACGGCCTAAAATAATCACACATGGCTGTAGGCAATTTTAAATTGGTTCCAGGGGTACACGGGCAGCAGTGGTGTGGTCAGTGGAGGCCTAGTGGAAGGAGTGACCGCAGACAGGCATCGAAGGCCTAAAATATTAACACATGGCTGTAGGCAATTTTAAATTGGTTCCAGGGGTACTTGGGCAGCAGTGCCCTGGTCAGTGTAGTAGTAGTTGAAAGAATGTACCGCAGACAGGCATCGAAGGCCTAAAATAAAAAAATTGGGCTGGCTGTAGGCAATTTTAAATTGGTTCCAGGGTTACACGGGCAGCAGTGGTGTGGTCAGTGGAGGCCTAGTGGAAGGAGTGACCGCAGACAGGCATCGACGGCCTAAAATAATCACACATGGCTGTAGGCAATTTTAAATTGGTTCCAGGGGTACACGGGCAGCAGTGGTCTGGTCAGTGGAAGTCTAGTGGAAGGAGTGACCGCAGACAGGCTTCGAAGGCCTAACATAACAAAAATGTCAAAACAATGGTATTGTCAGTGCCAGTCATTGAAGGATGTCAGCGCCTAGACTACACATTGGTGAAGCTGTGAGAGATAATTTTGCTAGTGGTAGAGCACTGTTTGAGCTGGGGGGGGGGGGAACTGGCTTGTGGCCGGCGGTACAGGCACAGGGCCCCTCATATTACAACGGTGAGTCTGACGTTGGGTGCGCACCACCACCGCCAGAGACACTTTATTGTACTATGAGGGACCCAGTGGCAGTGCCGTCGACCAAAAGCGGGCTCACCCACCTCTTCAGACAAACAGCACTCTCAAGGGTCCAAGCGCAAAGTGGCGATAGCACGACCCCGTGTGGGGAGTTTGGCCATTTCGTGAGGTGGAAACATGTCGTATGCTGGACAATCAGGTGAAGAAAATTACGAGATTGGAAAAGTCATTCAGAATAGTCCACAGGCAAGACCTTTTCATAGGAAAGCTAGGTGTCAGCCGGGCAGGGTGGGGCAAAAGATTTTGAAATCCAGTTGTGGTTCATTTTAATGAAGGTTAGATCATCTACATTTTGGGTAGACAGACGAGTCCTTTTTTCTGTTAGTATTGAACCTGCAGCACTGAATACTCTTTCTGATAGGACACTAGCTGCCGGGCAAGCAAGCTCCTGCAATGCATATTCTGCCAATTCTGGCCAGGTGTCTAATTTGGATGCCCAGTAATCAAATGGGAATGACGGTTGAGGGAGAACGTCGATAAGGGATGAAAAATAGTTTGTAACCATACTGGACAAATGTTGTCTCCTGTCACTTTGAATTGATGCTGCAGTACCTGTCCTGTCTGCGGTCCTAGAAAAATCACTCCACAACCTGGTCAGAAAACCCCTCTGGCCAACGCCACTTCTGATTTCTGCCCCTCTAACACCTCTGGTCTGCTGGCCCCTGGAGCTCGTGTGAGAACGATCACGGGCGCTGTGTGCAGGGAATGCCAGAAGCAAACGGTCAACAAGAGTTGATTGTTTTGTTGCTAATATTAGTTCCAAGTTCTCATGTGGCATAATATTTTGCAATTTGCCTTTATAGCGAGGATCAAGGAGGCAGGCCAACCAGTAATCGTCATCGTTCATCATTTTTGTAATGCGTGTGTCCCTTTTGAGGATACGCAAGGCATAATCCGCCATGTGGGCCAAAGTTCCCGTTGTCAAATCTGCGGTTGTGCTTGGTTGAGGGGCAGTTGCAGGCAAATCTACGTCACTTGTGTCCCTCAAAAAACCAGAACCCGGCCTTGCCACGCCACCAATTTCCCGTGCCCCCGGGAAAGCTTCCTCATTAAAAATATACTCATCCCCATCATCCTCCTCATCCTCCACCTCCTCTTCGCCCGGTACCTCGTCATGTACACTGCCCTGACCAGACAATCGCTGACTGTCATCAAGGCTTTCCTCTTCCTCTGGTGCAGACGCCTGATCCTTTATGTGCGTCAAACTTTGCATCAGCAGACGCATTAGGGGGATGCTCATGCTTATTATGGCGTTGTCTGCACTAACCAGCCGTGTGCATTCCTCAAAACACTGAAGGACTTGACACATGTCTTGAATCTTCGACCACTGCACACCTGACAACTCCATGTCTGCCATCCTACTGCCTGCCCGTGTATGTGTATCCTCCCACAAAAACATAACAGCCCGCCTCTGTTCGCACAGTCTCTGAAGCATGTGCAGTGTTGAGTTCCACCTTGTTGCAACGTCTATGATTAGGCGATGCTGGGGAAGGTTCAAAGAACGCTGATAGGTCTGCATACGGCTGGAGTGTACAGGCGAACGGCGGATATGTGCGCAAAGTCCACGCACTTTGAGGAGCAGGTCGGATAACCCCGGATAACTTTTCAGGAAGCACTGCACCACCAGGTTTAAGGTGTGAGCCAGGCAAGGAATGTGTTTCAGTTGGGAAAGGGAGATGGCAGCCATGAAATTCCTTCCGTTATCACTCACTACCTTGCCTGCCTCAAGATCTACAGTGCCCAGCCACGACTGCGTTTCTTGCTGCAAGAACTCGGACAGAACTTCCGCGGTGTGTCTATTGTCGCCCAAACACTTCATAGCCAATACAGCCTGCTGACGTATGCCAGTAGCTGCCCCATAATGGGAGACCTGGTGTGCAACAGTGGCAGGTGCGGATGGAGTGTTTGTGCGACTGCGGTCTGTGGACGAGCTCTTGCTTCTGCAGGAGGACGAGGAGGAGGAGGAGGAGGAGGGGGTGCGAACGGCTACAGACAACTGTTTACTAGACCGTGGGCTAGGCAGAACTGTCCCAAACTTGCTGTCCCCTGTGGACCCTGAATCCACCACATTTACCCAGTGTGCCGTGATGGACACGTAACGTCCCTGGCCATGCCTACTGGTCCATGCATCTGTTGTCAGGTGCACCTTTGTGCTCACAGATTGCCTGAGTGCATGGACGATGCGCTCTTTAACATGCTGGTGGAGGGCTGGGATGGCTTTTCTGGAAAAAAAGTGTCGACTGGGTAGCTCGTAGCGTGGTACAGCGTAGTCCATCAGGTCTTTGAAAGCTTCGCTTTCAACTAACCGGTAGGGCATCATCTCTAACGAGATTAGTCTAGCTATGTGGGCGTTCAAACCCTGTGTACGCGGATGCGAGGCTAAGTACTTCCTTTTTCTAACCATAGTCTCATGTAGGGTGAGCTGGACTGGAGAGATGGAGATCGTGGAACTAGCGGGGGTGCCGGTGGACATGGCAGACTGAGAGACGGTGGGAGATGGTATTGTTGCCGCCGGTGCCCTAGATGCAGTGTTTCCTACTACGAAACTGGTGATTCCCTGACCCTGACTGCTTTGGCCTGGCAAAGATACCTGCACAGATACAGCAGGTGGTGCGCTAAATGGTGGTCCTACACTGCCGGAAGGGATGTTGCGTTGATGACTAGCTTCATTGGCCGAGGGTGCAACAACCTTAAGGGACGTTTGGTAGTTAGTCCAAGCTTTCAAATGCATGGTGGTTAAATGTCTATGCATGCAACTAGTATTGAGACTTTTCAGATTCTGACCTCTGCTTAAGGAAGTAGAACATTTTTGACAGATGACTTTGCGCTGATCAATTGGATGTTGTTTAAAAAAATGCCAGACTGCACTCTTTCTAGCATCGGATACCTTTTCAGGCATTGCAGACTGAGCTTTAACCGGATGGCCACGCTGTCCTCCACCAGGTTTTGGCTTTGCCACGCGTTTTGGGCAAGATACGGGCCCGGCAGATGGAACCTGTGGCGATGTTGATGCCTGCTGCGGCCCCTCCTCCTCCTCTGCTTCAGAACTGCTGCCGCCTGCACCCTGTTCCCCCAATGGCTGCCAATCGGGGTCAAGAACTGGGTCATCTAATAACTCTTCTTGTACCTCCTGCGCAACTTCGTCTGTGTCACCGTGTCGTTCGGTGGTATAGCGTTCGTGATGGGGCAACATAGTCTCATCAGGGTCTGATTCTTGATCAGCACCCTGCGAGGGCAATGTTGTGGTCTGAGTCAAAGGACCAGCATAGTAGTCTGGCTGTGGCTGTGCGTCACTGCACTCCATGTCAGATTCAATTTGTAATGGGCATGGACTGTTAACTGCTTCACTTTCTAAGCCAGGGACGGTATGTGTAAAGAGCTCCATGGAGTAACCCGTTGTGTCGCCTGCTGCATTCTTCTCTGTTGTTGTTTTTGCTGAAGAGGACAAGGAAGTGACTTGTCCCTGACCGTGAACATCCACTAACGACGCGCTGCTTTTACTTTTACCAGTTTCACGAGAGGAGGCAAAAGAGCTAGAGGCTGAGTCAGCAAGATAAGCCAAAACTTGCTCTTGCTGCTCCGGCTTTAAAAGCGGTTTTCCTAATCCCAGAAAAGGGAGCGTTCGAGGCCTTGTGTAGCCGGACGACGAACCTGGCTCCACAGCTCCAGACTTAGGTGCAATATTTTTTTCCCCACGACCACCTGATGCTCCACCACTACCACTACCCTCATTACCAGCTGACAATGAACGCCCCCGGCCACGACCTCTTCCACTAGACTTCCTCATTGTTTTAAAAACGTAACCAAACTAACGTTATTTGTTGCAGTCACACAACTTACACGGTGAGCTATAACTTCAGTATGATTTAGCTACCCCTTTACAGGTTGGTGAGACCACCGCGAAAATCAGGCACAATGTTACCCACTCTTTTTTTGGTGGCTGCAAATTAGAGAGATGCCCCACACGCAGGACTGTCACTGAAGCACAAATGTTAATATTAATGTCACACTATTATTTGTTTTTTATTTTTATTTTTTTCAGGAACACTTTAGAAACCCCCCCAAAAAAAAAAGAAATTTGATTTTTGCAGGGAGAATTTAGAAAACAAATGTAACAAACTATATGCTTTCTATGGGCCACTGAGTGAGAGATGACGCACACAGGAATCAGGAGTGGCACACAAGCCCAGAGGCCAATATTTTTCTACCAATGATTGATGGAGTTATTTTCTCTGGTAGATTTTGGAACCCAAATCAAGGAAAAAAAATATAGGCTTTCTATGGACCACAATTGGAGAGAGAGAGAGAGAGAGAGAGAGAGAGAGAGAGAGAGAGAGAGAGATGGCACACCCAGGAGTCAAGACTGGCACACAAGCAGAAAGGCCAATATTAATCTCCCACTGTTTTTTTTGGTTGTTTTTTTTTTTTTTTTTCAGGGAGACTTTAGAAAAAAAAATAATAAAAAAAATATGATTTTATCAGGAAGAATTTAGAAACCAAATAAAATAAAATGATTTTTTCAGGGAGAATTTACAAAACAAATAAAAACAAAAATAGGCGTTCTATGGCCCACTGACTGAGAGATGACGCACACAGGAATCAGAAGTGGCACACAAGCCCAGAGGCCAATATTTTTCTACCAATGATTGATGTAGTTATTTTCTCTGGTAGATTTTGGAACCCAAATCAAGGAAAAAAAATATAGGCTTTCTATGGACCACAATTGGAGAGAGAGAGAGAGAGAGAGAGAGAGAGAGAGAGAGAGAGAGATGGCACACCCAGGAGTCAAGACTGGCACACAAGCAGAAAGGCCAATATTAATCTCCCACTGTTTTTTTTGGTTGTTTTTTTTTTTTTTTTTCAGGGAGACTTTAGAAAAAAAAATAATAAAAAAAATATGATTTTATCAGGAAGAATTTAGAAACCAAATAAAATAAAATGATTTTTTCAGGGAGAATTTAGAAAACAAATAAAACCAAAAATAGGCGTTCTATGGCCCACTGACTGAGAGATGACGCACCCAGGAGTCAAGACTGGCACACAAGCAGAAAGGCCAATATTAATCTCCCACTGTTTTTTTTTTTTTTTTTTTTTTTTTCAGGGAGACTTTAGAAAAAAAAATAATAAAAAAAATATGATTTTATCAGGAAGAATTTAGAAACCAAATAAAATAAAATGATTTTTTCAGGGAGAATTTAGAAAACAAATAAAACCAAAAATAGGCGTTCTATGGCCCACTGACTAAGAGAGAGAGAGAGAGATGGAACGCTTAGTACTGGCACACAAGCCCAAAGGGCAATATTAATCTCCCTTTTTTTTTCCAGGGAGAATTTCTAAAACCCCCCCCAAAAAAAAAATAGGCTTTCTATGGCCCACTATTTGTGAGAGAGATGGGACGCTCAGGACTGGCACAGATGGCACGCTCAGGACTGGCACAGAAGCCCAGAGGCCAATATTAATCTCCCTTTTTTTCTGGGAGAATTTATAAAACCAAAAAAAAAATTAAATAGGCTTTCTATGGCCCACTATTTGTGAGAGAGATGGCACGCTCAGGACTGGCACAGATGGCACGCTCACAACTGGCACACAAGCCCAGAGGCCAATATTAATCTCCCTTTTTTCAGGGAAAATTTATAAAACCAAAAAAAAAATTAAATAGGCTTTCTATGGCCCACTATTTGTGAGAGAGATGGGACGCTCAGGACTGGCACAGATGGCACGCTCAGGACTGGCACAGAAGCCCAGAGGCCAATATTAATCTCCCTTTTTTTCTGGGAGAATTTATAAAACCAAAAAAAAAATTAAATAGGCTTTCTATGGCCCACTATTTGTGAGAGAGATGGGACGCTCAGGACTGGCACAGATGGCACGCTCAGGACTGGCACAGAAGCCCAGAGGCCAATATTAATCTCCCTTTTTTTCTGGGAGAATTTATAAAACCAAAAAAATATTTAAATAGGCTTTCTATGGCCCACTATTTGTGAGAGAGATGGCACGCTCAGGACTGGCACAGATGGCACGCTCACAACTGGCACACAAGCCCAGAGGCCAATATTAATCTCCCTTTTTTCAGGGAGAATTTATAAAACCCCAAAAAAAATAAAATAGGCTTTCTATGGCCCACTATTTGTGAGAGAGATGGCACACTCAGGACTGGCACACAAGCCCAAAGGCCAATATTAATCTCCCACTGTATTTTTATCAGGGAGAATTTATACACCCCACAAAAAAAAATACAGAAAAATGAAAAGGCTTTCTATGGCCCACTATGTGAGAGAGATGGCACACACAGGGATGGCACTCTAGCAGAAATGCCAAATTGCCAATCTTAATCTCCCACCAAAAAAAAAAAAAAAAAAAAACAGGGAATGTCCTACAATTACTATCTCCCTGCCTGCAGTAATCTCAGCCAGGTATGGCAGGCAGCTACTATCTCCCTGCCTGCAGTAATCTCAGCCAGGTATGGCAGGCAGCAATAAGGAGTGGACTGATGCACAAATGAAATAAAAAGTGTGGACAAACAAAAAAGATAGCTGTGCAGAAAGGAAGGAACAAGAGGATTTGTGCTTTGAAAAAAGCAGTTGGTTTGCACAGCGGCGTACACACAGCAATGCAGCTATCAGGGAGCCTTCTAGGGCAGCCCAATGAGCTACAGCGCTGAGGGGAAAAAAAAAAACTTCCACTGTCCCTGCACACCGAGGGTGGTGTTGGACAGTGCAAATCGCTGCAGCACAAGCGGTTTTGTGGTTAATGGACCCTGCCTAACGCTATCCCTGCTTCTGACAAAGCGGCAGCAACCTCTCCCTAAGCTCAGATCAGCAGCAGTAAGATGGCGGTCGGCGGGAACGCCTCTTTATAGCCCCTGTGACGTCGCAGACAGCAAGCCAATCACTGCAATGCCCTTCTCTAAGATGGTGGGGACCAGGACCTATGTCATCACGCTGCCCACACTCTGCGTTTACCTTCATTGGCTGAGAAATGGCGCTTTTCGCGTCATTGAAACGCGACTTTGGCGCGAAAGTCGCGTACCGCATGGCCGACCACGCACAGGGGTCGGATCGGGTTTCATGAAACCCCGACTTAGCCAAAAGTCGGCGACTTTTGAAAATGTTCGACCCGTTTCGCTCAACCCTAGTGCAGCCAGTTTAAAATTTGAAAAAAAATATTCCTATTAGTGTCTTTCCACTCGTATCCAGCTAAATAGTGGAAAAACACTATATAGGATAACCTAGAGGAGGTTTTTTTGGCCTTGCAGCGCCGTTTACGGCTGTCTGCACGGTCTCCGTGTGAGCCCAGCTCGCCCTGTAGTCTGTGTGCAGCCATAGCCGGTTGGATTCAGCTCAGGGTTCGTTACTGCCTCATACCTTGAGAAAAATTTTACATTTTTTCAAATAGTGCAGCCTGTTTAAAATTTGAAAAAAAAAATTCCTATTAGTGTCATTCCACTCGTATCCAGCTAAATAGTGGAAAAACACTATATAGGATAACCTAGAGGAGGGTTTGTTGGCCTTGCAGCGCCGTTTACGGCTGTCTGCACGGTCTCTGTGTGAGCGCAGCTCGCCCTGTAGTCTGTGTGCAGCCATAGCCGGTTGGATTCAGCTCAGGGTGCGTTACTGCCTCATACCTTGAAAAACAATTTCCTTTTTTTCAAATAGTGCAGCCAGTTTAAAATTTGAAAAAAAAAATTCCTATTAGTGTCTTTCCACTCGTGTCCAGCTAAATAGTGGAAAAACACTATATAGGATAACCGAGAGGAGGGTTTTTTGGCCTTGCAGCGCCGTTTACGGCTGTCTACACGGTCTCCGTGTGATTTAAACTAGCTCTGTAGCCCGATCTGCACCAAAAAAAAAGTAAAGTTCACCAAACACAACTTAACACTTGTGTAGGCCACATTTGAAAAATAATAAAGTTTAGTCCACAATTTACAACATTAGTGTTTCTTACACCTGTTAGGAGGAGCATTTCAGGAATAAGCACACTAAGGCCTTAGTACTTTTCTGCTTATCTTTATCTGTCAACCAAGATGAAGAGGGCAGGGAGTAAGGCACGTGGGCGTGGGCGCGGAGCAGGGAGAGGAGCAGGGAGAGGACGTGGTGATTCTGTGCCTGCTGCGGGCGCCGGTGACTCGTCGTCACTCAGTTTCAGCAGGGAACAGTCCTTAATGCGCAGCTTTGTCGGAGAGCGCCGTGCACCGCTGCTACGTGAAGACCAAATTGAAGCCGTTGTCGGGTGGATGGCAGCTAACGCCTCGGCATCGACTTCAGTTAGTGCCACATCCTCTCAGGCACAGAGCACTGGAGAGCAGCCATCTGTCTCTTCACCACCTGCCAAATTATCCAGGCAGTCAGAGAGCCCAGGACAGGAGCCGTCTCTACTTCTGTTCTCTGAATCTCTTGGCTTGGAAACAGGGGGCCAGCCAAGCAGCATTGGAGAAATGGAAGAAGAGGCAGTGTGCAGTGATGCCCAAAAGCTTTATCTCTCTGACTCTGAAGAGGCAGGTGGGCCAGTGCCTCCGGTGACCACAGCGCAGTACGCATCTGATGATGAAACTCAGGCGCCGCTTTCTGATGCGTACTGTGCTGCCGAGACTACCCAGGAGGAGCAGTTGGTGGCAGAGGGTAGTGGAGATGATGAGGTCCTTAACCCATCGTGGCGTGAGGAACAGGAAGGTGGTGGGAGCAGCTCTGAGGAAGAGCTTCCCCTTACGGGCCAAAGAGGGAGAGGGAGGGGGAAGACTGCGGAGCCTGTAGCCTCCACTTTGGCACCCGTTAGGAGCCTGTCTCTTTCCAAAGCCAAAAAGGGCACTCCCAAGACTTGCAGTGCCTGGTCCTTTTTTGACACAGTTGCAGATGACATTTGTTTTGTCAAATGCAAGCTGTGTCATCAGAAAGTAAAAAGAGGTAAAAGTGTCAGCAACCTCAATACCACAAATATGTGGAAACATGTGCGGAACAGGCACGCGGTGGAGTTACAGAAACACAGTGAAGACGTAGGCCAACCAACAGCGGCAGCTACCACCTCTTCATCTCGTGTTGCCTCTTCCTCCACTGTTGTCCAGAGACCTAGTGTAATTCCACCCACAGCACCACCTTCCCAGTCATCCTCACACTCCCAGTCTACTCTACAGCCATCGGTAGTCCAGGCATGGGAGAAAAGGCGGGCATTCTCGGCCAACCACCCCCGAGCACAGGCTCTGAATGCAGGCATTGCCAAACTGTTGTCCCTGGAAATGCTCTCGTTCAGGCTGGTGGAGACTGACAGCTTCCGTGACTTGATGGCATTGGCAGTCCCACAGTACAAGGTGCCCAGCCGCTTTTACTTTAGCAGGCAGGCTGTCCCTGCCCTGCACAGGCATGTTGAGGCAAACATAAAACATGCGCTACTGAACGCCGTCAGTAGCAAGGTCCACCTCACCACCGATGCGTGGACCAGTCAGCATGGACAGGGGCGATATGTTTCCCTCACTGCCCATTGGGTTAATGTTGTTGAGCCAGGTACAGATCGTGCGAGTGGCGCAGGACGTGTCCTGCCCACTCCAAGGATTGCAGGAATCCAGTCTGTACGCATCGACTCCTCCTCTTACACCAGTTCCTCTGATTCCTCTCTGCAGGATCCGTCACAGTCCACCTCCACATGGACCCGTGAACGTTTACCTATGACCGACATGAGCACAGCCGTGGCCAAACGTCAGCAGGCCGTCTTGAAACTAGTTTCATTGGGGCATCGAAGCCACACAGCGCAGGAGCTCTGGAATGCCATCAAGCAGGAGAGCGATGTGTGGTTACTGCCAGCGAATCTCCAGCCAGGCATGGTAGTGTGTGACAATGGCCGAAATCTGGTGGCAGCTTTGGCCCTTGGCAACCTCACTCACATCCCATGTCTGGCACATGTGCTCAATTTGGTTGTGCAGAGTTTTCTGAGGGACTATCCGGATCTTGATGCCCTGCTGCACAAGGTCCGCCTAGAGTGTGCTCACTTGCGGCGTTCCAGCTTGGCCAGATCCCGCATTGCTGCTCTGCAGCGCCGATTCCGCCTTCTGGAACACCGCATCATATGTGACCTACCTACCCGGTGGAATTCCACGTTACATATGTTGGAGCGGTTGTGTGAGCAGCAGCAAGCAGTTATGGAGTACCAGCTGCATCAGGCGCAAATAAGTCGCAGTCAGCGCCGATCAGACTTCACAACCACAGAGTGGGCCACTATGAAAGACGTCTGCCAGGTTTTGCGTCCTTTTGATTATTCCACGCGGATGGCAAGTGCAGATGATGCACTAGTCAGCATGACTGTCCCCCTTATCTGCCTGCTTCAGCAAACTTTGCAAGGGTTAAGGGATGATGTGGTGGAAGAGGTGGAGGATGAGGAGTCACCTTTTCCATCAGCTTCTGGAGAGTCAGCGCCACGTGGTTCCTCACAAAGGGGTACGCAGGGGCCAATTTGTGAGGAGGATGAGGAGGAGTCAATGGAGGAGGAAGAGCTCCGTCCAGAGGAGGGAGCGACACAATTGTCCAGTGGTCAGTGTGTACAGCGAGGGTGGGGTGATGACGAGCGGGCAGAGATCATGTCTCAAGCAGGGGACAGCGTTTCTGGGCCAGTTGGCACTCTGCAGCACATGGTGGATTTCATGCTGCAGTGCCTGAGAAACGACCGCCGCATCGACCACATTCTCAACATGCCTGATTATTGGGTGTTCACCCTCCTCGATCCTCGGGACAACGTCCAAAACCTCATCCCTGCGTTGACCCGGGAGCGTAAATTGCGGGAGTACCACGACACACTGGTGAATTCCATCATCTATTCCTGTCCAACTGAGAGGAGTGCTGCTAGTGCTTTACAAAGCAGCTCAGTGCGTCGAGGCAGTGGGGGAGGCTCTGCCCAAAGAGGGAGCAGAAGCAGTGCCTCTGCCCAAGGCAAGCCCAGTATGGCACAACTCTGGCACACTTTTGTGTGCCCGCCCCAAATGTCTACACCATCACCGGCGGCTCCAGTCAGCAGGAGGCAACGGTTCCGTCAGATGGTGACAGACTACATGGCTTGCCCTCTTACTGTACTCCCAGACGGCTCTTCCCCGTTCAAGTTTTGGGTCTCTAAGCTGGATACATGGCCAGAGCTAAGCCAGTATGCATTGGAGGTGCTAGCTTGCCCTGCGGCTAGTGTCTTATCGGAACGTGTCTTTAGTGCCGCAGGTGGTGTACTAACAGACCGTCGCATGCGACTATCCTCCGATAACGTTGACCGGCTTACTTTCCTGAAAATGAACCAGGCCTGGATCTCGCAGGAATTTGCCACTCCTCTGCCTGATTAAGTAATTGGGTGTCATCCAGGTCTCCTGCTGTGTTCATCTTTCTACCACCTGAACTGCTATTCCTGGGCTCCAACACCGCCAGTTGCGGCTCAGAAGTGCAGGCTGCACAGTAAAAACATACGACCCAGTGTTATTGGGTTTCAGTAACATCAGCTGATCCCCAGCTGTGTAGCCGGCAATGTGTCCTGCGACCGCCACGCTGGCACAACAACCTAAATGTAAGGGAACCTGTCCCCCCCCCCCATCGTTTGTTACTGAAAGAGCCATCTTGTGCAGCAGTAATGCTGCACAAGGAAAAGGTAGCTCTTTTTTTTTTAGCTCTTTGCACACGCAGAACTTAACACTTATAAAATGTGTTCACTGATACCGTTATACCGTCCCGGAGCTGGGACTTTCCTTCGTAATGTGACGCAGCACAGCCGTCATTCCTACCCCCTTGGTGCCATGCGCTGCCTCCTCAGCATTGTTTTAAGCTGTCACGGAGCCTGCGCTGTTCTGTTATCCCTTGGGCATGCCCTATTTGCGCTGCCTGTCTTCTGACATAATTTGGTGTCAGGCTGGCTGCGCCTGTGCGGCCGCGCTGCCCGAGATCCCGCCTCGCAGTGTCTTCTGATTGAGTCACACTGCGGGCCGGGGATCCATGGGCATGCGCAGTGCATATCTTCCCCTCGGGCTCTCGCTCATTTCCCTCCGCCTTCTTTAGACTGTGCGCCGTCAGCTGATCCCTAGCATGCCACGGCCGTGACACCGCACAGTCTGAAGAAGAGGGAAGGAGGGGAGTGAGAGTCGAGGTTATGCACTGTGCATGCCCATGGTTCCAAGGCCCGCAGTGGGATTACGTTAGACGAGACTGCGAGGTGGGATCTGGAGCAGCGTCGACGCACAGGCACTGACAGCCTGACACCAAATTATGTCAGAAGACAGGCAGCGCTAATTGGGCATGGCCAAGGGCTAACAGAACAGCGCAGGCTCCGTGACAGCTTAAAACAACGCTGAGGAGGCAGCGCACGGCATCAAGGGGATAGGAATGACAGCTGTGCTGTGTCCCATTACGAAGGAAATTCGCACCTCCGGAACGGTTTAACGGTATAAAGGGACACATTTTTAGTGTTTACTTCGGTGTTTGCAAGGAGCATAATTAAAAGAGCAACCTTTTCCTTTTGCATCCTTAGTGCTGCACAAGATGGCTCTTTCAGCTACAAACGTCTTGGGGGGGGGGGGGTTAAAGGTTTCCTTTCAACTTGCTCCAATCAGGCTTCGGCCTACACTCTGTTCCTCTGCTCCTCCTGCTGTCCCTGGGCTCTAACACCGCCAGTTGGTGCCTGGAAGTGCTGTGTGCACAGTCAACAGTCGCTCCTCTGTTATTGGGGTTCAGTAACGTCAGCTGATCCCCAGCTGTGTATCCGGCAACGTGTCATGCGACCGCCACGCTGGCACAACTAAAATGTAAGGGGACCTGTCCCCCCCCTCCCCCCTAGGCGTTTGTTACTGAAAGAGCCACCATGTGCAGCACTAATACTGCACAAGGGAAAGGTCGCTCTTGAAATTATGCTCCTTGCAAACGCTGAACTACACACTCATGTAATGTGTCCCCTCACACCGTCCAACCGTCCCGGAGGTGGGACTTTCCTTTGTAATGTGACGCAGCACAGCCGTCATTGCTCCCCCCTTGGCACCGTGCGCTGCCTCCTTAGCGTTGTTTGATTCCGTCATGGACCCTGCGCTGTTATGTTATCCCTTGGCCATGCACAGTTTGCGCTGCCCGTCCTCTGACATCATTTGTTGTCGTCCTGGCTGCGCCTGTGCGTCCACGCTGCCCGAAATCACACCTCGCAGTGTCGTCTAATGTGATCCCACAGTGGGCCTGGTATCCATGGCCATGCGCAGTGCATATACTAGCCTCTCACTCCCCTTCTTCACGCTTCTTCAGACTAGGCGGCGTCAGCTGATCCCTAATAGCATGCCACGGCCGTGACGCCGCACAGTCTGAAGAAGCAGGAAGGAGGTGAGTGAGAGGCGATGATATGCACTGCGCATGCCCATGGATCCCTGGCCCGCAGTGGGACTACATTAGATGACACTGCAAGGTTGGATCTCGGGCAGCTTGGACGCACAGGCACTGCCAGCCTGACACCTACATGATGTCAGAAGATGGGCACCGCTAACTGCATGGCCAAGGGATAACATTACAGCGCGGGCTCCGTGACAGAACCAAACAACGTTGAGGAGGTGGCGCCCGGCACCAAGGGGGTTGGAATGACGGCTGTGCTGTGTCACATTACAAAGGAAAGTCCCACTTCCGGGATGGTTTGACGGTGTGAGGGGACACATTATATGAGTGTGTACTTCAGCGTTTGCAAGGAGCATAATTTTCGGAGCCACCATTTTCCATGTGCAGTATTACTGCTGTACAAGATGGCTCTTTCAGCAACAAATGCCTGGGGGGGGGTTAAAGGTTCCCTTTCAACTTGCTCCACTGCAGGCTTCGGCCTACACTCTGCTCCTCTTTGATTCCCTGGGTTTCAACACTGTCAGTTGCCACCTGGAAGTGTTGTCTACACAGAAAAAACACTAGGTGATGTGTCAGTGGGGTTCAGCACCGCCAGCTGTTCCCCTGCTGTGTAGTCGGCAACGTGTCCAGCACAAGCCACGCTGGCACAACAGAACAAAAGCTGCCACTAGTGCAGGCTTCGGCCTACACTCTGCTCCTCTCCTCCTCCTGCTGACCCTGGGCTCAAACACCGCTAGTTTTTGCCCGGAAGTGCTAGCTGCACAGAGAAAAACACCAGCCAATGTGTTAGTGGGGTTCAGCAACGCCAGCTGTTCCCCTGCTGTGTAGCCGGCAACGTGACCTGCAAACGCCACGCAGGCACATGAACTGAAATTAAAGGGAACCTGGCCCCACCCCCCCAGGTGTTTCTATGTATAACAGCCACCTAGTACAGCAGTACTGCTGCATTTGTACAAGGTGGCTGACTTTTTCTCCTTGCCAACGTGGAACTCAACACGTACAAAATGTGTCTCATTGAGACCATTCCACTGTCCCTGAGGTGTGACTTTCCTTTCTAATGATACGCAGCACCCCCCTTGGTAGCGTTTCCCGTCTTTTGTCATCATGGTTAGCTGGCTGCGCCTGTGCATCCGCCCTGCTAGAAACAACGCCCCTCGTTGTCATATTTATTTTGTCAGCGAGGGTGTGGTTTATGGGCACGAGCAGTGCATATGTTCGCCTGTGTTAACTCATCTCCTTCCGCCTTCTTCAGACTGTGCGTCCTCCTGGCCGTGGTAGGCGATAAGGGATCAGCTGAGGCCGCCCAGTCTGGAGCAGGTGTAAGGACATGTGTAAGCGGCAAACCTATTTACTGCACAAGGCCACGAATCACAGCCACGCAGTGTGATTTTTTGAAAACACACTGTGGGTCTGGGATTCATGTCCATCGCTAACCGCAATGGCCGAAATGAAATGAGGTCAGAAGACAGGAAGCGCTCACAGCGCATGGCCAAGGGATCACAATAGCGCAGACTCCTGTACAGCAAATAACAACGCTCAGGAATCTGCGCCCAGTACCTAGGTGCAAATTTTGACACCTGTGCTGCGTCTCCTTAAAAAGACAAGTCACGCCTCCACAACTGTTTGACAGTATAATGGGCTAAATAGTGTACGTGTTTTAGTCAGCGTGTGCAAGGAGCAAAACAAATAGAGCAACCTTTTACTTGTGCAGCATTAATGCTGCACAAGGTGTGGCTCTTGTACCTTGCAACACCTGAGGGGGGTTAAAGGTAACCTTTGAAATTGGTTCAACTAGGCTTCGGCCTACACTCTGCTCCTCTCCTGCTGACCCTGGGCTCAAACACCGCTAGTTTTTGCCCGGAACTGCTAGCTGCACAGAGAAAAACACCAGTCAATGTGTCAGTGGGGTTCAGCACCGCCAGCTGTTCCCCTGCTGTGTAGCTTGCAACGTGACCTGCAAACGCCACGCAGGCACATGAACTGAAATTGAAGGGAGCCTGCCCCCCACCCCCAGGTGTTTCTATGTAAAACAGCCACCTTGTACAGCAGTACTGCTGCATTTGTACAAGGTGGCTGACTTTTTCTCCTTGCCCACGTGGAACTCAACACGTACAAAATGTGTCTCATTGAGACCATTCCACTGTCCCTGAGGTGTGACTTTCCTTTCTAATGATACGCAGCACCACCCTTGTTAGCGCTGCCCGTCTTTTGACATCATTGGTTAGCTGGCTGCGCCTGTGCGTCTGCCCTGCTCGAAACAACGCCCCTCGGTGTCTTATTTTTTTGAACAGCGAGGGTGTGATTGATGGGCATGTGCAGTGCATATGTTTGCCTGTGTTCACTCATCTCCTTCCGCCTTCTTCAGACTGGGTGTCCTCATGGCCGCGGCAGGCGATAAGGGATCAGATGAGGCCGCCCAGTCTGAAGCAGGTGTAAGGACATGTGTGAGCGTCAAACATATTTACTGAACAAGGCCACGAATCCCAGCCACGCAGTGTGATTTTTTGAAAACACACTGTGGGTCTGGGATTCATGTCCATCGCTAACCGTAACGGCCGACATTAAATGAGGTCAGAAGACAGGAAGCGCTCACAGCGCATGGCCAAGGGATCCCAATAGCACAGACTCCTGTACAGCAAATAACAACGCTCAGGAATCTGCGCCCAGTACCTAGGTGCAAATTTTGACACCTGTGCTGCGTCTCCTTAAAAAGACAAGTCACGCCTCCACAACTGTTTGACAGTATAATGGGCTAAATAGTGTACGTGTTTTATTCAGCGTGTGCAAGGAGCAAAATTAAATAGAGCAACCTTTGACTTGTGCATCATTAATGCTGTTCAAGGTGTGGCTTTTGTACCTTGCAACACCTGAGGGGGGGGTTAAAGGTAACCTTTGAAATTGGTTCAACTAGGCTTCGGCCTACACTCTGCTCCTCTACTCCTCCTGCTGACCCTGGGCTCAAACAACGCCAGTTTCTGCCCGGACATGCTAGCTGCACAGAGAAAAACACCAGCCAATGTGTTAGTGGGGTTCAGCACCGCCAGCTGTTCCCCTGCTGTGTAGTCGGCATCGTGTCCAGCACAAGCCACGCTGGCACAACTGACCAAAAGCTGCCACCAGTGCAGGCTTCGGCCTACACTTTGCTCCTCTCCTCCTCCTGCTGACCCTGGGCTCAAACAACGCCAGTTTCTGCCCGGACATGCTAGCTGCACAGAGAAAAACACCAGCCAATGTGTTAGTGGGGTTCAGCACCGCCAGCTGTTCCCCTGCTGTGTAGTCGGCATCGTGTCCAGCACAAGCCACGCTGGCACAACTGACCAAAAGCTGCCACCAGTGCAGGCTTCGGCCTACACTCTGCTCCTCTCCTCCTCCTGCTGACCCTGGGCTCAAACACCGCCAGTTTCTGCCCGGACATGCTAGCTGCACAGAGAAAAACACCAGCCAATGTGTTAGTGGGGTTCAGCACCGCCAGCTGTTCCCCTGCTGTGTAGTCGGCATCGTGTCCAGCACAAGCCACGCTGGCACAACTGACCAAAAGCTGCCACCAGTGCAGGCTTCGGCCTACACTTTGCTCCTCTCCTCCTCCTGCTGACCCTGGGCTCAAACAACGCCAGTTTCTGCCCGGACATGCTAGCTGCACAGAGAAAAACACCAGCCAATGTGTTAGTGGGGTTCAGCACCGCCAGCTGTTCCCCTGCTGTGTAGCTGGCAACGTGTCCTGCAAACGCCACGCAGGCACATGAACTGAAATTGAAGGGAGCCTGCCCCCCACCCCCCCAGGTGTTTCTATGTATAACAGCCACCTTGTACAGCAGTACTGCTGCATTTGTACAAGGTGGCTGACTTTTTCTCCTTGCACACGTGGAACTCAACAAGTACAAAATGTGTCTCATTACAGACCATTACAATGTCCCTGAGGTGTGACTTTCCTTTTTAATGACACGCAGCACCCCCATTGTTAGCGCTGCCCGTCTCCTGACATCATTGGTTGGCTGGCTGTGCCTGTGCATCCCCCCTGCCCGACACAACGCCCTCCGTTGTCTCATATATTTTGACTGCGAGGGTGTGATTGATGGGCACGAGCAGTGCATATGTTTCCCTGTCTTCACTCCCCTCCTTCCGCCTTCTTCTGACTGTGCGGCCTCATGGCCGCGGCATGCGATAAGGGATCAGCTGAGGCCGCCCAGTCTGAAGCAGGTGTAAGGACATGTGTGAGCGGCGAACATATTTACTGCACAAGGCCACGAATCCCAGCACCGCAGTGTGACTTTAGGAAAAGCCACTGTGGGTCTGGGATTTATGGCCATCGTTAACCGCACCGGCCAACATGAAATGAGGTCATGAGACGGCCTGCACTAACAGGGTATTGCCAAGGGATAACACAAGAGCGCAGTTTCCTGTACTGCAAATAACAACGGTAAGGAATCTGCGCACAGCACCTAGGTGTAAATTTGTACACCTGTGCTGCGTCTCCTTAAAAAGACTAGTAGACTAGTCACGCCTCCACTACTGTTTGACAGTATAATGGACTAAATAGTGTACGTGTTTAATTCAGCGTGTGCAAGGAGCAAAATTAAATAGAGCAACCTTTGACTTGTGCATCATTAATGCTGTTCAAGGTGTGGCTCTTGTACCTTGCAACACCTGAGGGGGGGGTTAAAGGTAACCTTTGAAATTGGTTCAACTAGGCTTCGGCCTACACTCTGCTCCTCTACTCCTCCTGCTGACCCTGGGCTCAAACACCGCTAGTTTCTGCCCGGAACTGCTAGCTGCACAGAGAAAAACACCAGTCAATGTGTTAGTGGGGTTCAGCACCGCCAGCTGTTCCCCTGCTGTGTAGTTGGCATCGTGTCCAGCACAAGCCACGCTGGCACAACCGACCAAAAGCTGCCACCAGTGCAGGCTTCGGCCTACACTCTGCTCCTCTCCTCCTCCTGCTGACCCCGGGCTCAAACACCGCCAGTTTCTGCCCGGACATGCTAGCTGCACAGAGAAAAACACCAGTCAATGTGTTAGTGGGGTTCAGCACCGCCAGCAGTTCCCCTGCTGTGTAGTCGGCATCGTGTCCAGCACAAGCCACGCTGGCACAACTGAACAAAAGCTGACACCAGTGCAGGCTTCGGCCTACACTTTGCTCCTCTCCTCCTCCTGCTGACCCTGGGCTCAAACAACGCCTGTTTCTGCCCGGACATGCTAGCTGCACAGAGAAAAACACTAGCCAATGTGTTAGTGGGGTTCAGCACCACCAGCTGTTCCCCTGTTGTGTAGCTGGCAACGTGTCCTGCAAACGCCACGCAGGCACATGAACTGAAATTGAAGGGAGCCTGCCCCCCACCCCCCCCAGGTGTTTCTATGTATAACAGCCACCTTGTACAGCAGTACTGCTGCATTTGTACAAGGTGGCTGACTTTTTCTCCTTGCACACGTGGAACTCAACAAGTACAAAATGTGTCTCATTACAGACCATTACAATGTCCCTGAGGTGTGACTTTCCTTTTTAATGACACGCAGCACCCCCATTGTTAGCGCTGCCCGTCTCCTGACATCATTGGTTGGCTGGCTGTGCCTGTGCGTCCCCCCTGCCCGACACAACGCCCCCCGTTGTCTCATATATTTTGACTGCGAGGGTGTGATTGATGGGCACGAGCAGTGCATATGTTCCCCTGTTTTCACTCCCCTCCTTCTGCCTTCTTCTGACTGTGCGGCCTCATGGCCGCGGCATGCGATAAGGGATCAGCTGAGGCCGCCCAGTCTGAAGCAGGTGTAAGGACATGTGTGAGCGGCGAACATATTTACTGAACAAGGCCACGAATCCCAGCCACGCAGTGTGATTTTTTGAAAACACACTGTGGGTCTGGGATTCATGTCCATCGCTAAACGTAACGGCCGACATGAAATGAGGTCAGAAGACAGGAAGCGCTCACAGCGCATGGCCAAGGGATCCCAATAGCGCAGACTCCTGTACAGCAAATAACAACGCTCAGGAATCTGCGCACAGCAGCTAGGTGTAAATTTTGACACCTGTGCTGCATCTCCTTAAAAAGACTAGTAGTCACGCCTCCACTACTGTTTGACAGTATAATGGGCTAAATAGTGTACGTGTTTTATTCAGCGTGTGCAAGGAGCAAAATTAAATAGAGCAACCTTTGACTTGTGCATCATTAATGCTGTTCAAGGTGTGGCTCTTGTACCTTGCAACACCTGAGGGGGGGGTTAAAGGTAACCTTTGAAATTGGTTCAACTAGGCTTCGGCCTACACTCTGCTCCTCTACTCCTCCTGCTGACCCTGGGCTCAAACACCGCTAGTTTTTGCCCAGAACTGCTAGCTGCACAGAGAAAAACACCAGTCAGTGTTAGTGGGGTTCAGCAACGCCAGCTGTTCCCCTGCTGTGTAGTCGGCAACGTGTCCAGCACAAGCCACGCTGGCACAACAGAACAAAAGCTGCCACCAGTGCAGGCTTCGGCCTACACTTTGCTCCTCTCCTCCTCCTGCTGACCCTGGGCTCAAACAACGCCAGTTTCTGCCCGGACATGCTAGCTGCACAGAGAAAAACACCAGCCAATGTGTTAGTGGGGTTCAGCACCGCCAGCTGTTCCCCTGCTGTGTAGTCGGCATCGTGTCCAGCACAAGCCACGCTGGCACAACTGAACAAAAGCTGCCACCAGTGCAGGCTTCGGCCTACACTTTGCTCCTCTCCTCCTCCTGCTGACCCTGGGCTCAAACAACGCCAGTTTCTGCCCGGACATGCTAGCTGCACAGAGAAAAACACCAGCCAATGTGTTAGTGGGCTTCAGCACCGCCAGCTGTTCCCCTGCTGTGTAGCTGGCAACGTGTCCTGCAAACGCCACGCAGGCACATGAACTGAAATTGAAGGGAGCCTGCCCCCCACCCCCAGGTGTTTCTATGTATAACAGCCACCTTGTACAGCAGTACTGCTGCATTTGTACAAGGTGGCTGACTTTTTGTCCTTGCCCACGTGGAACTCAAAACGTACAAAATGTGTCTCATTGAGACCATTCCACTGTCCCTGAGGTGTGACTTTCCTTTCTAATGATACGCAGCACCCCCCTTGGTAGCGCTTCCCGTCTTCTGACATCATTGGTTGGCTTGTTGCGCCTGTGCGTCCGCCCTGCCTGAAACAATGCTCCTCGTTGTCTTATTTTGACTGCGAGGGTGTGATTGATGGGCACGAGCAGTGCATATCTTCACCTGTCTTAACTCATCTCCTTCCGCCTTCTTCAGACTGTGCAGCCTCATGGCCGCGGCATGCGAGAAGGGATCAGCAGTGGCCGCCCAGTCTGAAGCAGGTGTAAGGACGTGTGTGAGCGGCCAAAATATTTACTGCTCAAGGCCACGAATCACAGCACCGCAGTGTGACTTTATGAAAAGGCACTGTGGGTCTGGGATTTATGGCCATCGTTAACCGCACCGGCCAACATGAAATGAGGTCATAAGACGGGCAGCTCTAACAGGGCATTGCCAAGGGATAACACAAGAGCGCAGACTCCTGTACAGCAAATAACAACGCTCAGGAAGCTGCGCCAAGCACCAAGGCGTTATTTGGGACACCTGTGCTGCGTCTCCTTAAAAAGCCAAGTCACGCATCCACTACAGTTTGACTGTAGAATGGGCTAAATTGTGTACGTCTTTCATTCAGCGTGTGCAAGTAGACAAATTAATAGAGCAACCTTTCACTTGTGCAGCATTAATACTGCACAAGGTGAGTCTCTTGTACTTTGTAACACCTGAGGGGGGGTTAAAGGTTTCCTTTGAAATTGGTTCAAATAGGCTTCGGCCTACACTCTGCTCCTCTACTCCTCCTCCTGCTTCAACACGGGCTCTAACATCGCTAGTTTTTGACCGCAAGTGCTAGCTGCACAGAGAAAAACACACGCCATTGTGTTAGTGGGGTTCAGCAACGCCAGCTGTTCCCCCACTGTGTAGCCGGCAAAGTGTCCTGCAAACGCAACGCAGACACAAAGCTGCCTCCAGTGCAGGCTTCGGCCTACACTCTGCTCCCCCTGCTTACCCTTAGCTCCAACACCGCTAGTTGGGGCTCTAGGAAGACAATCTTTAATAGGCAACGCATCTGGGTTCCAGCACCGCCAGCTGGTTCTCGGCAGTGTTCTTGTCACAGGTACTCCCTCGTGCCAAGCCTGGTTTCAGCACCATCAGCTGTTTCCGGGTTGTGTCAAGCTCACTGAGACGCCTATGCTTGCCCCGTCGTGGTGCGGTCGGGTTAGCCAACTCCAGGGTGCCTCCAGTTTAGGAGCTTCCTATGTGGGCTGCGTGAACTGGTAGTCAAGGCTGGTTCTGTAGTGCCAGTAGGCCCAGCTCCCCCTGTCGGACTGTTGGGGTTCGGTAACTGCGGCTGCCTCGCGGCCTAGCTGTTCTCTCCTCTCCTGTGGGCCTTGGGGTCCACCACCTGGTTCCAGCACCGTCAGCTGGTTCCGGGCCGAGCCTTTGGCTTAGGTGCCTCCTCCTGGGTATCCGAGTTCCGCCAACATCAGGCGGTCCTTGGTAGTGCTTTTAAGCGCGGGCACCTACAGCTTAGTAACCGGGTTCCAGCACCGCCAGCTGGTCCTCGGTCGTGCCATTGGCTCTTGCACACTGGGGCAACGCATCTGGGTTCCAGCACCGCCAGCTGGTTCTCGGCAGTGTTCTTGACACAGGTACTCCCTCGTGCCAAGCCTGGTTTCAGCACCGCCAGCTGTTTCCGGGTTGTGTCAAGCTCACTGAGACGCCTATGCTTGCCCCGTCGTGGTGCGGTCGGGTTAGCCAACTCGAGGGTGCCTCCAGTTTAGGAGCTTCCTATGTGGGCTGCGTGAACTGGTAGTCAAGGCTGGTTCTGTAGTGCCAGTAGGCCCAGCTCCCCCTGTAGGACTGTTGGGGTTTGGTAACTGCGGCTGCCTCGCGGCCTAGCTGTTCTCTCCTCTCCTGTGGACCTTCAGGTCCACCACCTGGTTCCAGCACCGTCAGCTGGTTCTCGACAGTGTCTTTTGCTCTTGTACCTTCTGCTCCCCATCCTGGTTCCAGTACCGTCAGCTGGTTCCGGGCAGAGCCTTTGGCTTAGGTGCCTCCTTCTGGGTATCCAAGTTCCACCAACGTCAGGTGGTCCTTGGTAGTGCTTTCGGGCACGGGTACCTCCTGCTTAGTAACCGGGTTCCAGTAACGTCAGCTGGTCCTCGGTAGTTCCATTGGCTCTTGGACCTTCGGCTACCCATCCGGGTTCCAGTACTGTCAGCTGGTTCTCGGCAGTGTCTTTTGCTCTTGTACCTTCTGCTCCCCATCCTGGTTCCAGTACCGTCAGCTGGTTCCGGGCAGAGCCTTTGGCTTAGGTGCCTCCTTCTGGGTATCCGAGTTCCGTCAACGTCAGGCGGTCCTTGGTAGTGCTTTTTAGCACGGGTACCTCCTGCTTAGTAACCGGGTTCTAGTAACGTCAGCTGGTCCTCGGTAGTTCCATAGGCTCTTGAACCTTCGGGTAGCCATCCGAGTTCCAGTTCCATCAGCTGGTTCTTGGCATTTTCTCAGCCTTCTTGTACCTTCTGCTACATTTCCAAGTTGAAGACCCTAAAGTCGACGACCCGGAAAACCACCCCGATGACGACGACGACGACGACGACCCGGAAGACCACCCCGATGACGACGACGATGACGGCGGAGACGACGACGGCTGAGACGACGACGGCGGAGATGACGACACTGGAGACGACGACCCTGGAGACGACGACATGGAAGACCGAGAAGCAGAAGAACAAGAGGCTGCAGAACAAAGAGCAGAAGAACATTAAGCATAAGACTTAATATCAGAGCAAAAGATATTATCTAAATTATATGCAGAAGAAGACTAAGCAGTGTATGGGGGTGAGTCCGTTCCTCCTCGTGGTGCCCCTGGATAAAGCCTGATGCTGCAGGCCAAACTGAACGCGGACAAATGTAACTTTTGTGACTGGCAGAACGGAAGGTGTAATCTTCCAACTTTTATAGATAACAACTACGGGAATGCCTGTCACAAATGAGAATATGATGAAGAAGTAGAATAGGAAGAATAATAACAGTGGAATAAAAAGAATATGTAGAATGTAATAAAAAAAAAAAAATAGGTAGAAGATGAAGAAGAAGATGAATAAGGTGAAGAAGAAGTTGATGTCAAAGATGCTGATGATGATGAAGATGAAAGTGTGGGAAAAGTAAAAAAAAAAAAGAAAAAAAAAGAAGGGGAAGGGCGTGGAATAGTGAAACATCAATATCTGACAAAATAAAAAAAAATTTACATACTCAATATCTTTTTCACTCCGAACGTCTTAAAAAAAAAACAAAAACATGCTATTCTATTTGATTGGGCTAAACCTCATTGCCTTTAATGTCTCCGCCACCTCCCACAATACATCCTACATTATTCTTAGTTGTTTTCCTTCATGTAGAATGAACCTACAAGGCAAGAAAGGGTTTATTTTAATTCCGATATTTTGGTCCCATTGACTTGCATTGGGATCGGGTGTCGGTATCGGCGATATCCGATATTTTTTGAATATCGGCCGATCCCAACCGATACCGATACTTTCCGATATCGGAAGGTATCGCTCAACACTAATGGTGAACCAATGTCACTTCCTTCACAAAGACAACTGACAACTTCTGTTACTGGACGGGCTACTCTACTACCTTTCTTTGCAGACGCACAGCAGTACGATCCTATCCGATACCGATACTTTCCGATATTGGAAGGTATCGCTCAACACTAGTGGTGAGAGAAACTCCTGAGAGTTTCTCTGATCACAAACATTTGTGTGATCCTTGCCAAAAGTGCATTGTCTAACCAATTTTTTTTAAACGGTGCTCAAAGTCAGAACACATTAGCGTTTGATGAAGGATCACTTCAACAAGGACCTTAGTCAAGAGAGCCAGGTTCCCAGTGGTTCTGGAGCAAGGATCCGAAAATATAAGCAACACTGCATGCTGGCATTTTTGAGACCGATCCTTGCCCAGAGAACGTAAGTATTTTTGTGTTGCATTGGATTGTGTTGTATTGCCTAATCTGTATTTTTCAATTCCACAGGAGTTGGCGCTTTTACTATTATAAATGTTTTGTACTAATGTTTTTTTGTTTTTTTTGTTGTTCACAGCACCTGGAGCAGCACTCTTGACCCTGGTTCTGGAGGGGTTCTTCATCAAACAGTCACGGACCAGTCCCAGCCATCCAGCAGCGCAGCAGCAAGTGGGCCTGGAGACCAGGAAGCTGGTCCATCAGGTGTTCCCCTGTCCTAGTTCTCTGCCTCTTTTTGGGGGGGCTCTTCCCGGCAGCGGCAGAGGGCCTCGGACATGTCATTCATGCCCGAATTTTTGCACTTGAGCTCGATCTTTCAGTTATTTTTTTTTTAATAAATGTAAATGTTTTTTGCCCCAGTATTGTTTGGATATTTGTGTATTTCACCACCAGTAACACACCGTGCGTCGAATAAACACACTGCACCTTACACTTTGTTTTTTTTGCCACCTCATAGCTCCAGGAGTTAATAAGTAGAACACTGCAGCTTTGTGTGTTTGGTATGGAGCTATGAGATGTCAAAAACTAATATTATTTGTATTTTCTCCATAATCTCTTCAGTCTGCTTAATCTATGTGACGCAGACTGAAGAGACAATGGCGGTAATACAAAGCAAATCTATACTCAACAGGTCATGTGTCATAAATAGTGAGTTCATGATGCACAAAACTCTGCGTCTTGAACTCATTATTAATGACACCTGACCTGGAGAGTAGAGAACTGCATTGTATAACCTCCATTTTCTCTTCAGTCTATGTAATCTATTTCAAACAAACTGAAGAGACAATTGATGTCATACAAGGCATATATATACTCACCTGGACAGGTGTCAGAAATAGTGAATTCATGAGGCTGGGTTTTGTTCATCATGAAGTCATAATTTCTCACACATGAACTGGTGAGTATAGATCTGCTTTGTATTATACCTCCATTGTCTCTTCAGTCTGCTTCCAATAGATATTGCAGAACAGATTCAGAATGTAATGACGTCAACTACCTTACCACTCTCAACATACAGTTAGGTCCATATATATTTGGACAGAGACAACATTTTTCTAATTTTGGTTATAGACATTACCACAATGAATTTTAAACAAAACAATTCAGATGCAGTTGAAGTTCAGATTTTAGCTTTCATTTGAGGGTGTCCACATTAAAATTGGATGAAGGGTTTAGGAGTTTCAGCTCCTTAACATGTGCCATTCTGTTTTTAAAGGGACCAAAAGTAATTGGACAATTGACTCCAAGGCTATTTCATGGACAAGTGTAGTCAATTCCTTCGTTATGTCATTCTCAATTAAGCAGATAAAAGGAATGGAGTTGATTTGCGGTGTGGTGCTTGCATTTGGAAAGTGTTGCAGTGAAGTAAACATGCGGTCAAAGGAGCTCTCCATGCAGGTGAAAAAAGCTATCCTTAAGCTGCGAAAACAGAAATAACCCATCCAAGAAATTGCTACAATATTAGGAGTGGCAAAATCTACAGTTTGGTACATCCTGAGAAAGAAAGAAAGCACTGGAAAACTCATCAATGCAAAAAGACCTGGGCGCCCACGGACAACAGTGGTGGATGATCGCAGAATAATGTCCATGGTGAATAGAAACCCCTTTACAACAGTTAACTAAGTGAACAACACACTACCAGAATGATGGCAAGAGAAAAGTAAGGCGAAGGTGTGGTACAGCTTATGATCCAAAGCATACCAGATCATCTGTAAAACACGGCGGAGGCAGTGTGATGGCTTGGGCACGCATGGCTGCCAGTGGCACTGGGTCATTAGTATTTATTGATGATGTGACACAGGACAGAAGCAGCCGAATGAATTCGGAGATATTCAGAGACATTCTCAGATCCAGCCAAATGCAGCAAAACTGATTGGTCGTCATTTCATACTACAGATGGACAATGGCCCAAAACATGAAGCCAAAGCAACCCAGGAGTTTATAGAAGCAAAGAAGTGGAATATTCTTGAATGGCCAAGTCAGTCACCTGATCTCAACCCAATTAAGCATGCATTTCATTTGTTAAAGGCTAAACTTCAGACAGAAAGGCCCACAAACAAACAGCAACTGAAAACAACCGGAGTAAAGGCCTGGCAGAGCATCAAAAAGGAGGAAACACAGCGACTGGTAATGTCCATGAGTTCAAGACTTCAGGCAGTCATTGCCAACAAAGAGTTTTCACCCAAGTACTAAAAATCAACATTTTATTTAAAATTATTGAATTTGGCCAATTTCTTTTGGTCTTTTAAAAACAGGGTGGCACATGTTAAGGAGCTGAAACTCCTAAACCCTTCATCCAATTTTAATGTGGATACCCTCAAATGAAAGCTGAAAGTCTGAACTACAACTGTATCTTAATTGTTTTGTTTAAAATTCATTGTGGTAATGTCTATAACCAAAATAAAAAAAATGTCTCTGTCCAAATATATATGGACCTAACTGTAAGGCTGCCGTCACACTAGCAGTATTTGGTCAGTATTTTACATCAGTATTTGTAAGCCAAAACCAGGAGTGGAACAAATAGAGGAAAAGCATAATAGAAACATATGAACCACTTCTGGATTTATCACCCGCTCCTGGTTTTGGCTTGCAAATACTGATGTAAAATACTGACCAAATACTGCTAGTGTGATGGCAGCCTAAGTGGTTTTTAGAGTAAAGACATAGGAGACTCAGTACAGGTATCAAAGCACGGTGATTATTAGCAAAAAATATTAGTAACATTTAAAACATAACTGGTACAGACCTAAAACCAACAGCACATTTTAACACAATATCATCTTTCCATGCCATACGTCCGATGTCGGAAACAAAATAGGCCGTAAATTGGTCCCGCATGTGGGCAACTTCAACAGTTGACCGCAGAGGGTGATGCTGGTAATCTGGCAATAAGTTTGCAACTGGTTCATCCAGTTCAATGTTGGGTCGCTCCTTAGCCATTGTGTAATTATGGAGCACCACACAGGCTTTGACAACCTCATCAACTGTCTTCATTTTTAGATTAATGGCTGTCCCAAGAATGCGCCATTTTGAGACAAGTATCTCAAAGGTACACTCAAATGTTCTTCGGGCCCTGGTCAGTCTGTAGTTATAAATCCTTTTAGTGTGGTTCAAGTCCTGACTGGAAAATGGCTTCAGTAGGCCTCATCCCCAACCATCACAAATGACATCGGTGGGCCTTGAGTGTTGGGGAGAAGTTGTGGCCAGCAGAAAAGTAAAAGTTTTGTCATATAAGTGAGAGTGATTGCCACAGCCAAAAGCTCCAATGTCCACGGTGATAAAGCAACAGTGCGCATCTGCTATTGCCATGATCACTACAGAAAAATATTTCTTGTAGTTAAAGTACTCCGATCCAGATCTGGCAGGTTTTATAATCCGTATGTGGTTTCCATCCACTGCTCCCAAACAGTTGGGGAAATTACACACTCTCCAGAATTTTATATTCATAAACAATTGCTCAAAACAACGCCATTAAAGTCCCTTCCATTTGGAGGGTAGTGTACCACCAATAACTTAGTATCTCACACTCAGCGTGACCAATAAATAGAATGATCTCCTCTATGGTACTTGTATAAAAACCATTATTTTATTAAAGTAGTTCAGATTAAAAATCTTAAAAAACAACCAATTACTATGTAATATGAAGGGTACATAATCCAAAAACAAGGGACTATACTGCCATAGGATTTTTCAAAAAGCCAGGCTGACCAATCGCAAGTGTTTTTGACCATTTACAGCATGTGGTTTCTATCTCAGGGCATGCATGTTTGTAAAGTATAGATGTTACTCCATAGTAATATAAGGGTAAGTTATTGCTTATTCCCGTGTTGATCTAACAAACAGCACACCGAAGAAGCATTGCAAAACGCGCATCGGGGCAGAGGGACGCCGAGAAATTTTTTCACGTGGCTGACTGCAAGGTATACTATAAATTTTTTCAATATCCGCTTTATGTATGCCATCTTCTGTAGGTGTGCTGTTTGTTAGATCAACACGGTAATAAGCATTAACCTTAAATTACTATGGAGTAACATTGGTTGTTTTTAAGATTTTTAATCTGAACTACTTTAATAAAATAATGTTTTTTATACAAGTACCATAGTGGAGATCATTCTATTTATTGGTCACGCTGAGTGTGAGATACTCTCCAGAATTTGTCAGCAATTCCCATCCACATGTCTGCAATGGGTAGGGGCCCGGGGGATAAATTCATCCCAGAGAACGTTCCCCAAAGCCTGGCAGTTGTCCGCAACTATTCCAGACAAGGTGGAAATTCCAAGCCAGCAGTGAAAGTGGAGCAATGATAAGCTCTCTCCGGTAGCCAGGAATCTGAAAAAAAAAATTACGAACTATTCTATTTATGGTGGAGTTTTGCTAAACACGTAAAGGAAAATACAAATAATAAATGACAGAACAATTCTAATTATGACAGACATTTGTTTAGAATTATTACGCACCTTAGTGTGACCAGGAGATGTTCCTCTGCAGGAATCACTCTACGGGCTGGGTGTCTGTCTCTGGATGGCTCCCTGGACACAACCAAGTAAATCCTGAAAAGTCTCTTGAGTAGTGTTGAGCGATACCTTCCGATATCGGAAAGTATCGGTATCGGTTTGGATCGGCCGATATTCAAAAAATATCGGATATCGCCGATACCGATACCCGATCCCAATGCAAGTCAATGGGACCAAAATATCGGAATTAAAATAAACCCTTTCTTTCCTTGTAGGTTCATTCTACATGAAGGAAAACAACTAAGAATAATGCCGGATGTATTTGGGGAGGTGGCGGAGACATTAAAGTCATAGAGGTTTATCCCAATCAAATAGAATAGCATGTTTTTTGTTTTTTTTTAAGACGTTCGGAGTGACAAAGATATTGACTATGTAAATTTTTTTTTTATTTTGTCAGATATTGATGTTTCACTATTCCACGCCCTTCCCCTTCTTTTTTTTCTTTTTTTTTTTCTTTTCCCACACTTTCATCTTCATCATCATCAGCATCTTTGACATCAACTTCTTCACCTTATTCATCTTCTTCTTCATCTTCTACCTATTTTTTTTTTTTTATTACATTCTTCATATTCATTTTATTCAACTATTATTATTCTTCTTATTCTACATATTCTTTTTATTCCACTGTTATTATTCTTCCTATTCTACTTCTTCATCATATTCTCATTTGTGACAGGCATTCCCGTAGTTGTTATCTATAAAAGTTTGAAGATTACACCTTCCGTTCTGCCAGTCACAAAAGTTACATTTGTCCGCGTTCAGTTTGGCCTGCAGCATCAGGCTTTATCCAGGGGCACCACGAGGAGGAACGGACTCACCCCCATACACTGCTTAGTCTTCTTCTGCATATAATTTAGATAATATCTTTTGCTCTGATATTAAGTCTTATGCTTAATGTTCTTCTGCTCTTTGTTCTGCAGCCTCTTGTTCTTCTGCTTCTCGGTCTTCCATGTTGTCGTCTCCAGGGTCGTCGTCTCCAGTGTCGTCATCTCCGCCGTCGTCGTCTCCGCCGTCGTCGTCGTCGTCATCGGGGTGGTCTTCCGTGTCGTCGTCATCGTGGTGGTCTTCCGGGTCGTCGACGTTAGGGTCTTCAACTTGGAAATGTAGCAGAAGGTACAAGAAGGCTGAGAAAATGCCAAGAACCAGCTGATGGAACTGGAACTCGGATGGCTACCCGAAGGTTCAAGAGCCTATGGAACTACCGAGGACCAGCTGACGTTACTGGAACCCGGTTACTAAGCAGGAGGTACCCGTGCTAAAAAGCACTACCAAGGACCGCCTGACGTTGACGGAACTCGGATACCCAGAAGGAGGCACCTAAGCCAAAGGCTCTGCCCGGAACCAGCTGACGTTACTGGAACCAGGATGGGGAGCAGAAGGTACAAGAGCAAAAGACACTGCCGAGAACCAGCTGACGGTACTGGAACCCGGATGGGTAGCCGAAGGTCCAAGAGCCAATGGAACTACCGAGGACCAGCTGACGTTACTGGAACCCGGTTACTAAGCAGGAGGTACCCGTGCCTGAAAGCACTACCAAGGACCACCTGACGTTGGTGGAACTTGGATACCCAGAAGGAGGCACCTAAGCCAAAGGCTCTGCCCGGAACCAGCTGACGGTACTGGAACCAGGATGGGGAGCAGAAGGTACAAGAGCAAAAGACACTGCCGAGAACCAGCTGACGGTGCTGGAACCAGGTGGTGGACCCGAAGGTCCACAGGAGAGGAGAGAACAGCTAGGCCGCGAGGCAGCCGCAGTTACCGAACCCCAACAGTCCTACAGGGGGAGCTGGGCCTACTGGCACTACAGAACCAGCCTTGACTACCAGTTCACGCAGCCCACATAGGAAGCTCCTAAACTGGAGGCACCCTGGAGTTGGCTAACCCGACCGCACCACGACGAGGCAAGCATAGGTGTCTCAGTGAGCTTGACACAACCCGGAAACAGCTGACGGTGCTGAAACCAGGCTTGGCACGAGGGAGTACCTGTGACAAAAACACTGCCGAGAACCAGCTGGCGGTGCTGGAACCCGGATGCGTTGCCCTAGTGTGCAAGAGCCAATGGCACGACCGAGGACCAGCTGACGGTGCTGGAACCCGGTTACTAAGCTGTAGGTGCCCGCGCTTAAAAGCACTACCAAGGACCGCCTGGCGTTGGCGGAACTCGGATACCCAGGAGGAGGCACCTAAGCCAAAGGCTCGGCCCGGAACCAGCTGACGGTGCTGGAACCAGGTGGTGGACCCGAAGGTCCACAGGAGAGGAGAGAACAGCTAGGCCGCGAGGCAGCCGCAGTTACCGAACCCCAACAGTCCTACAGGGGGAGCTGGGCCTACTGGCACTACAGAACCAGCCTTGACTACCAGTTCACGCAGCCCACATAGGAAGCTCCTAAACTGGAGGCACCCTGGAGTTGGCTAACCCGACCGCACCACGACGAGGCAAGCATAGGTGTCTCAGTGAGCTTGACACAACCCGGAAACAGCTGACGGTGCTGAAACCAGGCTTGGCACGAGGGAGTACCTGTGACAAAAACACTGCCGAGAACCAGCTGGCGGTGCTGGAACCCGGATGCGTTGCCCCAGTGTGCAAGAGCCAATGGCACGACCGAGGACCAGCTGACGGTGCTGGAACCCGGTTACTAAGCTGTAGGTGCCCGCGCTTAAAAGCACTACCAAGGACCGCCTGGCGTTGGCGGAACTCGGATACCCAGGAGGAGGCACCTAAGCCAAAGGCTCGGCCCGGAACCAGCTGACGGTGCTGGAACCAGGTGGTGGACCCGAAGGTCCACAGGAGAGGAGAGAACAGCTAGGCCGCGAGGCAGCCGCAGTTACCGAACCCCAACAGTCCTACAGGGGGAGCTGGGCCTACTGGCACTACAGAACCAGCCTTGACTACCAGTTCACGCAGCCCACATAGGAAGCTCCTAAACTGGAGGCACCCTGGAGTTGGCTAACCCGACCGCACCACGACGAGGCAAGCATAGGTGTCTCAGTGAGCTTGACACAACCCGGAAACAGCTGACGGTGCTGAAACCAGGCTTGGCACGAGGGAGTACCTGTGACAAAAACACTGCCGAGAACCAGCTGGCGGTGCTGGAACCCGGATGCGTTGCCCCAGTGTGCAAGAGCCAATGGCACGACCGAGGACCAGCTGACGGTGCTGGAACCCGGTTACTAAGCTGTAGGTGCCCGCGCTTAAAAGCACTACCAAGGACCGCCTGGCGTTGGCGGAACTCGGATACCCAGGAGGAGGCACCTAAGCCAAAGGCTCGGCCCGGAACCAGCTGACGGTGCTGGAACCAGGTGGTGGACCCGAAGGTCCACAGGAGAGGAGAGAACAGCTAGGCCGCGAGGCAGCCGCAGTTACCGAACCCCAACAGTCCTACAGGGGGAGCTGGGCCTACTGGCACTACAGAACCAGCCTTGACTACCAGTTCACGCAGCCCACATAGGAAGCTCCTAAACTGGAGGCACCCTGGAGTTGGCTAACCCGACCGCACCACGACGAGGCAAGCATAGGTGTCTCAGTGAGCTTGACACAACCCGGAAACAGCTGACGGTGCTGAAACCAGGCTTGGCACGAGGGAGTACCTGTGACAAAAACACTGCCGAGAACCAGCTGGCGGTGCTGGAACCCGGATGCGTTGCCCCAGTGTGCAAGAGCCAATGGCACGACCGAGGACCAGCTGACGGTGCTGGAACCCGGTTACTAAGCTGTAGGTGCCCGCGCTTAAAAGCACTACCAAGGACCGCCTGGCGTTGGCGGAACTCGGATACCCAGGAGGAGGCACCTAAGCCAAAGGCTCGGCCCGGAACCAGCTGACGGTGCTGGAACCAGGTGGTGGACCCGAAGGTCCACAGGAGAGGAGAGAACAGCTAGGCCGCGAGGCAGCCGCAGTTACCGAACCCCAACAGTCCTACAGGGGGAGCTGGGCCTACTGGCACTACAGAACCAGCCTTGACTACCAGTTCACGCAGCCCACATAGGAAGCTCCTAAACTGGAGGCACCCTGGAGTTGGCTAACCCGACCGCACCACGACGAGGCAAGCATAGGTGTCTCAGTGAGCTTGACACAACCCGGAAACAGCTGACGGTGCTGAAACCAGGCTTGGCACGAGGGAGTACCTGTGACAAAAACACTGCCGAGAACCAGCTGGCGGTGCTGGAACCCGGATGCGTTGCCCCAGTGTGCAAGAGCCAATGGCACGACCGAGGACCAGCTGACGGTGCTGGAACCCGGTTACTAAGCTGTAGGTGCCCGCGCTTAAAAGCACTACCAAGGACCGCCTGGCGTTGGCGGAACTCGGATACCCAGGAGGAGGCACCTAAGCCAAAGGCTCGGCCCGGAACCAGCTGACGGTGCTGGAACCAGGTGGTGGACCCGAAGGTCCACAGGAGAGGAGAGAACAGCTAGGCCGCGAGGCAGCCGCAGTTACCGAACCCCAACAGTCCTACAGGGGGAGCTGGGCCTACTGGCACTACAGAACCAGCCTTGACTACCAGTTCACGCAGCCCACATAGGAAGCTCCTAAACTGGAGGCACCCTGGAGTTGGCTAACCCGACCGCACCACGACGAGGCAAGCATAGGTGTCTCAGTGAGCTTGACACAACCCGGAAACAGCTGACGGTGCTGAAACCAGGCTTGGCACGAGGGAGTACCTGTGACAAAAACACTGCCGAGAACCAGCTGGCGGTGCTGGAACCCGGATGCGTTGCCCCAGTGTGCAAGAGCCAATGGCACGACCGAGGACCAGCTGACGGTGCTGGAACCCGGTTACTAAGCTGTAGGTGCCCGCGCTTAAAAGCACTACCAAGGACCGCCTGGCGTTGGCGGAACTCGGATACCCAGGAGGAGGCACCTAAGCCAAAGGCTCGGCCCGGAACCAGCTGACGGTGCTGGAACCAGGTGGTGGACCCGAAGGTCCACAGGAGAGGAGAGAACAGCTAGGCCGCGAGGCAGCCGCAGTTACCGAACCCCAACAGTCCTACAGGGGGAGCTGGGCCTACTGGCACTACAGAACCAGCCTTGACTACCAGTTCACGCAGCCCACATAGGAAGCTCCTAAACTGGAGGCACCCTGGAGTTGGCTAACCCGACCGCACCACGACGAGGCAAGCATAGGTGTCTCAGTGAGCTTGACACAACCCGGAAACAGCTGACGGTGCTGAAACCAGGCTTGGCACGAGGGAGTACCTGTGACAAAAACACTGCCGAGAACCAGCTGGCGGTGCTGGAACCCGGATGCGTTGCCCCAGTGTGCAAGAGCCAATGGCACGACCGAGGACCAGCTGACGGTGCTGGAACCCGGTTACTAAGCTGTAGGTGCCCGCGCTTAAAAGCACTACCAAGGACCGCCTGGCGTTGGCGGAACTCGGATACCCAGGAGGAGGCACCTAAGCCAAAGGCTCGGCCCGGAACCAGCTGACGGTGCTGGAACCAGGTGGTGGACCCGAAGGTCCACAGGAGAGGAGAGAACAGCTAGGCCGCGAGGCAGCCGCAGTTACCGAACCCCAACAGTCCTACAGGGGGAGCTGGGCCTACTGGCACTACAGAACCAGCCTTGACTACCAGTTCACGCAGCCCACATAGGAAGCTCCTAAACTGGAGGCACCCTGGAGTTGGCTAACCCGACCGCACCACGACGAGGCAAGCATAGGTGTCTCAGTGAGCTTGACACAACCCGGAAACAGCTGACGGTGCTGAAACCAGGCTTGGCACGAGGGAGTACCTGTGACAAAAACACTGCCGAGAACCAGCTGGCGGTGCTGGAACCCGGATGCGTTGCCCCAGTGTGCAAGAGCCAATGGCACGACCGAGGACCAGCTGACGGTGCTGGAACCCGGTTACTAAGCTGTAGGTGCCCGCGCTTAAAAGCACTACCAAGGACCGCCTGGCGTTGGCGGAACTCGGATACCCAGGAGGAGGCACCTAAGCCAAAGGCTCGGCCCGGAACCAGCTGACGGTGCTGGAACCAGGTGGTGGACCCCAAGGTCCACAGGAGAGGAGAGAACAGCTAGGCCGCGAGGCAGCCGCAGTTACCGAACCCCAACAGTCCTACAGGGGGAGCTGGGCCTACTGGCACTACAGAACCAGCCTTGACTACCAGTTCACGCAGCCCACATAGGAAGCTCCTAAACTGGAGGCACCCTGGAGTTGGCTAACCCGACCGCACCACGACGAGGCAAGCATAGGTGTCTCAGTGAGCTTGACACAACCCGGAAACAGCTGACGGTGCTGAAACCAGGCTTGGCACGAGGGAGTACCTGTGACAAAAACACTGCCGAGAACCAGCTGGCGGTGCTGGAACCCGGATGCGTTGCCCCAGTGTGCAAGAGCCAATGGCACGACCGAGGACCAGCTGACGGTGCTGGAACCCGGTTACTAAGCTGTAGGTGCCCGCGCTTAAAAGCACTACCAAGGACCGCCTGGCGTTGGCGGAACTCGGATACCCAGGAGGAGGCACCTAAGCCAAAGGCTCGGCCCTGAACCAGCTGACGGTGCTGGAACCAGGTGGTGGACCCCAAGGTCCACAGGAGAGGAGAGAACAGCTAGGCCGCGAGGCAGCCGCAGTTACCGAACCCCAACAGTCCTACAGGGGGAGCTGGGCCTACTGGCACTACAGAACCAGCCTTGACTACCAGTTCACGCAGCCCACATAGGAAGCTCCTAAACTGGAGGCACCCTGGAGTTGGCTAACCCGACCGCACCACGACGAGGCAAGCATAGGTGTCTCAGTGAGCTTGACACAACCCGGAAACAGCTGACGGTGCTGAAACCAGGCTTGGCACGAGGGAGTACCTGTGACAAAAACACTGCCGAGAACCAGCTGGCGGTGCTGGAACCCGGATGCGTTGCCTTGCCTATTAAAGATTGTCTTCCTAGAGCCCCAACTAGCGGTGTTGGAGCAAAGGGTAAGCAGGGGGAGATGAGTGTAGGCCGAAGCCTGCACTGGAGGCAGCTTTGTGTCTGCGTTGCGTTTGCAGGACACTTTGCCGGCTACACACTGGGGGAACAGCTGGCGTTGCTGAACCCCACTAACACAATGGCGTGTGTTTTTCTCTGTGCAGCTAGCACTTGCGGGCAAAAACTAGCGATGTTAGAGCCCGTGTTGAAGCAGGAGGAGGAGGAGAGGAGCAGAGTGTAGGCCGAAGCTTAGTTGAACCAATTTCAAAGGAAACCTTTAACCCCCCCCTCAGGTGTTACAAAGTACAAGAGACACACCTTGTGCAGTATTAATGCTGCACAAGTGAAAGGTTGCTCTATTAATTTGTCTACTTGTACACGCTGAATGAAAGACATACACAATTTACCCCATTCTACAGTCAAACTGTAGTGGATGCGTGACTTGGTTTTTTGATGAGACGCAGCACAGGTGTCCAAAATAACGCCTTGGTGCTTGGAGCAGCTTCCTGAGCGTTGTTATTTGCTGTACAGGAGTCTGCGCTCTTGTGTTATCCCTTGGCAATGCCCTGTTAGCGCTGCCCATCTTATGACATCATTTCATGTTGGCCGGTGCGGTTAACGATGGCCATAAATCCCAGACCCACAGTGTCTTTTCATAAAGCCACACTGCGGTGCTGGGATTCGTGGCCTTGAGCAGTAAATATTTTGGCCGCTCACACACGTCCTTACACCTGCTTCAGACTGGGCGGCCTCTGCTGATCCCTTCTCGCATGCCGCGGCCATGAGGCTGCACAGTCTGAAGAAGGCTGAAGGAGATGAGTTAAGACAGGCGAAGATATGCACTGCTCGTGCCCATCAATCACACCCTCGCAGTCAAAATAATTAAGACAACGAGGAGCATTTTATTCAGGCAGGGCGGACGAACAGGCGCAAGTAGCCAACCAATGATGTCAGAAGACGGGAAGCGCTACCAAGGGGGGTGCTGCGTATCATTAGAAAGGAAAGTCACACCTCAGGGACAGTGGAATGGTCTCAAAGAGACACATTTTGTACGTGTTGAGTTCCACGTGGGCAAGGAGAAAACATCAGCCACCTTGTACAAATGCAGCAGTACTGCTGTACAAGGTGGCTGTTATACATAGAAACACCTGGGGGTGGGGGCCAGGCTCCCTTCAATTTCAGTTCATGTGCCTGCGTGGCGTTTGCAGGTCACGTTGCAAGCTGCACAGCAGGGGAACAGCTGGCGGTGCTGAACCCCACTAACACATTGGCTGGTGTTTTTCTCTGTGCAGCTAGCATTTCCGGGCAAAAACTAGCGGTGTTTGAGCCCAGGGTCAGCAGGAGGAGGAGGAGAGGAGCAAAGTGTAGGCCGAAGCCTGCACTGGTGGCAGCTTTTGGTCGGTTGTGCCAGCGTGGCTTGTGCTGGACACGATGCCGGCTACACAGCGGGGGAACAGCTGGCGTTGCTGAACCCCACTAACACATTGGCTGGTGTTTTTCTCTGTGCAGCTAGCATTTCCGGGCAAAAACTAGCGTTGTTAGAGCCCAGGGTCAGCAGGAGGAGGAGAGGAGCAGAGTGTAGGCCGAAGCCTAGTTGAACCAATTTCAAAGGTTACCTTTAACCCCCCCTCAGGTGTTACAAAGAACAAGAGCCACTCCTTCTGCAGCATTAATGCTGCACAAGTAAAAGGTTGCTCTATTAATTTGTCTACTTGCACAAGCTGAATGCAACACGTAGACTATTTAGCCCATTATACTGTTTAACAGTAGTGGAGGCGTGACTTGTCTTTTTAAAGAAAAGCAGCACAGGTGTCGAAAACAACACCTTTTTGCATGGGCGCAGCTTCCTGAGCGTTGTTAGTTGCTGTACAGGAGTCTGCGCTCTTGTGATCCTTTGGCCATGCGCTGTGAGCGCTTCCTGTCTTATGACCTCATTTCATGTTGGCCGTTGCGGTTAGCGATGGACATGAATCCCAGACCCACAGTGTGTTTTTAAAAAATCACACTGCGGTGCTGGGATTCGTGCCCTGGTGCAGTAAATATGTTTGCCGCTCACACATGTCCTTACACCTGCTTCAGACTGGACGGCCTCATCTGATCCCTTATCGCCTGCCGAGGCCATGAGGACACCCAGTCTGAAGAAGGCGGAAGGAGATGAGTGAACACAGGCAAACATATGCACTGCACATGCCCATCAATCACACCCTCGCTGTCCAAAAAAATAAGACACCGAGGGCCGTTGTTTCGAGCAGGGGAGATGCACAGGCGCAGCCAGCTAACCAATGATGTCAAAAGACGGGCAGCGCTAACAAGGGTGGTGCTGCGTGTCATTACAAAGGAAAGTCACACCTCAGGGACATTGTAATGGTCTCTAATGAGACACATTTTGTACGTGTTGAGTTCCACGTGGGCAAGGAGAAAAAGTCAGCCACCTCGTACAAATGCAGCAGTACTGCTGTACAAGGTGGCTGTTATACATAGAAACACCTGTGGGTGGGGGGCAGGCTCCCTTCAATTTCAGTTCATGTGCCTGCGTGGCGTTTGCAGGTCACGTTGCAAGCTACACAGCAGGGGAACAGCTGGCGTTGCTGAACCCCACTGACACATTGACTGGTGTTTTTCTCTGTGCAGATTGCATGTCCGGGCAAAAACTAGCGGTGTTAGAGCCCAGGGTCAGCAGGAGGAGGAGGAGAGGAGCAAAGTGTAGGCCGAAGCCTGCACTGGTGGCAGCTTTTGGTCGGTTGTGCCAGCGTGGCTTGTGCTGGACACGATGCCGGCTACACAGCGGGGGAACAGCTGGCGGTGCTGAACCCCACTAACACATTGGCTGGTGTTTTTCTCTGTGCAGCTAGCATTTCCGGGCAAAAACTAGCGTTGTTTGAGCCCAGGGTCAGCAGGAGGAGTAGAGGAGCAGAGTGTAGGCCGAAGCCTAGTTGAACCAATTTCAAAGGTTACCTTTAACCCCCCCCCTCAGGTGTTGCAAGGTACAAGAGCCACACCTTGAACAGCATTAATGATGCACAAGTCAAAGGTTGCTCTATTTAATTTAGCTCCTTGCACACGCTGAATTAAACACGTACACTATTTAGCCCATTATACTGTCAAACAGTTGTGGAGGCGTGACTTGTCTTTTTAACGAGACGCAGCACAGGTGTCAAAATTTGCACCTAGGTACTGGGCGCAGATTCCTGAGCGTTGTTATTTGCTGTACAGGAGTCTGCGCTATTGTGTTATCCCTTGGCAATACCCTGTTAGTGCAGGCCGTCTCATGACCTCATTTCATGTTGGCCGGTGCGGTTAACGATGGCCATAAATCCCAGACCCATAGTGGCTTTTCCTAAAGTCACACTGCGGTGCTGGGATTCGTGGCCTTGTGCAGTAAATATGTTCGCCGCTCACACATGTCCTTACACCTGCTTCAGACTGGGCGGCCTCAGCTGATCCCTTATCGCATGCCGCGGCCATGAGGCCGCACAGTCAGAAGAAGGCGGAAGGAGGGGAGTGAAAACAGGGGAACATATGCACTGCTCGTGCCCATCAATCACACCCTCGCAGTCAAAATATATGAGACAACGGGGGGCGTTGTGTCGGACAGGGGGGACGCACAGGCACAGCCAGCCAACCAATGATGTCAGGAGACGGGCAGCGCTAACAATGGGGGTGCTGCGTGTCATTAAAAAGGAAAGTCACACCTCAGGGACATTGTAATGGTCTGTAATGAGACACATTTTGTACTTGTTGAGTTCCACGTGTGCAAGGAGAAAAAGTCAGCCACCTTGTACAAATGCAGCAGTACTGCTGTACAAGGTGGCTGTTATACATAGAAACACCTGTGGGTGGGGGGCAGGCTCCCTTCAATTTCAGTTCATGTGCCTGCGTGGCGTTTGCAGGTCACGTTGCAAGCTACACAGCAGGGGAACAGCTGGCGTTGCTGAACCCCACTGACACATTGACTGGTGTTTTTCTCTGTGCAGATTGCATGTCCGGGCAAAAACTAGCGGTGTTAGAGCCCAGGGTCAGCAGGAGGAGGAGGAGAGGAGCAAAGTGTAGGCCGCAGCCTGCACTGGTGGCAGCTTTTGTTCTGTTGTGCCAGCGTGGCTTGTGCTGGACACGTTGCCGACTACACAGCAGGGGAACAGCTGGCGGTGCTGAACCCCACTAACACATTGGCTGGTGTTTTTCTCTGTGCAGCTAGCATTTCCGGGCAGAAACTGGCGTTGTTTGAGCCCAGGGTCAGCAGGAGGAGTAGAGGAGCAGAGTGTAGGCCGAAGCCTAGTTGAACCAATTTCAAAGGTTACCTTTAACCCCCCCCTCAGGTGTTGCAAGGTACAAGAGCCACACCTTGAACAGCATTAATGATGCACAAGTCAAAGGTTGCTCTATTTAATTTTGCTCCTTGCACACGCTGAATTAAACACGTACACTATTTAGCCCATTATACTGTCAAACAGTTGTGGAGGCGTGACTTGTCTTTTTAACGAGACGCAGCACAGGTGTCAAAATTTGCACCTAGGTACTGGGCGCAGATTCCTGAGCGTTGTTATTTGCTGTACAGGAGTCTGCGCTCTTGTGTTATCCCTTGGCAATACCCTGTTAGTGCAGGCCGTCTCATGACCTCATTTCATGTTGGCCGGTGCGGTTAACGATGGCCATAAATCCCAGACCCACAGTGGCTTTTCCTAAAGTCACACTGCGGTGCTGGGATTCGTGGCCTTGTGCAGTAAATATGATCGCCGCTCACACATGTCCTTACACCTGCTTCAGACTGGGCGGCCTCAGCTGATCCCTTATCGCATGCCGCGGCCATGAGGCCGCACAGTCAGAAGAAGGCGGAAGGAGGGGAGTGAAAACAGGGGAACATATGCACTGCTCGTGCCCATCAATCACACCCTCGCAGTCAAAATATATGAGACAACGGGGGGCGTTGTGTCGGACAGGGGGGACGCACAGGCACAGCCAGCCAACCAATGATGTCAGGAGACGGGCAGCGCTAACAATGGGGGTGCTGCGTGTCATTAAAAAGGAAAGTCACACCTCAGGGACATTGTAATGGTCTGTAATGAGACACATTTTGTACTTGTTGAGTTCCACGTGTGCAAGGAGAAAAAGTCAGCCACCTTGTACAAATGCAGCAGTACTGCTGTACAAGGTGGCTGTTATACATAGAAACACCTGTGGGTGGGGGGCAGGCTCCCTTCAATTTCAGTTCATGTGCCTGCGTGGCGTTTGCAGGTCACGTTGCAAGCTACACAGCAGGGGAACAGCTGGCGTTGCTGAACCCCACTGACACATTGACTGGTGTTTTTCTCTGTGCAGATTGCATGTCCGGGCAAAAACTAGCGGTGTTAGAGCCCAGGGTCAGCAGGAGGAGGAGGAGAGGAGCAAAGTGTAGGCCGCAGCCTGCACTGGTGGCAGCTTTTGTTCTGTTGTGCCAGCGTGGCTTGTGCTGGACACGTTGCCGACTACACAGCAGGGGAACAGCTGGCGGTGCTGAACCCCACTAACACATTGGCTGGTGTTTTTCTCTGTGCAGCTAGCATTTCCGGGCAGAAACTGGCGTTGTTTGAGCCCAGGGTCAGCAGGAGGAGTAGAGGAGCAGAGTGTAGGCCGAAGCCTAGTTGAACCAATTTCAAAGGTTACCTTTAACCCCCCCCTCAGGTGTTGCAAGGTACAAGAGCCACACCTTGAACAGCATTAATGATGCACAAGTCAAAGGTTGCTCTATTTAATTTTGCTCCTTGCACACGCTGAATTAAACACGTACACTATTTAGCCCATTATACTGTCAAACAGTTGTGGAGGCGTGACTTGTCTTTTTAACGAGACGCAGCACAGGTGTCAAAATTTGCACCTAGGTACTGGGCGCAGATTCCTGAGCGTTGTTATTTGCTGTACAGGAGTCTGCGCTCTTGTGTTATCCCTTGGCAATACCCTGTTAGTGCAGGCCGTCTCATGACCTCATTTCATGTTGGCCGGTGCGGTTAACGATGGCCATAAATCCCAGACCCACAGTGGCTTTTCCTAAAGTCACACTGCGGTGCTGGGATTCGTGGCCTTGTGCAGTAAATATGATCGCCGCTCACACATGTCCTTACACCTGCTTCAGACTGGGCGGCCTCAGCTGATCCCTTATCGCCTGCCGCGGCCATGAGGACACCCAGTCTGAAGAAGGCGGAAGGAGATGAGTGAACACAGGCAAACATATGCACTGCACATGCCCATCAATCACACCCTCGCTGTCCAAAAAAATAAGACACCGAGGGCCGTTGTTTCGAGCAGGGGAGATGCACAGGCGCAGCCAGCTAACCAATGATGTCAAAAGACGGGCAGCGCTAACAAGGGTGGTGCTGCGTGTCATTACAAAGGAAAGTCACACCTCAGGGACATTGTAATGGTCTCTAATGAGACACATTTTGTACGTGTTGAGTTCCACGTGGGCAAGGAGAAACAGTCAGCCACCTCGTACAAATGCAGCAGTACTGCTGTACAAGGTGGCTGATATACATAGAAACACCTGTGGGTGGGGGGCAGGCTCCCTTCAATTTCAGTTCATGTGCCTGCGTGGCGTTTGCAGGTCACGTTGCAAGCTACACAGCAGGGGAACAGCTGGCGTTGCTGAACCCCACTGACACATTGACTGGTGTTTTTCTCTGTGCAGATTGCATGTCCGGGCAAAAACTAGCGGTGTTAGAGCCCAGGGTCAGCAGGAGGAGGAGGAGAGGAGCAAAGTGTAGGCCGAAGCCTGCACTGGTGGCAGCTTTTGGTCGGTTGTGCCAGCGTGGCTTGTGCTGGACACGATGCCGGCTACACAGCGGGGGAACAGCAGGCGGTGCTGAACCCCACTAACACATTGGCTGGTGTTTTTCTCTGTGCAGCTAGCATGTCCGGGCAGAAACTGGCGTTGTTTGAGCCCAGGGTCAGCAGGAGGAGGAGAGGAGCAAAGTGTAGGCCGAAGCCTGCACTGGTGGCAGCTTTTGGTCGGTTGTGCCAGCGTGGCTTGTGCTGGACACGTTGCCGACTACACAGCAGGGGAACAGCTGGCGGTGCTGAACCCCACTAACACATTGGCTGGTGTTTTTCTCTGTGCAGCTAGCATTTCCGGGCAAAAAGTAGCGGTGTTTGAGCCCAGGGTCAGCAGGAGGAGTAGAGAAGCAGAGTGTAGGCCGAAGCCTAGTTGAACCAATTTCAAAGGTTACCTTTAACCCCCCCCTCAGGTGTTGCAAGGTACAAGAGCCACACCTTGTGCAGCATTAATGCTGCACAAGTAAAAGGTTGCTCTATTTGTTTTGCTCCTTGCACACGCTGACTAAAACACGTACACTATTTAGCCCATTATACTGTCAAACAGTTGTGGAGGCGTGACTTGTCTTTTTAACGAGACGCAGCACAGGTGTAAAAATTTGCACCTAGGTACTGGGCGCAGATTCCTGAGCGTTGTTATTTGCTGTACAGGAGTCTGCGCTATTGTGATCCCTTGGCCATGCGCTGTGAGCGCTTCCTGTCTTCTGACCTCATTTCATGTCGGCCGTTGCGGTTAGCGATGGACATGAATCCCAGACCCACAGTGTGTTTTCAAAAAATCACACTGCGTGGCTGGGATTCGTGGCCTTGTGCAGTAAATAGGTTGGCCGCTTACACATGTCCTTACACCTGCTCCAGACTGGGCGGCCTCAGCTGATCCCTTATCGCCTACCACGGCCAGGAGGCCGCACAGTCTGAAGAAGGCGGAAGGAGATGAGTTAAGACAGGCGAACATATGCACTGCTCGTGCCCATAAACCACACCCTCGCTGACAAAATAAATATGACAACGAGGGGCGTTGTTTCTAGCAGGGCGGATGCACAGGCGCAGCCAGCTAACCATGATGACAAAAGACGGGAAACGCTACCAAGGGGGGTGCTGCGTATCATTACAAAGGAAAGTCACACCTCAGGGACAGTGGAATGGTCTCAATGAGACACATTTTGTACGTGTTGAGTTCCACGTGGGCAAGGAGAAAAAGTCAGCCACCTTGTACAAATGCAGCAGTACTGCTGTACTAGGTGGCTGTTATACATAGAAACACCTGGGGGGGTGGGGCCAGGTTCCCTTTTAATTTCAGTTCCTGTGCCTGCATGGCGTTTGCAGGTCACGTTGCCGGCTACACAGCAGGGGAACAGCTGGCGTTGCTGAACCCCACTAACACATTGGCTGGTGTTTTTCTCTGTGCAGCTAGCACTTCCGGGCAAAAACTAGCGGTGTTTGAGCCCAGGGTCAGCAGGAGGAGGAGAGGAGCAGAGTGTAGGCCGAAGCCTGCACTGGTGGCAGCTTTTGTTCTGTTGTGCCAGCGTGGCTTGTGCTGGACACGTTGCCGACTACACAGCAGGGGAACAGCTGGCGGTGCTGAACCCCACTGACACATCACCTAGTGTTTTTTTCTGTGTAGACAACACTTCCAGGTGGCAACTGACAGTGTTGAAACCCAGGGAATCAAAGAGGAGCAGAGTGTAGGCCGAAGCCTGCAGTGGAGCAAGTTGAAAGGGAACCTTTAACCCCCCCCCCCAGGCATTTGTTGCTGAAAGAGCCATCTTGTACAGCAGTAATACTGCACATGGAAAATGGTGGCTCCGAAAATTATGCTCCTTGCAAACGCTGAAGTACACACTCATATAATGTGTCCCCTCACACCGTCAAACCATCCCGGAAGTGGGACTTTCCTTTGTAATGTGACACAGCACAGCCGTCATTCCAACCCCCTTGGTGCCGGGCACCACCTCCTCAACGTTGTTTGGTTCTGTCACGGAGCCCGCACTGTAATGTTATCCCTTGGCCATGCACAGTTAGCGGTGCCCGTCTTCTGACATCATGTAGGTGTCAGGCTGGCAGTGCCTGTGCGTCCAAGCTGCCCGAGATCCAACCTTGCAGTGTCATCTAATGTAGTCCCACTGCGGGCCAGGGATCCATGGGCATGCGCAGTGCATATCATCGCCTCTCACTCACCTCCTTCCTGCTTCTTCAGACTGTGCGGCGTCACGGCCGTGGCATGCTATTAGGGATCAGCTGACGCCGCCTAGTCTGAAGAAGCGTGAAGAAGGGGAGTGAGAGGCTAGTATATGCACTGCGCATGGCCATGGATACCAGGCCCACTGTGGGATCACATTAGACGACACTGCGAGGTGTGATTTCGGGCAGCGTGGACGCACAGGCGCAGCCAGGACGACAACAAATGATGTCAGAGGACGGGCAGCGCAAACTGTGCATGGCCAAGGGATAACATAACAGCGCAGGGTCCATGACGGAATCAAACAACGCTAAGGAGGCAGCGCACGGTGCCAAGGGGGTAGCAATGACGGCTGTGCTGTGTCACATTACAAAGGAAAGTCCCACCTCCGGGACGGTTGGACGGTGTGAGGGGACACATTACATGAGTGTGTAGTTCAGCGTTTGCAAGGAGCATAATTTCAAGAGCGACCTTTCCCTTGTGCAGTATTAGTGCTGCACATGGTGGCTCTTTCAGTAACAAACGCCTAGGGGGGGGGGGGGACAGGTCCCCTTACATTTTAGTTGTGCCAGCGTGGCGGTCGCATGACACGTTGCCGGATACACAGCTGGGGATCAGCTGACGTTACTGAACCCCAATAACAGAGGAGCGACTGTTGACTGTGCACACAGCACTTCCAGGCACCAACTGGCGGTGTTAGAGCCCAGGGACAGCAGGAGGAGCAGATTGGAGGTATTGCCGCACACACAGCTGGGGATCAGCTGACGTTACTGAACCCCAATAACAGAGGAGCGACTGTTGACTGTGCACACAGCACTTCCAGGCACCAACTGGCGGTGTTAGAGCCCAGGGACAGCAGGAGGAGCAGAGGAACAGAGTGTAGGCCGAAGCCTGATTGGAGCAAGTTGAAAGGAAACCTTTAACCCCCCCCCCCAAGACGTTTGTAGCTGAAAGAGCCATGTTGTGCAGCACTAAGGATGCAAAAGGAAAAGGTTGCTCTTTTAATTATGCTCCTTGCAAACACCGAAGTAAACACTAAAAATGTGTCCCTTTATACCGTTAAACCGTTCCGGAGGTGCGAATTTCCTTCGTAATGGGACACAGCACAGCTGTCATTCCTATCCCCTTGATGCCGTGCGCTGCCTCCTCAGCGTTGTTTTAAGCTGCCACGGAGCCTGCGCTGTTCTGTTAGCCCTTGGCCATGCCCAATTAGCGCTGCCTGTCTTCTGACATAATTTGGTGTCAGGCTGTCAGTGCCTGTGCGTCCACGCTGCTCCAGATCCCACCTCGCAGTCTCATCTAACGTAATCCCACTGCGGGCCTTGGAACCATGGGCATGCACAGTGCATAACCTCGACTCTCACTCCCCTCCTTCCCTCTTCTTCAGACTGTGCGGTGTCACGGCCGTGGCATGCTAGGGATCAGCTGACGGCGCACAGTCTAAAGAAGGCGGAGGGAAATGAGCGAGAGCCCGAGGGGAAGATATGCACTGCGCATGCCCATGGATCCCAGGCCCGCAGTGTGACTCAATCAGAAGACACTGCGAGGCGGGATCTCGGGCAGCGCGGCCGCACAGGCGCAGCCAGCCTGACACCAAATTATGTCAGAAGACAGGCAGCGCAAATAGGGCATGCCCAAGGGATAACAGAACAGCGCAGGCTCCGTGACAGCTTAAAACAACGCTGAGGAGGCAGCGCATGGCACCAAGGGGGTAGGAATGACGGCTGTGCTGCGTCACATTACGAAGGAAAGTCCCAGCTCCGGGACGGTATAACGGTATCAGTGAACACATTTTATAAGTGTTAAGTTCTGCGTGTGCAAAGAGCTAAAAAAAAAGAGCTACCTTTTCCTTGTGCAGCATTACTGCTGCACAAGATGGCTCTTTCAGTAACAAACGACGGGGGGGGGGGGACAGGTTCCCTTACATTTAGGTTGTTGTGCCAGCGTGGCGGTCGCAGGACACATTGCCGGCTACACAGCTGGGGATCAGCTGACGTTACTGAAACCCAATAACACTGGGTCGTATGTTTTTACTGTGCAGCCTGCACTTCTGAGCCGCAACTGGCGGTGTTGGAGCCCAGGAATAGCAGTTCAGGTGGTAGAAAGATGAACACAGCAGGAGACCTGGATGACACCCAATTACTTAATCAGGCAGAGGAGTGGCAAATTCCTGCGAGATCCAGGCCTGGTTCATTTTCAGGAAAGTAAGCCGGTCAACGTTATCGGAGGATAGTCGCATGCGACGGTCTGTTAGTACACCACCTGCGGCACTAAAGACACGTTCCGATAAGACACTAGCCGCAGGGCAAGCCAGCACCTCCAATGCATACTGGCTTAGCTCTGGCCATGTATCCAGCTTAGAGACCCAAAACTTGAACGGGGAAGAGCCGTCTGGGAGTACAGTAAGAGGGCAAGCCATGTAGTCTGTCACCATCTGACGGAACCGTTGCCTCCTGCTGACTGGAGCCGCCGGTGATGGTGTAGACATTTGGGGCGGGCACACAAAAGTGTGCCAGAGTTGTGCCATACTGGGCTTGCCTTGGGCAGAGGCACTGCTTCTGCTCCCTCTTTGGGCAGAGCCTCCCCCACTGCCTCGACGCACTGAGCTGCTTTGTAAAGCACTAGCAGCACTCCTCTCAGTTGGACAGGAGAAGATGATGGAATTCACCAGTGTGTCGTGGTACTCCCGCAATTTACGCTCCCGGGTCAACGCAGGGATGAGGTTTTGGACGTTGTCCCGGTAGCGAGGATCGAGGAGGGTGAACACCCAATAATCAGGCATGTTGAGAATGTGGTCGATGCGGCGGTCGTTTCTCAGGCACTGCAGCATGAAATCCACCATGTGCTGCAGAGTGCCAACCGGCCCAGAAACGCTGTCCCCTGCTTGAGACATGATCTCTGCCCGCTCGTCATCACCCCACCCTCGCTGTACACACTGACCACTGGACAATTGTGTCGCTCCCTCCTCTGGACGGAGCTCTTCCTCCTCCATTGACTCCTCCTCATCCTCCTCACAAATTGGCCCCTGCGTACCCCTTTGTGAGGAACCACGTGGCGCTGACTCTCCAGAAGCTGATGGAAAAGGTGACTCCTCATCCTCCACCTCTTCCACCACATCATCCCTTAACCCTTGCAAAGTTTGCTGAAGCAGGCAGATAAGGGGGACAGTCATGCTGACTAGTGCATCATCTGCACTTGCCATCCGCGTGGAATAATCAAAAGGACGCAAAACCTGGCAGACGTCCTTCATAGTGGCCCACTCTGTGGTTGTGAAGTCTGATCGGCGCTGACTGCGACTTCTTTGCGCCTGATGCAGCTGGTACTCCATAACTGCTTGCTGCTGCTCACACAACCGCTCCAACATATGTAACGTGGAATTCCACCGGGTAGGTAGGTCACATATGATGCGGTGTTCCGGAAGGCGGAATCGGCGCTGCAGAGCAGCAATGCGGGATCTGGCCAAGCTGGAACGCCGCAAGTGAGCACACTCTAGGCGGACCTTGTGCAGCAGGGCATCAAGATCCGGATAGTCCCTCAGAAAACTCTGCACAACCAAATTGAGCACATGTGCCAGACATGGGATGTGAGTGAGGTTGCCAAGGGCCAAAGCTGCCACCAGATTTCGGCCATTGTCACACACTACCATGCCTGGCTGGAGATTCGCTGGCAGTAACCACACATCGCTCTCCTGCTTTATGGCATTCCAGAGCTCCTGCGCTGTGTGGCTTCGATGCCCCAATGAAACTAGTTTCAAGACGGCCTGCTGACGTTTGGCCACGGCTGTGCTCATGTCGGTCATAGGTAAACGTTCACGGGTCCATGTGGGGGTGGACTGTGACGGATCCTGCAGAGAGGAATCAGAGGAACTGGTGTAAGAGGAGGAGTCGATGCGTACAGACTGGATTCCTGCAATCCTTGGAGTGGGCAGGACACGTCCTGCGCCACTCGCACGATCTGTACCTGGCTCAACAACATTAACCCAATGGGCAGTGAGGGAAACATATCGCCCCTGTCCATGCTGACTGGTCCACGCATCGGTGGTGAGGTGGACCTTGCTACTGACGGCGTTCAGTAGCGCATGTTTTATGTTTGCCTCAACATGCCTGTGCAGGGCAGGGACAGCCTGCCTGCTGAAGTAAAAGCGGCTGGGCACCTTGTACTGTGGGACTGCCAATGCCATCAAGTCACGGAAGCTGTCAGTCTCCACCAGCCTGAACGAGAGCATTTCCAGGGACAACAGTTTGGCAATGCCTGCATTCAGAGCCTGTGCTCGGGGGTGGTTGGCCGAGAATGCCCGCCTTTTCTCCCATGCCTGTACTACCGATGGCTGTAGAGTAGACTGGGAGTGTGAGGATGACTGGGAAGGTGGTGCTGTGGGTGGAATTACACAAGGTCTCTGGGAGGAAGCCAAACCAGCTGTGCGTGAGCTGGAGGAAGAGGCAACACGAGCTGAAGAGGTGGTAGCTGCCGCTGTTGGTTGGCCTACATCTTCAGTGTGTTTCTGTAACTCCACCGCGTGCCTGGTCCGCACATGTTTCCACATATTTGTGGTATTGAGGTTGCTGACATTTTTCCCTCTTTTTACTTTATGATGACACAGCTTGCATTTGACAAAACAAATGTCATCTGCAACTGTGTCAAAAAAGGACCAGGCACTGCAAGTCTTGGGAGCGCCCTTTTTGGCTTTGGAAAGAGACAGGCTCCTAACGGGTGCCAAAGTGGAGGCTACAGGCTCCGCAGTCTTCCCCCTCCCTCTCCCTCTTTGGCCCGTAAGAGGAAGCTCTTCCTCTGAGCTGCTCCCACCACCTTCCTGTTCCTCACGCCACGATGGGTCAAGGACCTCATCATCTCCACTACCCTCTGCCACCAACTGCTCCTCCTGGGTAGTCTCAGCAGCACAGTACGCACGAGAAAGCGGCACCTGAGTTTCATCATCAGATGCGTACTGCGCTGTGGTCACCGGAGGCACTGGCCCACCTGCCTCTTCAGAGTCAGAGAGATAAAGCTTTTGGGCATCACTGCACACTGCCTCTTCTTCCATTTCTCCAATGCTGCTTGGCTGGCCCCCTGTTTCCAAGCCAAGAGATTCAGAGAACAGAAGTAGAGACGGCTCCTGTCCTGGGCTCTCTGACTGCCTGGCCAATTTGGCAGGTGGTGAAGAGACAGATGGCTGCTCTCCAGTGCTCTGTGCCTGAGAGGATGTGGCACTAACTGAAGTCGATGCCGAGGCGTTAGCTGCCATCCACCCGACAACGGCTTCAATTTGGTCTTCACGCAGCAGCGGTGCACGGCGCTCTCCGACAAAGCTGCGCATGAAGGACTGTTCCCTGCTGAAACTGAGTGACGACGAGTCACCGGCGCCCGCAGCAGGCACAGAATCACCACGTCCTCTCCCTGCTCCTCTCCCTGCTCCGCGCCCACGCCCACGTGCCTTACTCCCTGCCCTCTTCATCTTGGTTGACAGATAAAGATAAGCAGAAAAGTACTAAGGCCTTAGTGTGCTTATTCCTGTAATGCTCCTCCTAACAGGTGTAAGAAACACTAATGTTGTAAATTGTGGACTAAACTTTATTATTTTTCAAATGTGGCCTACACAAGTGTAAGTTGTGTTTGGTGAACTTAACCTTTTTTTTGGTGCAGATCGGGCTACAGAGCTAGTTTAAATCACACGGAGACCGTGCAGACAGCCGTAAACGGCGCTGCAAGGCCAAGAAACCCTCCTCTAGGTTATCCTATATAGTGTTTTTCCACTATTTAGCTGGATACAAGTGGAAAGACACTAATAGGAATTTTTTTTTTCAAATTTTAAACTGGCTGCACTATTTGAAAAAAAGGAAATTGTTTTTCAAGGTATGAGGCAGTAACGCACCCTGAGCTGAATCCAACCGGCTATGGCTGCACACAGACTACAGGGCGAGCTGGGCTCACACGGAGACCGTGCAGACAGCCGTAAACGGCGCTGCAAGGCCAAAAAACCCTCCTCTAGGTTATCCTATATAGTGTTTTTCCACTATTTAGCTGGATACGAGTGGAAAGACACTAATAGGAATTTTTTTTTTCAAATTTTAAACAGGCTGCACTATTTGAAAAAAAGGAAAATTTTTCTCAAGGTATGAGCCAGTAACGAACCCTGAGCTGAATCCAACCGGCTATGGCTGCACACAGACTACAGGGCGAGCTGGGCTCACACGGAGACCGTGCAGACAGCCGTAAACGGCGCTGCAAGGCCAAAAAACCCTCCTCTAGGTTATCCTATATAGTGTTTTTCCACTATTTAGCTGGATACGAGTGGAAAGACACTAATAGGAATTTTTTTTTTCAAATTTTAAACAGGCTGCACTATTTGAAAAAAAGGAAAATTTTTCTCAAGGTATGAGCCAGTAACGAACCCTGAGCTGAATCCAACCGGCTATGGCTGCACACAGACTACAGGGCGAGCTGGGCTCACACGGAGACCGTGCAGACAGCCGTAAACGGCGCTGCAAGGCCAAAAAACCCTCCTCTAGGTTATCCTATATAGTGTTTTTCCACTATTTAGCTGGATACGAGTGGAAAGACACTAATAGGAATTTTTTTTTTCAAATTTTAAACAGGCTGCACTATTTGAAAAAAAGGAAAATTTTTCTCAAGGTATGAGCCAGTAACGAACCCTGAGCTGAATCCAACCGGCTATGGCTGCACACAGACTACAGGGCGAGCTGGGCTCACACGGAGACCGTGCAGACAGCCGTAAACGGCGCTGCAAGGCCCAAAAACCCCCCTCTAGGTTATCCTATGTAGTGTTTTTCCACAATAGAGCTGGAGACTGGTGGAAAAACACTAATAGGAAATTTGAGAAAAAATGTGCAGCAGGCTGCACTAAGAGCAAAAAAGAACAACTGTGTGAGGCAGTGTGAACCCCCCCTGAGCTGAATACAACCGGGTATATGGCTGCACACAGACTACAGAGTGAGCTGCACACACACACACACACAGAGACCTTGCAGAACGCTGTTAAAACAGCGCTGCAAGGCAAGAGCAAGGTGAACAGTGAAGAACACACAGCGTTTTGCTAAATTAGCCTTTGGAAAGGAAAATAAAGCAATTAGCTAGCTCAACTGGCCCTCAGTTAGAACACAGCGTCCTGTCCCTAACTGAAATCACAGCAGAGTGAGCGCAAAATGGCGGCAGCGCTTTTTTATAGTGCAGAGTGACATCATTTCAGCAGCCAATCCAAGCCTTGCCAGTACTTACATGCCCACCATGCTAAACAGGATGTGCCCACACTTTCATTCATTCCTCATTGGCTGCTGCGTTCAATTTGAATTCTGGGAACTTCCGATTCCGGTATCCGATACGCGGGAAGTATCGGAATTCGGTATCGGAATTCCGATACCGCAAATATCGGCCGATACCCGATACTTGCGGTATCGGAATGCTCAACACTACTCTTGAGACATCCTGTTATATTCCGGCAATTTGTCCGGGTTGCATTAAGCTCACCATATAGAATGTGGTAGACTCCACGGCTCTCCCGGAATTCAATAATGGAGTGTCTCCAAAAACGCTGACGCCGTGCCCTTCTGTCTTTCTCAATTTCTTTGATGTTCCCATGCAAACAGCTTGATACTTAATTCCAGGTTGAAATAAAAGCTCTTCATGGGAAGATCCATCATGACACAGGATACAGTAGCTAAATCTGAAGATTTCAGCAGCCCAAAGGTTTATATAAAGATATCCCATAATACACGCCCACTGTAGTCCCATTGGTGGTGTCTGTTTATCAAGATTTTTCTCCTGTTAAATTTTCCACCATGCGCACAGAAAACGCAAACGCATGCAAAATGCTTGAAAAAGCACTTAAACATTGCGTTTTCATTAACGCATGCGTTACATTGAGCGTCTAAAAAACACTGCGTTTGCACGCGTTTGCATGCGGTTTATCGTGCGTTTCAGGTTGCGGCATAGACGCTGTGGATTCTACCACAAATGTGAAACTAGCCTAAATAAACCCTTATTGCAAATATTAGAATTAAATGGGTAAATAGAAGCAGGCATCAGGTTTTGCTGTGCTTTTGGTGCAAAATCCTAAGGAAGTTGCATCATTTTTTATGGCGGGGGGAGGCACTAAACTTTCTCAGCATGCACAAAAGACAATAAAAGCTCAGTAAAAAGATGCAGGGAAAACGCAGCAAAACTTGCTTTTTGTAAGCAGCTTCCAACTGCCAAGAGAGCAGGTTTTGCCTGCAGAAAAAAAAATTGCAGCAAAAACGCAACATTGGAATATTGCATAACAGTTTAAATAGCCAGCTGCCACTGCTCCATGGCTGGGAGAAAAATCCGCTAGATGGAAATGACCAAAACAGGATAAAACACATTTAAAAATTGATTGCGCTGCATGAAATAAGTCTTTTGCTGCAGTATTCTTTGAAGGTACTTTATTATCACCACGTGTTTCAATGCTGCACCACCATTCTTATCAAATGTTAAAAAAGCAACAGTTGTTTAACACTTGATAATGAACTCAGAACGACATTGAAACGCGTAGCGGATAATAAAGGACCTTCAAACAATACTGAAGCAAAAGACTTTATTCCAGCAGTGCAGCCAATATGTAAATGTGTATTTACCCTGTTTTGGTAATTAACAATTAATTGCATGACATCAGGAGATAGTCCAAATCATAAGGTTGCTCTAAATGTAAACATTAAAAACTTAAGTATTCCAAATGTTTTGAAACATATTGGTCTTCAATTAGCAGGACTGTACTTTTGAATATATTCTATGCAGCGTCGGACTGGAGCACCTTGGGCCCACCAGAGAAAATCATTCTTGGGGCCCACAATGTAGCTACATAGAAATAGATACAAGACCACCAATTGTGCGGTAAAAAGCGCTAATATCAGGGAATAATATACGGTAGTTCACATTTTAATAATGTAGCAAGGGTTGGGGTAACCCCCTCACAGAATATAATGTAGCCCCCTCATAAAATATAATGCGGTCCCCTCTCATAGAATATAATGCAGCACCCCACAAAATATAATGCAACCCCCTCAGGTATGACACAGTCCCCACCATAGAATGTAATGTAGCACCCCATAGGGTATAATGCAGCCCCCCTCATATAGTATAATGCAACCCACCACAGAATATAATGTAGTCCCCTGAGAGAATGCAGTTCCACCACAGAATATAATGTAGCCCCCCTCATAGAGTATACTGTAGCCCCCTCATATAGTATGATGTAGCCCCCCATAATATAATGTAGTCCCCTGAGAGAATAATGCAGCCCCACCACAGAATATAATGCAGCCCCCCATAGAGTATACTGTAACCCCTCATATAGTATGATGTAGCCCCCCATAATATAATGTAGTCCCCTGAGTATAATGCAGTCCCCCCACAGAATATAATGTAGCCCCCCAGGGCCATATTTAGAGTTTCTGCTGCCCTAGGCACTTTTAGTGCTGCCTCCCCCTTTGGTGAGTATGACACTATCGGCAGTGACTTTGGCAAGAATCACTGATGTAAAAGTCTCCTTTTGCAGCAGATCTTGCAGTTTTTTTGCATCTGCTGCGTAACGGATCACTTACAGCAACACTGCATTCGGCCTCATTCATTCCCTATGGGATTTGTGGCACTTGCCGTGATCTGGCAAATGCTGTACCATACCTCCCAACTTTTGAAGAAGGGAAGGAGGTATAAAGTGTGCGGCGCGTGTAGTGCGCCACGGCACATTTTAGGCCACACCTCTGACCACACCCATTTCACAACTAGTCACACCCATATCCACGTCCCAACCACAGCCATTTAGCACTGCTGATCACACTGTTTTATATATAATAATTATAAACTAAAAAATATATGGCCACACATAATAGCCACACATGATGCTCAATACTGTATAACTGCCACCGCACATGATGCTCCATACTGTATAATGGCCACACACAGTTCTCCATACTGTATAATGGCCACACATGATGCTCAATACTGTATAATGGCCACCAGGTACGGACTGGGGCTGAAATTCAGCCCTGGCATTTGAAATCACACAGGCCCATGTTGTCTCCATCCCCAAGCACCAGAACAATATTTCTAACAATACCTGAGGCCTGCTGGGGTAAGTGATGGAATCTGTGACTTTGTGCTCTGTTACAACTCTTAACAGTATGGTTGTCTTGAGAACACTGATTCGGGGGCGTGGCCTAACTGCACGAGGAGAAAGACGTGCCAGAAGAGAGCTCCTGCAAAAAGCTTAATATCTTAAGATCTGGAGGTCTTATACTGGTGGGCAAAGCCCACTAAGGTACCCCCCAGAGCTGCCTGCACAAAAAACAGCAACACAAGTGTGGCCGGAGAGGAGACAGAGGCTTGGGCTGACCCGGCAACCCGGAGAGGAGCGGGGGCTGAGAACGGGCGCCATTTTTAATAGCTGTGAGACCGCTCCTGGCAGCAGAGCCGAACGAGAGGCTGACCTGTAAAGGCTACAGCGGTGACCCGAACCCTCCTGCGGTCTGACCCGCCTGCCCCGGCTTACCTTCGGGAGCGCAGCGGGACCGCCTGCTGGGACCCGGAGCCACCCTGTGCAGCTGAGTGGAGACCCCGGGGAGCGCTCCTACCCGGTCGGAGCGCGCCTGATCAAAACCCTGCGTGGAGGAGATAGAGCCGCTAAGAAGCAGAGCCGAGATCCCGATCAGCAGCGGTGAGTCGAACGCCGAGCGGGCGATCCTGCCGCTCATCATTGGAACTCCTGGACCGATGTTGTGGCGCCAAACGGGGGTTCCCTCAGGTCCTGGAGCGGGCGCCATCTTAGATCTCAGCCACCTGCAGCAGCACAGAGCGCACTAGGCACAGCCGCTTGCGAGCGGACACTGTCTCTGACTCACCGGACCCCATAAACAATACCGGACTCCACCACCTAAATAAGCACCGCATAACTCACAGAGGTGAATTGGTCCGGGGGTCAGATTTCTTGTGCAGTCTACACATCAGACCACATCTCCTTCACCCCCTCACCCCCCCCATCACCCCAGCATCAGACTTTGTTTAACCTCCATCATTATTCAGTGACTGGGACAGACTTTAAACAACTACTTGCAGTTGAAACAACGAGCATAATTCCCATACAAGTTAGTGGGAGAACCAAAATGCTGTGCTGAACTTGCTGCACTGCCAACAGGGGGAGAACAATATATTTTTCTTACAATTCAATAAGCCTCATTAAAGACATGGGGAAAACTGGAACTAAGACTCCAAAAGGATCATCTAAGGTCTCTAAGTCGGTTACACAAGCCGATGTAGACAACTTTTTAAAAAAGCAAACAATATATTCAGACCATAACAAAGCTACAAAACTGTTTGACTCTCAAGTGGAGGAAGACACGGACTCAGATCTCGAAATTGACTCTGACAGAGGTAGCACTATAAAAGAGAAACTGGCGACCCGTTCCTTCATTAAAAGGATTTTAGCACAGGCTATGGAACCCGTAAGCAGAGAGCTGGCGGAAATAAAGCAAGACCTAACACAGCAGGGTCACAGAATAGAATTAGTCGAAACATCTCAAACAACCCTATCACAACAGACCAACAATCTGCTCAGCTACCTAACTGAGCATGAAAACCAAATCCACTACATCCACTCCACCCTAGAAGACCACGAAAATCGGGAGAGGTGGAATAATATTCGGGTCAAAGGACTACCGGAATCGGTGGCGTTTGAAGCGCTAACTAAAGCTTCGACCGAGATATTTAACAAATTATTGCTGGAAGACGACCCGCACGATATAGAGATCATCAGAGTACATAGATCTCTCCGACCCAAACCCAAACAGGGAGACCCCCCACGGGATGTGATCTGCCGTTTTCTAGACTACAGAACAAAAGACTTAATCCTCTGCAGAGCGCGTGAAACCCAGGAAGTCAAATATGAAGACTCTCAAATTAGACTTTTCCAAGACCTATCTGCCACCACCCTTAAAAAACGCAGACTTCTAAAACCATTCACAGAAGCTCTCTCTAAAAAGGGGCACCGCTTCCGTTGGCTGTTCCCGTTTGGGATCTTTATTACAGCGGGCAACAGAAGGTTCCAGGCTAGAACATCCCCGGAGTTTAAAGAGGTGTGCAAGGCCCTGGACATTCCCATGGAGACCTACCCAGACCTGGAATCCTTCCACGCAGCTTCCCAACAACTCCCCCTGATTAACCCAACTCCGTGGCAACTAGCTGGAACCCCAAAATCCCAGAGGCAGAAAAAGAAATCTACTAAATCCCCATCTTCAAAAGGTGCTGAGGAAGAAGTTGGATGAAGGGGCGCCCTACATTGACCCTAACACGTTACGTTGATCCTATGGAAAGACTCGACTCCACATGTCTTACACCAACCCAGAAGGCATCAAAGGACTGTTAGTTAGTTTTTGTTAGAGTCATATCCCCGGATGTGACCCCTTTGTTACAGTCTCTTTTTTTTTTCTTTTTTGGGGTTGGTTTGAGGTAATAATAACCTCATGATGTTCTCTCTCTGAATGGCATAGTTACTGAGCATAACTATGACACTTACTGTATGCTTAGTATTAGACTTGTTTTTCAAGAAGCTTAATCAAACTTTCTTTTTCTATTCCTTCCTGACTAATACCCTCTTTTCTCCTAACCATCCCTCTCCCCACCACATCTCCCCTTGCATCGTGGGTCTTCTAGAACTCCGGCTGGCTTCCAGACGACGACTTCAATCGCGACACCAAACCATCTCCAATGGCTGCCCGTGATAAGGTAATTACATTTGCCTCTCTTAATCTAAATGGGCTTAACTCGCCAGTACCTAGACGACACACACTAGATTATCTTAAAAAGCAGAAAGCTGACATCTTAAGGATACAAGAAACTCACTTTAAACCCGAAAAGCTACCCAACTTTGAAAAAAATTACTATGATACATGGTTTCACGCTACCACAGCACAAGTGGGCTCAAGAGGAGTATCGATAGCAAGAGGAATACCCTTCCAAGTCCATAAAACTCTAAAAGACCCCTGTGGTCGTTATATCTTAGTTAAAGGTCTCCTCGCTGGGAATCTAATAACTATCTGTAGCCTATACGCTCCCAATAAAAAACACCTGAAATGGATATTGAGAATGCTAAGGGTAATAGAAAACTTCAGAGAAGGAACTCTTATCATAGGGGGCGACCTAAATATCGCGCTGGAGCCAGTGTTAGACACTACGACGAGAAAAAGTGCTATATCCCTTAAAGACCTCGCTAGAATTAAAATCCAACTTAGCTCTATGCAGATGCTTGACGTTTGGAGATACCTACATCCGACAGACCGTGACCACTCTTACTATTCACATCCTCACGGAACGTACCATCGATTGGACTATATATTTATCCCCAGACAACTTTTCTCCAATGCACATGCTGCTAATATTCTCCCTAACATACATTCGGACCATTCAATGATCACATTACAAATAACGTTAGCGAAACCCTTCAAAATAAACAGAACATGGCAATTAAACGAATCAATATTAACTTGCCCAAAAATACGCGCGCGCATCGCCAAAACCATCACACAATATTTTGACCACAATGACACAGGGGAAGTGCCAACTCCGGTGGTTTGGGAAGCACATAAATCAGTCATGAGGGGGGAGCTTATCTCTGTCTCCTCATACCTGAACAAAAAAAGACAGCAGGAAATAACAGAGCTTTACAACGAAATATATTCTCTGGAAAAACAGCATAAGAAACAAACGAATACACAGGTGATGTCTAAACTAATGAAAAAACGACAGGAATTGAAAGATATGCTAAACAAAAAATCAGCAAAATGGTACGCTTCATGGCGTAATAGGATGTTTGTACACGGAGATAAGGCCTCAAAACTCATGCTATCCAGAATAAGACATCGACAGGCCCGCACATATATACATGCCATTAAAAGACCCAACGGACAAAGTACACACAATTACTCACAAATAGAAACAGAGTTCTTAAACTACTACAAACAACTGTATAATCTACGCCCAACTGAGTCAGATTCAGAAAATCTAAAAAGGAGACATGACATCAGAGCCTTCTTGACACGCTTGAACCTACCCCAACTGACAGAAACACAGCGGACCAATTGACCAGACCTTTTAGCATGAGGGAACTCCAATCCACCCTGTCAGGGTGCCGGCCAGGTAAGGCTCCTGGTCCAGATGGACTCCCGGTAGCCTATTATAAATACTTTTCATCCGCTCTCCTCCCACATCTGCTGAGAACGTACAATGATATATAAGGGGGCGATTGTTTCCCTACACAAACGCTGGAAGCACGAATCTCATTAATCTACAAAGATGGTAAAGATCAGGAGCTCTGTAGTAGCTACAGGCCAATCTCACTATTGAACGTAGATCTGAAGATATTTGCCAGTCTATTGGCCCATAGAATAGCTGAATTCTTGCCGACAATAATTTCTCTAAATCAGACGGGCTTTGTGGGAGGAAGAGAGGGGAAGGACAACACGCACAAAATATTGCATCTTATGCACTATGCGAAAAAAAGCAAATTCCCCCTGGTCCTATTGGGAACAGATGCGGAGAAGGCCTTTGACAGGGTGGACTGGACCTACCTAGAAGAGACAATGGGGAGCTTTGGTTTTCCGAGTCATCTGATCTCCACCATAATGAAAATGTACAGAGACCCCTCAGCTCGCATAAAAATTAATTGCTCAGTGACTGACAGATTTTTCATCAGAAATGGAACACGACAGGGGTGCCCACTGTCCCCTTTGTTATTCGTGCTAGCAATGGAACCGCTGCTAACTTCTATACAACAGTGCCAAGAAATAGAAGGCATCAGAATTGGGGGGACACATCATAAGACTGCGGCTTTTGCCGATGACCTCCTAGTCTTGATGACCAAACCCCTTGGGGGCTTAGCCGCCCTCTTGGGGATTTTGAATAGATTTGGAGATATGTCAAATTTTAAGGTTAACATGTCCAAATCCGAGGCACTGGACTTAAATATTCCACAAAACACTCTAAAAAAAGCGAAAAACACATTCCCATTTACATGGCCCAAAAGGTGTATTAACTACCTGGGAATTAAGGTAGGAAGAACAGATAAAGAACTATCGGAACTTAATTATTACCCTCTGCTCAAACAAGCAGCAGCAAATATCCAATCATGGAGAGACCCATATCTCTCTTGGACAGGTAGGAAGAACTTAATAAAAAGCTTGATATTGCCCAAATTTACATATATGTTCCAAGCACTGCCCATACATATACCGTCCTCTTACTTAACTAAAGTAAATTCCCTGTTTTCTGGGTACATCTGGAAAAGTTTGAAACCATGCATAGCCTTTCGCACATTGACGTTACCTAGGAACAGGGGGGGGGGATGGGAGCCCCGGACATAAGGAAATATTACTATGCCGCAATACTATCCAGGTCTGTTGGCCTACTCAGACAATCCCAAAGTAGCATAGCAATAGATATAGAAAGAGAAATCTCACCCTACCCTCTCAGACCATTTCTATTGACCTTTGTGAGGGGTAGATTACTCCCTCCACACCCAAACCCCCTCACCCGTACACTCATAAAAATATGGTCAAAAACATACAACATCCTCTCACCTCCATCCTCACCATTGTTGACTCTCTCTGACATTGTGGTCAATACAATTGGAAAACGAGCTAAAAACTACCCAATAGACCAAATGGTATGTGAAGGAACGCTTCTTACATTAACAGAATTGCGCGAAACACCAGACCTGGCAAACCTTGATTTCCTACAATACTCTACGCTTAAAGAAACGCTAAAAAAAATACACTATTTCTCGGATACTACACGCAAACCTACCTCATTTGAAACACTGTGTACTAGATCGTCCAGACCCACTAAAGTTCTCTCTATAATCTACCAAACACTTTTACTAGACGAGCTAAGTCTCAAGAGAGCATATATTCTAGGGTGGGAAAAAGAATTAAGATGCACCTTCACACAGGCGCAAGTAATGCACATCTATAAATATTCAGACAGTCCCACAAGCTGTGTTAAAACCCAGGAAAACTCTTATAAGATAATTTCCAGATGGTATATCACACAAACACAGCTTCGGGTTTGGAGACTGATCTCGCTTGACAACTGCTGGAGATGCGAAACAGGAGAGGGCGGATATCTTCACCTTTGGTGGTCCTGTCCGAGGATTCGTGGTTTCTGGACAATGATAGAAAAATTGATAAGAGACGTGACTGGGAAGAGGATACAATTGTCCCCAGAAATGGCGCTCTTAAATTTCCCTTTGTGGCCTAGATGCACATGGCTCACCATATTAGCTCAAAACATACTAGCTGCAGCCAAATTGCTAATACCTACATTCTGGAAGACCACGAGCGTCCCAACATACCAGCAAGTGCTGAAGAAAATAGACCAATTATACCACATGGCTGAACTGGTAGCCTTGGTTAACCATTATCAATCTAAATTTGAGGGAATTTGGCTTCCCTGGGTCACATTCAGGTCGTCCAACAAGCTTACTGCTTCTGAAGATTAACTGAACCAAATAGTAAGACCTACAGTGCATACACCCCCCCCTCCTCCCTCCTCATCTACCCCTAATGCTCATCCTTTTCCTTTCATTTTATTCTCTCTCTCTCTTCTCTATCTCTTAATTTCTCTTGCTAATAAAGTGGACTTCAAGGTATAGTTATAACACCACATAATTACTGTTGGAGACCTTGAATTTAGTCCTATTGTTACCATTCTTGCTTGTACTGTTTACTTTGTTAAAGAGAGCTTCTCATTCATCGATTATTATTTAAAGAGTAGGATGACTTGATTGTTATGCTACTACAAATGCTCTCTTTTTGTCTGTATATGTGTTTATCTTTCAATAAAAAGAACATTGAAAAGAAAAGAGAACACTGATTCTACTAACATCATAGCAGACAAGGCGACTCACAACCAGACAGGCCCTTCTGGCATTTGCCAGAATTGCCAGATGGCCAGTCCGGCCCTGATGGCCACACATGATGCTCCATACTGTATAACGGCCACACAGAGTCCTCCATACTGTATAATGATCCCACATGATGCTCAATACTGTATAATGGCCGCAAATGATGCTCCATATTGTATAATGGCCACCGATGATGCTCCATAATGTATAATGGCCACACAGTGCTCCATACTGTATAATGGCCACACATAGCGCTCCATACTGTATAATGGCCACACATAGTGCTCCATACTGTATAACGGCCACACAGAGTCCTCCATACTGTATAATGATCCCACATGATGCTCAATACTGTATAATGGCCGCAAATGATGCTCCATAGTGTATAATGGCCACCGATGATGCTCCATAATGTATAATGGCCACACACTGTGCTCGATACTGTATAATGGCCACACATAGCGCTCCATACTGTATAATGGCCACACATAGTGCTCCATACTGTATAATGATACCACATGATGCTCAATACTACAGTGGGGCAAAAAAGTATTTAGTCAGTCAGCAATAGTGCAAGTTCCACCACTTAAAAAGATGAGAGGCGTCTGTAATTTACATCATAGGTAGACCTCAACTATGGGAGACAAACTGAGAACAAAAATCCAGAAAATCACATTGTCTGTTTTTTTAACATTTTATTTGCATATTATGGTGGAAAATAAGTATTTGGTCAGAAACAAAATGTCATCTCAATACTTTGTAATATATCCTTTGTTGGCAATGACAGAGGTCAAACGTTTTCTGTGAGTCTTCACAAGGTTGCCACACACTGTTGTTGGTATGTTGGCCCATTCCTCCATGCAGATCTCCTCTAGAGCAGTGATGTTTTTGCTTTTCGCTTGGCAACACGGACTTTCAACTCCCTCCAAAGGTTTTCTATAGGGTTGAGATCTGGAGACTGGCTAGGCCACTCCAGGACCTTGAAATGCTTCTTACGAAGCCACTCCTTCGTTGCCCTGGCGGTGTGCTTTGGATCATTGTCATGTTGAAAGACCCAGCCACGTTTCATCTTCAATGCCCCTGCTGATGGAAGGAGGTTTGCACTCAAAATCTCACGATACATGGCCCCATTCATTCTTTCATGTACCCGGATCAGTCGTCCTGGCCCCTTTGCAGAGAAACAGCCCCAAAGCATGATGTTTCTACCACCATGCTTTACAGTAGGTATGGTGTTTGATGGATGCAACTCAGTATTCTTTTTCCTCCAAACACGACAAGTTGTGTTTCTACCAAACAGTTCCAGTTTGGTTTCATCAGACCATAGGACATTCTCCCAAAACTCCTCTGGATCATCCAAATGCTCTCTAGCAAACTTCAGACGGGCCCGGACATGTACTGGCTTAAGCAGTGGGACACGTCTGGCACTGCAGGATCTGAGTCCATGGTGGCGTAGTGTGTTACTTATGGTAGGCCTTGTTACATTGGTCCCAGCTCTCTGCAGTTCATTCACTAGGTCCCCCCGCGTGGTTCTGGGAATTTTGCTCACCGTTCTTGTGATCATGGAGCCCCAGATCGAGGGAGATTATCAGTGGTCTTGTATGTCTTCCATTTTCTAATTATTGCTCCCACTGTTGATTTCTTCACTCCAAGATGGTTGGCTATTGCAGATTCAGTCTTCCCAGCCTGGTGCAGGGCTACAATTTTGTTTCTGGTGTCCTTTGACAGCTCTTTGGTCTTCACCATAGTGGAGTTTGGAGTCAGACTGTTTGAGGGTGTGCACAGGTGTCTTTTTATACTGATAACAAGTTTAAACAGGTGCCATTACTACAGGTAATGAGTGGAGGAAAGAGGAGACTTTTAAAGAAGAAGTTACAGGTCTGTGAGAGCCAGAAATCTTGATTGTTTGTTTCTGACCAAATACTTATTTTCCACCATAATATGTAAATAAAATGTTAAAAAAACAGACAATGTGATTTTCTGGATTTTTGTTCTCAGTTTGTCTCCCATAGTTGAGGTCTACCTATGATGTAAATTACAGACGCCTCTCATCTTTTTAAGTGGTGGAACTTGCACTATTGCTGACTGACTAAATACTTTTTTGCCCCACTGTATATAATGACCCCCCTCCTGTATGCATGGCTCATATCCCCCCTCCTGTGTGCATGGCTCATATTCCCCCTCCTGTATGCATGGCTCATATTCCCCCCTGTATGCTTGGCTCATATCCCCCCCCCCCGAATGCATGGCTCATATTCCCCCCTCCTGTATGCATGGCTTATCTCTCCACCCCCCCTCCCACTCTTGCTCCTGACCTGCTCCCATCTTGCATGGCACGCCGGCTTATGTCCTCCTTCATCCCCCCATCCCCCAGTACCTCCATCCCTCATACTCACCTGACCCGTCCCTCATACTCACCTGACCTGTCCCACACACGGCGCGGCCGCGCCGATATCCCTCTGGCTCTGTCCCGACTCCGGGCGCAGGACCTTCTTCCTGCGTTAGCGGTCATGTGATACCGCTCATTAAGGTCATGAATATGTGCATATTCATGACCTTAATGAGCGGTACCAAGTGACCGCTCATTCAGGAGAAGCTGCAGACGCTGAGACCAGGCATCGCTGGAGCAGGGTGAGTATCGTCTTCAAGGAGGGTAGGAGGGAGGCGGGGGGCCCTGAAGCGGGGGGGGGGGGAGGGGGGGCACACAGCAGGTGTCAGTGCCTGGGCCCACCAGAGAATCCTCCGGTTCTCCGGTGGGCCAGTCCAGGCCTGATTCTATGATCCTATTTATCCAGCCAAACCATCTTCAAATCTCTAAAGAAATATATTTATATGCATTAGATATACATATATTTATACCTATCTATCTAAGTACAGTGTATATATATACATATATAATATAATATGATATACAGTACAGACCAAAAGTTTGGACACACCTTCTCATTTAAAGATTTTTCTGTATTTTCATGACTATGAAAATTGTACATTCACACTGAAGGCATCAAAACTATGAATTAACACATGTGGAATTATATACTAAACAAAAAAGTGTGAAACAACTGAAATTATGTCTTATATTCTAGGTTATTCAAAGTAACCACCTTTTGCTTTGATTATTATTATTATTATTATTTATTTATATAGCACCATTGATTCCATGGTGCTGTACATGAGAAGAAGGGGTTACATACAAGTTACAAATATCACATACAGTAAACAAACTAACAATGACGGACTGATACAGAGGGGCGAGGACCCTGCCCTTGCGGGCTTACATTCTACAGGATTATGGGGAAGGAGACAGTAGGTTGAGGGTTGCAGGAGCTCCGGTGTTGGTGAGGTGGTAGCTCCGGTGTTGGTGAGGCGGTAGCTCCGATGTTGGTGAGGCGGTAGCTTCGATAGTGATGAGGCAGCAGCGGTGTCAGTGCAGGCTGTAGGCTTTCCTGAAGAGATGAGTTTTCAGGTTCCGTCTGAAGGATCCGACTGTGGTTGATAGTCGGACGTGTTGGGGCAGAGAGTTCCAGAGGATGGGGGATATTCGGGAGAAGTCTTGGAGGCGATTGGATGAGGAGCGAATAAGTGTGGAGGAGAGAAGGAGGTCTTGGGAGGACCGGAGGTCACGTGAGGGAAGATATCGAGAGATTAGTTCAGAGATATATGGAGGAGACAGGTTGTGGATGGCTTTGTAGGTCAGTATTAGCAATTTGAACTGGATACGCAGAGGGAATGGGAGCCAGTGAAGAGATTTGCAGAGGGGGGAAGCGGAGGAGTAGCGAGGAGAGAGATGGATTAGTCGGGCAGCAGAGTTAAGGATGGACTGGAGAGGTGCAAGGGTGTTAGCAGGGAGGCCACAGAAAAGGATGTTGCAGTAGTCAAGGCGGGAAATGATGAGGGCTTGCACAAGCATTTTAGTAGATTGGGGGTTGAGGAAAGGACGGATCCTGGAGATATTTTTGAGCTGGAGGCGACAGGAGGTGGAAAGAGCTTGGATGTGTGGTTTGAAGGACAGGGCAGAGTCGAAGGTTACTCCGAGGCAGCGGACTGCGGGTACAGGGGAAAGCATGATGTCATTGACTGCGATAGATAGGTCAAGTAAGGAAGATTTGTGGGATGGAGGAAAGATGATGAGTTCAGATTTGTCCACATTGAGTTTGAGGAAGCGAGAGGAGAAGAAGGAGGATATGGCTGATAGGCACTCTGGGATTCTGGACAGCAGAGCGGTGACGTCTGGGCCAGAGAGGTAGATCTGAGTGTCGTCAGCATAGAGGTGGTACTGGAATCCATGGGACTTTATGAGTTGTCCCAAGCCAAGTGTATAGATTGAGAAGAGTAGGGGTCCTAGAACAGAGCCTTGGGGGACTCCAACAGAGAGAGGGTGGGATGAGGAGGTAGTATGGGAGTGGGAGACGCTGAATGTGCGGTTGGAAAGGTACGAGGCGATCCAGGATAGGGCGAGGTCTTTGATGCCAAAGGAGGAGAGGATCTGTAGTAGGAGGCAGTGGTCAACTGTGTCAAAAGCAGAGGACAGGTCTAGAAGGAGGAGTACAGAGTATTGTCCAGTAGCTTTGGCGGTAAGTAGGTCGTTAGTGATTTTGGTCAGGGCAGTCTCAGTTGAGTGATGGGGGCGGAAACCAGATTGTAGATTGTCGTACAGCAAGTTAGATGAGAGGTGGGAGGAGAGTTCAGCATGGACGTGCTGCTCCAGGAGTTTGGAAGCAAATGGGAGCAGCGATATTGGGCGATAGCTGGACATAGCAGTTGGATCGAGGGTTGGCTTTTTAAGGATAGGCGTGATTGTGGCATGTTTGAACGCAGAGGGGAAGGTGCCAGAAGTTAGTGATAGGTTGAAGAGGTGGGTTAGGGATGGGATAAGTGTGGTGGTGAGGTTGGGGAGGAGGTGGGATGGGATGGGGTCGAGCGCACAGGTGGTGAGGTGGGATTTGGAGAGGAGACAATTAAGTCCCCCTTCAGTGATGTTGGAAAGGGAGGTTATGGGGTTTGGGCATTGGTCTGGTATACAAAGGGGTTGTGGTGGTTGAACAATAAAGTCTTGCCTTGTCTGGTCGATCTTATTTTTAAAGTGTGTGGCAAAGTCCTCAGCAGAGATGAGGGAGGTTGGAGGGGGCAGTGGGGGGCGGAGGAGGGAGTTAAATGTTTTGAATAACTGTTCGGGGTTGTGGGATAGGGAAGATACGAGGGTTGTGAAGTAGGCCTGTTTAGCAGAGGTGAGTGCAGATTTAAAAGCGAGTGTTGCTTGTTTGAATACAGTGAAGTCGTCTTGCGAGTGTGTTCTCTTCCAACGCCGCTCCGCAACCCTGGACACTTGCCTTAGCTTTTTGGTGGTGTTATTATGCCAAGGCTGTCTATTGATACGTCGCGCTCTGCCATGGACGAGAGGGGCAACCGTGTCAATAGCTGATGCGAGAGTGGCATTGTAGAAAGCAGCAGCACTGTCTGTGTCGTGGAGTGAGGATATGGATGCCAGTGGTAGGATGGAGTCAGAGAGTGTGTGGGTGTCTAGGTGTGCAAGGTTTCTGCGTGGGTGTGCATGTTGCTGGATATGGATGATTGGTGAGGAGGACAGGGATGAGAAGGTGAGCAGATGGTGGTCGGATAGAGGTAGAGGGGAGGTGGTGAAGTTAGATAGAGAGCAGAGACGGGTGAATACCAGGTATAGTGTATGCCCATTCGTGTGGGTGGCTGCGGAGGACCACTGAGTAAGTCCAAAGGATGAGGTAAGGGACAGAAGTTTGGAGGCTGTTGACTGAAGGGTATCAATGGGGATGTTGAAGTCACCCATGATGATGGTGGGAGTGTCAGCAGAGAGAAAGTGAAGAAGCCAGGTGGAGAATTGGTCAATAAAGGCAGTGGCCGGGCCCGGAGGTCGGTATATGACGGCCACTTGGAGGTTGGAGGGAGAGTGGATGCGGACAGAATGGACTTCAAAAGAGGGGAGGATAAGGGAGGGAAGAGGTGGTATTGGGTTAAAGGTGCAGTTTGAAGAAAGGAGAAGACCCACTCCTCCACCATGTTTGTTGCCGGGTCGAGGGGTGTGGGTGAAGTGGAGGCCTCCGTAACACAGCGCAGCAGGGGAGGCGGTGTCAGAGGGTGTTAGCCATGTTTCTGTGAGGCCAAGGAAGGCAAGATTGCGGGAGAGAAAAAGGTCGTGAATCACATGAAGCTTATTGCAGATTGAGCGGGCATTCCAGAGTGCTCCAGAGAGAGGGAGCAGGGGGGTGGGCGTCAGGGGCACGGGTTTTATGTTGGAAAGATTGCGGAAGTTCATGTTGGATAAGGAATGATAGGAGGGAGTAGTAATGGGAGGTATGAGATGTGGGGGTCCAGGGATGGGAGATATGTCTCCAGCAGTGAGGAGAAGGAGAGAGAGAGAGCAGGTGGGAGAAAGAGAGTGGCCGACTTGTTTTATGTGTTTGTTGGACAGATTTGAGGTTGAGGAGCAGGTCAGCAGGGGAGGACAGGTGGGGAGGTGGTCTGAGGATTGTCCTTGACTGATCTCCTTTGCACACTCTTGGCATTCTCTTGATGCGCTTCAAGAGGTAGTCACCGGGAATGGTCTTCCAGCAATCTTGAAGGAGTTCCCAGAGATGCTTAGAGCTTGTTGGCCCTTTTGCCTTCGCTCTGTGGTCCAGCTCACCCCAAACCATCTCGATTGGGTTCAGGTCTGGTGACTGTGGAGGCCAGATCATCTGGCGTAGCACCCTATCACTCTCCTTCTTGGTCAAATAGCCCTTACACGGCCTGGAGGTGTGTTTGGGGTCATTGTCCTGTTGAAAAATAAATGATGGTCCAACTAAACGCAAACCGGATGGAATAGCATGCTGCTGCAAGATCCTGTGGTAGCCATGCTGGTTCAGTATGCCTTCAATTTTGAATAAATCCCTAACAGTGTTACCAGCAAAGCACCCCCACACCATCACACCTCCTCCTACATGCTTCCCGGTGGGAACCAGGCATGTAGAGTCCATCCGTTCACCTTTTCTGCATCACACAAAGACACGGTGGTGGAAACCAAAGATCTCAAATTTGGACTAATCAGACCAAAGCACAGATTTCTACTGGTGTAATGTCTATTCCTTGTGTTCTTTAGCCAAAAGAAGTCTCTTCTGCTTGTTGCCTGTCCTTAGCAGTGGTTTCCTAGATGCTATCTTACCATGAAGGCCTGCTGCACAAAGTCTCCTCTTAGCAGTTGTTGTAGAGATGTGTCTGCTGCTAGAACTCTGTGTGGCATTGACCTGGTCTCTAATCTGAGCTGCTGTTAACCTGCGATTTCTGAGGCTGGTGACTCGGATAAACTTATCCTCAGAAGCAGAGGTGACTCTTGGTCTTCCTTTCCTGGGGTGGTCCTCATGTGAGCCAGTTTCTTTGTAGCGCTTGATGGTTTTTGCCACTGCACTTGGGGACACTTTCAAAGTTTGCCCAATTTTTCAGAGTGACTGACTTTCATTTCTTAAAGTAATGATGGCCACTCGTTTTTCTTTACTTAGCTGCTTTTTTCTTGCCATAATACAAGTTCTAACAGTCTATTCAGTAGGACTATCAGCTGTGTATCCACCAGACTTCTGCACAACACAACTGATGGTCCCAACACCATTTATAATGCAAGAAATCCCACTTATTAAACCTGACAGGGCACACCTGTGAAGTGAAAACCATTCCCGTTGACTACCTCCTGAAGCTCATCAAGAGACTGCCAAGAGTGTGCAAAGCAGTCATCAAAGCAAAAGGTGGCTACTTTGAAGAACCTAGAATATAAGACATAATTTCAGTTGTTTCACACTTTTTTGTTAAGTATATAATTCATCATGTGTTAATTCATAGTTTTGATGCCTTCAGTGTGAATGTACAATTTTCATAGTCATGAAAATACAGAAAAATCTTTAAATGAGAAGGTGTGTTTAAACTTTTGGTCTGTACTGTATATATATTGTAGGGATCTGTACTCACTTAGCTGTTGTTGAGGAAGGCACAGGAAGCGGTATCACTGAAATGTCCCAGCAAGTTTATTCAAATGGTATAAACTTCTCTGGTTAAGGAAAAAAAAACAAATAAATAGCCTTTCCCAGCACAGAGAAACAAACAGGAAAAAAAGGTGCACAGTTCTTGTAGTACAGTGGGTCCGCCCGCACAGGTCAGTGTCTTTTACAACACACACAATAGAGGTCTCCACACCTCCAGCCACCGACACTAAATGAGACACTGGGCCTCCATTTCATCTGCCAAACCACGCCCCTGGGGTGGGATATGTGAGCTGTCATTCCCACCTATCTCTTATGACCACTCGAAAAACCCGGCCCTGGAGTGACCCAAACAATCCTCTCAGCACTATGTGTGCTGGAGCATACCTCCAAGTTCACATCACCGCAGCTAATAGCCACGATGACACATATCTCCCCTCAAAGAGTTGTCTGGCAGCCATCTTACAATATATATACTAAGATGGCCGCCGGACGAGTCCTTGAAGGGAGATATGTGTTACCACTGCTGTTGGGTGTGGTGATGTGAGCTCGGAAGTATGCTCCAGCACATATAGTGCTGAGAGAGTTATTTGGCTATTCCAGGGCCGGGTTTAACGAGCGGTCATAAGAGATGGCTGGGAATGACTTCTCACATATCCCAAACTCAGGGGTGTACTTTGGCAGATGAAATGAAGGCCCAGGGTCTCATTCAGTGTCAGTGGCTGGAGGTGTGGAGACCTCCAATGTGTGTTGCCAAAGACACTGACCTGAGCGGGTGGAGCCGCAGGGCTATAAGGACTATTTATTTTCAGTTTGTTTTCATTTTGTGCCGGAGAAGGCTATCCTTATTTGCTTGTATTTAAACAGGTTTATGATGCTAATAAACCTTACCGGACATTTTCTTATGAAACCGTTTCCTGTGCCTACCTCAAACCGCAGCTGAGTGAGTAAAACCTTACAATATATATATATATTGAACCAAAGTGTAGTACTTTACAAGATATATAACAAATGTCAAAAGTTTATTTAGATAAATACACAACACAATACTTTTAAAATGTTCAACATGGATAGAGAACCTAGTAAAGAGCCTAGGACCTGGGCTAGACAAACAGCCACTATTTAATCACAGTGAATAATGATAGATATTCCTCATATAAGGATAGGAAGTAGTCATCATGATTTATTATGAAGTGCAACTTATGCTACAAAAAAAGCAGGTTCGTATGACTAACGTCCCTTGGTACTGTCAGGTGAATAATACAACTCTTGTTATATATTTTGCTTCACCCTCCAAATAAACCAGTGCACAACTTGATAATTATCATTTATTAACTCTCAGAGCTTCAGCACAGTTCTTCAGAGATAATAGCAATGACTGCAGGTCATTGCAGAGCTTTCTATGTCTCATGTCATGTAATGTATAGAATTGGCCATAATACATGTGTTTGCAATTAACAAGCCAAACATGTTATTTTGCAGTTCTTCAGATTGATTAGAGAGACTGGCAGCTTTTAATTAGTATAAATAATGCCTCTTGATTAGTGTTGAGCATTCCGATACCGCAAGTATCGGGTATCGGCCGATACTTGCGGTATCGGAATTCCGATACCGAGATCCGATATTTTTGTGATATCGGGTATCGGTATCGGAAGTGTAAAATAAAGAATTAAAATAAAAAATATTGTTATATTCACCTCTCCGGCGGCCCCTGGACATCAGCGGGAGGATCCGGCGTCCGGCACGGCTTCTTTCTTCAAAATGCGCGCCTTCAGGACCTGTGGAATGACGTCCCGGCTTCTGATTGGTCGCGTGCCGCCCATGTGACCGCCACGCGACCAATCAGAAGCCGCGACGTCATTCCTCAGGTCCTAGAAGGCGCTCATTCTAGGACTTTAGCTGAGGAATGACGTCGCGGCTTCTGATTGGTCGCGTGGCGGTCACATGGGCGGCACGCGACCAATCAGAAGCCGGGACGTCATTCCACAGGTCCTGAAGGCGCGCATTTTGAAGAAAGAAGCCGTGCCGGACGCCGGATCCTCCCGCTGATGTCCAGGGGCCGCCGGAGAGGTGAATATAACAATATTTTTTATTTTAATTCTTTATTTTACACTTTAATATGGATCCCAGGGCCTGAAGGAGAGTTTCCTCTCCTTCAGACCCTGGGATCCATGAGGATACATTCCGATACTTGATGTCCCATTGACTTGTATTGGTATCGGATATCGGTATCGGCGATATCCGATATTTTTCGGGTATCGGCCGATACTATCCGATACCGATACTTTCAAGTATCGGACGGTATCGCTCAACACTACTCTTGATTTAATGTTCAGTGTACATGTAAGGTCCTTGTGTTCTCTGTTTTTCTAGGTTGTCTCCATTTTTATTCTTGAAGGCTATGTTTGGCTACACAAATAGCAGCCCTGGAGCATAAACTATTAATCAGATGATAATTAGACAATTAGACTCATCAGAAACCATCAGAAAAAAAATCAAAGTGCATAACATAAATCAGATTACAGTGCCTTGCGAAAGTATGCAAAAGTATTCGGCTCCCTGGAACTTTTCAACCTTTTCCCACATTTCATGCATCAAAAATAAAGATACCAAATGTAAATTTTTGGTGAAGAATCAACAAGTGGATCACAATTGTGAAGCTGAACGAAATTTATTGGTTATTTTAAATTTTTGTGGAAATTCCAAAACTGAAAAGTGGGGCGTGCAATATTATTCGGCCCATTTACTTTCAGTGCAGCAAACTCACTCCAGAAGTTCATTGTGGATCTCTGAATGATCCAATGTTGTCCTAAATGCCTAATGATAATAAATATAATTCACCTGTGTTTAATCAAGTCTCTGTATGAATGCACCTGCTCTGTGATAGTCATAGGGTTCTGTTTGAAGCACAGAGAGCATCATGAAGACCAAAGAACACAAAAGGCAGGTCCGTGATACTGTTGTGGGGAAGTTTAAAGTCGGATTTGGATACAAAATGATTTCCAAAATTTTAAACATCCCAAGGAGCACTGTGCAAGCAATCATATTGAAATGGAAGGAGTATCATACTACTGCAAATCTACTAAGTTCCTTTAAACTTTCATCTCAAACAAGGAGAAGACTGAGATGCAGCCAAGAGGCCCATGATCACTCTGGATGAACTGAAAAGATCTACAGCTGAGGTGGGACAGTCTGTCCATAGGACAACAATCAGTTGTACACTGCACAAATCTGGCCTTTATGGAAGAGTGGCAAGAAGAAAGCCATTTCTCAAAGATATCCATAAAAAGTGTCGTTTAAAGTTTGCAACAAGTCACCTGGGAGACACACCAAACATGTGGAAGAAGGTGCTCTGGTCAGATGAGACCAAAATCAAACTTTTTGGCAACAATGCCAAATGATATGTTTGGCGTAAAGGCAACACAGCTCATCACCCTGAACACACCATCCCCACTGTCAAACATGGTGGTGGCAGCATCATGGTTTGGGCCTGCTTTTCTTCAGCAGGGACAGGGAAGATGGTTAAAATTGATGGGAAGATGGATGGATCCAAATACAGGACCATTCTTGAAGAAAACCTGTTGGAGTCTGCAAAAGACCTGAGACTGGGACGGAGATTTGCCTACCAACAAGACAATGATCCCAAACATAAAGCAAAATCTACACTGGAATGGTGTTCACAAATAAATGTATCCAGGTGTTAGAATGGCCAAGTCAAAGTCCAGACCTCAATCCAATCGAAAATCTGTGGAAAGAGCTGAAAACTGCTGTTCACAAATGATCTCCATCAAACTTCACTGAGCTTGAGCTGTTTGCCAAGGAAGAATGGGCAAGAATTTCAGTCTCTCGATGTACAAAACCGATAGAGACATACCCCAAGCGACTTGCAGCTGTAATTGCAACAAAAGTTTGCACAACAAAGTATCAAGTTAAAAGGACAGAATAATATTGCACACCCCAAATTTTAGTTTCAAAAAAATTTAAAATAACCAATAAATTTGATTCAACTTCACAACTGTGTTCCACTTGTTGTTAAATCTTCAGCAAAAATTTACATTTGGTATCTTTATGTTTGAAGCATGATATGAGGGAAAAGGTTGAAAAGTGCCAGGGAGCCGAACATGTTTGAGCTTGGCGGCACCCAAAAAAATATAGTGCAAGTCTTTAGTGGCTTTGCTATTTAGCTTAGTGTAGGACTCGTAAACGTGGGGACCCTTGGCATCCCTTTTGTATATTTTTTGCACTATATTTTTTGCGGTGCAGCCAAGCCCAAACATGTTCGGTCTCGCATGAGGGGTGTTTGCACTGGGATGCAATGAGAAGTGTACTGGCCAGCCCGCCTAATCGAAAAGTAGGGGCGTGACTAATAGGCTGTGGACCACACACTATGCAGTACCCTTGTGTGAACAACACCCCATGTGGGCCTTGATTGTGCAAATGTAAACTGGGCAGTCACCCCCTCCAGGAATAGGTAGGTGGAGAGTGAATGTTGATCTGGTATTTTGCCCCTGTGTTGCTAACATCTTGCCTTATGGGCTAGCTGCACCCTGCAGTGCATTTGTTCCAAGACCTGGGCAAGTAAGTGTTGCTGTCTTTTTTTCTGCTGTTTTAAATTTAATTTTTGCAGACCTTTTAGTTTAGTACAAGACTCGTAAGCATGGGGACCCTTGGCGTGGGTTACATATTTTGGCCAAAATATTAACCAATACCTCACTATTTTTGTATATTTTTTGTACTATATTTTTCGGGGTGCAGCCAAGCCAAAACACGTTTGGTCTCGCATGAGGGGTGTTCGCACTAGGATGCATTGAGAAGTGTACTGGCCAGCCCGCCTAATCAAAAAGTAGGGGCGTGACTAATAGGCTGTGGACCAGATGTTATGCAGTATCCTTGTATGAACAAAACCCTATGTGGGCCTTGATTGTGCAAATGTATACTGGGCAGTCGCTCCCTCCGGGAATGGGTAGATGGAGAGTGGCTGTTGATCTGGTATTTTGCACCTGTGTTGCTAACATCTTGCTTTATGAGCTGGCTGCACCCTACAGTGCATTTGTTCCAAGACCTGGGCAGGTAAGTGTTGCTAAGGGCATTTGCAGAATAAAGGTGAGTTGTCTGAGCGAATAAGTTGAAGCCATGGGCAACTTGTTCTGTGTGCAGTCAGGGCCCCAATGGGATCCAGAACTGCTATACGGATTGAAAAAGGAGGCAGTGAAAGATGTGAGACCAATATTGAAAAAGGCAAAAATGCCAGTGTGTGGATGTTTGGATGTACAAAAAGGCACAGACAAGGGAGGAAAATAGCAAGTGAATAAATGGCGTCTGAGAGAGTACAGCAGGACGGAAATAAGGTGTATAATGAATGTTTTGATGCTCAAAAGTCCGACTATGACCAACACATTATTGCTACGGTCATACCTTTGTATAACCAGAGACCCAGACAAGACAGATGGACTTGTAAACACTGTGGTCAGACAAACCCAGACTGGAGAAATACTTGTATGATCTGGACTGCAACCCGACCTAGGTGAATTGCACTGAATCCTGTCCAGACAAGATCACATGTAGTGACATAAGAAGCTGACACAGGATTGTGGTTAGTGGGTAGTGGGGATATTGACTTTTTGGGGGTAAGCTGACAGTAATTTTTTTGGGAAGGAGCTGTAGAACAGCATGTCGTGTCACCTCCAACCGGTCATCCAGTCACCCCCACAACCAGACCCACTACTACCAGAGAACCAACCACATCAGGTATGTTAATACAGATACAGGAGTATTATCCCTGGAGGCTTTCTGAGTAGCTAGCTACGCTAAAACAATTGGCTGACCCTGAAAACCAACCTTTCCCATTTTACAGACAAATAAAGGTAATATGATGGATGTATAAGTACACATGGGCAGACCTAGAGAGTTGGTGAGCACAAAAGCAGGTGACGTACTAGGACGTTATGATGGATGTATAAGTACACCTGGGCAGACCTAGAGAGTTGGTGAGCACAAAAGCAGGTGACGTACTAGGACGCAAATTAAGACTTTTACAGATGTGACAAAAGGAGAGTGTAACCGAAAAAAAGAATATGTGAGCGGGCACCACTGAAATAACGTCTATGATAGATGCCAGGTGCTACGTATGCGCCAATAAATACTTGTACAAAAAAAGAGAGAAAAGAAGCGCAATAAAGGTGCACACTCAGCTGTTATTTAGAAAATGTGAACAATGCTTTATTGAGGCGGAAAAACACAGTGCCTATACATATAAAAACATTTAAAACAGCATGTAAAAACATACCCAAACTTATCACTACCGTACCCTCTGGATAAAGGAGTACGGTCAAAAAGCAGACCCCATAGGGAGAAATAATCCCTCAAGACTAGATGGTGAGTATATAGAAAAGATTTTTTAATAAATGGTGCACACAAAATGCTGCAGGGCATGAAAATCAAGGCTTCCCAATGGTAAAAGATATGATGAAATAAAGCGCTGTCACAGCTGGTGTCGGATTCACTAGATGGAAGCTAAGTTGACTCAGTGAGTAAAGCAAGAGCTATACAAAGCTGTGACACTGCTGGGAATTGCCCCGCCACAATGCCTACAACATATCGTGTGCACAATGCTAGCAGCACAATAACAAAATAACAAAATGACAGCGTAAATAATAATGCTCACTAGTCTGAATGGGGCCCACTGGCTCCCAAGACTAAATGGTGAGTGTATGAGGAAAAAAAAAAAAAAAAACCACGTTGTAATAGATAGTGCACACAAAATGCTGCAAGGCATAAGGATCAGGGCTTTCCAATAGAGAAAATATAATAAAATAACACACTGCCACAGCTAGTAGATGATTCACTGAATGGAGGCTCAGCTGACTAAACAATGAAGCTGAAGTTTTAGCAAAGCTGTGACACTGCTGGGAATAGCCCCGCCAGAGTGCCTGCAGCACACCGTCTGCACAATGCTAGCAGCACATTAACATAATGACAGCATAAATGGTGATACTCACTAGTCTGTATGGGGCCCTGATCCTTATGCCTTGCAGCATTTTGTGTGCACTATCTATTACAACGTGTTTTTTTTTTTTTTTTTCTCCTCATACACTCACCATTTAGTCTTGGGAGCCAGTGGGCCCCATTCAGACTAGTGAGCATTATTATTTACGCTGTCATTTTGTTATTTTGTTATTGTGCTGCTAGCATTGTGCACACGATATGCTGTAGGCATTGTGGCGGGGCAATTCCCAGCAGTGTCACAGCTTTGTATAGCTCTTGCTTTACTCACTGAGTCAACTTAGCTTCCATCTAGTGAATCCGACACCAGCTGTGACAGCGCTTTATTTCATCATATCTTTTACCATTGGGAAGCCTTGATTTTCATGCCCTGCAGCATTTTGTGTGCACCATTTATTAAAAAATCTTTTCTATATACTCACCATCTAGTCTTGAGGGATTATTTCTCCCTATGGGGTCTGCTTTTTGACCGTACTCCTTTATCCAGAGGGTACGGTAGTGATATGTTTGGGTATGTTTTTACATGCTGTTTTAAATGTTTTTATATGTATAGGCACTGTGTTTTTCCGCCTCAATAAAGCATTGTTCACATTTTCTAAATAACAGCTGAGTGTGCACATTTATTGCGCTTCATTTCTCTCTTTTTTTGTAAAAGGAGAGTGTAGAGATGTACTTTGGACGGTTACAGCTGAAATGGGCAGACGTGGGGTACAGTCCAGTAAACCCACTCGATGTTAAAATATTGGTAAATACATTCATTGACAGTATGACCAAAGGTTTATGAGACGCAGTACAGACAGCCAGACCTGAATGGAGAAATGTAAATCCAAAAGACCTCCTGAAGGTTGCTAAAGGAGTTGAACAAACTAGGACAATAAGTAGACGTGTCATGTATGCTGGAGCACAAGGAAAACAGTAGAGACGTAGTAAGGGGCCTAAGGACTTAGAAACAGTGAAGTGCTGGAATTGTGGAGAAAATGGACACTCAGACCAATCTTCCACCTCCTTCACCTTCAGACTAGGAAACTGACAACCCAGTGACAAATGTGTGCCCTGTTCTTGTCCCCTCCGGACCTGGTCCTGCCTTGATGACCACCATACCAATGCCGGGAGGGAAAGAGACAGAATTCTTGACTGATACTGGCGCAGCCGGGACTGTGGTACACAAAGACTTGATAATGCCAGACATGATTACTGACGAGATTGTGGAATGCGTGAGGGTAGAGGGACAAGCGACTGAAGCCCCTATGATTAAACAAATAAGACTAGACAGCCAAGAGGTGCTTACAAACTTATTGTTAGTGACAATACCCCTATGAATTTGCTGGGAGCAGAGTTGAGTGCTGTCTAGGCCACTATACAGTACTCTCCTGAGGGTATTACAGTCACAAGTCCCCTTTCATTTATTTCATTTTATTATATAGGGCTGCTACTTTCTTAGAATAAGCTTGAGCCGTGGCCTATGGCATTGTGCTCCCCCATTTTATGACTCAGCACCTTTCGTAATTATATATATATTTTAATATATATAATTTTCTTTTGGTAACATATTTTGTGAATCAAAGTTAGTTCTTAAGGGGTACTCTACCCAATTAAATACGGGTATAAATAATATTTGGACATTAATGTGTGACTTGTATAAACACTTGTGTAATATTGCAGAAATGGTGTATATGGCAAGAGTAGTGAAAGTAACACCTGACACCAGAATGTCTGAGGACAGGGAAAAGAGTCAGGTACCAGACACCGTTTGGGTAAGGGGAAAATCTGATGTGGGTTGGCTGCCCATTCAACCTGTATTGATAAAATTAAGAGAAGGAACCACTCCTCTTTGTTAAGGCAATACCCTTTTGAGCCTAGTCAAATCAATGGCCCTGAGCAGGGATATTAAAGAGTATGTTAAGGCAGGGGTTTTAGTGCAGAGATCTTTACCCTGCAACACCCCTTTGTATCAAATTAAGAAGAAAAAGGATCCAAGGGTTCCCCTGACACTTACAGAATAGTTCATGACTTACAGGCTATTAATGATGTTACAGTGAGTGTGACCTCAACTGTCCCTAATACACACACCGTATGGTCACAAAATGTTTCACAATCACTGATTTGGCAAATGCTTTCTTCAGCTCCTCCACAGATTGTATTATTACAATACGTGGATGACCTCCTGCTCTGCTGCCCGGACCAGATTTCTTTGCTGTGGTTCTTGGCAGGAAAGGGTTGCAAAGTCTCACGTGACAAACTACAGTATTGCAAACAAAAGGTGACATTTTTAGGCCACAATATTGCTAAAGGTACAATACGCCTGATTAAAGAAGAAAACAGGCAGTGCTGACACAACAGCATAGAGGGAAACAGAGACCGATAGCTTACTACTCAGCACAATTAGACCCTGTGATTAGAGGGTCTCCTACATGTCTGTGCTGTAAGAACTGCTGTATTACTGAAAGGCATGTGAGATCACACTGACTTTTTCCTTTGACAATTTGTTCCCAACATGACATTAATGCCATATTCACACTAGTTCAACCAAAACACCTGTCTGTGGCTATACAGATCAGATTTGAATGTGCACTAATACTAATTCCTGAATACATCACCCTCAAAAGTTATAATGTTTTGAATCCAGCCACTCATCTGCCTGTGGATTCAGAAAAGGGGGAATTGGTGACAGCGTTGGCAGGTGGGGAAAAAAAAAAAAAAAAAGAGTACTCTGGTACGTTGACATGATGCACGAACATGACTGCATAGGTACTGATAAGTCAGGAGACAGTGGGTTTTACATATGTTCATGGAAAAAAAAACTGTTCCTAATGCATACTTTGAGGTTTTTATTTTTGTAGATGGCTCCAGATTCCACCAGGATGGGCGGTTCTACACTGGATATGCAGTAGTATCCTCACATGAGGTAATCTGAGCTGAACCCCTCCCTCCTCACGTGTCGGTGCAGGAGGCAGAGTTGAAGGCACTCACTGAGGCGTGTAGAGCTGCTGCAGGTAAAGTCACTAATATTTACACAGATTCGAATTGTGCATGGGGAATATCCCATGATTATTGCCATATCCGGAGAGGCAGAACTTTTCTTACATCAGCTGGTAAGCCCATTAAAAATGCAGAGCTGGTGAAACAATTAGTGAAGGCATTGATGTTACCAGTCCAGGTTGGCATCGTCAAGATAAAAGCACACACGAACGGTGACTCTGTGGAGGTAGAGGGCAACAGAAGGGCGGACGAGACTGTTAAAGTAGCAGCAAGGCGGCCTAGGGAGCGTTGGACGATGGCGGGGAGTCAGCGTATTCCAGCCACACTGAACCTAGATGTCCTGAAATCCCTCCAGCTGCCCAAACAGAGAAGGAACACTGTGGAAGAATGGGAGCTGAGCTGAACTCAGAAGGAGTATGGGAGAATAAGGATGAATTGTATATACCAAGGTCCCTGTTCCTAATTATGGTGCAAGCAACACATGGCCCCAGTCACACCTCAAAATGTCACACGTGTCCAGGGTAGATGCCTTCTGGATTGCTCCTGGTTTCAGTTACGCAGCCGCAAAGCTTGTACAGTCATGCCTCATCTGTGCACAGCACAACCCAGGTAAAACAGTAAAAATCCCTAAGAAAGCGACACCCAGGCCTCTCTACCCATTTCAGAGACTGCAGACTGGCTACATACAGTCACCCAAGGTAGGAGTGTGTGAAAAATATCTTAGTATGTGTAGATCTCTTCTCTGGTTGGCTGGAAGCCTATCCGGTAAAATCTGCAAATGCTAAAGCGACTGCAGACAAACTGATGAAAGAACTGATCTGCAGATATGGTGTCCCAGAAACCATAGAAAGCGATAGGGGCACACACTTCATGAGAGAAATAATGAGGGAAGTCATGCAGGCCCTGGGAGTACAGCAAGCATATCATGCACCATATAGACCACAAAGTAGTGGGAAAGTGGAGAGACTAAACGGGACACAAACTGAAAAATCAAAGGCCACGGCAGACACAGGAAAGAGCGGGGTACAGTGCTTGCCTCTTGCACTCTTGTCAGTCAGACACACTCCAAACAGAAAGACAGGCTTGTCTCCTTTTGAAGTTCTGTTTGGTAGTTTTCTAAAGGCTGGTTTGTACTTCCCACAGGTGCTACAAATGCAACATGGTGCTATGACAGCCTATGTCCAGGCCTTGCAGGAAAGACTTAATGTGGTGCATAAACATGTGTTTTCATCCATTCCAGATCTTAATGCCAGTGCAGACGCACATCTGCTGAATCCAGGTGATTGGGTGGTCATAAGCAGACATGTGAGAAGGAGCCTAGACCCACGGTTTGACGGCCAGTTTTAAAGTCCAGCTGCTCACATTCATCTCTTCCACAGTCCACAACTTGATTGCTTTTTTCCATATACTTATTGACAAATTCATGTTTTTTATGGTGATCTGTACTCAGAAATTCATAAAAGAGGGCAAAATTAACTGACTTAATGTGTCCATTTGCAGTTTCTCTGTAGTATCTGTATATAATAGGTAATGGTGGGAGACGTTACTCTACTGGAACTTCCATACATTTCTAGGTGCTTCTTGACATGTTTTTGGGGCCATTGTCCTGCTTGTCATAAAATACGATGTAAAACCAACTTTCTGACACTGAGCACTACATTGCGACCCAAAATCTTTTGAGAATCTTCATATTTCATGAGGTCATGCACACAGTGAAGAAAGCCAAGTCCAGAGGCAGCAATACAACTGCAAAATATATTTTAACTTGCACCATATATGACTGTAACTACTGTCTCCTTTTATTTGTAGGCCTCATTCCTTTTAAACCTGTGGTTCTCAACCTTTCTAATGCCGTGACCCCGCAATACAGTTCCTCATGTTGCGGTGACCCCAAACCAAAAAATAATTTTGGTGGCTACTTCATAACTGTAATTTTGCTACAGTTATGATTTGGAATGTAAATACCTAATATGCATTATGTATTCTCATTGCTACAAATAAAACATAATTTAAACATAAATAAATGACATTTCACCATGGCATAGCATGGGTTTAAATATAACAACAATTCCAAATAAATAACATTTCACCATGGCATAGCATGGGACGGGGCACTCTGCTCTGTGAGGACTGAGGATTCTGACTGCCTATTTGGCTGGCAGATTCCTCAGTATGAATGGAGCCTTAGGGCCCGTTCACACTACATTTTCCTATGCAGTAAATTTAGCGCTGAAAATGGATTGCCTCCTATTTTCATCAATGGGATTCCAAAAGACTGAGCACTGAAAATTGAGCACTGAAAAAAGCACCTAACACTTACACAGTATTGTGTGTATAGTGTGTGTACAGTTTTTACATTATTAACCTTTTTTACACCAGCAGGCTGTCTCGCAGGCTCTCTTGGCTCTCCGTCTCCAAGGCTTCTGTCCTCCGGTGCTTGCTGCGTCTGCCCACTGATGACGTCAGCAAGAGCCGGACACACGTAATGTGCTGCTATGGATGAGCAGGCGCGCTGCTATGGACTGTGGAGCGTTCCCCCCGCCCCTTAGGCCCCGGATGGATGATGCAATCACATCTGCGCATGCACGCAGGCATTCAGTTTGGAACGCACGTCCATAACAGCGTGCGTTCCAGCTGAATAGCGCTGCTGCAGACGGTAGCACGGCTTCTCAGCAGCTAAAGCCATCGGAAATATGTACTTTCCGATGGCTTTAGGTGACCCCTGTGTTTTGGTCATTCGACCCCCGCCGGGGTCGCGACCCACAGGTTGAGAACCGCTGTTTTAAAATGAATAGTAGAACGATTTGCTTTATCAAAAAGTTCTATCTTGTTATCATCTGTCTAAAAATAGTGGGGGCTACCTGTTGGCACTCTTTAAATTATGATGGCTTCCTGCTGGCACACGAAGTTTTAAACTTTATAGTATTAATATGAAAAAGAAAATGTGCCAACCCAATTGTATAAATTATATTGCAGTAGCAATGTATGGCTATGCAAAGCATAGCTGGCTGCTGCCACTCCAAAAATGCTTATTGAAGTCTGGATGCTGGCCCTTTAAAACTGTTGAGTTAGGGCCGCCTGATGACCCTCTGACAATAGTGAGGGCCACCGGCTGGCCCTCTATCAATAGTGAGGGCCAACTGTTGAACCTCTAACAATAGTAGTGAGCTGCCTGATGGCTCTCTACAAATAATGATGGCCGCATGATGCCCCCCCAAAAAAATAACTTTGTGACTTTCAGAGTCCCTTCTTCATAAATTAAACAGGATGTGTCTGATTATGGCTTACACATCACATGGCCAGATATAGTAGCAAAATGTTAAAATTACATTTCCTGATGAATGCTTTTTTACCATTGAAAGCAATGCAAATGTGCAAAAACGCAGCAAAAACATCACGTGTTAACATAGCCCAAGGTGTGGAGAAGCATTTTTTTTCTCTTATTAATTCTGCCTTATATACAAGTCATTATCTTGGAAAGAATGTTTCTTAATATTTTTTAAAGTAAAATCCATTTTATCTTCGGCTTGGTATGTTTTATTGTCAGTCCGTCCGTAAAGTGGTGTAATACTTTGACAACATTGTTCCCAGCAGTGACCTGAGATTCAGGAATGCTTCCTGGGCTCTTCCACATGCTATTCCCGTGCCATTGATTTGAGCAATTTTTAGACCCCTCCAGACCTCTGGGGAGGCGACAGAAAAATGATTGAGTTTCCCATTGACTTCTACTATACTCATTAATTGGGTCTAGCACCCGAGCATTACGATTTGCTCAAGTCGAGTCACGAGCATCCAAGCATTTTAGTGCTCACTCATCACTAAACTCCCTTGTAGATTGTTTGTTCTATTTTCCATTACCAATTTTTTGACACCTCCTCAAATAAAAAGAAAAAAAACAGTGTTGGCTACCTTTTACACGTACACCGCCATGTCCACCTCCTCCTCCTTCAACTTCTGGTTCAAGATTGTTCATTTTTTCATTCTCTGTTATTTTAAGTAAATCCCCCCAAAAAACACAAAAACAGTGTACAATGCCTCCTTCTCAACCTCTCCCTCTACTTGGACCTCCATCTCCTGGTTCAAAATAATTTTTTTATTCTATGTTATTATAAGTCATTTTCCTATCCACACTTTTTGCAGGATAATTGTTCTGCTCTTTCCCCCATTTTACTTTCTTTTTCAGTCCCATAGCCCTTACTATGACCATTTTACAGCACCAAAGTTCGGGTCTCCGTTTGCTTCTATGGGGTTTGGGTTTGGGGTCAAGTTCAGGTGCTAGAACTGAACTATGGATTACATTTTGACCAAATCTGACCATCCACAGGTCCGATCATCCCTAGCTAGGATGTAACTTTATAAATCTGGAAGAGTTGGGCCACCTTTACTTTTGAACATATACATTTTAACCCCTTAATGACAGGAGCTTTTTCAGATTTGCGTTTTCGTTTTTCGCTCCCCTCCTTCCCAGAGCCATAATTTTTATTTCTCCATCAATATGGCCAAGAGAGGGCTTATTTTTGACAAGTTGTACTTTTGAGCAACACCATTGTCCATGTCGTGTACTAGAAAATGGGAAAAATATTCCAAATGCGGTGAAATTCCAAAAAGAGTGCAACCCCACACTTGTTTTTTGTCTGGCTTTTTTGTTAGGTTCACCAAATGCTAAAACTGACCTGCCAACAGGAATCTCCAGGCTATTATGAGTTCATAGACACCAAACATGTCTAGGTTATTTTTTACTTAAGTGGTGAAAAAAAATTCTAAACTTTGCTAAAAAGAAAAAAAAAAATTCCACAATTTTTTGTTACCTGTATCGTCTCCATTTTCCGTTATCTCGTGTCGGGTGGGGGCTTATTTTTTGAGCGCCGAGATGACATTTTTAATTATACGATTTTGGTGCAGATACTTTGATCGCCCGTTATTGCATTTTAATGCAATGTCACGGTGACCCAATAAACATAATTTCATGTGTTTGGAATTTTTTTTCGCTAAGCCGTTTAGCGATCAGGTAAATTTTTGTTTTTAATTGATAGATCATGCTTCAATAGCCACTATGGGAGTCTAGAAGCTGCCAAAGCCTGAACGGCTCTGCTACATAGGAGCAATGCTCAGATCACTCCTATGTAGCTAAATTACAGCATTGCTATGAGCGCTGATTACAGAATGGCACTCACAGCAATCTTGCATCAACAACCGTAGAGGTCTTCAGGAGACCGCTTTTTGTTATGCTAATGCATAATCACGTGACGTGAGTCAACGGTGCCCATATTTCCGGCCAGATGGCTGGAAGCACTTGTTAAATGCCACTGCCAGCGTTTGACAGCATCATTTAACTAGTTAATAGAGGCAGGTGGATCACGATTCCACACGCTGCTATTGCGGGCACATGTCTGCTGTACAAAACAGCACCCGCCGGAGCCCACATCAAAGCGGGATAGTGCGTCCGATGGCAGAAAGGGGTCAAAATGAAATCCTCAATGTTTTCTTGCTCCATAAATGCTTGTTTATGGCTGAGTTTAAGGACCTGTCAGAATGTTGACTCTGTAAAGTAGTCAGTTGCTTTTTGGAGTTTGGCCCCATTCAGTGTCTTCTTGTCTGGAGACACTTTTGGAGGGAGTGCATTGCATCCTTAGGAGACAAGGGGCATGCATTCATTCAATGTAAGCACAGTGACTGGAGATCTGCTAGTGCCAGACTTGTATAGACCCTGGGAAGCAGGAGGAGGAGTTGTGGGAGAAGGACCGATGGTGAGTAAGTTGGAGTCCCTGCTGGGGGAGAGGAGTGGGCAAGGATGCCGATGCTACAGAGTTATCCACTTCTGCAAAAAGACACTCATCTAGTGCCACCTATGTCATGTGGCAATGCTCTTTAAAGGGTCAACATTGACGTTTTGGATTGCTACTGCCAACAGGTGGCACTAGAGTTCCTGTCTTTTTCCTCTCTAAAGAGGCAATTTGCATATTTAAATTGCTAAGTGAGAATTGGGTGGCCTAAAGTTCTCCCTATACTAACGTTGCGCCTTCACAAGGAGAAACTTTACCTTTTCAACTGTACTGGTTACAGCAAATAAATATTATAGTAAAATAAATTATTCATTGTATTACATCTCACTAGTTTGAGGAAAGTACACATGGGGTCAAAATTGTTGGTACCCATCGTTTAATGACAGAAAAACCCACAATGGTCACATAAATAACTTGAATCTTACAAAAGTAATAATAAATAAAAGATCTATGAAAATGAACAAATGAAAGTCAGACATTGCTTTTCAACGATGCTTCCACAGAATTAAAAAAAAATAAAACTCATAAAATAGGCCTGGACAGAAATGATGGTACCCCTGAAAATCATGTGACAAAAGGGACATGTTAAATCACGGTGTGTCCACTAACTAACATCACAGGTGTCTAATATCTTGGAATCAGTGAGTGGGCCTGTATATAGGGCTACAAATACTCACTGTGCTGTTTGGTGACATGGCGTGTATCACACTCAACATGGACCAGAGGAAGCAAAGGAAAGAGCGGTCTCAGGAGATTAGAAAGAAAATTATAGACAAACATGTTAAAGGTAAAAGTTATCAGACCATCTCCAAGCTGTGACTACTAGGGTTGAGCGACCTTGACCTTTTTAGAGTCGAGCCGTGTTTCGCGAAACCCGACTATCTTAAAAGTCGAGTCGAGTGAAATCGGCCGATTATCGCGAAAAGTCGGGTATCGACCGAAACACGAAACCCAATGCAAGTCAATGGGGGAGCATAGTCGGCAGTGAGTGGAGGCCAGGAAAACACCTACACTGCCCATTTTAATGGCAAAAACATCCATTCTTGTTACAGAAGCTTGTCAATCGTAATTTACCTTATAATAATTGGAAGGCATTTGAAATTGGGGGTCATTTGGCTAAAGTTGGGGGGGTAGGGCTGGTTCAAGTAATTAGTGGGCCCAGTAAATCTGGACCACGTCACGGCAGTGGAGCAGGGAGAGGTAAGTATTTCAACTTTGCAAGTGCTGTGATCCTGAGCAAGCAGGGGGGGCCCACTCGTTGGCATTGGCACCGGCACAGGGCCCCTCAAAGTACAGCGGTGTGTTTGCACGGCGGGGGCGCCTCCCACCGGCAGCAACACTTTTGCGTACTATGAGAGGCCCTGTGCCAGTGACGTCGCCAACTAGTATTCCTCCCCCCACCTGATGAAGGAACCTGCACTTTCATCTGCACCTTCCTCTTTGTCCCCGTGTAAGGTGGTATGGTATGCGGGAAGAGGAACCTGACTTTCAGCAGGGTCACAATCTTGCTGTGTAGCGTGCACGGGGAATGTTGCGTTATGGGTCAATGTACCAGCAGACTCATCTATCACTGGCTGGGCAATGGGCAGGATGAGGAGGAAACACAGATATAGGCCCAAAGAATAAAGTGGGCTAAATGCAGTTCAAAATTGGTAACACAGGATTAACCAGGGGGTATTGCAGTGGAGGACAACTGGAATGAGAGGCTGACACAGAGAGTAGGCCCAAATCAGTAAGTAGTCGAAATGCAGTTCAAAATTGGCAACAGTAGTAAACAGGCGGCACAGCTTTGTTCAGTGGAGGAGAACAGCAAGGAGTGGCAGACACCGATAGTAGGCCCCAACCCAACTAGTAGGCCAAATGCAGTCTAACATTAACAACTACTTAACGAGAGCGTGAAAATGGAATTTCAGGACAGGAAACCAGGAGAACAGCAAGGAGCGGCAGACACTGTTAGTAGGCCCCAAACCAACTAGTACGCCAAATGCAGTTGCTCCATTTAACAACTATTTAACAAGAACCTGAAGATAGAAGCTCAGGAAAAGCAACCTGGAGAACACCTTGGAGCGGAAGACACCGTCTCTACAACCCAGACCCAACTTGTAGGCCTAATGCAGTGTTGTTTCAACAACTACTTAACGAGAGCTAGAAGACCGAAGCAATGGCGAGGAAACCTGGGGAACACCTTGGAGTGGAACACACCGTCTCTACACCCCATACCCAATTTGTAGGCCTAATGCAGTGTAGTTTGCAACAACTACTAAACGAGAGTAATAAGATCGAAGCAATGTGGACGAAACCTGGGGAACACCTTGGAGTGGGACACACCGTCTCTCTACACCCCATACCAAATTTGTAGGCCTAATGCAGTGTAGTTTGCAACAACTACTAAACGAGAGTCGGAAGACCGAAGCAATGGCGATCAAACCTGGGGAACACCTTGGAGTGGGACACACCGTCTCTCTACACCCCATACCCAATTTGTAGGCCTAATGCAGTGTAGTTTGCAACAACTACTAAACGAGAGTAGGAAGATCGAAGCAATGTGGACGAAACCTGGGGAACACCTTGGAGTGTAACACACCGTCTCTCTACACCCCATACCCAATTTGTAGGCCTAATGCAGTGTAGTTTGCAACAGCTACTAAACGAGAGTAGCAAGATCGAAGCAATGGAGAGGAAACCTGGGGCACACCTTGGGGCGGCAGACACCGTTAGTAGGCCCTACCAAAGTAGTAGCCCCAATGCAGTTTTAAAATTCCTAGAGGCTGAAAACAAGACTATTGACGCTCTGCTTTTTTCAAAGGAGGACAGCTGTATTGAGTGGCGCAGACAGACACAGGTCTGTGTTGGACAGTGGAAATCGCTACAGCACAAGCGGTTTGGTGGTTAATGGACCCTGCCTAACGCTATTCCTGCTTCTGACGAAGCGGCAGCAACCTCTCCCTAGGCTCAGATCAGCAGCAGTAAGATGGCGGTCGGCGGGAACGCCCCTTTATAGCCCCTGTGACGCCGCAGACAGCAAGCCAATCACTGCAATGCCCTTCTCTAAGATGGTGGGGACCAGGACCTATGTCATCACGCTGCCCACACTCTGCGTCCACCTTCATTGGCTGAGAAATGGTGCTTTTCGCGTCATTGAAACGCGACTTTGGCGCGAAAGTCGCGTACCGCATGGCCGACCCCACACAGGGGTCGGATCGGGTTTCATGAAACCCGACTTTGCCAAAAGTCGGCGACTTTTAAAAATGAACCATCCGTTTCGCTCAACCCTAGTGACTACACTTCATTATTCAGAAATTTAAGATCCATGGGACTGTAGCCATTCTCCCTGGATGTGGTCGCAGGAGGAAAATTGATGACAAATCAAAGAGATGGATAATACAAATGATAACAAAAGAGCCCAGAAAAGCTTTTAAAGAGATTAAAGGTGAACGTCAAGCTCAAGGAACATTAGTGTCAGATCGCACAATCCATTGTTGTATGAGCCAAAGTGGACGTCATGGGAGACGACCAAGGAGGACACCATTGGTGAAAAAAAATCATAAAAAAGCCAGACTGGAATTTGCCAAACTACATGTTGACAAGCCACAAAGCTTCTGGGAGAATGTCCTATGGACAGATGAGACAAAAATGGATCTTTTTGGAAAGGCACATCAGCAATATATTCACAGATGGAAAAATGAAGCATATCAAAAAAAGAACACTGTTCCTACTGTGAAATATAGAGGAGGCTCTGTCATGTTCTGGGGCTGCTTTGCTGCATCTGGCACAGGGTGTCTAGAATCTGTGCAGAGTACAATGAAATCTCAAGACTAGCAAGGGATTGTTAGAGAGAAATGTGCTGCCCAGTGTCAGAAAGCTTGGCCTCAGTCACAGGTCATGGGACTTGCAACAGGATAATGACACAAAACACAAAGCTAAAATCAACCAAGAATGGCTAAGAGGGAAACATTAGACTATTCTGAATTGTCCTTCTATGAGCCCTGACCTAAATCCTATTGAGCATCTTTGGAGAGGGCTGAAACATGCTGTCTGGAAAAGGCAACCTCCAAACACGAGACAGCTGGAGCAGTTTGCTCTTATGGAGTCGGCCAAAATACCTGTCGAGAGGTGCAGAAGTCTCATTGACAGTTATAGGAATCGTTTGATTGCAGTGATTGCCTCAAAAAGTTGTGTAACAAAATATTAAGTTAAGGGCAACATCATTTCTGTCCAAGCCTATTTCATGAGTTTTATTTTTTTTTTAAATTCTGTGGAAGCATGGTTGAAAAGCAATGTCTGACTTTCATTTGTTCATTTTCAAGAGATTTTTTTTATTTATTATTACTTTTGTCAGATTCAGGTTATTTCTGTGACCATTGTGGGTTTTTCTGTTATTAAACGAGGGGTAGCAACAATTTTGACCACGTGTGCAGATAATCATGTGAAATAAGTATTGAACACGTCATTAATTCTAAGTAAATGTTTCTAAAGGTGCTTGTGACATGAAATTATCACTACATGTCGGTAACAATCCATCCAATCTACGCAGGCAAGAAATAAAAGCATAGATGTCCATAAATTAAGTTATGTGTAATAATGAGAAATGACACAGGAAAAAAGTATTGAACACATTAAGAAACAGATTTGCAAAAAGCCATGGAAAGCCATGGCACCAGCTGAAATGTATCAGTAATTAGAAAGCAAATGGCACTTTGTGACAAATAATATCAGCTGGTTCAACTGATAAAAAGGTGTCTCATTACCAATGTGCCACACAAGAAACAGCTAATGGTGGGTTAAACCAGTGAGCTGTCTTAAGACCATCACAACCTTATTGTTACAAAACATATTGATGGCTTTGGTTACAGAAGAATATCTAAACTACTGGCCATAATCCGTAAGTGAAAAGAACATAATTTCATGATAAGCTGTCAGCTGTCCTCATCCAGATTCCCACTGCATGATTTCAGACAGAGGAGTAAAAAGAATTTATAAGAAAATATAGGTAAAGACACTGGAACATAACTTGTAAGGCTAGGAGATAGAGGTATAGGGGATATATAGCTGCTGGTAGGAAAAACTGAACTGTGTTCAATTTCTTGATCCATTAGCCACGTTTTCCATTGTTTCTTCCAGACCCATTTACACCCATCAGATTCTAGTTTATTGACTTTTGTAGCATCATTCCAACTCACCTGTAGCCAATCTTTAAATGTTCATGTTTCATACGTTTTTGTAAACTCGATCCGATGCTTTTTATGACAATATTGAAGTCAAGGCTTTTTCACCTTTTTTAGAGTCATAATTCCAGATTTATGTATTGTACGCCGCACGGTGCTTGCGTGGGTAACTGTGATCTCACTATTATGAAGCATACCAGTCACCTCTGCTGCTGTGTTTGTCATGCCAGAAATGATAGACCTTTTGATGAGCCGACTTGTTGACTCCGATATTTTGCCTAAACATCTGATACGTCTTGCCTTTTGAATGGATGGATTGACTTCAATTCATATTTTTCCAGCTGTCATGGCCCTCACATGATTCAGTTTGACAATTTTCTTGTCCGAGAGACCACCATCAATGAGCTGGACGATGCTGTTTCTCTTTTCTTGGGAAATCATCTTCATGGCTGCTCCTCGATTCCAACCAATGACCTTTCACTTGGGAATGAACCTAATAATACACTGAGGTATTGGGGAATGTGAGAACAGGTTGTATTTTGTAGTATTCAAGAAGAAAAATGTTTTTCAACAACCAAGAGCAAAGCAGTAACAATGCAGTAACATGACAAGAATCTGCATAACTAATCATATGCCAAATACAGTAGTAGTCAATTTTATGTATGAGATAGCCAAGATCATTGTCTATAAAATGATGGCAGTCTCACAATCAAAGCAGTAATGGATGGTGACGAGATATAGAGCCGGAAAGTCAAAAGTTCAAAACCCTTTTGCTTTTCGGTGTATTTCACCTGCTGTATATTGCAAAAATCTTTATATCATTGTATTAAATAATATCATGTTACTGTACTGTCTAACCTACTGAAGAATTTCTCTGTAATGATCTCTATAACTGGATAGAAAATATGGCCCTTCTAATTGCATGTATTATAGAACATTGTGCCAATCATTATCATTCTCTGTTTATATTCTTATATTATTCTAGGCACTTTTCTTTATGATCCAAGATACAATATGTCTACAAAGCATCATGTTATTCGAGGTCATCAATACCATTGTAATTTTTTTTTGTTTATGTTCACATTTAGAATCCCTTGTTGGTTGTGCACTTGCTGGTGAGTAATGGGCTATTCGTGTCTTAGAGTCATATGTTTGTGACACATGTATATATATTTTCTATTTTTTGCATTTATTACACAAGCGCAACTATTCACGAAGATCTCTTGCCCGATATAACATGTGCACAAGCGCACAAAACCATCAGACTCCAGCCCATGGTCCACTTGTTATAACTTTTCGGCATGACATAGTGGTATGCAGCATTCACTGCCAGCGCATGCGATTGCTTGAGGGGAGTGTGTGTTTTTTTTCCAGCAGACGCGCGCCCGTATTATTATCATGGGCCTCTCACTGCGCATGTGCCAGAACCCTTTGCATTTTCTGGATACATGGTTCACGCAAGCGCACTAAATAATTTGACCCCCGCCAAGATCTAGTTCTGGGGTTTTCTGAACACGCTACTGAGACATGTGGTGCTTACTCCTGCTATAGCTAAACCAGCTAGTAAGACTACCAATATTTAATTATGTTCCTATAAATAAGTTACCCCTTCCGGACCGGGTACACTCACCTTGAAAAAGACACCTTGAGTGTCGGAACACGTGGGTCCTCTTTCTCCACTTAGCTACAGAGCTGCTTGCAGGGACATGGGGCGACCTCTGAGGACTAGCTAGTGTGAGGTATTAGCTTGCCTCGGTTCACAAATCTATTTGTCTGGTTTAGGACTCATGCATTTTTTGTGTTGGTATTAGTGTTGAGCATTCCGATACTGCAAATATCGGGTATCGGCCGATGTTTGCGGTATCGGAATTCCGATACCGAGTTCCGATACTTTTGCAATATCTTATACCCGAATCGGAAGTTCCCATAATGCAAAGAGCCAATTTCATTTAATTCAGGCAATGAGGAATCATTAGAAATGTGGGCACATCATGTTCTGCATGTTAGGCATGTAACTACTGGCATGGCTGTGATTGGCTGCTGAAATGATGTCATGATGCACTATAAAAGTCATCGCCACCATTTTGGGTTCACTCTGCTGTGAATTCAGTTAGGGACAGGATGCTGTGTTCTGACTGAGGGCCACTTTAGAGATAGTGATTTGCTTCATTGTGCATTACCCAGGCTAATTTAGCAACCACTGTGTGAGAACCTTGTTTTTGCCTTGCAGCGCTGTTCACGGCTGTCTGCACGGTCTCTGTGTGAGTGCAGCTCATTCTGTAGTCTGTTCTGCTGCCACAGCTGGTTGTAGTCAGCTCAGGGTTCGTCACTGCCTCATACTGTTCCATTGTTCTTTTTTCAATTAGTGCTGCCTGCTGCACATTTTTTCAAATTTATCCTAGTAGTGGGTTTCCATCCGTATCCTGCTAGATTGTGGAAAAACACTATATGGGAGTACATAGAGGAGCTTTTTTGGCCTTGCATCGCTGTTCACGGCTGTCTGCACGGTCTCTGTGTGAGTGCAGCTCAATCTGTAGTCTGTTCTGCGAAAAAACAAAAAGTTAATAAAGTTCACCAAGCACTCCACTTTACAGTTGTGTAGGCCACATTAGCTCATATTAAAGTCTAGTCCACACTTTATAAAATTAGTGTTTCTTATACCTGTTAGCAGCTGTTCAGGAATAAGCACACTAAGGCCTTAGTACTTTTCTGCCTATCTTTATCAGTCTACCATGATGAAGAAGGCAGGGAGTAAGGCACGTGGTCGTGGGCGTGGAGGTGGAGCAGGGAGAGGGCGTGGGGATTCTGTGCCTGCTGCGGGCACTGGTGACTCATCATCCCCCAGTTTTAGCAGGGAACAGTCCTTCATGTGCAGCTTTGTAGGAGCTCGCCGTACCCCGATGCTGCAGGATGAACAAATTGAAGCCTTTGTCAGATGGATGGCAGCTAACACATCGACTTCAATTAGTGCCACATCCTCTCAGGCACAGAGCACTGAAGAGCACCCATCTGTCTCTTCACCACCTGCCAAATTGCCCAGGCAGTCAGAGAGCCCAGGAAAAGAGCCATCTTTACTTCTGTTCTCTGAATCTCTTGGCTTGGAATGAGGGGGCCAGCCAAGCAACATTCAAGAAATGGAAGAAGAGGCAGTATGCAGTGATGCACAACAGCTTTGTCTCTCTGAATCTGAAGAGGTGGGTGGGCCAGTGCCTATGGTCAGCACACCTCAGTATGCATCTGATGATGAGACTCAGGTGCCACTTTCTGGGGTGTACGGTGCTGCCGAGACTACACAGGAGAAGCAGTTGTTGGAAGAGGGTAGTGTAGATGATAAGGTCCTTGACCCATCATGGCATGAGGTACGGGAAGTTGGTGGGAGCAGATCTGAGGAAGAGATTCCCTGAACAGCCCGGAGAGGGAGGGGGAAGACTGCGCTGCCTGTAGCCTCCACTTCAGCACCCATTAGGAGCATGCCTCTTCCAAAAGCCAAAACGGGCGCTCCCAAGACTTGCAGTGCTTGGTCCTTTTTTGACACAGTCGCAGATGACATTTGCTTTGTCAAATGCAAAGTGAAAAGAGGGAAAAGTATCAGCAACCTCAATACCACAAATATGTGGAAACATGTGCGGACCAAGCACGTGATGGAGTTACAAAAACACAAGGAAGACCTAGGCCAACTTACAGCGGCACCTACCTAGCCTCTTCCTCCAGCTCACACACAGCTAGTTCTGCTTCCTCACAGGATCACCATGGAGGAACCTCTGGCACTGTTGTCCAGAGACCCAGTGTAATTCCACCCACAGCACCACGCTCCCAGTCATCCTCCCACTCCCAGCCCAGTCTGCAGCCATCGGTAGCACAGGCATGGGAGAAAAGGCGGCCATTCTCGGCAAACCACCCCCGAGCACAGGCTCTGAATGCTGGCAATGCAAAACTACTGTCCCTTGAAATGCTGTCATTCAGGCTGGTGGAGACTGACACCTTCCGTAACTTAATGACATTGGCAGTCCCACAATACAATGTGCCCAGCCGCTTTTATTTCAGCAGGCAAGCCATCCCTGCCCTGCAAAAGCATGTGGAGGGAAACATTAAACATGCGCTACTAAACACCATCAGTAGCAACGTCCACCTCACCACCGATGCGTGGACCAGTCACCATGGACAGGGACGATACCTTTCCCTCACTGCCCATTGGGTAAATATTGTGTAGCTGAGTACAGATCATGAGAGTGGTGCTGTACTTGTTCTGCCAAATCCAAGGATTGCAGGAATCCAGTCTGTACACATTGACTCCTCCTCATACTCCAGTTCCTCTGAATCGGCGCTGCAGGAGCCGTCACAGTCCACCTCCATATGGACCCATGAACGCTTACCTGTTACGACTGATATGAGCACAGCCATGGCCAAACATCAACAGGCCATATTGAAATTAATTTCTTTGGGGAATTGAAGCCACACAGCGCAGGAGTTCTGAAATGCCATCAATCAGGAGAGCGATGTGTGGTTTGTGCCAGCAAATCTCCAGCCAGGCATGGTAGTGTGTGACAATGGCCGAAATCTGGTGGCAGCTCTGGGCCTAGGCAACCTCACTCCCATCCCAGGTCTGGCATATGTACTCAACTTGGACGTGCAGAGTTTTTTGAGGGACTATCCAGAACTTGATGCACTGCTGCACAAGGTCCGCCTAGAGTGTGCTCACTTGCGGCATTCCAGCATGGCAAGATCGCGCATTGAAGCTCTGCAGCGTCGATTCCACCTTCCGGAACATTGCATTATATGTGACCTACCCACCAGGTGGAATTCAACGTTACATATGTTGGAGCGGTTGTGTGAGCAGCAGCCAGCAGTAATGGAGTACCAGCTGCATCAGGCGCAAAGAAGTTGCACTGCACGCCATTCAGACTTCACAACTAGAGCGTTTGCCACTATGAAGGACATCTGCCAGGTTTTGCGTGCCTTCGATGGTTCCACGCGGACGGCGACTGCAGATGATGCACTAGTCAGCATGACTGTCCCCCTTATCTGCCTGCTTAAAAAAAAAACACCACAAGCATTAAGGGATGAGGTTGTGGAAGAGGTGGAGGATGAGGAGTCACAAATGCCATCTGCTTCTGGACAGTCTGGGCGACATGGCTCCTTACAAAGGCCTAGGCGGGGGACACTTTGTGAGAAGGATGAGGATGAGTCAGTGGAGGAGGAAGACATCTGTCCAGAGGAGGGAGTTACACAATTCTCCAGTTGTCAGTGTGTAGAGCGAGGGTGGATTGATGCAGAGCAGGCAAAGATCACGCCTCAAGCAGGGGCAGTCTTTTCTTGGCAAGTTGGCAGTCTGCAGCACATGGTTGATTTATGCTGCAGTGCCTGAGAAACGACCGCCGCATCGCCCACATTCTTAACATGGCTGATTATTAGGTGTACACCCTCCTAGATCCTCGCTACCGGGACAAATTTCAAAGCCTCATAACACCGTTGAACAAGGAGCGTAAAATGCGGGAGTACCACGACACACTGGTGCAGTCCATCATCTTCTCCAGCCCAACTGAGAGGAGTGCTGCTAGTGCTTTACAAAGCAGCTCAGTGCGTCGAGGCAGTGGGGGAGGCTCTGCACAAAGAGGGAGCAGAAGCAGTGCCTCTGCCCAAGGCAAGCCCAGTATGGCACAACTGTGGCAAACTTTTGTGTGCCCGCCCCAAATGTCTACACTAGGGATGAGCGACCTTTACTTTTATAGGATCGGGTCGGGTTTCACGAAACCCGACTTTTTCAAAAGTCGGGTCGAGTGAAATCGGCCGATCCTATAAAAAAGTGGGGGTCGGGGTCGTCCGAAACTCGAAACCCAATGCAGTGCATTGGGTTTCCATGGTTCCCAGGGTCTGAAGGAGCGGAAACTCTCCTTCAGGCCCTGCGATCCATATTTTAGTGTAAAATAAAGAATTAAAATAAAAAATATCGCAATACTTACCCTCTGACGCGCCCTGGTACTAACCGGAAGTCTTCCTTCCTTAGAATCAGCCTTCCAGGACCTGGCGGTGATGTCGCGGTGACGTCGCGGCTTGTGATTGGCCGCGCGGCCGCCCATGTGACCGCTCGCGCGACCAATCAGAAGCCGTGACGTCACCGAAGGTCCTTCAAGCGCTGATTCTTAGGAAGGAAGGCTGTCGGAAGGAAGCAGGGCGCTTCCGAGGGTGAGTATATACCTAATAGGAAGACAAGCTTGAATAGGTCCCCCTGGTTCCAGTACCGTCAGCTGGTTCCAGGCAGAGCCTTTGGCTTAGGTGCCTCCTTCTGGGTATCTGAGTTCCACCAACGTCTGGTGGTCCTTGGTTGTGCTTTCTGGTACAGGTACCTCCTGCTTAGTAACCGGGTTCCAGTACCATCAGCTGGTCCTCGGTAGTTCCATTGGCTCTTGTACCTTTGGGTAGCCATCCGGGTTCCAGTACCGTCAGCTGGTTCTCGGCAGTTCCTCAGCCTTCTTGTACCTTCTGCTACACTTCCAAGTTCAAGACCCTGAAGACGACGACCCTGAAGACTACCCCGAAGACGATGACGACCCCGGAGACGACGACCCCTGAAACGAGGACCCTGGAGACGACGACCCTGAAGACCACCCCGAAGAAGACGACAACCCCGGAAACGACGACCCTGAAGACTGAGAAGCAGAAGAACAAGAAGCTGCAGTACAAAAAGCAGAAGAACATTAAGCATAAGACTAAAAATCAGAGCAAAAGATATTATCTAAATTATAAGCAGAAGAAGACTAAGCAGTGTAAGGGGGTGAGTCCGTTCCTCCTCGTGGTGCCCCTGGAAAAAACCTGCTGCTGCAGGCAAACTGAACGCAGACAAATCCTGTTGTAAATCTTTTGTGACAGGCAAAACAAAAGGTGTAATCTTCAAACTTTTATAGATAACAACTACAGGAAGGCCTGTCACAAATAAGAATATGATGAAGAAGACGAATATGAAGAAAATGAAGAAGTTGAATATGAAGAAGAATAATAGTTGAATGAAAAGAATATGAAGAATGTAAAAAAAAAAGAATAATAGGAAGAAGGTGAAGAAGAAGAAGATGAATAAGGTGAAGGATAAGTTGATGAAAAAGTTGCTGCTGCTGAGGATGATGAAGTTTAAAGTGTGTGAGAAGTAAAAAAGAAGGTGAAGAGCATGGAAGTAGTGAAACATAAATATCTGACAAAATATAAAAAATCTTAACATAGTCAATATCTTTGTAACTCCGAACGTCTTAAAAAAAAATAATTCCTGCTATTCCATTTGATTGGCCTAAACCTCTATGCCTTTAATGTCTCCTCCACCTCCCCCAATACATCCTACACTATTCTTAGTTGTTTTCCTTCATGTTGAATTAACCTACAAGCAAAGAAAGGGTTTATTTTAATTCCGATAAGTTCGCCCCTTTGACTTGCATTGGTATTGGGTATCAGTATCGGTGATATCCGAATTTTTTTTTTATATTGGCTGATCCAATCCGATACTTCTGGATATTGGAAGGTATCGCTCAACACATTAGTTGGTATTACTGTCTGCCCAAGTATTATTTTACAGGGTCCAGAGGCTGTTACACCCCAGTAAAAGATGTATGTCACTGCAGGACACAAAAAAACGCTAGTATTTAGGTTTCATTGCGTTTAATCCTATCATGGAGGGCATTATGACTGGCAGTACCTGCTTGTAGTACCATGTACTAATCCTGTGGTAACAAAGTATTTGTGTAACCAGTGGTTTAATTATATACATTTATTGTGAATATTATATTTTGTATATTGTATATTGGATCTATTAGGCATGTGCCCTTTGGGATGTTTTAAATGTTTTTAAACTTGTGTTTTTTCTGGTTTGGAAATAAAAAAACTTTCTGCATTCCTAATATCGTGGTGATCCTGAATTTATGCATGTGCTTCTTCTTTGTATTTTGATATTGCATAAATCTAAAACGCATCGCATATATACATGAAAATAACTTATTCTAAAAGAGATATATCTATAATATAGGGGTTAATTTTGATAACAGCCAATGGCACACGTGAACATACCCCCACAAGACCGGACGCCAGAGCTAAACAATTAACATGGCGTTTTAGCTTGTACTGCTTGTACTCAGGAATATCTAACAGACTTATTACGAGTTTGTCTTAATCCAGAATATTGCAGAATCTCCCACAAATGGTTGTTAAAATGTACAATACAGGCAGGATGTTGTCCTCTTGGGCCCCACTAGATGGCATGATGTTACCAGTATAAGATAGCGTGCAATGACAATGATGCAGAGAGCATATGAACACTACAAAGATTGGTGCAGTGCCAGATAGCTGTGTGTGGGTGCCACTTTACAGGACTGACATGTGGTGACTTGGGAACCAGTTTTAGAGTAGCAGATGGTGTTGTGGTAGAAGGTTGAAAGGTGGTGTGACAATGCTGTGTATGTTTTGGGTTTTGCACAGGGATCATTGAGAAAGCTGCAGTGCAGGTGCAGTGGTGTGCTTTGTTAATGCACATATCTAGAGGGAAAGCTGGAGTAGTGATGGTAGTAGAGGGCACTATTTCCGAGGAGGAGACGATGCTCCGAGAGGGAGCGGATTTCCAGCTTTGCTAACAAGATCTCATTATCTCCTTCTTGGTTGGATTCAGTGTGGGGACATCGACCGAGTCACAGTGACAGGAATGGTGGGCGGCAATGGCTGTTACATTTTTATTTCTCACTGTTAAAGCGTCTCTGCGTAATTGCTGAATACAAGGCTGACTAGTGTTTGAGCTTTGCTGTTGCCTCTTTTGTGCTGGCCTTTAGTCAGTCCTTTTCCCTTTTGCCCTTTTTTCATTCATTCTCTCATGGTCGCTCATCCATTATCGGACCTTGTAAGCTACTTAGCGGGGTTGCAGATCTGATCCGGCTCTCTAATGTCTGAAAAACTGAAACACCCTTCTCATGTCCACAACATTCTCCTATACAGTATATTGCCTCTGTCACCTCAGGATGCTGCGATCAAGTTATATTGGACATTATACAGCAGCAGAGGCAGGCACAGACACAGGGACTATACAAACAGTATTTAGGATGCTTGTTCTCAGGAAATGTGTACAGGACATAGGGCAATTTCCCAAACTGTTTAGCATTTTCTCTTCTGCATTGCAACCACATTCACCTTGAAGAGGGGCAGCATATCCATAAGAGGTTAAAATGAATCTATCACCACTTTTGACTTGTCGGATTCAGTAAATTATTGTATTGCAAAGTGGGATGGGTACATGTTTTTACAGCTTTGTTCTGTAACAATCATCTGATATTTCTACTGGAAATCTTAATATATACTTACCTTGTAATGTCTTCACATCCTTTTCCATCCAGATGTGTCCGAATCCCAGAATTCCAAGCGGCGGAAGTTCACCGACCGCTATATTGGGACACCCAAGTGATGGGTGCCTCAATATGGAAACTGCAGGTGGTACCAGCCTCTTGCGTGATAGCACCAGAGGAACACCGTCGCACCACACACACACTGTATACGCCGTACGCACCACACACACATAAACCCACTGTATACACCGTACGCACCACACACACAAGACACACACACACTGTATAACTGTATACGCCATATGCACCACACACACACACTGTATCTGCCGTATGTAGCCTCTTGCATGGTACCACCAGTGGAACACCACTGTGAACACACCGCTGCTGGGATCAGCGAATTATTCACTGACCGCCGCCATCTTTGTACAGCAGGAGCGCATAGCACATGGGGTAGACAGAACAAAGAAGAGAGCACAGATGGGAGAAGTCAGCACATGGGGAAAGAGAGAGTGGATAGGTGGGTGAGCACATGAGGGAGAGATTCTCAACGCTGCAAAGCCTGCCCCCATCGTGACATTACCACCCTCCCAATGCGATAGTTTACTATAAAAGGAGTGTCAGGGTTCACAGGATCACACTCCTAATCTGTAGCGCCCAGTTGTGTAGTTATAAACTTCTATGAGAAATAATAGAGGACTAGCAGAACACAGAGCTCCAGAATGCTTCCTGCACAGGGAATAACATTATCCACTACCAGGTGCGGACATATTAGTGGTGCAACTCGTGCAGCCACACAGATGCACAGGAGACAAGGGGCCCACATCCAGCCCCAAAGCCGGTGGCATTTTGCATTATGATGCACTATTGGACTGCAAAGTGCCAATATATTGTTGTTGCACAGAGGCCCGATTCTGTCTGCGTCTGCCAATGTCTACAACATTAGGCATGTCAGGAGAGAGGACAGTTTCTTGTAAATGAAAAAAAAAAATTTCTAGTCATTAATTTGTGGGAAACTAATGGAACACTACTAGTAGGAGTGAATATCTTATAAAAATAGCCAGTTTGGGAGAAAGATTTGTTCATCATACAGCAGATATCAATTTAGTAAGACGTCAGAATATGATTATGTGCAATAACATTCTCTAGATGCCACAATGTAGAGAATATGCAGTTACAGCAAAAATCAAGAAGCATAAAGCTTTTACTCTCTAAAGGTCAGCATGTAATAGCCAATTTTTCATTGTGGACGGGATGTTATGCCAGTGTGTGGGATTCCGGTACCTATCCTACCGCTACTGAGTGAAACTATTGTGCCAGTATATGTGCTACAGTGTGCCAGAATTCCCTTTGGGTGTCGTTGTGAGATACAAAATGTATGCAATTACACTGAGGATTGACTAATGCTTTGAACTTTGCTGCCAATAAGTGGCTAATGTATGAATATGAGAGTTAGGAATTCTCCTCCTGTAAGGCTCTTCCTCTCCAAGACCCACTGGTAGGCCTGACAAGCTTAGAAAATACCCCTGGACTCCAAGGTTGGTGAAATACTCATGCTAAGTAAAATAAAGCAACAACAGACTCTGAATCTCTTTATAACAACTTACAAGCATTGTATTCAAAGAGCATAACCAAAAGGAGGAAAGGAGCACAAAAACATCCCATGATATAAAAAAGTATGACATTTTATTTAAAAAAAAAACACGTAAAACATAACAGAAATATATTAGTAAAGGAGTCAAAGAAAAATAATAAATGACATTTAAGGTGTAAAACACAGTGTCCACCTACATTAGGTGGTGGGAAGAAGCAGAAGATAGCAGCAAGAAAAAAAGAAGTGCAAGTGCTTGTGGTCAGAGTTTGCTCCCCCAAAGGTCTATAAGGATTCAATATGACCCAAAAATATACATATATAAAAATATACCACCTCAGGCTACCCACCAAATAATCAGATTACTAAATCAAATTTAAAATACTGAATCATATAAGGTGCTGCCAAAGGAAGGGGGAGGATGGTGAAAAGAAAAAAAAGAGGATTACCTAAAAATAGTAATTAATTCAAGTGAAATACATGTGTGTACCGCTTTAAGAGAACTAATACGTACTGGTAAAGGCTAACAGCTGCCCTTACCCATAATCTCCACTGGAGAACACCGTCTATGCAGCCCCAACGTGAGTTTTGAGTGGGCTTCGTCGGGGGGCCGTAACATAATATACATTGTCCTGTCTTTAAAAAGGGTCCCAATCAACAATTACTGATGCGGCGAATGCGCAGTGGATCGCGTGCAGGAGAGACGTGTCACATCCGGTCTCACTCTGATACCGCCGGGAGGGGAAATCTTCAGTGACGTCAGTTACAGGCGGCACCAGGTAAAGAGACCTTCAGTGACACGACCACTGCCGCACAAACCACTCATGCACATGAGCCCGGATGGCACCATCTTAAGTCTGGGCAGACGCTAGTGCAGACATCATTAATAAGGGCCAATGCTCGATACTGCGGCAAGTGCAGGTAAGATGGGAATAACATATATCCAAAAGGTAAAAGGGATCTTTTCCCAAAGTATAGAAATGCCTACTGACACTAAAAAATGGAAAGCATCAATTCAAGAGGACTTTAATTAGCCCATCTAATACTACAAAAACCGCGCATGCGCGTCACACGGACAGCACCATCTTAAGTCCAGGCAGACACCATCAGGACATCTTATCTGGGGGAAAGTCACAGAGTGCATACCAGGATAATCTATATTCCAATCTACATTTAAAATGAGAAAAGGGGGTAGGATTTTCGCCGTATATAGACGAATGTCCGTGTGAAGCGCATGCGCGGTTTTTGTAGTATTAGATGGGCTAATTAAAGTCCTCTTGAATTGATGCTTTCCGTTTTTTAGTGTCAGTAGGCATTTCTATACTTTGGGAAAATATCCCTTTTACCTTTTGGATATATATTATTCCCATCTTACCTGCACTTGCCGCAGTATCGAGCATTGGCCCTTATTAATGATGTCTGCACTAGTGTCTTCCCAGACGTAAAATGGTGCTGTCCGGGCTGGTGCGCATGCGTGGTGTGTGCGGCATTGGTCGCGACGCTGAAGGTCTCTTTACCTGGTGCCGCCTGTAACTGACGTCACTGGGGATTTCCCCTCCCGGCAGTATCAGAGTGAGACCGGATGTGACACGACTCTCCTGCAGGCGATCCACTGCGCATGCGCCGCATCAGTAATTGTGGATTGGGACCCTTTTTAAAGGCAGGACAATGTACATTATGTTACGGCCCCCCGACGAAGTTCACGTGAAATGCGCGTTGGGGCTGCACACACAGTGTCCTCCAGTTGAGATTATGGGTAAGAGCAGCTGTTAGCATTTACCAGTACGCATAAGTTCCTGTTGTGAATTCTGTTGTCGAACTCCCTTCTGTGGTCGTGAATGGTACTTCGGCGAGTTCTGTCTATGGGCTCCCTCTGGTGGCTATGAGTGAAGCTGCTGCTTCTGAGGTTCCTTACACAGGTGACGTGGTTTATCCTTTGGTTGGCTTCTCTATTTAACTCCACTCAGATCGTTACTCCATGCCAGCTACCAATGTTTTAGCATTGGTTCAATTCGCTCCTGGATCTGCCTGGTGACCTGTCTTCTCCTGCAGAAGCTAAGTTCCTTATTGTTATTTTTGCTCATTGTTTCTTTGTCCAGCTGGTTATCCTGATTTTGTCTTGCTAGCTGGAAGCTCTGGGATGCAGGGTGGCACCCCGCACCGTGAGTCGGTGCGGAGGACCTTTTTGCACACTCTGCGTGGTCTTTTGTAGGTTTTTGTGCTGACCGCAAAGATTCCTTTCCTATCCTCTGTCTATTTAGTAAGTCTTGCCTCCCTTTGCTGAAACCTATTTCATTTATGCGTTTGTGACTTTCATCTTTACTCACAGTCATTATATGTGGGGGGCTGCCTATTCCTTTGGGGAATTTCTCTGAGGCAAGGTAGGCTTTATTTTCTATCTCTAGGGCTAGCTAGCTCTGAGGCTGTGACGAGGCGCCTAGGGAGCGTCAGGAGCGCTCCACGGCTATTTTTAGTGTGTGCGATAGGATTAGGGCTTGCGGTCAGCAGAGATCCCACATCCCAGAGCTCGTCCTGTATGAGTTTAACTATCAGGTCGGGTGCTCCTAACCACCAGGTCATAACAGTACAGCTGGCCCAAAGTATTAATGCATCTCAATAGAGGGATAAGAGGACTTCTGAGACCATTTTTTTTTCTTTGCACTGTGTTTTGTCTTTCTTTTCCCCTAGACCTTTGGGTGGTTCAGGACACAGGTGTAGAGATGGACATTCAGGGTCTATCCTCTTGTGTGGATCATCTCACTGCAAGGGTACAAAACATTCAAGATTTTGTGGTTCAGAATCCTATGTTAGAGCCTAGAATTCCTATTCCTGATTTATTTTCTGGGGATAGATCTAGATTCTTGAATTTCAAAAATAATTGTAAACTGTTTCTAGCTTTTAAACCCCGCTCCTCTGGTGACCCCGTTCAACAAGTAAAAATCATTATTTATTTGTTGCGTGGTGACCCTCAAGACTGGGCATTTTCCCTTGCGCCAGGAGATCCTGCATTGCGAGATGTAGATGCGTTTTTTCTGGCGCTTGGATTGCTTTATGATGAACCAAATTCAGTGGATCAGGCAGAGAAAATCTTGCTGGCTCTGCGTCAGGGTCAGGATGAAGCGGAGGTGTACTGTCAGAAGTTTAGAAAGTGGTCTGTGCTTACTCAGTGGAATGAATGTGCCCTGGCGGCAATTTTCAGAAAGGGTTTTTCTGAAGCCCTTAAGGATGTCATGGTGGGATTTCCCACGCCTGCTGGTCTGAATGAGTCTATGTCCTTGGCCATTCAGATCGATCGGCGCATGCGTGAGTGCAAAGCTGTGCACCATCTGGCGGTAGTCTCTGAGCATAGGCCTGAGCCTATGCAGTGTGATAGGACTTTGACCAGAGCTGAACGGCAAGAACACAGACGTTGGAATGGGCTGTGTTTTTACTGTTTTTACATGAGTGTATCCACTCATGCTATCTCCGATTGTCCTAAGCGCACTAAGCGGTTCGCTAGGTCTGCCACCATTGGTACCGTACAGTCGAAATTTCTTTTGTCCATTACTCTGATTTGCTCTCTGTCGTCCTATTCTGTAATGGCATTTGTGGATTCAGGCGCTGCCCTGAATTTGATGGACTTGGAGTTTGCCAGGCGCTGTGGTTTTTTCTTGGAGCCCTTGCAGTTTCCTATTCCATTGAGAGGAATTGATGCTACACCTTTGGCCAAGAATAAGACTCAATTGACCATGTGCATGGCTCCTGCACATCAGGAGGATATTCGCTTTTTGGTGTTGCATAATCTGCATGATGTGGTCGTTTTGGGGTTGCCATGGCTACAGGTCCATAATCCAGTGTTGGATTGGAAATCTATGTCTGTGTCCAGCTGGGGTTGTCAGGGGGTACATGGTGATGTTCCATTGCTGTCAATTTCGCCTTCCACTCCTTCTGAAGTCCCTGAGTTTTTATCAGATTACTGGGATGTATTTGAAGAGCCCAAATCTGGTGCCCTACCTAGTCATAGGGATTGCGACTGTGCTATTAATTTGATTCCTGGTAGTAAGTTTCCTAAGGGCCGTCTGTTTAATTTATCTGTGCCAGAACACGCCGCTATGCGGAGTTATATAAAGGAATCCTTGGAGAAGGGTAATATTCGTCCGTCATCGTCAACATTGGGAGCAGGGTTCTGGATGGTTCTTTGAGACGTTGTATTGATTACCGCCTTCTTAATAAGATCACAGTCAAATTTCAGTATCCTTTGCCGCTGCTGTCTGATTTATTTGCTCGGATTAAGGGGGCTAGTTGGTTCACCAAGATAGATCTTCGAGGGGCGTATAATCTTGTGCGAATTAAACAGGGTGATGAATGGAAAACAGCATTTAATACGCCCGAGGGCCATTTTGAGTACCTGGTTATGCCATTCGGGCTTTCTAATGCTCCATCTGTGTTTCAGTCCTTTATGCATGACATCTTCCGAGAGTACCTGGATAGATTTATGATTGTATATTTGGATGACAATTTGGTCTTTTCGGATGATTGGGAGTCTCATGTGAAGCAGGTCAGAATGGTGTTCCAGGTCCTTCGTGCAAATTCCTTGTTTGTGAAGGGGTCAAAGTGTCTCTTTGGAGTTCAGAAGGTTTCATTTTTGGGTTTCATTTTTTCCCCTTCTACTATCGAGATGGACCCTGTTAAAGTTCAGGCCATTTACGATTGGACTCAGCCGACATCTGTGAAGAGCTTGCAGAAGTTCCTGGGCTTTGCTAATTTTTATCGTTGCTTCATCGCTAACTTTTCCAGTATTGCTAAACCGTTGACTGATTTGACCAAGAAAGGTGCTGATGTGGTCAATTGGTCCTCTGCGGCTGTAGTGGCTTTTCAGGAGTTGAAGCGTCGTTTTGCTTCTGCCCCTGTGTTGTGCCAGCCAGATGTTTCGCTCCCTTTACAGGTGGAGGTTGATGCTTCTGAAATTGGAGCAGGGGCTGTTTTGTTGCAAAGAAGTTCTGATGGCTCGGTGATGAAACCCTGTGCCTTCTTTTCTAGAAAATTCTCGCCTGCTGAGCGCAATTATGATGTGGGCAATCGGGAGTTGTTGGCCATGAAGTGGGCATTCGAGGAGTGGCGACATTGGCTTGAAGGAGCTAAACATTGCGTGGTGGTCTCGACGGATCACAAGAATTTGACTTATCTCGAGTCTGCCAAACGGTTGAATCCTAGACAGGCTCGATGGTCGCTCTTTTTCTCCCGTTTTGATTTTGTGGTTTCATACCTTCCGGGATCTAAGAATGTGAAGGCTGATGCCCTGTCAAGGAGTTTTGTGCCTGACTCTCCGGGTGTTCCGGAGCCGGCGGGTATTCTTAAAGAAGGGGTAATTTTGTCTGCCATTTCCCCTGATTTGCGGCGTGTGCTGCAAAAGTTTCAGGCTGATAGACCTGACCGTTGTCCTACGGAGAAACTGTTTGTCCCTGATAGATGGACTGGTAGAGTTATCTCGGAGATTCATTGTTCAGTATTGGCTGGTCATCCTGGAATCTTTGGTACCAGAGATTTGGTGGCTAGATCTTTTTGGTGGCCTTCTTTGTCACGGGATGTGCGTTCTTTTGTGCAGTCCTTTGGGATTTGTGCTCGGGCTAAGCCCTGCTGTTCTCGTGCCAGTGGGTTGCTTTTGCCCTTGCCGATTCCGAAGAGGCCCTGGACGCATATTTCCATGGATTTTATTTCTGATCTCCCTGTTTCTCAAAAGATGTCGGTCATTTGGGTGGTTTGTGATCGCTTCTCTAAGATGGTCCATTTGGTACCCTTATGTAAACTGCCTTCCTCCTCTGATTTGGTGCCATTGTTTTTCCAGCATGTGGTTCGTTTGCATGGCATTCCGGAGAACATTGTCTCAGACAGATGTTCCCAGTTTGTTTCGAGGTTTTGGCGGTCCTTTTCCGCTAAGATGGGCATTGATTTGTCTTTTTCTTCGGCTTTCCATCCTCAGACTAATGGCCAAACCGAACGAACTAATCAGACTTTGGAGACATATCTGAGATGCTTTGTTTCTGCTGATCAGGATGATTGGGTGTCCTTCTTGCCTTTGGCTGAGTTCGCCCTTAATAATCGGGCCAGCTCGGCTACTTTAGTTTCTCCTTTTTTCTGCAATTCTGGTTTCCATCCTCGTTTCTCTTCAGGGCAGGTTGAGTCTTCGGACTGTCCTGGTGTGGATGCGGTGGTGGACAGGTTGCAGCAGATTTGGACTCATGTGGTGGACAATTTGACATTGTCCCAGGAGAAGGCTCAACGTTTCGCTAACCGCCGGCGTTGTGTTGGTCCCCGACTTCATTTTGGGGATTTGGTTTGGTTGTCATCTCGTCACGTTCCTATGAAGGTTTCCTCTCTTAAGTTTAAGCCTCGTTTCATTGGACCATATAAGATTTCTGAGGTTCTTAATCCTGTGTCATTTCGTTTGGACCTTCCAGCTTCTTTTGCCATCCATAATGTGTTCCATAGGTCGTTGTTGCGGAGAAACGTGGCGCCTATGGTTCCCTCTGTTGATCCTCCTGCCCCGGTGTTGGTCGAGGGGGAGTTGGAGTATGTGGTGGAGAAGATTTTGGATTCTCGTGTTTCGAGACGGAAACTCCAGTACCTGGTCAAGTGGAAGGGTTATAGTCAAGAAGATAATTCCTGGGTTTTTGCCTCTGATGTTCATGCTGCCGATCTTGTTCGTGCCTTTCATTTGGCTCATCCTGATCGGCCTGGGGGCTCTGGTGAGGGTTCGGTGACCCCTCCTCAAGGGGGGGGGTACTGTTGTGAATTCTGTTGTCGAACTCCCTCCTGTGGTCGTGAATGGTACTTCAGCGAGTTCTGTCTATGGGCTCCCTCTGGTGGCTATGAGTGAAGCTGCTGCTTCTGAGGTTCCTTACACAGGTGACGTGGTTTATCCTTTGGTTGGCTTCTCTATTTAACTCCACTCAGATCGTTACTCCATGCCAGCTACCAATGTTTTAGCATTGGTTCAGTCCGCTCCTGGATCTGCCTGGTGACCTGTCTTCTCCTGCAGAAGCTAAGTTCCTTATTGTTATTTTTGCTCATTGTTTCTTTGTCCAGCTGGTTATCCTGATTTTGTCTTGCTAGCTGGAAGCTCTGGGATGCAGAGTGGCACCCCGCACCGTGAGTCGGTGCGGAGGACCTTTTTGCACACTCTGCGTGGTCTTTTGTAGGTTTTTGTACTGACCGCAAAGATTCATTTCCTATCCTCTGTCTATTTAGTAAGTCTGGCCTCCCTTTGCTGAAACCTATTTCATTTATGCGTTTGTGACTTTCATCTTTACTCACAGTCATTATTTGTGGGGGGCTGCCTATTCCTTTGGGGAATTTCTCTGAGGCAAGGTAGGCTTTATTTTCTCTCTCTAGGGCTAGCTAGCTCTGAGGCTGTGACGAGGCGCCTAGGGAGCGTCAGGAGCGCTCCACGGCTATTTTTAGTGTGTGCGATAGGATTAGGGCTTGCGGTCAGCAGAGCTCCCACATCCCAGAGTTCGTCCTGTATGAGTTTAACTATCAGGTCGCGTGCTCCTAACCACAAGGTCATAACAAGTTCCCTTAAAGCGGTACACACATGTGTTTCACTTGAATTAATTACTATTTTTAGGTAATCCTCTTTTTTTCTTTTCACCATCCTCCCCCTTCTTTTGGCAGCACCTTATATGATTCAGTATTTTTAATTTGATTTAGTAATATGATTATTTGGTGGGTAGCCTAAGGTGGTATATTTTTAAGCACTTGCACTTTTTTTCTTGCAGCTATCTTCTGCTTCTTCCCACCATCTAATGTAGGTGGACACTGTGTTTTAGTGTTTTACACCTGAAATGTCATTTATTCTACTTTTTCTTTGACTCCTTTACTAATATATTTCTGTTATGTTTTATATGTTTTTTGAATAAAATTTGATACTTTTTTACATCACGGGATGTTTTTGTGTTCCTTTCCTCCTTTTGGTTATGTCTTGTATTATGGGAGTATCCCTGGCTATCATGGCCCCCTCGCCACTTGGTATTGGGTTTGACGGTTTGTGAGAAATAATATGTTTTCTGTAGCAAAGAGTTTGTTTATAATTAGATCTAAAGAAGCAGGTTCTTAAAGCTCCGAAGCTTCATTTCCATGTCAAAATCTAACTCTGTACTGTAGTTGCTGTGGTTTAACCCCGTGAGCGCAACGCAACTGTTATCCCCTAGACCTGTGTCTGTGGTCATTATCGTGGATGCCGCGTGGAGGTGGATAGCAGTGAACGGAAAGCCCCCCCCTTGCAAGGGCTTTACACTCACATTTCATGAAACCTTCTCGCATACACAAAAGAATAAATGTATTATATGCTGCGAACTGCATCAGCAGTGTCTTTAAAGAGAATATATCAACAGGTTTTGCTACCTAATCTGAGAGCAGTCTAATTTATAGACAGAGACCCTTATTCCAGGGTGTCAATTACTGGCCTGTTTGTGACAATTTTGATAAAAGTTTCAGTAGAACATTATAAATTGAGGACTAATAAACCTGTTGTCATGTAGTCCTCCATATTCATGAGTGTTGTATAACCCCACCCTCACCACTGATTGGCAGTTTTCTACCTATGTACAAAGTGCACATAAAGCTGTTAATCAAAGGACTCAGCATCCAAAGAACTGGTAGATCTGCAGCAAATAAAGCACTGATTTTTAGCAGGCAGCCCAGTAAGTAATATGTCATAGGAATCAGGGTCTCTCAGATGGAGCAAAAACCAGGTGTAAGATCTCCCTTAAAGGGAAAATGTCAGCATGGTTTCACACATCAAATGATTTATATGTGCATATAGCTCTTTCAAAGTCTAGCAATACTTTTACATGATTAGTCTGCTTCTTCATTAATGAGAATTCAGCATTTAAATTGATATGTAAACGAGGCTGAAATCCTTGTAGGTTTAAAACCTCTGTCACTCCAGCTCTACTCCCCACCCAGCACAGTCTCCTCTTGCTTAGTTATCATCAACTCCTTTGCTTGAAGTCACACAGCATAGAGGTTGTCAATCAAGGAGGAGGAGGAGCTGAGTGGGGAATAGAGCTGGTGTGACAGAAGCTTCAGCTCTACAACCTCATTTGAATATCAGTGGAAACACTGATTTTTTAGTAATGGAGAAATGTACTGGTCATGTAAAGGTGTTGCTAGACTTGTCTTTGGAAGAGCTACAGTTTGGGGGGTGATATCCCACTTATAGATTCCCTTTAAAACAATAACAATAATTTTTGATTTGCTCATACAAAAATTTCCTTCAGTAAATAAGTGTTACATTGTTTTTTTCATTTGTGTGTCTGGGTGCTTTCAATTGCACTAACACCATGGGTAGTCCAGCACATGCACCCAAGTATCACCTTTCTAGGAGTGCTCCTCCGGGGGACAGAGACTGTCTCTAGCAGGGGCAAACATACTGCTGGGGCAGCCAGTGCAGCTGTATCGGGGCCTGAAGGTGGTGGGGACCCACTGCAGGGTGGCTAATAATGAGGGCAATCTGGCCTGTTTCTCCAGCCTCAAGGCTCCAGAGGGCCCATGGTCAGATTGCCCTCATGTGCAGCTGGCAGGTAGTAATTCCTGCAGCTCTGCTGCCTACTCTGCTGCCTACAGGAGAAAATGGCAGCAGAGCAGAGCTGCAGGGTTTCTGTCTTCTTTCTCCTTCCGGTTCTTCCTGTCACACAGATGCACGGCTGGATGACGTCATTGTTTAGCGTGTTTGTGTGATACAGAGAGCTGCCAGCGACGATGATGCTGCGGCTTCGAGGGAACGTGTGAGGTGAGTGGTGCTGTGTCTTTTTTATTTAACAATACATTGGGGGTGGAGAGGGCAATGATAAGGAGAACAATGATTGGGGTGGTGGCGAGGGCAATGATGGGGGTGGTGGGGAAGAACAATGATTAGGGTGGTAGAGATGGCAAGGATGGAGGTGGTGGAGAGGGCAATGATGGAGGTGGTGGAGAGGGCAATAATAGAAGTGGTAGGGGAGCAATGATTGGGGTAGTGGCGAGGGCAACAATGATTGGTGTAGTGGAGAGGGCAAAGAAGGTGGTGGGAGAGAAAAATGATTGGGGTGAGGAAAAAGGCAATGATTGATGTGGTGCAGAGGGCAATGATGGAGGTGGTGGGGGAGAACAATGATTGAGATGGTGTAGAGGGCAATGATGGAGGTGGTGTGGGAGAACAATGATTGAGGTGGTGGTTGAAAGGGTAATGATGGGGTGGGGGAGAGGGCAATGATGGAGGTGGGGGAGGGGGCAATGATGAGGGTGGTGGAGAGGACAATGATAGAGGTGGTAGAAAGGGCAATGATGGAGGCGGGGGAGAGGACAGTGAGCAATGTGAGGGATTGGGATGGGAGTAAGGGGCTTATAATGGACTTAGGAACAGGGGGAGGAGGAGGAGGACATTAGATATGGATGTAAATTAAATTAGGTGGTACAGGAAGGGTGCTAAGCCTTGAATGTCCTTCCCCATCTCAATTTATTGTGATACTATCGGGAACTTAACTTTTTTGGGATTGGGAGAGAAGGGGTAAGGTCCATTGGACCCTTTTATAATGAACTGAAAGGTGGGAGAAGACAATGTCAGGGACTTGTAATGAATTGGGAGGATGCTCAGTACCTGATAATGTCTTCTTCCACCCCAAATTCATTATGATGCTATCAAGTATTTATAGTGAATTGGGGGAAACAGGACAGGGGCTAAGGCTATATGCACACGTTTAGGATTGGCAGGAAGAACACTATGTAAAACACTTATTTTTTTGCAACGTTTTCGCCATGCTTTTGTTACGTATTTTCCCCACTCATTAGTATGGGTAAAAAACTCTGCAAGAATTGACACTATGCAGATTTTAATCTGCAAGGAAAAAATAGGCAATGTGTGCATGAGAATTCAGGGATCTCATACACTTTGCTTGTACTGTAAAACCTTGCATATTTTCCATGCGCACAAGCCTGTGGTGCAGTGACCCACTTTACAGCCAGGGGCCGCTGTGTGTGCGCTTCAAGATGCGCTTGGAGACATAAATGTGATGATGAGACAAAGTCCGGCAGGAGTGTAAATGGCCGGTGTGTGTGTTGCAGAGGAAGACACTCTGCGCTGTCAGTCTGAAGTTTGGTTGGTGTTCTGGGACCTGTAGTCCCACAAGTAATGGTGTAGTTCTAATGGGAGACTGGCAGGGCAAGTTATGAGAGATGGGAGCATCAAACTAGCCAAACACACCCACACTCCCATCTAGGGGAGTGGTTACACCTAGATAATGTGACCAGGGTGTGGGTCACAAGGTACCTGTGTATGGATCTGTTTGTTCCATGTGCAAGGTCCTGGACGGTCGGTGCTGGAGTCTCCTGGCATTGGAGAAGTCCTGGAAGCATCTGAAACTGTGACCCTAATGGACAGTCAGTGTTGGATTGTCCTGAAGAGGGCTGGAGTCCTGGAAGCACTCCTGAGGCTATGGACTGAATGCTTGAGGGTGTTGGATTGTCCTGGGATGGACTGGAGTCCTGCAAGCACCTGGTAAGAATGTGAGTCCTGGAATGGTCAGAGTGTTGGATTGTCCTCGGATGGACTAGAATCCTGTAAGCACTTGGTAAGATCATGGACTGATAGCCTGTGTGTTGGAAGTGCCTGTGATTGGACTTCCTGGAAGCGCATGGAAAGGCTGCATCTACAGAACCTGAGACGGTTTCTGTGTTGGGGAAGCTACAGTTCCTACTGTGGGTCTGGACTATCCGAGGGCCCTGGGCACAAGGATGGTGATCCCAGTGAGGCAGTTTCCCTGTGAACCAGCACTGGCAGGAGTCAGTGTGTGGAGCCGAAGCTCCTGAGAGGTAACCCCTGGTATGGGAAAAACCTGTAATATATGGCAGAGACGAATCTGCCATTGGAACAGACTGTCGGGGTTTAATATGTTCCGTTGATGCATGTGATGAACTGTAATGGAGAGAAAAGACGTGACTACCGAATGTTTTGTAAAGTCACACATGTTAAAGTAACAGATTGTGTGTAACCTGGCTTACGGTGAGGTTTATGACGCTTTAATAAACCGGAACAGACTTAATTTGTGTGAGAAATCATGCCTGTATGCGTTATTCCCGTGCAAAGCAAGTGTCCCCCAAGACACGAAGTAAGGGAAACGCTACAAGCCTTACAGTTAATTGGTGAGAGTCACAGACTGAATAATTTATATTTTAGTTAATGGGGGACACAGTGCTGCTTATCACTTTATATTTTTAATGGTGGGGTAAATATCTGTATTCAGAGGGGAGGCACAAGTATGTGACCTCGTTATTTTTAGGGCTGCGACGATCATCGTGACAAGTCGAGCAGTGGCTGGGAGATGTCGACGTGAAGATCTGACCAGATGGAGAAGAATCAGTAAAAAACGGCTCTTATTAGACGAGACATCTAAGTGTCTGGATGTAAATATTATTCTGTACCTGCACTGTGTGACGTGGGATGATAATGTTATCTGTACAATCCCTTATTCTACATTCTCACATTTGTGTAAAATGTCCTTGTGTTTCCAGAATTTTTTATCGGACGGCACATCATCTTGTACAGTTTTATAGGTCCATTCATACATTCGTGAAAATCAGGAATTTGAGAAAGATCCATGAAGGTAAGAGAATGTCCTGTTCTGATCCGATTTTGAGGATCAGAATAGAACATATTCAATGCGTCTGTAACAGTGGGGAGCACACCGACACTGCACACAGATACACGAATGTAGCCTTATTATGTATAGCACAGTCTTTTAGTATATAATGTACTCACTTATTATGCATAGCACAGACCCTTATATATAGTGTACTCACTTTTTATGTATAGCGCCAACTTTAGTTACATAGTTTCCTTTATTGTTATGTATAACACTGTCCCTTATTACTTACCATCCTCTCTAGTTATACTGTATATTTTGCCATCCCTTATTATATAACTTTTTCTGCAGTTATGTATTGTGCTGTCTGTTACATAGCGTATTCTTGTTATTTTTGTTATTCACAGCGCCCTCTCTTATTACATACAGTAGTCCTCTTTCTTGTTAAAATATAAAATGACTGCTGATAGAGCAGCCGGTGACCAGACAACAGGTCCATCAGCTCCTCCATTGGAAAAGAAGCTTTCCCATGCTCCATCAGCCATTATTGTATTGTACATCTAATAAGACAGGACGGTATGTAATAAAGAACATGGCTCTATATAATCCGATATATAAGGGACCGAGATGTACATAGCAAGAGAGGGCACTGTGTGTTAAGGGATGGCAATATACTGTACTTTTTGGATTATAAGACACACTTTTATTCCCCCAAATTTTGGGGGAAAGTGGGGGTGCGTCTTATAATCCGAATCTGTGTGCTGTACTGTAGAGGAGGGGGGGGGGGGGGTTCGGAAGTGGTGTCAGGGCGCTGGAGTGGGCTGTGTGCTCCCGCTCATTAGCCTCATGTAATATTCACTGCACCTGCTGTCCATCACCTCAGTGCCCAATCTGTGCCAAGTTCATTTACAGGGGAGCAGAGAATATGACATGTGCCTGCATCTCCCCCCTCCCATCATGGATATGGCCCCCATCACTCTTATATGCCCCCACCCCCTGTGCAGCTGTGCAGCTGGCAGGCACATGCTCCCATCCTGCTGCTGGCAGGCACATGATAAAATACCACTTAACTCACCTTCTGATGATGGCTCCGTGCTCACACCTCCTCGGTTGTGCTTCCTGTGTCTGTACTGACATCACTGTGTGCCCAGGTCACATGATCCTATGCCTTTATAGCCATTTTACTAGGCACTGCTCCTAGTAGCCAGATTCCTACTCCACACTGATGAGGGGCAAAAACCCCGAAACAGCTGTCTGTGGATGGATACCATGCTTGGCATAGGTGGCTTTCCTTCATAGGATGCTGCCCTTCCCGTGGTTGTTCCTTCCCGGGGAAAGGCCTGGCTATTCACTGCTTGCGTCGAGAAACACATGATGGTGTCTCCGCAGCTTCTTTACATGCATCTGCATATTTCCCATAAGGGATGGGGGCAGTGTTCTGGAATCACTGCATTGAGAAACACGTGATGGTGTCTCCGCGGTGTTGGATGTTTTGGTCTCCCCGAGGCCAATCATCTGTGCCTTTATAGCCTTTTTACTAGGCACTGCTCCTAATAGGCAGATTCCTACTCCACACTGATGAGGGGCAAAAAACCCGAAACAGCTGTCTGTGGATGGATACCATGCTTGGCATAGGTGGCTTTCCTTCATAGGATGCTGCCCTTCCCGTGTTTGTTCCATCCCGGGGAAAGGCCTGGCTATTCACTGCTTGCGTCGAGAAACACGTGATGGTGTCTCCGCAGCTTCTATACATGCATCTGCATATTTCCCATAAGGGATGGGGGCAGTGTTCTGGAATCACTGCGTTGAGAAACACGTGATGGTGTCTCCGCGGTGTTGGATGTTTTGGTCTCCCCGAGGCCAAACATCTGTGCCTTTATAGCCTTTTTACTAGGCACTGCTCCTAATAGCCAGATTCCTACTCCACACTGATGAGGGGCAAAAACCTCGAAACAGCTGTCTGTGGATGGATACCATGCTTGGCATAGGTGGCTTTCCTTCATAGGATGCTGCCCTTCCCGTGGTTGTTCCTTCCCGGGGAAAGGCCTGGCTATTCACTGCTTGCGTCGAGAAACACATGATGGTGTCTCCGCAGCTTCTTTACATGCATCTGCATATTTCCCATAAGGGATGGGGGCAGTGTTCTGGAATCACTGCATTGAGAAACACGTGATGGTGTCTCCGCGGTGTTGGATGTTTTGGTCTCCCCGAGGCCAATCATCTGTGCCTTTATAGCCTTTTTACTAGGCACTGCTCCTAATAGGCAGATTCCTACTCCACACTGATGAGGGGCAAAAAACCCGAAACAGCTGTCTGTGGATGGATACCATGCTTGGCATAGGTGGCTTTCCTTCATAGGATGCTGCCCTTCCCGTGTTTGTTCCATCCCGGGGAAAGGCCTGGCTATTCACTGCTTGCGTCGAGAAACACGTGATGGTGTCTCCGCAGCTTCTATACATGCATCTGCATATTTCCCATAAGGGATGGGGGCAGTGTTCTGGAATCACTGCGTTGAGAAACACGTGATGGTGTCTCCGCGGTGTTGGATGTTTTGGTCTCCCCGAGGCCAAACATCTGTGCCTTTATAGCCTTTTTACTAGGCACTGCTCCTAATAGCCAGATTCCTACTCCACACTGATGAGGGGCAAAAACCTCGAAACAGCTGTCTGTGGATGGATACCATGCTTGGCATAGGTGGCTTTCCTTCATAGGATGCTGCCCTTCCCGTGGTTGTTCCTTCCCGGGGAAAGGCCTGGCTATTCACTGCTTGCGTCGAGAAACACGTGATGGTGTCTCCGCAGCTTCTTTACATGCATCTGCATATTTCCCATAAGGGATGGGGGCAGTGTTCTGGAATCACTGCGTTGAGAAACACGTGATGGTGTCTCCGCGGTGTTGGATGTTTTGGTCTCCCCGAGGCCAAACGTCTGTGCCTTTATAGCCTTTTTACTAGGCACTGCTCCTAATAGCCAGATTCCTACTCCACACTGATGAGGGGCAAAAACCCCAAAACAGCTGTCTGTGGATGGATACCATGCTTGGCATAGGTGGCTTTCCTTCATAGGATGCTGCCCTTCCCGTGTTTGTTCCTTCCCGGGGAAAGGCCTGGCTATTCACTGCTTGCGTCGAGAAACACGTGATGGTGTCTCCGCAGCTTCTTTACATGCATCTGCATATTTCCCATAAGGGATGGGGGAAGTGTTCTGGAATCACTGCGTTGAGAAACACGTGATGGTGTCTCCGCGGTGTTGGATGCCAGCACAGGGGGGCATGTGCCTACCAGCACAAGGGGCATATAATGACCCAAGGGGGCATGTGCCTTCCAGCACAGGGGGGCATATAGTGACCCAGGGGGCATGTGCCTGCCAGCACAGGGGGGCATATAGTGACCCAGGGGGCATGTGCATGCCAGCACAGGGGGCATATAGTGACCCAGGGGGGCATGTGCCCATCAGCACAGGGGGGCATATAGTGACCCAGGGGCATGTGCCTGCCAACCCAGGGGGGCATATAGTGACCCAGGGGGCATGTGCCTGCCAGCACAGGGGGCATATAGTGACCCAGGGGGGCATGTGTCTGCCAGCATCACAGGGGGGCATACAGTGACCAGGGGGGCATGTTCCTGACAGCAGCACAGGGGGGCATGTACCAGCACAAGGATGGGGGTTATATAGATACCAGGATGAGGGACATATGATTTGTAAGACGGACACTGGCATTATAAGACAGACCCCCATTTAACAAAAAAAAATATTTTTTTCTCTTTTTCTTCACCAAATATGGGGGTGCGTCTTATAATCAGGTGCGTCTTATAAAGCGAAAAATACGATACATAATAAAGAAGACTATGTAAGATATATATACAGCTCTGGCAAAAGAGACCACTGCAAAATGTTCAGTATGTTTGATTTTTCTCTTTATACGTATATTTTTGAGTAAAATATAAATAGTTCTTTTATTCTATAAACTTTTGACAAAGAAAAATGGTCAAAATTAAAAAAAAAAACAGTGCTTTCAGACCTCAAATAATGCAAAGAAAACAAGTTCATAATCATTTAGAAACAACAATACTAATGTTTTAACTCAGGAAGGGTTCAGAAATCAACATTTTCTGGAATAACCATGATTTTTAGGCTAGGTTCACATTGTGTCAAGTACATGGCGTTAAACGGATTCGTTAAACGCATGTACAGAAAAGGAGCCAAAATATGTGTAAAATCGTCGTCACAGTAACGCTAGCGTTAACGCATGTGATCGCGTTTTTTCATTTGGATGTCCATTACGAAGTATCCGTTTGGCTGCGTTTGTCACTGTCAATAAAGTTGTCCTTTTTTTTTTTTTTTCCCTTTTGTCATTGTCGGGTGTGGGTACAGACTCATTCTCCATTTTGAAAGCATTGAGTGAACTTCTGCTAGCAAGATGTTTGTGTCTGAGCTTGTTAGATTTTGCTTGATGCGGTTGCGACTTCGGCAGAGAAAGCGTAGTTCGCAAAGGAGATATTGGAACCACGAAGTGAATTTCTTGCGGAATACATATGGTGCCTTTCACACCCTGTATGTTCAGCTTCGGGATCATCCCTTCAAATTCCAACGCTATCTACGGATGTCCATTGAGACCTTTGATGTTCTGCTCTCACATGTGAAGGATGAGATACATCATCAGCGCAGCTCTTTCCGTGAAAGCATCTGTGCGGAGCAATGTTTAGTAGTGACTGTGAGGTAATTATATATTTTTTTATCATTCTATTGACAAAGACTAGATCTCGGTATCGTGTGGCATAATGTTCATTTAGCAATTGTATATTCTATTGTAACTAGCCTTTTAGTTGATCTTTAAAATCCTAATTTTTTTTTCTTTTTGAATGCCGACAGATATCTGGCTACCGGAGAATCTTTTGCGTCACTGCATTATCAGCTTAGACTTGGGAAGTCAACAATTTGCCAACTGGTTCGGGAAACTTGTGATGCCATTTGGAACAACTTGCAACCACTTGTGCTACCAACACCAACATCAGAAATGTGGCTAGCGATTTCCCAACAGTTCGAGGATGTGGCTAATTTCCCCAATTGTATTGGTGTCGTGGATGGCAAGCACATTCGGATTCAGAAACCTGTGCATAGTGGATCCCTCTACTATAACTATAAGAAATACTTTTCCATAGTATTGATGGCGATTGCGGATGCCAGGTACCGTTTTGTTGCTGTGGATATTGGTGCTTATGGCTGGACTAACAATTCCAGAGTCTTCAGAGACTCCAACATGGGCCGATGTTTGTACAGCCAAAATTTTAACATACCCTCATGACGACCTCTTCCGGGGACCGAAGGCCCAAGTTTGCCCTATGTTTTAGTTGGTGATGAGGCGTTCCAACTCGGACAAAATCTCCTCAAGCCGTACTCAAGCCGTAGTCTAAACTCCACCAGGCGCATTTTTAATTATCGCTTGAGCCGGGCAAGACGTTATGTGGAGTGTGCCTTTGGGATTTTGACATTAAAATGGCGGATTTTACTAACCTGCATGCAACTGCAACCATAAAATGTGGACCGTGTTGCGAAGGCGTGCATCTGTCAGACATGAACCCCAGGTGGTAGACCCCAATGATTGTGAGTCGAACCTCATTAGCATTGAATCTAATGCAGTTCGTTCTACAGCACAAATAATGAGGATTCGTGATCAATTTGTACATTACTTCACGCATGAAGGCCATGTTCCATGGCAAGACAGACACATGTGAAAATAATTTAAAGTCTTAAGTTGTATCCTGATGTCATGTAAAAAGTTATGTTGTGTAATACCTGATGTCGTGTAAAAAGTTACCTTATGTCGTGTAAAAAGTTCTGTTGTGTTAAAAGTTAAAGTCATACAAGAATCCTAAATTTTAAACAGTTTACTAAATGTTTATGGATTTTTCCAACAAACTGTTGGTAGACAGGTTTAACATATGATATCCCATAGGGATGAAAAAAAAAAGGAAAATAGAAATTGGGTGTTACAAAAAAAAAAACAACAAAACTTGCAACGCAGTAATTGCACCTGGCTGGGGACAGTGAACAGTACTAAAGACTTTGGTACTGCACGGGCGTATTGTCTGCCCAACTGTATGATGGACTGCTACATTGTCTATGAGGTTCCATGCTCGTTTCACCCCGGCCTCTATATTGAGGGTTGTAGGCCGGCATGTCCATTCTTCTTGTTCCCGATGGAGCGAGTTCCTGGGGGCCCACAAATTCCTCAAGAAGGTCGTTCAGTCTTTGTCTAAACATAAGGTTTCTATGTTCCGGGATATTTTGAGCGACAGGCACATAGGACAAGAAAAGTAGCTTCCACTCATTAGCAGAGTATACAGACTCGCGGGCTTGCAGGTCGGTAATTTCCCGCCTCAGGTCTTTGAGCTCACTGCGACACATGTCCTCTACCCGTTGGAGTCCATCGACGATAATTGCATCAGTTTCTTCTTTTTGTGATGCTCACTTGCGTCCACGCTGTGATTACAACCGGGCACTCACACCTGCAGCAACAGTGCTTCTCTCCACAGATCGTGGCTCGCTGATGCCAGACACATCTTCAGGTTGGGTTGGTTCCACTGGAGAAAGCTCCAGTTCCTCTGCCGGTCTAGGCGCAGCGGTACTGCATATCGTGCTGTAACCCCCCCCCAAAAAAAATAATTATTTTCCTTTCAACAAATATGTCTCACACACAGACCTATTTGTACTTACGAGTGCTGAGACAATGTTTTTTGAAGGAAGAGCAATTGGTCGTAATGCACATACGGGGTCACCCGTTTGCCCCCTGATCCGCTTGGTGCATTCTGACTGTTGCGGTAGTCACGGACAAAGCGATCGCGTATGGACTTCCAACGGGTATGGACAGCATCGGCTTTAAATTAAAAAAAAAAAAAAAAAGTTATATAAATAGTAGATAGATAGTTTGAAGATATATTAGTAGAAAAATTGTTGATAGTTTGTTACGATAGTTGATATATAAATAGTAGATAGATAGTTGTTAGATAATAGAGAAATAGTTTAGAAATAGTGTATAGATAGATATATAGTGTACAGATAGTTGAGAATTGAGAGATAGATAGCAGACAACAAGTGGATAGGTTGATAGGATAGAAAAAATTTTTTTTATTTTTTCACATTTTGCAATGTAACGTCACCAATATTTACCAATTTTTTTCTTTGAGGTTGTCGACTTCTCCATGTATCGGCGATCAAAGTGACAGATAATTTGATCCCACAACTTGCGGTTCTTCACAATGTCATGGTGGGAGCTGTCGCTCTGGTCCCATATGGAGGGGTTGGCTTCCACAAGGTTGATCAGTGTCTCGTTGTGAATAGTCAATGGCTCTTCGTCAACGACAATCCTTTTTTTTTTGGTCGCTGACTTGGACTATGTAAACACAAAATGTTATGTTGAAAGTGTCAATTTCACTGGATGGCCATATTCATAGATACAGAGATAGATAGATACATAGATATAGCGATAGATAGATACATAGATATAGATAGAGAGATACATAGAGCGATAGATAGATACATAGATATAGATAGATAGATAGATAGATAGATACATAGATAGAGCGATGGATAGTTGATAGATTGTTGATAAATATTGGATAGAATATTTCTAGTTTTATATTTACCACTGGCAGTTGTGGCGACGACAGACGGCTAGGGACCTTCTTTCTCTTGTGTCCTCCGTGTGCCACAACCTATTGTGTATGTAAAATGAAAAAAAAATTAACATTCATTGGATCAATAAATTTATGCCTGATAAATTCAAAATGTGTGCTATGTACCTTTGTGGTTTTTGCCTGTTTTTTGGGGGGAGGTCTAGCAGCCTCGGGCTCAGAAGACTCCTATTTACAATAAAAACATGATTTTTATTACGTGCTTAGCTCAATACAATGGAGTTTCACACAACATTATTGTGGTTTTTTAAAGTGCAAGCCTACCGATTGAGAAGAAAACACCGCAGACACTCTGCTGCTGCTGCTGACATCAGTATCCGACATCTGCGTGCAACAAAGCAATACATTTTTAGTACACACACATCCGACGGACAATACAGACTCCCATGATGTATACAGAGATATATAATATATAGAAATGTACTTACATTTCCTGTGATCTCTTGCAAGACTCTGTCACGTGCAGTAAGCCTCAGGAGAAATGTGTGGGTGGGATATTCCTCATTTGGCCGAAATCACATTTCCTGTCACATGACCACATGTGACCACCCTCAAACGCTATTAAAACGTGTGGTTCTATTTGGAAATTTTTCATGATTTGCGTCTGACTGCGTTTGCCATAGCCTTCTATGGCAGAATGAACGCTTCCGTTAGTATTGCGTTAGCTTGGCTGGACCCGAAAACGCTGCAAGCCGCGTTCAAGGTCCGTCAGAAAAAAAAACATTATGTGACAAACGCATATCAATTTTGGGATGCGTCATGATGCGTCAGACAATGCAAGTCTATGGGCGCGTTAGTATGTGCGTTACATTGCGTTTTTACTACTTAAAAACGTGTCCGTTAGACGGACTCACCTAGTGCAAAGTGAACCTAGCCTTAATCACAGCTTTCATGCGCCTTGCCATGCTTTCCACCAGTCTTTCACACTCCTTCTGGCACAAAAATGTAAGCAGTCCTTCTTTGTTTGATGGCTTGTGACTATCCATCATCCTCTTGATTACATTCCAGAGGTTTTCAATGTAGTTCAGGTCTGGAGATTGGGCTGCCCATAACAGAGTTTTGATGTGGTGGTCTCATAATTTTTGCCAGAGCTGTATATATATCTGTAGCTTTGTTGCAATAGAAGGAGAGGGGCCCAGACACAGTTTTTGCACAGGGGCCCCAAGCTGTCAGTGTCCGCCCCTGGTCTCCGGTAATGACAATTGATGTGGATATGCGCAGTTACGGACTGGGACTGAAATTCAGTCCTGGCATTTGAAATTATACAGGCCCATGCTGTCCCCGTCCCCATGAACCAGATGGATATATTACTAATATTTCCCTGGATGGAGGGAAGTAAGATTTACTACAAGACCAATATACTAATGTTACCTGTGGCCTGCTAGGGTAAGTAATGGAGTCAGCGACTTTGTGCTCCATCACAATTCTTAACAGTATGGCTGTCTTGAGAACACTGATTCTGTTAACAATGTTGCAGACAAGGCAGCCCACAACCAGACAGGCCCTTCTGGCATTTGCCAGAATTGCCAAATGGCCAGTCCGGCCCTGGACATGCGGGAAGTGTATGGGTATGTGCACTCGATGAGGATTTGCCGGCGGATCCGCAGCGGATTTGATGCTGCGGATTCACAGCAGTTTTCCATCCAGTTTATAGTAACATGTACACCTATGGAAAACCAAATCCGCAGTGCCCAAGGTGCTGAAAATACAGCGCAGATACGCTGCGGTGTATTTGCCGCAGCATGTCAATTCTTTGTGCGGATTCCACAGCGTTTTACACCTGTTCCTTTATAGGAATCCGCAGGTGTAAAACCGCACAAAAAACGCAGGAAATCCACGGTATAACTGCGGGTAATCCGCAGATAAAGCGCAGTGCAGATAAACCGCAGATAAAGCGCAATCCGCACACGAATCCGCAACGTGGGCACTTAGCCTTAGCTACAGTCCAACACCCACTCCAGCTACCATGACACACGCCGACTGCATGGAACTTCATGTCAGCTGGCCTCTCAGTGACATCTGGCTCTTGAGCTTTGCATCACATGACAATAAGGCAATATGCATTATATATTCCACTAATGAGATTTTGTGAGGAGGAAAGCTGCTTCTTCTTGTACTGTAAGGTTCCCTGCCAAACTCTCGGCTGTCATTAGTGCCGAGAGTCCGTGCAGAGATGCTATCTCTCTGAGAGCCACATTACTGTCCGGTCTCCCCTCGTGCTACGCTGCCTACCTGCGCAGTAATGTGCACCTCCCAAACGGTCCTTCGCGGGGATCACTAGTGAAGATCTATGAGACATCCTGTAGATAGCCATCTTGATAGTGTCCCTGTCTCATGACAGATGCACTTTAAAGCAAGAATGCCCATGTCAGTAACCATAGTGACCAATATTCTACCTGGCCTTTTAAAAGGGAAACAATTTTCTAAGTCAATAACTCCTACCTTACGTGACATTTTCCCTGGCAAACACAGTAAAAAACAAGTTATTTTTATGCAGGATCTAGGTATATATTCCAAACAAAATTTGTTTGCGGTGAAATCAGGATATATGAAAGCATCGGTACAGAATTTCATCTTCATTTCAGATATCAATTATCCAGTACTGCTCCTAATTAATATTAGTATACATCACCTCTGCTCATCACAAGCTGCTATGTGTGAATTGAATTCTATGATGCACATGCCTGCCTGTCAATCCTCTATGTGTATCCGTGTTTTTAGCATGACTCCACACCCGGCGCTATTAGTGCCCGTCTGGGCTCGTCCACAGCCTCCTCGTCTATTCCTGTAAGCATGTCATTTTTTTTTTTTTTATTATCAACCACAGTTTCACTAACAAAACTGAGTATCTTGTGTTTCCATGACATCCGCATTTCTCAGAGTGCCTGAGAAGTACTTTGGAAAGCCAGGAAATGGTGTAGCCGAGCAGATGGCTATGAAAAATCCAACCACTAAGAGAAAATTAAAGATTTCAATAACCCCTTTGTGCACAGAAATTGTAGATCAATGTGTTACAGTTTGGTAAAAAAAAATGTGCCACGTTCAGGGTTCTATTAATATTAAGGGCATCTCATAGTTAAAGCAAAAAAAAGGGTGCATCTCCAAGCCCATTTAAACATGACTCGTCTCCCACCGCAGACATCCCTTTAAAAGAAAATAAATAGCTCTCATTAATACATATTAAACCCAGATGAATCCACTGTGTCAGACAGAGAAATGGATTCATCTCCAGACAGTCTAAGTGCTGCTTGTATAAAGAATATGCAAGACTACAACATAGAAACATTAGGCATCTAACGAGGTAGCAGAACATCATTTGGGAACATTTAGAAGCAGAACAATTTTGGGAAATTTCCCCTATCCTAAAGATTGCATAGTTTTATAGTTTCAGATATAGTGGACTTATTTAACCCCTTAGTGAATGAGCCAATTTTGTCTTTAATGACCAGGCCAAATTTTTTTAATCTGACCACAGTCACTTCATGTAGTAATAAATCTGGAACACTTCAATGGATCCCACTGATTCTGAGATTATTTTTCGAGACATATTGTGTTTCACAATAGTGGTAACATCTTTTTAATTCTTATGCCCTTAAATCAGACTCATTGTATCTACTATATAATTGTCTAAGGGTCACTTCCGTCTGTCTGTCTTTCCTTCTGTCACGGTTATTCATTCGCTAATTGGTCTCGGCAGCTGCCTGTCATGTCTGCCGCGACCAATCAGCGACGGGCACAGTCCGGAAGAAAATGGCCGCTCCTTACTCCCTGCAGTCAGTGCCTGTAGCCCGCATACTCCCTCCGGTCACCGCTAGCACAGGGTTAATGCCGGCGGTAACGGACCGCATTATGCCGTGGGTAACGCACTCTGTTACTGCCGCTATTAACCCTGTGTGTCCCCAAATTTTTACTATTAACGCTGCCTATGCGGCATCAATAGTAAAAAATGTAATGTTAAAAATAATAAAAATAAAATAAACCTGCTATACTCACCCTCCGTAGTCCGCTGACCTGCTCCCACCAGCCGCCATCTTCCGCTGCAGTTTCCGGTGGCAAAGATGGTATGGCAGAAGGACCTGTCATGACGTCACGGTCGTGTGACCGTGACGTCATCACAGGCCCTGCGCGCCTGCGCTAGAAAGACCTGCCACGACGTCGCGGTCATGTGACCGCGACATCATCACAGGTCCTGCGCTCTGATACCAACCATGGGACCGCAAGCTGCCGTGGACTATAAGGGGCCTTCGGAAAGGTGAGTATATATTTATTTTTTATTTTTTCACCTGTGACAAACCTGGATGGGCAATATACTACGTGACTGGCCAATATACTACGTAACTGGCCAATATACTACGTGGTTCTGTGCTGTATACTACGTTGCTGTGCAATATACTACGTGGCTTTGCAATATACTACGTGACTGGCCAATATACTACGTGGCTCTGTGCTGTATACTACGTCGCTGTGCGATATACTACATCACTGGGCAATATACTACGTAACCGGGCAATATACTACGTGACTTGGCAATATACTATGTAACTGGGCAATATACTATGTGGCTGCGCAATATACTACGTGACTGGGCAATATACTGCGTGACTGGGCAATATACTACGTAACTAGCCAATATACTACGTAGCTGTGCAATATACTATGTCACAAGGTTATATACTACGTAACTGGGCAATATACTACGTGACTGGACAATATAGTACGTGGCTGGGCAATATAGTACGTTGCTGGGCAATATAGTATGCGGCTGGGCAATATACTACGTGGCTGGGCAACATACTACAGTATATACATGAGTGTATGTGTGTGTGTATCAGCAACGCCCACTCCACATAGCCCCAACCAATCACTAAGCATCTTTCATTTCACCAGAGCTGTTTAAAAGATGCTGAGCTGTGATTGGTTGCTATGAGGTTTCCCACTCCACAACACCTCAGCAGACACTGACCGGGTGGGAGAAATCTAGCATTCCCGGGAAAATAAGCTCCCAGCCATTGTCTGCCCCCCAGACATGACAGAAATGAATCACTCCATCCTCTATTACTGCCACGCTCTATTGTTACTGGCGTAGAAAATTGCATCATCAGCAGCCGCACACAGAGCCGCACTGCCAGGTTACATAACAGCACATCTCCAAGAACTCCCTGCTCAGCGCCATCCAGCTGGTATATGGGCACTGGACTATGGGATGGAGGATGTGTATGATGGGTATATGGGCACGGTACTATGGGATGGAGGATATGTATGATGGGTATATGGGCACAGAACTATGGGAAGGAGGGTGTGTGATGGGTATATGGCCATGGTACTATGGGATGGAGGATATGTATGAAGGGTATATGGGCACAGGACTGTGGGATGGTGGGTGTGTGATGGGTATATGAGCACATGACTATGGCATGGAGGATGTGTATGATGGGTATATGGGCACGGTACTATGGGATGGAGGATATGTATGATGGGTATATGGGCACGGTACTATGGAGGATATGTATGATGGGTATATGGGCACGGGACTGTAGGATGGAGGATATGTATGAAGGGTATATGGGCACAGGACTGGGGGATGGAGGGTGTGTGATGGGTATATGGGCATGGACTATGGGATGGTGTGTGATGAGTATATGGGCACAGGACTATGGGATGGAGGGTTTGTGATGGGTATATGGGCACAGGACTATGGGATGGAGGGTGTGATGGGTATATGGGCACGGTACTATGGGATGGAGAATATGTATGATGGGTATATGGTCACAGGACAATGGGATGGTGTGTGATGGGCATATGGGCACAGGACTATGGGATGGAGGTTGTGATGGGTATATGGACACTGGACTATGGGATGGAGGGTGTGTGATGGGCATATGGGCACCGGACTATGGGATGGAGGGTGTGTGATGGGTATATGGGCACAGGACTATGGGATGGAGGGTGTGATGGGTATATGGACACGGGACTATGGGATGAAGGGTGTGTGACAGGGAAAAGGGCACAGGACTATGGAATGAAGGATTTGTGATGGGTATTGTTAGAATCTGTTTAGTTTGTTACTATCCGCCATTTTCTTGTGGAGTTCTGGCTGCTGGTCTTTTTCCTCTGGTGCTGGGTTCCTCTTGGGTCAGTTGTTTCTTTCACTCTTTATTAACCAGCACCTGCCTCCCAGTCCTTGCTGGAAAACAGTGTTAATCTGCTTGAGCTCTATCTTGGTGCTTTGCTTTGTGTTCTGTGTGTGCTATTTGTGCAATACCTGGTACCTCTGGTTCTGCTAGCCTTAGTTTCTGTTTTCTATTGGTTTCTGCAGCCTTCTCTGTGTTTTCTACTAGGAGGTGACCCATTTTTGTACCCAGTCCTTAGTTCTTTTAGGAACTTCCGCTTAACTATAGGTCTTTGAGATTAACCTAGGATCGTCGGTGGGTCTATTCACAAGGAACGGGCCGCCCACTCCATCGTAGGGGTTCAGCCTTGTCATAGTGCAGGGTTAGTTTTCCCCCTTCTACCTTAGTCCTGTGTTGCAGATCCGTAAGAGGTATATGGGAACAAGACTTTGGGATGGAGGGTGTGTGATGGGTATATGGACACTGGAATATGGGATGGAGGATGTGTATGATGGGTATTTGGACACTGGATTATGGGATGGAGGATATGTATGATTGGGTATATGGGCACGGTACTATGGGATGGAGGATATGTATGTTGGGTATATGGGCACAGGACTATGTGATGGAGGGTGTGTGATGGGAATATGGACACTGGACTATGGGATGGAGGGTGTGCGATGGGTATATGGGCATAGGACTATGGGATGGAGGGTGTGCGATGGGTATATGGGCACGGGACTATGGGATGGAGGGTGTGCGATCGGTATATGGACACTGGACTATGGGATGGAGGATGTGTGATGGGTATATGGGCACTGGACTATGGCATGGAGGATATGTATGATGGGTATATGAGCATGAGACTATGGGATGGAGGATATGTATGCTAGGTATATGGATATGGGACTATGGGATCGAGGATTTGTATGATGGGTTTATGGCATGGGACTATGGGATGGAGAATGTATGATGGGTGTATGGGCACTGGACAATGGGATGGAGGATATGTGATGGGTATATGGGCACGGGACTGTAGAATGGATGATATATATGAAGGGTATATGGGCACGGGACTATGGGATGGAGGATGTGTATGATGGGTATATGGACACTGGACTATGGGATGGAGGATGTGTGATGGGTATATGGGCACTGGACTATGGCATGGAGGATATGTATGATGGGTATATGAGCATGAGACTATGGGATGGAGGATATGAATGATTGGTATATGGACATGGGACTACGGGATGGAGGATTTGTATGATGGGTTTATGGCATGGGACTATGGGATGGAGGATGTATGATGGGTATATGGGCACTGGACTATGGCATGGAGGATATGTATGATGGGTATATGGGAACGGGACTATGGGATGGAGGATATGTATGATGGGTATATGAGCATGAGACTATGGGATGGAGGATATGAATGATTGGTATATGGACATGGGACTACAGGATGGAGGATTTGTATGATGGGTTTATGGCATGGGACTATGGGATGGAGGATGTATGATGGGTATATGGGCACTGGACAATGGGATGGAGGATATGTGATGGGTATATGGGCACGGGACTGTAGAATGGATGATATCTATGAAGGGTATATGGGCACGGGACTATGGGATGGAGGATGTGTATGATGGTATATGGACACTGGACTATGGGATGGAGGATGTGTGATGGGTATATGGGCACTGGACTATGGCATGGAGGATATGTATGATGGGTATATGAGCATGAGACTATGGGATGGAGGATATGAATGATTGGTATATGGACATGGGACTACGGGATGGAGGATTTGTATGATGGGTTTATGGCATGGGACTATGGGATGGAGGATGTATGATGGGTATATGGGCACTGGACTATGGCATGGAGGATATGTATGATGGGTATATGGGAACGGGACTATGGGATGGAGGATAAGTATGATGGGTATATGAGCATGATACTATGGGATGGAGGATATGAATGATTGGTATATGGACATGGGACTATGGGATGGAGGATGTGTATGATGGGTATATGGACACTGGACTATGGGATGGAGGATGTGTGATGGGTATATGGGCATGGGACTATTGCATGAAGGATATGTATAACTAGATTGTGGCCCGATTCTAACGCATCGGGTATTCTAGAATATGCATGTCCCCGTAGTATATGGCCAATGATGATTCCTGAATTCGCGGCAGACTGTGCCCGTCGCTGATTGGTCGAGGCAACCTTTATGACATCATAGTCGCCATGGCAACCATTATGACATCTACGTCGATACTGTGCCTGTCGCTGAATCAGAAATGTGAGATTTCTACGTCCTTTATGACATCATCGTCGCTCTGCCCGTTGCTGATTGGTCGAGGCCTGGTGGCCCGATTCTAACGCATCGGGTATTCTAGAATATGCATGTCCCTGTAGTATATGGACAATATGGACTGATTGGTCGAGGCAACCTTTATGACATCATCGTCGCCATGGCAACCATTATGACATCTACGTTGATACTGTGCCCGTCGCTGAATCAGAAACGTGGGATTTCTATGTCCTATGGCGGCCTCGACCAATCAGAGACGCGGGATTTCTACGTCTATACTGTGCCCGTCGCTGATTGGTCGAGGCCTAGCGGCCTCGACCAATCAGAGACGCGGGATTTCCAGGACAGACAGACAGACAGAAAGACAGACAGACAGAAAGACAGACAGACAGACGGAAAAACCCTTAGGCAATTATATATATAGATGGGTATATTTACACGGACTATAGGATGAAAGATATGTTTGATGGGTATATGGGCATGGGACTATGGGATGGAGGATATGTATGATGGGTATATGAGCATGAGACTATGGGATGAAGGATATATATGATAGGTATATGGACATGGGACTACAGGAAGGAGGATTTGCATGATGGGTTTATGGCACGGGACTATGGGATGGAAGATATATATGATGGGTATATGGACACAGGACTATGGGATGAGGATATGTGTGAAGGGTGTATGGGCATGGGACAATGGGATGAGGATATGTGTGAAGGATATATGGGCATTGGACTATGTGATGGAGGATATGTGTGATGGTGTATAAGGTCATGGGACTATGGGATAGAGGATATGATTGATAGGTATATGGGCATGGGACTATGGGTTGGAAGATATGTATGATGGCTATATGGTCACAGGACTATGGGATGAGGATATGTGTGAAGGGTATATGGGCATTGGACTATGGGATGGAGGATATGTGTGATGGTGGATATGTGTGATGGTGTATAAGGGCATGTGACTATGGGATAGAGGGTATGAATGATAGGTATATGGGCATGGGACTATGGGATGGAGGATATGTATGATGGCTATATGGGCACAGGACTATGGGATGTGGATATGTGTGAAGGGTATATGGGCACTGGACTATGAGATGAAGGATGTGTAAGATAGGAATAAGGGCATTGGACTATGGGATAGAGGATGTATGGTGGGTATATGGGCAAAGGACTATGGGATGGAGAATATGTATGATGAGTATATGGGCACTGGACTATGGGATGGAGGATGTATGATGGGTATATGGGCATGGACTATGGGATGGAGGATGTGTGATTGCTATATTGGCATGGGACTATAGGATGGAGGATGTGTATTGGGTATATGGGCACTAGACTATGGGATGGAGGATGTGTGATGGGTGTATGGGCACTGGATGATGAGAAGGAGGATATGTATGATGGGTATATGGGCACGGGACTATGGGATGGAGGATGTTTGATGGGTATATGGTCACTGGACTGTGGGATGGAGGATAATCATTATGATTTGTTTTAACTAACCACAGTTAGTTACTATGCCGGGTAACACTTAGCTCTTCAGCTAGTTTATTAACTATTTTATTAAAATAATTAATAAATAACATTTCCCACATGTCTACTTTACATGTGCATCATCTTTTAACCCCTTCCCGACATACGTTGTACTAGTACGGCTCTGCATGAAATGTGTTCCGCAAACAGCAGTACTAATACAGCGCTGCGATCGCGCAGCCTCACGCTGAGTGCCGCGATAATCTGGTGCGGGTGTCAACTATATGTGAGAGCTGACACCCCACAGACACCCTGCACCAATGCCCATAATCAGCTCTAGCACCGATCGGGGGCATTTAGTCCCTCTGATGCCGCTGTCAGTAGTGACAGTGGCATAGAGAAGCATTGTGCCAGGAGGGGGCTCCCTGCGCTCTTCTATCAGAACATCGCGATTCAATCTGATGGTCTCCATGGAAACCTCAGGCACCAAGATGGCCATGCGGTCCTTCTGGGTCATGTAGGGAACGAGGCCTGTGAGCACCTGCAGAGAGCAAAGGCAAAAAACAATGCTTTATCATCATACCGCCGAACAAAAAGTGCAATAAAACACGATAAAATAGGATGTAAATAAAAATGCTTCCGCTGAAGATATAATCTTGTCCTACAAAATACAAGCTGACATACAGCACCATCAGCAGAAAAATAGAAAAGTTGTAGCTCTCAGAATAAAGCGATGCAAGAATAATTATTTTTTCTATGAAATAGTTTATATTGTGTAAAAGCACATATAATTGTTGTATCGCTGTAATCGTACTGACCCCAAGAATAAAGCTGCCTTATCAATTTTACTACATGCGGATCAGTTTAAAAAAAAATAGAAGCAATTCCTGAATTTGTTGGTTTTTGTTCATTCTGTCTCCCAAAAATTGGAATAGAAAGCGATCATAAAATGTCATGTGCCCGAAAATAGCACCAATAAAAACGTCAGCTTGTCCTGCAAAAAACAAGCAATAACATGACTCTGTTGGCCGAAATATGAAAAAAATATAGCTCTCAAAATATGGTGATGCAAAAACTATTTTTCAAAATAAAAGCGTCTTTTAGTGTGTGACCGCTGTCAAACATAAAAACCCGATATAAATCTGGTATTGCTGTAATTGCACCAAACCGAAGAACAAAATCACGTAATCACTTATACCGCACGAGGAACTTCAGAAAAAAGAAATAAAACCAATTCTTCACATGCTGTTGACTTTTTCATTCTGCCTCCCAAAGATCCCAGTAATTCTCGGCACACATTTATCCTGCTCTTTGCGCTGAGTGTTTACATTGGGGTTTCTGTGTAAATCTCTGAAATACATGATTCAGACAGAACCCCCGGCAGAAGATTCCCTATAATGAGGCAGATGGAGGCACGGTGCATGCTGTCTGACCTGTGATACGGCGGTGTCCGTCTTTTTAGGATTGCATAAAAGTGCTGTCAGCCACAGTTTTGTGCACTTCTGAAAAGAACACCGCTGAACAGAGGCCAGACAGAATCCAGAGTAAATCTGCTGCCTCATTCTAGTGAATGGATCCCTCAGGGGTTTCATCTGTCACGTCCCTCAGAGATTTAGACAGAAACCCCAAAGAAAGTGCTCAGCGTAGAGCACCGGATAAATGTGATCCCTAACATTATGTAAAATGTTCCCAATAAAAGCTGGAAATATAGGGGGCTTCCACATTACTGGTACCACTAAGGCTCTGAAAAAGCTTAAAGGCGTCACGATCCCCAAAAGAAATTCAGTAAATTCTGCGCTCCCAAATCCAAATTCCCCCCTCCCTTCTGAGACTCAGTGTACCTAAACAACATTTAGCGCCCACATGTTTGGCATTTCTGTAGTGATGAGAGTCTGCCAAATTTACAGGTGCATGTCTCCAGAAGAATGAGCAGGGCATAATGTACTGGTCACTGCAACATACTGGACACTCCAACCGCAGTTAAAGTCACTTCAAATGTCACGTCGTCCCAAAAAAAAGGTTTTGCAAATTTTGTTGTAAAAATGAGAAATCGCTGGTCAACTTTTAACCCTTATAACTTCCTACCTAAAAAAAATATATATATCTTTCCAAAATTGTGCTGATGTAAAGTATATATGTGGGAAATGTTATTTATTAACTTTTTTGTGCGATATGACTATCTGATTTAAGGGCATAAAAATGTAAAATGTTCACAATTTTCACCAAATTTCCCTTTTTTTAACAAATAAATGCAAGTCATATCAAAGAAATTTTACCACTATCATAAAGTACAACTTGTCACGAGAAAAGAGACTCAGAATCACGAAGATCTGTTGAAATGTTCCAGTGTTATGACTTTATAAAATGACAGTGGTAAGAACATACTGGAACCAATGAGTACACAATACATATTTCTAATAAAGGTAATCTCAAATATATAGAATTGAATACATGAATAGAGATGAGCGGTGTTCGAGTCTAACTGTTCGCCAATCTCAAATTCGAGCTGTTTGGGCGGTGTTCGAGTCGTTCGACGAACCCGAACAATTTGCTTAAAATTCGGCTGTTCGAGTTTCTGTTCGATAACTTCGTTCAGCAATAGCCTTGCTTGATTTGTACATTAAAACTGTTTATCATTGTTAATAGACTGTTTCAGTGTATAGTGGGCGGGGGATAGATCTGTGTTGAAATAACGCCGATCTCCATTTTTTTTTTTCTTTCCCGCATTTACAGTGGGGCGGTGCAGTCTCTCAGCCTATCAGCAGTGCGCACACACACAGCAATGTGCATGTGATGCACACAAGCAAGGGCATGTGTCATTGGCTGTGTATGTCACATGTCCTTGCCCTATAAGAACCAGCCATTTGCCCTGTCACCACTATTTCCTCACTGCTGTAGCTTAGTGTTAGATGGCACCGCTGCTGCTTTTGCCGCTATACAGACAAAGAGTGTTTTTTGGAGCGAATTGTCAGAGAGATAGGTTTAGGGAGTCGGGGGGAGTCAGGACTAGTTGTAATATCAGCCCTTTTCAGGGTAGGTTACAGCAGTTCATAGCACTGTTTGCCAGGCAGGTCTGTGCCAGTGCTGTGCAAGTGTTTGTCACAGCATTTGGTGTAATCTAGCTCAGCCAATCCTTTTGGGCTAGTAGCATTGTCTGATAGTAATCCGAGTAGCCCGCCTGTGAAACTACACCACCTGTATATCTTTAGCTTCACTGCATCTAATCCAGTTAATAGTTTAGGGCCTAGGAGCAGTGTCTGCATGTCAGCAGAGTAGCCCGCCTGTGAAACAAACTATACCGCCTGTGTATCTCTATTTTCACTGCATCTAATCAAGTTATTAGTTTAGAGCCTAGGAGCAGTGTCTGCACGTCAGCAGAGTAGCCCGCCTGTGAAACAAACTATACCGACCTGTGTAGCTCTATTTTCACTGCATCTAATCCAGTTATTAGTTTAGGGCCTAGGAGCAGTGTTTACACGTCAGCAGAGTAACCGCCTGTCAAACAAACTATACCGCCTGGGTATCTCTATTTTCACTGCATCTAATCCAGTTATTAGTTTAGGGCCTAGGAGCAGTGTCTACACGTCAGCAGAGTAGCCCGCCTGTCAAACAAACTATACTGGCTGTGTATCTCTATTTTCACTGCATCTAATCCAGTTATTAGTTTAGGGCCTAGGAGCAGTGTCTGCTAGTCAGCAGAGTAGCCCAGCAACCCACCGCCTGTTTACCTAAGTACTATTTTTAAAGGCATGTAGCCCAGGAAATCCTTTTGGGCCTAATAGAATTTAGTGATACTCAGCAGCGTACCCCACCCATGATGCAAGCTACACTACCTGTTTACCTAACTACTATTTTGTAACGGCATCTAGTCCAGGAAATCCGTTTGGGCCTAGTAGAATTTAGTGATACTCAGCAGCGTACCCCACCCATGAAGCGAGCTACACCGCCTGTTTACCTAAGTACTATTTTGTAACGGCATCTAGCCCAGGAAATCCTTTTGGGCCTAGTAGAATTTAGTGATACTCAGCAGCGTACCCCACCCATGAAGCAAGCTACACCGCCTGTTTACCTAGCTACTATTTTGTAACGGCATCTAGCCCAGGAAATCCGTTTGGGCCTATAGAATTTAGTGTTACTCAGCAGCATACCCCATCCATGAAGCAAGCTACACCGCCTGTTTACCTAAGTACTATTTTTTAATGGAATCTGGCCCAGGAAATCCTTTTGGGCCTAGTAGCAATTTCTGCTATTCAGCAGAGTACCCCACCCATGAAGCAAGCTACACCGCCTTCTTTCTTTCTCAATCTAACCCCTCGGCTCTGGGGTGTCCACTCTCCCTCCAGCTCTCTCCTTCTCACATGTGGACTACCGCATGTTTTCACACTGTGGCGAATCTTTTGGGCCCAGGCATAAGAAGTCGTTGAGGTAATGAATAATATGTGCCGCCTTACAAACATCCATGACAACACATTCGAGGAAGCATCTAAACACCTCAAATAGTTAGCAGGATATGGAGCACCCCATGGGCAAACAGCGATCTATGTAGTATGCTCCTTCACAGAAGCAGCCCAATGGGAGGACACTATTCGGAGGCACAGGTAGTAACCAGATCGCCCCCTCAATGTCTGTTTTGGCCATTAGGGTGCCCCTTACCAACTTCTTGACCCGCCTGATTGCCTCGTCAAAGGAGGTACAGTACATAGTACTGTACTTGGTTCCGCGTCGATGTTGTCGTTTACTGACCTGCCCCTTGGATATGACAAATGGTGGATTAGTCTGAATGTATTGGGTTCATTTTTTGGCACAACTCCCAACAGGGATACCACTACGTCTTCTAAGGAAAGTGTTCTGAATGGACCCACCGCCATTCTACCTAAAGATATTTCTTTTTTTCTTTTTTTTGTCAAGACGTCTGGGTGTTGGTATAGTGAGTTTAGATTTTTACTCCAGCCTTTCTTGATTTTAGAAGGGCATGACATGCCTATATCTGTGTCTCCTCCTCCTTTTACTCCTCCACCTCTTTTCTTTTTGCATAACTTTATGTAGTTGTGACTTTTCCATGTTTGTTGTGTCTTCTGAGAAATTTGTCAGCTTTTGGACACCTTTTAAGGTGTTTTCTATGTGTTTTCCATGTGTTTGTATGTGTTTGTGTTTGCCTGCTATTGGTTTCAATGGGGTTTGACGGTGTTCGTCAAATGTTCGACGAACAGTTCGGTGAACACCTCCCTGTTCGACGAACCGAACCCGAACACTAGGGAGGTGGCTCAACACTATACATGAAGAACACAGAGAGTTTAAATACCACAACACAAAATATGGATACACCAAAAAGTGTGCTAAATAAATAGTTAATCAACAAAGATAAATTCTTTAAAGTTTCAAACTGTCTTTATTAAATCTCATAAATACAAACAAACCCCATACAATAAGAATTTAATCCATATTGGAAATCAGTCTATAAAAAGAACAGGCGGGCAGCAATATTAACCATGAAAGCAATGGAGGGCACAATGAACATAGTGGGGAGCCCCAGACATGCATAACACAAAGCTATTCATAAATAAAGTGCATAACATATAAATGCAAGAACTGAGGCACCGCCACAAGTCACAAAAAAGTAGGGCAGCAGAATAATGAATATATAGTGGCAGGCATTTTAATACCTAACAAAACATAATGTCATGTGACCAAGGTAAAATAACTCAAACAAGTAATAATGGACAATTCATTACCACACAAGCACTAAAGATGGTAACACCAGATCATCTTACCCATGCTAATGCCCAACCAATGCGCAGGTGCCCCAACGGGCGATTTGCTGTTGCTTCCTCGGGGTCAATGCGTACTGTGTCCCAAGCGTCATGTTAAATATCCCACAATAATCAACAGCAACCTATGATACCATACATTTGATACCATACATATAACACTTTGTGGTATATCCGTATCTTGTGCTTTGGTATTTAAACTCTGTGTTCTTCATGTATTCAATAAATGACAGTGGTCAGAATTGTAAAAATTGGTCTAGTCAGGAAGGTGAAAACAGGTTTCAGGATGAAGGGCTTAAACATAATTTTTTTTGTTAGGGAGTTATAAGAGTTAATAATTGACCAGCAATTTATCTTTTTTCCAACAAAATTTAGAAAACCAATTTTATTTTAGAGACCACATCAAATTTGAAGTGACTTTGAGGGTCCTACATGACAGAAAATACCCCAAAGTGACACCATTCCAAAAACTGCACCCCTCAACATCCTCAAAACCACTTTCAAGAAATGTATTTACCCTTCCAGTGCTTCACAGGAACTACTGCAATATGGAAGAATAAAATGAACATTTAACTTTACTTTAACTTCAAGTTTATTTTCATGAGGGTAGCAGGAGAAAATGGACCCTAAAATGTTTTAGGAGGCCTAGTAATCTTAAGAACAAAATCATTAGGGCTGACATAGGCTCAGCCTTGATTAGTTCGAGACAAACATTTCTTTGTACTCTACGAAAGGGGACGTTTCCATGCTTACAATGCGCAAACATTCTCAAAGGTCCCAAAATATCACATCCACTAACAGGCGTAGAAATTCCGATCACAGGATTTTTCACCTGTTATTCAAAATCAGTCATATATGCCAACAAGTGCCCTTGTGGTAAAATATATGTGGGAGAGACCACACTAGCGATTAAAGATCGCATATCTCATCATAAATCAGATATACATTGTAAAAAGAATCATCTTCCCATTCAATATCACTTTAATACAACAGGGCACTCAATAGCACAGTTACGTTTTTTGGTGTTGGAACAGGTGATTTTGAACAGGAGAGGTGGAGATTTAATTAAAAAAAATTATTAGCCAGAGAAGCATACTGGATCCATTTATTACAAAGTATGGAACCAAAGGGACTTAATAGGGATTTTGATGTCACGGGTTTATTGTAATCCCTTTTACTGTTAAATAATTTTCCACGGGGAAAAATATATTTCTATAGTAAGGGATCACTTAGTTATTTACAGATATGAATAATATTTCCCTATATTTCCTATTATCTTCTAATTTTTACTTCAAGAAAGTTTGTCTGTAACACCTATCCTGTTAGTCCACATGTCTCTGGTTGCTAAGATACCATTGTTTTGTTATGGTTTTGTTCCTTTTTTTAATTCCTATCTAACATGATCTTCTCTGATGTCTCCTAGGTCACTTCATGATATATTCTTCATATTATGATACCTATCTGTCATGACCCCAATGGCAGGGGACCACAAAAGGACAAGCACAAAAACAAAACAAGCTCTAGGGTGATGGAACCTGGGCTGACCGCGATCCTGAACCTAAACACACAACTAGCAGTAGCCGGGGAACGTGCCTACGATGATTACTAGACGTCTTGCGCCAGCCGAAGGATTAACTTCCCCTATAAGAAGAAACACAGACCTCACTTGCCTCCAGAGAAACACCCCACAGAAATAGCAGCCCCCCACATGTAATAACGGTGAAATGAGAGGAAAGCACATACGTTGTTAGGACTGGCGGAACGCACCAAGAGAGATGTAATGGATGCGTTCGCAGTCCGGGGTCCACCGTGCAGGTGAAACCTGCTGCTAGGACATGACAGACGATATGGCGGTACTCATAAGTATACACGCGTGGGTTAAACCTCACCCAGCGTGAAGAAAGCGATCCTGTTGCGTCACAGGATCGCGGTACCGCACATAGAGCGCGAGCAAGTGGTCAGCGAACTAGACCCCAACAGGGATAGTAGTCCGATTAGACCCTTGCTGGCACTACACCACAACTGGGTGTGAAAAGTATATACAATAGAGGCACCGAAGTGCAAACTGTGCCGTGCTGGCAGGCACCACTAAGTACCCAGACATGGGTCAGGAAGCGCACACAGGCGCATGGCGCCGCACTGGCGGTCACAGCAGAGGACGCTGACACGTTTGTGACACGTTGAGTGTTAAGTCGGGCGCTAGATAGCAGCCATACACCATACGCGAACAATCATACAGTAGGGTAGGGGTATTTAAAGGACGACTTGCACTCACAACAAACACACGTATAAAGTTGTACACTAGCGCATGGCCGTGCGGTCATGCGCAGTTTATATAGCTGCAGGACAGGAAGCGGCCACAGAAACTTTGCCCTTCCAAGACCTGCCAAGAGGACCAATAGAATGCGCTGCAGAGTCTGAGCACATGACCCTCGATCTCCAACGGGAGATCTTGCCCTGGGCATGCTCAGTGTGCGCAGACAAGGACTTAGTCCCAGAGAAGTCCACTCGCTGCTGACCAGTATTGGCTTTAAAGGCAGAAGCTGGAGAAGCAGCAGTAACTCTTCTCACAGAGTCAGACTGAGCGAGACGCTGGGATCGATGTCCCTGCTGAGCAGGCTCCACTGCGGCTGGAGGAGAATGGGAGACCGCAGCGGAGACGGATCGAGATTCCCCCTGTGCAGCAGAGGAAACTCGACTCCTAACATTACCCCCCCTCCTAGGGCCCCCCCCTCCTTGGGCCTCGCTACGTTCGAAGGCAGCAATGAGCTGTGGAGCCCGAATGTTTTCAGCAGGCTCCCATGACCTGTTCTCTGGACCATAACCCTTCTAATCCACCAGATAGAACTTTTTGCCGCGTACCACCTTACACCCCAAAATAGCGTTCACCTCGTAATCGTCCGTAGACGAACCCGATGTCCCGGCAGATGACTCGGAAAACCGGGACATATATACGGGTTTCAAGAGGGACACATGAAAGGTGTCGGTGATACCCAAGCGTGGAGGAAGAGCCAGGCGGTAGACCACAGGATTAACCTGTTCGAGAACCTTGAAGGGACCCAAGTAGCGAGGAGCAAACTTAGTGGACTCAACTCGCAGCCTGATGTTACGGGCGGAGAGCCACACCAAGTCGCCAGGGACAAAAGTCGGAGCAGGGCGCCGATGAACATCGGCGGAGGACCTCATTCTCTCCTTGGAGGCCCGAATGGCATGCTGCGTGCGATCCCAAATGTCCCGTGCCTCCACAGCCCAGTCTGCCACCCTGGGATCAGCGGAAGACACAGGCATGGGCACTGGAACACGCGGATGCTGGCCGTAATTTAAGAGGAATGGAGTCTGACCGGTGGAGTCGGCTACGGCATTGTTAAGTGCAAACTCTGCCCACGGTAGCAAGGATGCCCAGTCATCCTGTCTGGCAGAAACAAAATGTCGCAGATATGTGACCAAGGTCTGGTTGGCCCTTTCTACCAACCCATTCGTCTCGGGATGACATGCCGAAGAGAGATTTAACTCAATACTGAGTAAACGACATAGCTCCCTCCAGAATCGAGACGCAAACTAGGGACCCCGGTCACTAACAATTTTGTCTGGCATACCGTGTAAGCGAAAGATATGCTTGATAAACAAGACAGCCAACGCCCGTGCAGATGGTAGCCGTGGAAGAGGCACCAAATGCACCATTTTGGAGAAATGGTCGGTGATCACCCAGATAATGGTGCAATTACGAGACTTGGGTAAGCCCACCACAAAGTCCATCCCGACCATCTCCCAGGGCCTGTCAGCCACGGGCAGAGGGTAAAGCAAACCAGCTGGCCGTTGCCGAGGAGTCTTGTTCCTGGCGCAAGAAACACACGCCCGAACGTACTCCGCGACATCACGAGCCATATGCGGCCACCAGTATGTCCTCGCCAGTAACTCAGATGTCCTTTTAGTACCAAAATGTCCACCCACCCTGGACGAGTGCGCCCAAGAGAGAACCTCCGGCCGCAAACTAGATGGAACAAAAGTCTTGCCCGGGGGCACAGACTCCAGCGAAACCGGGGCCACGGTTCTCAAACTCTCTGTGGGGACAATAAGCCGAGGCTCCTCCTCCTCCTCCGCAGATGACACAACGGATCGAGAGAGAGCATCGGCCCAAATGTTCTTCTCCCCAGAAAGGAAATGGAGGGTGAAATGAAACCGGGAGAAGAACAAGGACCATCTGGCCTGGCGAGAATTCAACCGCTGAGCTGTCTGCAGATACACCAAATTTTTGTGATCTGTGAAGACTTGGAAGGGAAAACGTGCTCCCTCCAAGAGATGTCTCCACTCCGAGAAAGCCAACTTCATGGCTAGCAACTCCCTGTCCCCGATGGAATAATTACTCTCTGCTGGTGCGAAGGTCTTGGAGAAAAAGAAGCAAGGATGCTTCCGACCTTGAGCATCCTTTTGGAAGAGGACTGCTCCAGCACCAAGAGAAGAGGCATCCACCTCCATGATAAATGGCTTATCAACATCGGGGCGATGAAGTATGGGAGCGCTAGCGAAGTGTGACTTTATAGAGATAAAGGCCTTGGAGACCTCCTCAGACCACAATTTAGGATATGCCCCCTTCTTGGTGAGGGCAACCAAGGGAGCTACCAAAGTTGAGAAATGCGGGATGAACTGGCGATAATAATTGATGAACCCCATAAAGTGCTGCACCGCTTTAAGAGAATGAGGTTCCTGCCAGTCCATCACAGCCTGTAGTTTGGCAGGATCCATAGCCAATCCCTGGGCTGAGATGATGTAGCCTAGGAAAGGTAAGGACTCCTGCTCAAACATGCACTTCTCCAACTTGGCATAGAGGGAGTTTGCCCGTAGGAGGTCGAAGACTTTGCAAACATCTCTCCGGTGGGAGTCAATATCTGGAGAGTAGATGAGAATATTATCCAGATAGACTACGACCGAGGTGGAAAGCATATCCCGGAAGATATCGTTCACAAAGTCTTGGAAAACGGCTGGGGCATTACAGAGCCCAAAGGGCATCACCAGATATTCATAGTGCCCATCCCTGGTGTTAAAAGCCGTCTTCCATTCGTCCCCCTCACGGATGCGAATCAGGTTGTAAGCACCCCGCAGATCTAATTTAGTAAATACCCTTGCTCCCCGAAGCCTATCGAACAGTTCAGATATCAAAGGCAAAGGGTATTTATTCTTAACGGTGATGGCGTTAAGACCCCTGTAGTCTATGCATGGACGCAATTCCCCACTCTTCTTCTGCACGAAGAAGAATCCTGCCCCAGCAGGTGACACTGACTTCCTGATGAACCCTCTTGCCAGATTTTCCTGTATGTACTGTGACATTGCCTCCGTCTCCGGGAGAGATAGCGGATAGACTCGACCCCGGGGAGGCTCAGCACCAGGCAAGAGGTCAATAGGACAGTCATAGGGGCGATGGGGCGGAAGGGTCTCCGCCGCCTTTTTGGAGAATACGCCTGCATATGACCAATACTGCTTGGGGAGAGAGGAGAGATCTGCGGGTACCTCAGTAGTAGCAACCTGAACGCACTCCCTCTGACACCTACCCCCACAAGATTCACCCCAACCCAGAATTCTGCCTGAGGACCACTCGATATGAGGAGAGTGGTACCGTAGCCAAGGTATTCCCAACAGGATCTCATCAATTCCTTCCGGAATGACGAGCAGAGAAATTATCTCCTGATGAGATGGCGACATGGACAGAGTAAAAGGGATGGTCTGGTGTGTTATCTGTGAGGGCAATGTCGACCCATTCACCACTCGCACCGTTACTGGTTGAGCAAGCATAACCAAGGGTATTGCGTGACGTTGGGCGAAGGCAGAAGACATAAAGTTGCCCTCCGCCCCAGAATCCACGCAGAGCTCTACTGAGTGGGAAAATGAGCCAATAGTAATTGTCCCCTTAAAGGACAACTTAGAGGCAAACGTCGCCGTGTCTAGTGTACCTCCACCAACTACCACTAGACGCTGACGTTTCCTCGACCACTGAGGACATCTGGTGGCTAGATGTCCTGACTGCTGGCAAACATGACAGACCCTGAGTGCACAAGCGGTCCGGGACTTAGATCCTGCTTGTGACACCTCCCTGGCCTCATGTGACTCAGGAACCAGGACTGGAAATTCAAGAGGTTTGGCAAAAGTAGGAGCCAGCCGAAACCTCTGCCTACACTGGGCTCGCTCTAACCTCCGCTCGTTAAAACGGAGGTCAATTCGAGTGGAGACAGTTATTAACTCCTCCAGTGTGGCAGGAATCTCCCTAGTGGCTAGAGCGTCCTTTACGTGGTCAGCCAAGCCCCTCCAAAATATGGGGATAAGAGCTTTATCCGACCAATCCAGCTCAGATGCTAAGGTGCGGAATTGGACGGCAAAATGACTGACCAAGGACTCACCCTGAGTTAATGCCAGCAATTGGAGCGCAGTATCATGGGTGACTTGAGGTCCTAAAAAGACCTGTTTCAGAGCGCTCAGAAACAGCGCAGCACTCTGCACCACATGATCGCCACGCTCCCACAGCGGCGTAGCCCATTCCAACGCCCTGTCCGACAATAGAGACAAAATAAATCCCACCTTAGCCCGCTCTGTGGGAAAACGTGTAGCCAGGAGCTCGAGATGAATAGAGCACTGACTCACAAATCCCCTACAAAACTTGCTATCACCAGAAAATTTTTCTGTCAGCGGGAGGTGAGATAATGTCGGAACAGGGGTGGCAATGGACATAGTAGCTGCAGCCACGCTGGCAGCCTGTACAGCTACTGCAGTAACATCCACAGCTGAGGTCGCGCTCTCGAGAGCCGCCAACCTACCCTCCAGCTGCTGGAATATGCCGCAGAGATTGCTGTATGTCTGTCATCACTAGCCAGACCCTGGCGCTAGTGTAATGTTAGGACTGGCGGAACGCACCAAGAGAGATGTAATGGATGCGTTCGCAGTCCGGGGTCCACCGTGCAGGTGAAACCTGCTGCTAGGACATGACAGACGATATGGCGATACTCATAAGTATACACGCGTGGGTTAAACCTCACCCAGCGTGAAGAAAGCGATCCTGTTGCGTCACAGGATCGCGGTACCGCACATAGAGCGCGAGCAAGTGGTCAGCGAACTAGACCCCAACAGGGATAGTAGTCCGATTAGACCCTTGCTGGCACTACACCACAACTGGGTGTGAAAAGTATATACAATAGAGGCACCGAAGTGCAAACTGTGCCGTGCTGGCAGGCACCACTAAGTACCCAGACATGGGTCAGGAAGCGCACACAGGCGCATGGCGCCGCACTGGCGGTCACAGCAGAGGACGCTGACACGTGTGTGACACGTTGAGTGTTAAGTCGGGCGCTAGATAGCAGCCATACACCATACGCGAACAATCATACAGTAGGGTAGGGGTATTTAAAGGACGACTTGCACTCACAACAAACACACGTATAAAGTTGTACACTAGCGCATGGCCGTGCGGTCATGCGCAGTTTATATAGCTGCAGGACAGGAAGCGGCCACAGAAACTTTGCCCTTCCAAGACCTGCCAAGAGGACCAATAGAATGCGCTGCAGAGTCTGAGCACATGACCCTCGATCTCCAACGGGAGATCTTGCCCTGGGCATGCTCAGTGTGCGCAGACAAGGACTTAGTCCCAGAGAAGTCCACTCGCTGCTGACCAGTATTGGCTTTAAAGGCAGAAGCTGGAGAAGCAGCAGTAACTCTTCTCACAGAGTCAGACTGAGCGAGACGCTGGGATTGACGTCCCTGCTGAGCAGGCTCCACTGCGGCTGGAGGAGAATGGGAGACCGCAGCGGAGACGGATCGAGATTCCCCCTGTGCAGCAAAGGAAACTCGACTCCTAACATACGTAGTTATGAAAATAGAATAAGCGAAAATGAGGCCCGCTAAAGCTAGATAGCAGAGGATACAAAAGTGAACTGCGTGGTGTTAGGAGTCGAGTTTCCTCTGCTGCACAGGGGGAATCTCGATCCGTCTCCGCTGTAGTCTCCCATTCTCCTCCAGCCGCAGTGGAGTCTGCTCAGCAGGGACGTCGATCCCAGCGTCTCGCTCAGTCTGACTCTGTGAGAAGAGTTACTGCTGCTTCTCCAGCTTCTGCCTTTAAAGCCATTACTGGTCAGCAGCGAGCGGACATCTCTGGAACTAAGTCCTTATCTGCACACACTGAGCATGCCCAGGGCAAGATCTCCCGTTGGAGATCGAGGGTCATGTGCTCAGGCTCTGCGGCACATTCCATTGGTCCTCTTGGCAGGTCTTGGAAGGGCAAAAGTTCTGTATCCACTTCCTGTGCTGCAACTATATAAACTGCGCATGACCGCATGCGCTAGTATTGTCTCATAATGTTATATGTGTGTGTGTAGATGAATGTATGTCGATGGATGAAAGCTCCTAAATATCCCTCCCTAGAGTTGTTGTCTGCTCGCGGATGTTGGTAGCTATCTAGCGCCCGACTAATCATCTGCACGATACACACATTACAGCGTCCTCTTGGTCTGTACGGCGCCGTGCGCTTGCCTTGCGCTTTCCATACCCAAGCCTGTGTGGTTGGTGGTGTCCGTCAGTGCGGCATTGCTCGCACTTCTGTGCATTTATATATCTATATTTAGTTTCCCTTCACACCCAGTTGCGGTGTAGTGCCAGCGAGGGTCTAATCGGACTTCAATCCCTGTTGGGGTTAAGTACGCTGACTACTCGCTCGCGCTTTAGGTGCGGTACCGCGATCCTGTGACACAACAGGATTGCTCCCTTCACGCTGGGTGAGGTTGAACCCACGTGTATATACTTTAGTGTACCGCCATATAGTCTGTATTTACTAGCAGCAGGTTTTCACCTGCATGGTGGACCCCGGACTACGAACGCATCTATATCACCTTTCTTGGTGCGTTCCGCCGGTCCTAACATAATACTAGCGCCAGGGTCTGGCTAGTAAATGATGGACGATCAGCGTTCACAGCGGTACATCCAGCAGCTGGAGGGAAGGTTGGCGGCTCTTGAGCGTTCAACCTCAGCTGTGGATGTCACTGCTGTCGCTGTTCAGGCTGCTAGTGTTGCTGCAGCCACCTTGTCCACTGCCGCTCCTGTTCCGACTAACTCGCCTCCCGCTTCCAGAGAAATTCTCTGGTGACTGTAAGTCTTGTAGGGGTTTCGTGAGTCAGTGCTCTATCCATCTCGAGCTTCTGGCCTCTCGTTTCCCTACAGAGCGGGCTAAGGTGGGATTTATAGTGTCTCTTCTGTCGGACAGAGCGTTGCAGTGGGCTACGCCGCTATGGGAGCGTGGCGATCCTGTGGTGCAGAGTGCTCCGTTGTCTCTGAGCACTCTGAAACAGGTCTTTTTGGGACCTCGTGTCACCCATGATACGGCGCTCCAATTGTTGGCATTGACTCAGGGCTCGTCCTTGGTCAGTCATTTTGCCGTCCACTTCCGCACCTTAGCATCTGAGCTGGAGTGGTCGGATAAAGCCCTCATTCCAATATATTGGAGGGGGCTGGCTGACCACGTTAAGGACGCCCTGGCCACTAGGGAGATTCCCACCACACTGGAGGAATTAATAACTCTATCCACTCGTATTGATCTCCATTTTCACGAGCGGAGGTTAGAGCGAGCCCAGTGTAGGCAGAGGTTTCGGCTGGCTCCCACCTTCGCCAAACCTTTGGAATCTCCAGACCAAGCTCCTGAGCCCCATGAGCCTGTGGTAGAGTCTCGAGCAGGATCTAAGTCCCGGACTGCTCGTGCACTCCAGATTTGTCATCTTTGCCAACAGTCTGGACATCTTGCCTCCAGATGTCTCCAGCGGTCGAGGAAACGTCAGCGTCTAGTGGTAGTTGGTGGAGGTGCACTAGACACGGCGACGTTTGCCTCCAAATTGTCCTTTAAGGGGACAATAACATTGGGCTCATCCTCTCACTCGGTAGAACTCTGCGTGGATTCTGGGGCGGAGGGCAGTTTTATGTCTTCACTCTTCAGCCTTCACCCAACGTCACGCAATTCCTCTGGTCATGCTATCTCAACCAGTAACGGTACGAGTGGTGAATGGGTCAACACTGCCCACACAGATTACACATCAAACTATCCCTTTTACCCTGTCCATGTCACCATCTTATCAGGAGATTATATCTCTACTCATCATTCCTGAGGGAATTGATGAGGTTCTCTTTGGGATACCTTGGTTACGGTACCACTCTCCTCACATCGAGTGGTCCTCAGGCAGAATTCTGGGATGGGGTGAATCTTGTGGGAACAGGTGTCATCGAGAGTGCGTTCAGGTTACTACTACAGAGGTACCCGCAGATCTCTCCTCTCTCCCCAAGCAATATTGGTCTTATGCAGACGTGTTCTCCAAAAAGGCAGCGGAGACTCTTCCGCCCCATTGCCCCTCTGACTGTCCTATTGATCTCTTGCCTGGTGCTGAGCCTCCCCGGGGTCGAGTCTATCCATTATCTCTCCCGGAAACGGAGGCAATGTCTTAGTACATACAAGAGAATTTGGCAAGAGGGTTCATGAGGAAGTCAGTGTCACCTGCTGGGGCAGGATTCTTTTTCGTGCAGAAGAAGAATGGAGAACTACGCCCATGCATAGACTACAGGGGTCTTAATGCTATCACAGTTAAGAACAAGTACCCTTTGCCGTTGATATCTGAGCTTTTCGATAGACTTCGGGGAGCTAGAGTCTTTACTAAACTAGATCTGCGGGGTGCTTATAACCTGATTCGCATCTGTGAGGGGGACGAGTGGAAAACGGCATTTAACACCAGAGATGGGCACTATGAGTATCTGGTGATGCCCTTCGGGCTCTGTAATGCACCTGCCGTTTTCCAAGACATTGTCAACGATATCTTCCGGGATATGCTTTCCACCTCGGTTGTAGTCTATCTGGATGATATTCTCATCTTTTCTCCAGATATTGACTCCCACCGGAGAGATGTTGGCAGAGTCTTCGATCTCCTACGGGCAAACTCTCTTTATGCAAAGTTGGAGAAGTGTGTTTGAGCAGGAGTCCTTACCTTTCCTGGGCTATATCATCTCCACACAGGGATTGGCTATGGATCCTGCCAAACTACAGGCTGTGATGGACTGGCAAGAGCCCCATTCTCTTAAAGCGGTGCAGCGCTTTATGGGGTTCATAAACTATTAACGCCAGTTCATTCCCCACTTCTCAACTCTGGTAGCTCCCTTGGTAGCCCTCACCAAGAAGGGAGCGAATCCCAAATTGTGGTCGGAAGAGGTCTCCAAGGCCTTCACTTCTATTAAGTCCCACTTTGCTAGCGCTCCCATCTTACATCGTCCCGATGTGGATAAGCCATTCCTAATGGAGGTGGATGCCTCGTCCGTTGGTGCTGGAGCAGTCCTCTACCAAAAGGATGCTCAAGGTCGGAAGCATCCATGCTTCTTCTTCTCTAAGACCTTCACGCCAGCGGAGAGGAACTACTCCATCGGGGACAGGGAGTTGCTAGCAATGAAGTTGGCCTTTTCGGAGTGGAGACACCTTCTGGAAGGTGCGCGGTTTCCCTTCCAAGTTTACACGGACCACAAAAATTTGGTCTATTTGCAGACAGCCCAGCGGCTAAATTCTCGCCAGGCCAGATGGTCCCTGTTCTTCTCCCGGTTCCACTTTTCTCTTCATTATCTCGCCGGGGAGAAGAATATCCGTGCTGACACTCTCTCTCGCTCCCTTATGTCAATTGAGGAGGAGGAAGAGGAGCCTCGGCTTATTGTCCCTTCCGAGAGCCTGAGAACCATGGCGCCGGTTTCACTAGACTCTGTGCCTCCGGGCAAGACTTTTGTGCCCATTAATTTGCGACCGGAGGTTCTCTCTTGGGCTCATTCGTCCAGGGTGGGTGGACACTTTGGGACAAAGAGGACATCTGAGCTACTGGCGAGGACGTACTGGTGGCCGCATATGGTCCGGGATGTCAGGGATTATGTTCTGGCATGTGTCTCCTGCGCCAAAAATAAATCTCCGCGTCAAAGGCCAGCTGGTTTGCTCTACCCCTTGCCGGTGGCAGATAGGCCCTGGGAGATGGTCGGGATGGACTTTGTTGTGGGTTTGCCCAAGTCTCGCGGCTGTACCATCATTTGGGTCATCACCGATCATTTCTCAAAAATGGTGCATTTGGTGCCGCTACCACGGTTACCTTCTGCACGGGCCTTGGCAGCGTTGTTCATTAGACATATCTTCCGCCTGCATGGTATGCCAGACAAAATTGTCAGTGACCGGGGTCCCCAGTTTGCGTCTCGGTTCTGGAGAGAGCTCTGTCGTCTTCTCAGTATTGAGTTGAATCTCTCTTCCGCTTATCATCCCGAGACGAATGGGTTGGTAGAGAGGGCCAACCAGACCTTGGTCACATACCTGCGACATTTTGTTTCTGCCAGGCAGGATGACTGGGCATCCTTGCTATCATGGGCAGAGTTTGCACTGAACAACGCCGTAGCCGATTCCACTGGACAAACCCCATTCCTCCTCAACCATGGTCAACATCCACGGGTACCTGTGCCTATGCCCGTGTCTTCCGCCGACTCCAGGGTGGCAGACTGGGCTGTGGAGGCACGGGATATTTGGGACCGCACTCAGGATGCCATTCGGGCCTCTAAGGAGAGAATGAGGTCCTCCGCCGATGCTCATCGGCGCCCCGCTCCGACCTTTGCTCCTGGCGACTTGGTGTGGCTCTCCGCCCGTAACATCAGGCTGCGAGTTGAGTCCACTAAATTTGCTCCTCGCTACTTGGGCCCATTCAAGGTCCTCGAGCAGGTTAATCCTGTGGTCTATCGTTTGGCCCTTCCGCCACGCCTGGGTATCACCGACACCTTTCATGTGTCCCTCTTGAAACCCGTGTATATGTCCCGGTTCTCCGAGTCATCTGCTGGGACATCGGGTTCGTCTTCGGATGATTATGAGGTGAATGCTATTTTGGGGTGCAAGGTGGTGCGTGGTAAAAAATTTTATTTGGTGGACTGGAAGGGTTATGGCCCCGAGGACAGGTCCTGGGAGCCTGTTGAGCACATTCGGGCTCCGCAGCTCATTGCTGCCTTCGAACATAGCGAGGCCCAAGGAGGGGGGGTAATGTTAGGAGTCGAGTTTCCTCTGCTGCACAGGGGGAATCTCGATCCGTCTCTGCTGCGGTCTCCCATTCTCCTCCAGCCGCAGTGGAGTCTGCTCAGCAGGGACATCGATCCCAGCGTCTCGCTCAGTCTGACTCTGTGAGAAGAGTTACTGCTGCTTCTCCAGCTTCTGCCTTTAAAGCCAATACTGGTCAGCAGTGAGCGGACATATCTGGGACTAAGTCCTTATCTGCACACACTGAGCATGCCCAGGGCAAGATCTCCCGTTGGAGATCGAGGGTCATGTGCTCAGGCTCTGCGGCACATTCCATTGGTCCTCTTGGCAGGTCTTGGAAGGGCAAAAGTTCTGTAACCACTTCCTGTGCTGCAACTATATAAACTGCGCATGACCGCACGGCCATGCGCTAGTATTGTCTCATAATGTTATATGTGTGTGTGTAGATGAATGTATGTCGATGGATGAAAGCTCCTAAATATCCCTCCCTAGAGTTGTTCTCTGCTCGCGGATGTTGGTAGCTATCTAGCGCCCGACTAATCATCTGCATGATACACACATTACAGCGTCCTCTTGGTGTGTCCGCCTGTACGGCGCCGTGCGCTTGCCTTGCGCTTTCCATACCCAAGCCTGTGTGGTTGGTGGCGTCCGTCAGTGCGGCATTGCTCGCACTCCTGTGCATTTATATATCTATATTTAGTTTCCTTTCACACCCAGTTGCGGTGTAGTGCCAGCGAGGGTCTAATCGGACTTCAATCCCTGTTGGGGTTAAGTACGCTGACTACTCGCTCGCGCTTTAGATGCGGTACCGCGATCCTGTGACACAACAGGATTGCTCCCTTCACGCTGGGTGAGGTTGAACCCACGTGTATATACTTTAGTGTACCGCCATATAGTCTGTATTTACTAGCAGCAGGTTTTCACCTGCACGGTGGACCCCGGACTACGAACGCATCTATATCACCTTTCTTGGTGCGTTCCGCCGGTCCTAACACGCGGTCAGCGAAAAACCCTTCAAAAAACCATCCTGAAATTACTTGAACTCATGTGCCAACTCATGGAACATGAGGAGTAATTTCAGCCCACTAGAGCAACCAGCAGCAAGGAATCACATCTCTGCAAGCTGGACTAAGACAAAAATTAAGCAAAACGTGGAACAGGAAAATCAAATCTTAGCTTGTCCTGAAGATAACAGACGCAGGGAGCAGAGGTAAAAAGACACGCTGATTACATTGATAGCCGGCGAGGAAATGACAAAAAAGCCAGGTTAAATAGGAAACTCCCATAACCTGATGGAACAGGTGGACACCAGAGACCGCAGAGAACACAAGTCACCCAGTACCATCAGTAACCACCAGAGGGAGCCCAAAAACAGAACTCACAACACCTATCCTATCAGCTCCAGTGATGAGAACCGCCTCCTGTACCACCTCCTTTCTACTTCTGTTTGCGTTCCATTAAGCGTCTCACAGAGCACTTCCGTCTGACCGGGGATTTCGATGACGCACTTCCTACGTATCATAGGAATACTTCACAGTAGGTTTCCGGCGAGGGAGGCACATGTGATGCACCAAATAGGGACGGTTCACCTGCGTTCCACCAACGCTCCAACGACGCTTTAAGCGTCATCTTCGGCGCCTCATTTCCGGTTTTAGTCACTATGTATACACGCACTTGTGCATGGTTTATTCATGACGCCTTTTCTCCGGTCTTTACCTGTCACGCAGAGCGCTTGGTCCCGGGAACTATCTTATACTAATGGTAAGAATTTTCCTTTATACTACTGGGAAGCGATACCTGAGACTTCACATGGGACTGTCAATTGACACCTTATATTAGACTGACACTAGATTGAGATCTAAGCTATTTGTGTCCCTTTTGCTATAATAAATTACATGGAAGATCTCTTCTTATTTACAGATGATACCCTGATCATATACCACTCTCATACATTTGGTAAGGTCTTTTCTATCCACCCCCTTTTTTTCTTGTTTTTTTCTTGTTTATTTTTTTGTTTAGAAGAAGACATTTAATGCAGATATGATGTTTTGTCTATTTAGTTTATTCTGCCAAACCTTTCAAACGATTATGAGAATTACGTATATTATGCACATTTATTATATTATATGATCTAATGAGAAATTGCGTCTTAGTTAGTCACTGACTATAAGTCATTGTTGTATCAATTTGTATCAATTAGCAAATTTTTGGATGGATTTTTTTTGTTTATGAATTCTCACTAACCATTGTGAATTGTATCATGATTTTCCATAATTGTTGGACTTCGATTTTATTTTATTGTGATATGTTTCTTCTCTTTTTGTACATTCCAGTCTAATGAAGGTCAGTGTAATGACCGAAATGTCACATTATTGTCCTGGAGTTTATTTCTTCAATAACAAATCTTTCTGAACAAGCATTTAACTCATTGAGTGCCGGAACAATTTTTTGAATTTAAATCCAAGGAGATGGCAGAAAGAAGGACAGGGAAGGGGGAAGGGAGGGAGGAGGGGAGGGTGGCGGAAATTGTTCAGCTGACAAATATTGCCATATAGTCCTGAATGCACAAATGCAAGTGCAAGTAAAAGCTGCCTATAAATCCATGGATAGAACATGAGCCTAAAGAGTTAAAGGCAATGGAATGCTCTCAATTTGGAGCTATATCTGCTATAGGGGCTAGTTGCTAAATGTCACATACACCAGTGAATCACAGTAAATAGGCAGGTATATAAATTACAAAAATTAATAGGGAGGTTCAAAATACTCAGTACAATACCTGCTGAGAGACTGGTGCTGCGAAAATGGGCCATGAGAGCAGCTGCTGCTAGGGGTCCCCTCGCCCAAAGGCATGTATCTAAATGTGTGGTGAGCACCTTGAACCCTGTGGTGCTTCACAGTAATTTTTAACGTAGAGCTGTGAAAATAAAAAAAGAAAAATCACATTTTACCTCCAAAAAGAACTTTAAGCCCTAATTTTTTTTTTTTTTTAAATGTCTCCCCGGTACGCCGATACTCAATAAATGGAGGAAAACTACTGTTTGGGTGCATGGTATGGCTCAGAAAGGAGGGATTGACGTTTTGGAAACAGGTACTACACAGAATTTGATAAAATTAGGTCGTCATATTGAAAATGTTCATTTTTTCACGAAAATGTTGTTTTAGCCCAAAATTTGTAATTTTCACAATGGATAATAATTTGTTGCACAATGTCACAAATGCAGCAATACCTCTTATGTGGTCAAAAACTTATGCTTGGGCACATGGCAGGGCTAGGAAAGGAAAGAGCACTGTTTTCCTGGGATATATTGTGAATGCCATGTCGCAATTGAAGAGCCCCTGACATGTGCAAACCCCCCCCACAAGTGACCCTATTTTGGAAACTAGACACCTCAAGGAATTCATCTAGTGGTGCAGTGAGTATTTTGAACCCATAGGTGCCTCACAGAATTTTATAACATTGAGATGTGGAAATATGATATTTTTGTGGTAAAAATGTAATTTTTGTATTTGCTGCAAATTTGTCAGGTACACAAGGGTTAATGGGGAAATTAGACACCACAATTTATTTGGCAATTTCTCCCGAATGCAGTGCTGCCCCATATGTGGTCAGAAATTACTGTTAGGCCACACGTCAGGGCTAAGAAGGAAGGAGCGCTTTTTGGCATTTGGAGCACAAATTTTGCTAGAATACTCTGCAACATTTGCGAAGCCCCGAAAGAGCCAGTACAGCAAAAAAAACTCAAAATTTACCCCATTGTAGAAAATGCACATCTCAATTAATTCATCTAAGACTGCAGTGACTACTTTGTAACATCCATGCCAGGCTTTTTTTTTCTGAAGAATTGAAAATCTCCAAGTCTAGTACCCATACATTGTGTTCCAATACAGTTTAGAGCTCCCATATATTGTAGCACCCTTATACATTATGCCCAGCTTGTGATTCTGGCGATACGCACCCAAAAATTAAGTGCCTTCTCTCCTCTATAATAATGCCAAACATGTGGCTGCTTACTGTGGTTTAAGCACAGTGGGGCTCAGAAAAAGGGGGGGCATTTGGACTTGGGAGAATTCACTTGATTTTATTTGAGAGGGTGAGAGCCATTTCGCTTTTACAGAGTCTTTGTTCTACCAATAACATGGGAACCCCTTATAATTCCAGTGACATATGTGGACCTGAGTGGGGGCTGGTCTAGGGAGGGATAAAATAGAGGGGTTAGAACACTATGGAATACATAATATTTTCCGATCGCTTTCAGTATAAGGCTGGGATTACATTCTTGTGTTCTATGCTTAGCACTTACGTCAGGGTTACCGTGTAAATCCCACAAAAATGTATCTGCAATATGATTTTCCAGCTCAGTGCTATTTTGGAAATACCAAACATGCATAGTTTTTATTTTTTTAAGTGGTGAAAAAAAAATGAAAATTTGCAAAAAAAAAAAAAAAAGATTTACTTTTGCCACCATTTTTCCAACACCTATAGCATTTTCAATTTTCAGTTGATATTGCTGTGAAATTTTTTTTTTTTGTGCGCTGACCTAACATTTTTATTGATATCAATTTAGTGTAGATATAATGTTTTCATCACCTCTTACAACATTTTGAATGTAATTCTGGTGTTCAGTTTCTCTCTAATTATGCCATTTACCGATTGGGTTATTACATTTTATATTTTGATAGATCAGACTTTTACAGATGTAGCGAGACCACATGCATATTTAAAAAACCACTGTTCTTATTTTTAATTGGTGAAAAGAGTGCTAATTTGAAGTGTTGTATTTATAGTTACACATTTTTTAAAAAATAATTTTTCATTGAATTTTTTAATCCCCTCAGGGGACTTGAACTTGTGATTTTCTGATAGCTTGTGCTATACACAGCAATATGTAAAAAATGGAAAGTTTGTGGTCTGTATCTGCACCAGGTGGTGAAGAAACATCAAATACCAGATGTGATGCAGTGACCCCTGTTACAGCTAGAGGGCGCTGTAGGTACTCCTCGGGATGCGCGTGGAGGCATATCTGTGATTATGATTGTGAAAGAGTCAGGATTGTAAATGGCCGGTATGTGTCGCAGAAGGAGTCTGCACCATAAGCCAGTAATGTTGTTGTTCTGGGACCTGTAGTCCCACAAGTATTTGTATGGTTAAAAGGGAGGCTTGCATGGTTAGTCAGAGAGCTGGGTGGGTCTGGCTAACCACATACCTCCCACCTCTGGGAGTGGTTACAAGTGCATAATGTGACCATAATGCCCCCCCCCCGAAGAAGCAAGGTTGCAAAACGCACGTTGGGGTCCCTCTCCACGTCTTGGCGCAGGTCAGTTCAGTATGCCGCATCATTTCACTTCTTAGTAGTTCTTTTTTCCTAGTGTCAATACTTTTTATGCTATGTGAATTTCTGTATAAGCCTCCTGTATATGTTTCAACTTGCTAATATAGCATTTAAGACTTGGTTTATTACGGTATTTACCTGTCTGCATTTTGCTAATCTGTATACATTGTGGCTATACCATTTACTTTTAGCACTTTGCACTTTAATGTGACTTTACGAATAGAATTTGAGCCGTTTTTGCCTATATATATATATATATATATATATATATCTTTTATGTAGCCTCTCCACACTCATTATATAATGTGAATTGGACTAAATAATGTGAGGATCTTAGTGTGGTCTATTGAGACTACGATGGTGGCTACTTTGGCATTACTTTTGCAATATTGTGCCTCTGTATGTGGTTCTAGGCTATTCACCTGTCATTTCTAATTGTTTCATTTTTATATTTATTGATCATTACCGTCTTTATATGGTGTTTTAAGTACACTTTGTAATAAAGAGTTTACAGTACTTTTAGCTTGAGTGTCCAATTTCTTTTTGGTTTCTATATTGTTTTTTTGGTAGAGCTTATAATTACCGTATATGTCCCTGTTTTTTGGTAAAATAATGTGACCATGGTATGGTCACATGGTCTCTGTAGTGGAGAGTGTTTGGATCCATATGGTCCATATGCAAGGTCCTGGAAGCTTGTGTGTTGGGAGTGATATCTCCCTGGATAGCACATGGTGGGGCTTTGGCAGTGAGTGGCCTGTGTGTTGGACGGTCCCAGTTCAGGGGAAGCATCTTGAAGAGCACACAGAAAGGCCGAATGTGCACAGACTGAAGGCACTGCGCTGGGGAGCTACTGACCTTCATAGGGTCTGGACTGTCGGGAGTGCCCTGGTCGCAAGGACAGTGATCCCTGTAAGACAGCTCTCCAAGAGAAAGGTCTGATAGGAGGTCAGCGTGTGGAGCAGGAGCTCCAGAAAGGTAACACCCGAGAAGGGGGCTATCATAAACAGCAGAGAACTATCTGCCAGTGGAACAGACTGCTGGTGCTTGTTGTGTTTCATGGACATTGATGAACTCTTCGGCATACGGTCACCCATGGTAACTGGACAAAGTGAGAAGTCCGGTGTGTTTAGTGACTGAGTTGAAGCCATACGAAATGTATATAATGAACTGTGCATGACCCGGTTTATTCTGCATAAAATAAACCGGATAAGCTGTTTAAGTGGAAACCTGTGCCTGTGTGACTGAATCCTGTGCTAAGCGAGTGTCCCCCAACACACTCAGTAAGCGCTGTCTCACAGAGTTAATGTGAAAAAAAAAAGTTTTTTTCAATTTTTCTAAGCGTTTCAAAATGTAGCCTACTTCTTCAGGAAACAAAAACAGCAATACCACATTATTGTTGCATATTGCAAAAATCCTGGTTACCTATCAACACCAGCCAGAAACTAGTAACATAGTAACATAGTTAGTAAGGCCGAAAAAAGACAGTTGTCCATCCAGTTCAGCCTATATTCCATCATAATAAATCCCCAGATCTACGTCCTTCTACAGAACCTAATAATTGTATGATACAATATTGTTCTGCTCCAGGAAGACATCCAGGCCTCTCTTGAACCCCTCGACTGAGTTCGCCATCACCACCTCCTCAGGCAAGCAATTCCAGATTCTCACTGCCCTAACAGTAAAGAATCCTCTTCTATGTTGGTGGAAAAACCTTCTCTCCTCCAGACGCAAAGAATGCCCCCTTGTGCCCGTCACCTTCCTTGGTATAAACAGATCCTCAGCGAGATATTTGTATTGTCCCCTTATATACTTATACATGGTTATTAGATCGCCCCTCAGTCGTCTTTTTTCTAGACTAAATAATCCTAATTTCACTAATCTATCTGGGTATTGTAGTTCTCCCATCCCCTTTATTAATTTTGTTGCCCTCCTTTGTACTCTCTCTAGTTCCATTATATCCTTCCTGAGCACCGATGCCCAAAACTGGACACAGTACTCCATGTGCGGTCTAACTAGGGATTTGTACAGAGGCAGTATAATGCTCTCATTATGTGTTTCCAGACCTCTTTTAATGCACCCCATGATCCTGTTTGCCTTGGCAGCTGCTGCCTGGCACTGGCTGCTCCAGGTAAGTTTATCATTAACTAGGATCCCCAAGTCCTTCTCCCTGTCAGATTTACCCAGTGGTTTCCGTTCAGTGTGTAATGGTGATATTGATTCCTTCTTCCCATGTGTATAACCTTACATTTATCATTGTTAAACCTCATCTGCCACCTTTCAGCCCAAGTTTCCAACTTATCCAGATTCATCTGTAGCAGAATACTATCTTCTCTTGTATTAACTGCTTTACATAGTTTTGTATCATCTGCAAATATCGATATTTTACTGTGTAAACCTTCTACCAGATCATTAATGAATATGTTGAGGAGAACAGGTCCGAATACCGACCCCTGCGGTACCCCACTGGTCACAGCGACCCAGTTAGAGACTATACCATTTATAACCACCCTCTGCTTTCTATCACTAAGCCAGTTACTAACCCATTTACACACATTTTCCCCGACCAAGCATTCTCATTTTGTGTACCAACCTCTTGTGCGGCACGGTATCAAACGCTTTGGAAAAATCGAGATATACCACGTCCAATGACTCACCGTGGTCCAGCCTATAGCTTACCTCTTCATAAAAACTGATTAGATTGGTTTGACAGGAGCGATTTCTCATAAACCCATGCTGATATGGAGTTAAACAGTTATTCTCATTGAGATAATCCAGAATAACATCCCTCAGAAACCCTTCAAATATTTTACCAACAATAGAGGTTAGACTTACTGGCCTATAATTTCCAGGTTCACTTTTAGAGCCCTTTTTGAATATTGGCACCACATTTGCTATGCGCCAGTCCTGCGGAACAGACCCCATCGCTATAGAGTCCCTAAAAATAAGAAATAATGGTTTATCTATTACATTACTTAGTTCTCTTAGTACTCGTGGGTGTATGCCATCCGGACCCGGAGTGTTCACAGATTTACCATCAGACAGGCATGGGGTCTTTAGCAGACACTGTCCATCATTGCAACTAATCAGCACTTTGCAATCACGCCACAGGGACATAGATGGGCGCATAGCGTAACCCGTCCTTTTGTCGGTGCACTGTAAATGCTGTTGTCACAGATATGACAGGTTAACAGCCATGGGTAGATCTGAATATCACAGCCATCATTTGCCGGAAAAGAATTGGGCTCAGTTCCTAAGGCTGTATCAAAGTCTGGGAGCCGACATATGACATAACGTCATATGTTGGTAAGGGGTTAAGTTTACTGTGAACCAAATTTCCTTACTAATATCTATATTTAACCCAGTGTTCTCCAATTGTGTAAATATTCTTGGCATTAAAGTTCAACTGCCATGTTTACAACTATACATTTATCATTGTTAAACCTTATGTGCTACTTATTTGCCTAAGCCTCCTCACTTACCAGATTTTTAGCAGAATACTGTCCTTATTTGTTAAATGTAGCCTGTGATGGATGCCTAGGAAAGACATCCATCACCCACAGACTAATATACTCCAGTTAACGGATACATAAAAAGCTTTTCAATACCTTTTCATGATCTATTCATTAAATGGCATTCGTCACAGACACCCTAAGGCAATAAGGACATTCATTTAACATATCGTATATATCATGAGAAGCTCAAAAGTTATATATTTAATAGATGCCTTTGATGAATGCCATGTGGTGTCATTTTTCACCCATGGACTTTTATGTAGAAAAAGTGTTTACTAGTGTTGAGCATTCCGATACTGCAAGTATCGGGTATCGGCCGATACTTGCGGTATCGGAATTCCGATACCGAGATCCGATACTTTTGTGGTATCGGGTATCGGTATCGGATACATAGAGATGTGTAAAATAAAGAATTAAAATAAAAAATATTGATATATTTACCTCTCCGGCGGCCCCTGGACTCAGCGCGGGTAACCGGCAGGCTTCGTTGTTCAAAATCAGCGCTTTTAGGACCTGAGAATCACATACCGGCTTCTGATTGGTCGCGGGCCGCCCATGTGACCGCCACGCGACCAATCACAAGCCGCGACGTCACCGCAAGCTATTAACGCGCTCATTTTTAAAAATGAGCGTGTTAATGACTTTCAAAGACGTAGCGGCTTGTGATTGGTCGCGGCCACGCGACCAATCACAAGCCGCGACGTCACCGCAAGCTATTAACGCGCTCATTTTTAAAAATGAGCGCGTTAATGACTTTCAAAGACGTAGCGGCTTGTGATTGGTCGCGGCCACGCGACCAATCACAAGCCGCGACGTCACCGCAAGCTATTAACGCGCTCATTTTTAAAAATGAGCGCGTTAATGGCTTTCAAAGACGTAGCGGCTTGTGATTGGTCTTTGAAAGTCATTAACGCGCTCATTTTTAAAAATGAGCGCGTTAATAGCTTGCGGTGACGTCGCGGCTTGTGATTGGTCGCGTGGCCGCGACCAATCACAAGCCGCTACGTCTTTGAAAGTCATTACCGCGCTCATTTTTAAAAAATGAGCGCGTTAAGGACCTGCGAATGACGTCACGGCTTGTGATTGGTCGCGTGGCGGTCACATGGGCGGCCCGCGACCAATCAGAAGCCGGGACGTGATTCTCAGGTCCTAAAAGCGCTGATTTTGAACAAAGAAGCCTGCCGGTTACCCGCGCTGAGTTCAGGGGCCGCCGGAGAGGTAAATATATCAATATTTTTTATTTTAATTCTTTATTTTACACATCCCTATGGATCCCAGGGCCTGAAGGAGAGTTTCCTCTCCTTCAGACCCTGGGAACCATGAGAATACCTTCCGATACTTGATGTCCCATTGACTTGTATTGGTATCGGATATCGGTATCGGCGATATCCGATATTTTTCGGGTATCGGCCGATACTATCCAATACCGATACTTTCAAGTATCGGACGGTATCGCTCAACACTAGTGTTTACCACATGGAATATGTTCAGGGCTATACCTATTTTTGTGCTACAGTGATATATACTGGCCAGTCAGAGGTCAAAAGGACACTTTTAGGCAATCATCTTACTAATGGAGCTTTATGGACACATTTAACATGTACGTACAAGCTAAATGTAAACCAAAAATGTGATTTGAGTAGGAACTTATTAGAGCCTTCAAAAATGCATAGCTATCTGAGAAATCCCCCTTCAAGGTCAATAATAAATATAGACCACTGGGCAGAGGCGTAGCTAGAGTTTTGGTTCAAGGGGGAGGAAGCTTCTGAGTGGGCCCCTAGCCTGGTAACCTTGATTACAACTGGGTGAGCACTTTAATAGTGGATGAGAACCTCAGCAGATGACCATGCTGTTACTGAAGATAATCTCTATCTAAAGACCAGCATGGATATTACCGCCATATGGTCAGTGGTAGATACCAGAACTGCAGAACATATAAGAGATCACAGCAGTTTTACAGATAGTGACTTACCGCTGATGTCCTTTCTGATGGAATCGTTCATTTTTCCCGTCTTTTCCATCTGGCCCAGACCGACATGACAACTTCTTCCACCCGGGACTCGTCTGCAGATGTAAGGGGGTTACCTTCTCTTCTCCGTGCCTGGAACCACTTAGCTGTGCAGCAGGTTTCCCTGGGGGCAGACTTAGAGACCGGGACAGGAAGGAAGGCAGGCTGAGGGAGAAAAAAGGTGCATGTTCCAGGGCTAGAGCAGAGTGTACTGGAGAGAGAGAGCAGCGTGTGCAGCAGATAGAGCAGCGGATACAGCGGCCAGAACAGCACGCAGATGCGCTCCGGAGAAGAGAGAGAGAGCTCCTGGTCGGAGGACTGATACTGGGAGATTGTCCAGAAAGACTGCATCTTGTGAGTACGTGAAAACGGACTCTGCTGTGACTGGAGAGGTGTGCCCTGATGCAGAGACAGTGACCTGTGCAGGGTCAGTGGCCTGTGCAGAGACAGTGGCCCCTAGTACCCACGGTATTAGTGCAGAGCCCCTGATTTTTCAGTGCTGTGCATTGCGGTGTCGATTCACCTGGGTCACAGGGGCCCCTGTGTTCTCAGGTGATTGCGATCATGCATGCTAAGCACCGTAGATTGGATGGGGCAGGTGTACGTTTATTTTGTCTGCACATACTTGGCAGTATACATATAAGGGATCCAGTAGTTCATCCACATACCCCTTGAGAAAGGCACCCGCCGAAACGCGCGTCGGGGGGGACGGGGGGTGGCAGGCCCATTCATCCCATGTTATCATCGTTCACGGTATGTATATGTTTGTTCCAGCGGCTCTTATGATTTTGCATGTGTTGGGACTCGGTGCCCTTGATTACTGATATAGGAGCTGTCTGGGATCTATTTATCTATACTCTGTATTGTTATACGTACCATGCGAGGTTATATATGTATATAGGATATGGGTTTTGTGATAATGGGCTGCCTCCCCCCGCCCCATTTTTCGTGCTGTGGATGTGCACGGTGATCTTCTTTTCATTGTTTCTTGATACCTTTTTCCATCTCTATGATGTTTTTATCTAATAAAATTTGTTAATTTTGTATATTGGACTGTTTGACTGTGGTTTCTCTAGTGTGTTTCTTGTATTTATTATGCAGTTGTGTCCCATATGGTCCTTATTTAGTCCCATTACACCGTAATATATAAGTACTTTGAGGGTATTATGTGGGGGACTGTGCTGTATCCCATCATATTAGTTATGGTACTGTAAATGCACGGGAAACTGCTGTGGATCCGCAGCTGCGGAAACGCTGTGGATCCGCAGCAAAATCCGCAGCGTGTGCACATACCCTTATACTGTTTGACTGTCTGGGAACTTATACTGCTTCCCATATATTTGCACAGTTATTATATCAGTTTATATTCTACTGTTTTCACCCTGCTAGGAGAATATTGCTCCTGTTAATAAACCCCACTCAACAGTTGGTCTGTTTCGTGGTGACATACTCTACCCTGCACTCTATTACACTTAGCGTAGTCGGCAGGATGTCACACGGTAGCGCGGAAAGGGTAGACCAAACAGTTGGGGAAGCTCCCAGGTCTAGCATTTCCCTGGGAGCCATGTTGAATAATTTGCCAAGGTTCACGGGGAGCAATGTGATACTGTGGAACTGGACGAAGCCTATCCGGGGAATGATGCGGATGCACCCCATGACCCCAGCCCTGGAGGCAGAAATTGCATTGATGGCCCTGGAGGGAGAGGCACGGGAGTTGACCGTCACCCCTACGTCACAGATTGAGGTGACTTTAGGCCAACAGACGGATATCACATGTGCAGGGGGGCTTATCTTAGTTATCCCTCCACTCCACGATGTGATGAAAAACCACACACAAGGCTATTGACCTCTTAGCTTACAGCAGGGGCTTATTCTAGGTATCCCACTGCTTTCAATATACCACAAACTGCAGGGATTTATGTATATCCCGCTTACAGTTCCACTTAACACTTGCAGCTCTCTGGCGCCCCCTTACTCTCAGGTTTTTCAGATTAGGTACTGCACCCTGGGTAATTAGTCGCCAGAAAGGCTGCCTGCTATGTACTGGCTATTGGGCACGCTGCAACGACGCGTGTTGTGAATTCTGTGGCTGAGTTCACTTCTGTGGTCACAAGTGGTATTGCAGTCTCTGGGCTTCCTCCCTCAGGTGTTTTGGTGAGCTCGTTGGCTGCCTTGCTATTTAGCTCCACCTGAGTCTGTCTTCCTTGCTCCTTGTCAATGTTCCAGTGTTGGATCTGAGCTACTGCATCTTTCCTTGGGCCTGCTGCTCTGCTAGATAAGTGCTTCTAGTTTGTTTTCTGTATTTTCTGTCCAGCTTGCTATTAACTTTTGCTGGAAGCTCTGAGAAGCAAAGGGGTGCACCGCCGTGCTGTTAGTTCGGCACGGTGGGTCTTTTTGCCCCCTTTGCGTGGTTTTCGTTTTAGGGTTTTTTGTAGACTGCATAGTTCTCTTTGCTATCCTCGCTCTGTCTAGAATATCGGGCCTCACTTTGCTGAATCTATTGCATTCCTACGTTTGTATTTTATCTTGCTAACAGTCATTATATGTGGGGGGCTGCCTATTCCTTTGGGGTATTTCTCTGAGGTAAGTCAGGCTTGTATTTCTATCTTCAGGCTAGTCAGCTCCTCAGGCAGTGCCGAGTTGCATAGGTAGTTATAGGCGCAATCCACTGCTGCTTATAGTTGTGTGAGGATAGATCAGGTACTGCAGTCTACAGAGATTCCACGTCTCAGAGCTCGTCCTATTGTTTTTGGTTATTGCCAGATCTCTGTATGTGCGCTGATTACTGCACGCTGTGTTGCCTGATTGCCAGCCATAACAGTACAAGGAGCCACACCAATGATTCCCAATAGAGGGAAAAAAGAAATCCTGACATCATTTTTTTTTCTTAGCTCTGTCTTCAGTCTTTTTTTTCCCCTAGACATTAGAGTGCTTCAGGACACAGCTGTGGACATGGATATTCAGGCTCTGTGCTCCTCAATGGATAATCTCGTTGTAAATGTACAAAAGATTCAAGATACTATTGATCAGAAATCGATGCTAGAACCAAGAATTCCGATTCCTGATTTGTTTTTTGGTGACAGAACTAAGTTCCTGAGCTTCAGAAATAATTGTAAGCTATTTTTGGCCTTGAAACCTCATTCTTCTGGTAATCCTATTCAACAGGTTTTGATTATTATTTCTTTTTTGCGCGGCGACCCACAGGACTGGGCGTTTTCTCTTGCACCAGGAGATTCTGCATTGAGTAATGTTGATGCATTTTTCCAGGCGCTGGGATTGCTTTACGATGAGCCTAATTCAGTGGATCAGGCTGAGAAAAATCTGCTGGCTTTATGCCAGGGTCAGGATGATGTAGAAGTATATTGTCAGAAATTTAGAAAGTGGTCAGTACTCACTCTGTGGAATGAATCTGCACTAGCGGCTTTGTTCAGAAAGGGTCTCTCTGAAGCTCTTAAGGATGTAATGGTGGGATTTTCTATGCCTGCTGGTTTGAATGAGTCTATGTCCTTGGCCATTCAGATCGGTCGTCGCTTGCGCGAGCGTAAATCTGTGCACCATCTGGCGGTATTGTCTGAGAGTAAACCTGAGCCTATGCAGTGCGACAGGACTATGACTAAAGTAGAACGGCAAGAACACAGACGTCTGAACAGACTGTGTTTTTATTGTGGTGATTCTACTCATGCTATTTCTAATTGTCCTAAACGCACTAGGCGGTTCGATAGCTCTGCCGTTATTGGTACTGTACAGTCCAAATTCCTTTTGTCCATTACCTTAATGTGCTCTTTGTCATCGTATTCTGTCATGGCGTTTGTGGATTCAGGCGCTGCCCTGAATCTGATGGATTTGGATTATGCTAAACGTTGTGGATTTTTCTTGGAGCCTTTGCGGTGTCCTATTCCGTTGAGAGGAATTGATGCTACACCTTTGGCCAAGAATAAGCCTCAGTACTGGGCCCAGCTGACCATGTGCATGGCTCCTGCACATCAGGAAGTTATTCGCTTTCTGGTACTGCATAATTTGCATGATGTGGTCGTGTTGGGGTTGCCATGGCTACAAACCCATAATCCAGTATTGGATTTGAACTCTATGTCGGTAACCAGCTGGGGTTGTCAGGGAGTACATGGTGATGTTCCATTTTTGTCTATTTCGTCATCCATTCCTTCTGACATCCCAGAGTTCTTGTCGGACTTTCAGGATGTATTTGAAGAGTCCAAGTCTGATGCCCTACCTCCGCATAGGAATTGTGATTGTGCTATCGATTTGATTCCTGGTAGTAAATTCCCTAAGGGTCGTTTATTTAATTTGTCCGTACCTGAACACACCGCTATGCGCAGTTATGTGAAGGAGTCCCTGGAGAAGGGACATATTCGCCCATCGTCGTCACCATTGGGAGCAGGGTTCTTTTTTGTAGCCAAGAAGGATGGTTCGCTAAGACCGTGTATTGATTACCGCCTTCTTAATAAGATCACTGTTAAGTTTCAGTATCCCTTGCCATTGATTTCTGACTTGTTTGCTCGGATTAAGGGGGCTAGTTGGTTCACCAAGATAGATCTTCGTGGTGCGTATAATCTGGTGAGAATCAGGCAAGGAGATGAATGGAAAACGGCATTTAATACGCCCGAGGGTCATTTTGAGTATCTGGTGATGCCGTTCGGGCTTGCCAATGCTCCATCTGTTTTTCAGTCTTTTATGCATGACATTTTCCGTGAGTATCTGGATAAATTCTTGATTGTTTACTTGGATGACATTTTGATCTTCTCAGATGATTGGGAGTCTCATGTGAAGCAAGTCAGAATGGTTTTCCAGGTACTGCGTGCTAATTCCTTGTTCGTGAAGGGATCAAAGTGTCTCTTCGGTGTGCAGAAAGTTTCATTTTTGGGGTTCATCTTTTCCCCTTCTACTATCGAGATGGATCCGGTTAAGGTTCAGGCCATCCAGGATTGGACTCAGCCGACATCTCTAAAAAGTCTGCAGAAATTCCTGGGCTTTGCTAATTTTTATCGTCGCTTCATCTGTAATTTTTCTAGCATTGCCAGACCATTGACCGATTTGACCAAAAAGGGTGCTGATTTGGTTAATTGGTCTTCTGCTGCCGTGGAAGCTTTTCAGGAGTTGAAGCGTCGTTTTTGCTGTGCCCCTGTGTTGTGTCAACCTGATGTTTCTCTTCCGTTCCAGGTCGAGGTTGATGCTTCTGAGATTGGTGCAGGGGCGGTTTTGTCACAGAGAGGTTCTGGTTGCTCAGTGTTTAAACCATGTGCTTTCTTTTCCAGGAAATTTTCTGCTGCTGAGCGTAATTATGATGTGGGCAACCGAGAGTTGCTGGCCATGAAGTGGGCATTCGAGGAGTGGCGTCATTGGCTTGAGGGTGCTAAGCATCGCGTGGTGGTTTTGACTGATCATAAGAACCTTACTTATCTTGAGTCTGCCAAGCGCTTGAATCCTAGACAGGCCCGTTGGTCGTTATTTTTTGCTCGTTTTGATTTTGTGATTTCATACCTTCCGGGCTCTAAAAATGTGAAGGCGGATGCTCTGTCTAGGAGTTTTGTGTCCGACTCTCCGGGGTTATCTGAGCCGGCTAGTATCCTCAAGGAAGGAGTCATTGTGTCTGCCATCTCCCCTGATTTGCGGAGAGTGTTGCAGAAATTTCAGGCTAATAAACCTGATCGTTGTCCGGCCGAGAAACTGTTCGTCCCTGATAGGTGGACTAGTAAAGTTATCTCTGAACTTCATTGTTCGGTGCTGGCCGGTCATCCAGGAATCTTTGGTACCAGGGAGTTGGTTGCTAGATCCTTCTGGTGGCCATCTCTGTCACGGGATGTGCGTGCTTTTGTGCAGTCCTGTGGAATTTGTGCTAGGGCTAAGCCCTGCTGTTCACGTGCCAGTGGGTTGCTTTTGCCCTTGCCGGTCCCGAAGAGGCCTTGGACACATATTTCGATGGATTTCATTTCTGACCTTCCCGTTTCTCAAAAAATGTCGGTCATTTGGGTGGTCTGTGATCGCTTTTCTAAAATGGTCCATCTGGTGCCCTTGGTTAAATTGCCTTCCTCCTCTGATTTGGTGCCTTTGTTCTTCCAGCATGTGGTTCGTTTACATGGCATTCCTGAGAATATTGTTTCTAACAGAGGTTCCCAGTTTGTCTCGAGGTTCTGGCGAGCCTTTTGTGGTAGGATGGGCATTGACCTATCTTTCTCCTCGGCCTTCCATCCTCAGACTAATGGCCAGACCGAACGAACCAATCAGACCTTGGAAACATATCTGAGATGTTTTGTTTCCGCTGACCAGGATGATTGGGTGTCATTTTTGCCGTTGGCTGAGTTCGCCCTTAATAATCGGGCCAGCTCGGCTACCTTGGTCTCTCCATTTTTCTGCAATTCTGGGTTCCATCCTCGTTTCTCTTCAGGACAGGTTGAGTCTTCGGACTGTCCTGGTGTGGATTCTGTGGTGGACAGGTTGCAGCAGATCTGGACTCAGGTGGTGGACAATTTGACCTTGTCCCAGGAGAAGGCTCAGCTTTTCGCTAATCGCAGACGCCGTGTGGGACCCCGACTTCATGTTGGGGATCTGGTTTGGTTATCTTCTCGTCATATTCCTATGAAGGTTTCCTCTCCTAAATTTAAACCTCGTTTTATTGGTCCGTATAGGATTTCTGAGATTCTCAATCCGGTGTCTTTTCGTCTGACCCTCCCAGACTCCTTTTCCATACATAATGTATTCCATAGGTCGTTGTTGAGGAGATACGTGGCACCTATGGTTCCATCTGTGGAGCCTCCTGCCCCTGTTTTGGTGGAGGGGGAATTGGAGTATATTGTGGAGAAGATTTTGGATTCTCGTGTCTCTAGACGGAAACTCCAGTATCTGGTCAAATGGAAGGGTTATGCTCAGGAAGATAATTCCTGGGTTTTTGCCTCTGATGTCCATGCCCCAGATCTTGTTCGTGCCTTTCATGTGGCTCATCCTGGTCGGCCTGGGGGTTCTGGTGAGGGTTCGGTGACCCCTCCTCAAGGGGGGGGTACTGTTGTGAATTCTGTGGCTGAGTTCACTTCTGTGGTCACAAGTGGTATTGCAGTCTCTGGGCTTCCTCCCTCAGGTGTTTTGGTGAGCTCGTTGGCTGCCTTGCTATTTAGCTCCACCTGAGTCTGTCTTCCTTGCTCCTTGTCAATGTTCCAGTGTTGGATCTGAGCTACTGCATCTTTCCTTGGGCCTGCTGCTCTGCTAGATAAGTGCTTCTAGTTTGTTTTCTGTTTTTTCTGTCCAGCTTGCTATTAACTTTTGCTGGAAGCTCTGAGAAGCAAAGGGGTGCACCGCCGTGCTGTTAGTTCGGCACGGTGGGTCTTTTTGCCCCCTTTGCGTGGTTTTCGTTTTAGGGTTTTTTGTAGACTGCATAGTTCTCTTTGCTATCCTCGCTCTGTCTAGAATATCGGGCCTCACTTTGCTGAATCTATTTCATTCCTACGTTTGTCTTTTCATCTTGCTAACAGTCATTATATGTGGGGGGCTGCCTATTCCTTTGGGGTATTTCTCTGAGGTAAGTCAGGCTTGTATTTCTATCTTCAGGCTAGTCAGCTCCTCAGGCAGTGCCGAGTTGCATAGGTAGTTATAGGCGCAATCCACTGCTGCTTATAGTTGTGTGAGGATAGATCAGGTACTGCAGTCTACAGAGATTCCACGTCTCAGAGCTCGTCCTATTGTTTTTGGTTATTGCCAGATCTCTGTATGTGCGCTGATTACTGCACGCTGTGTTGCCTGATTGCCAGCCATAACAGACGCGATAACTACTCCCACTTAGGCAGGATCAATAATTATCAATGCCGCAGTCGCTATAACGCCACCCAACTACCCGGTACAAAACGTATGCTGCCACCAGCTTCGATTAAACGGGTCGGAAGCTAACCCAACACAGTAGCGTATTTCCCTTCAGAAGACAGGGTAAGTTTAGAGCAGGATGAACGAACTAATAAGAAATATTATATCCCATAAAAATAATTAGGCAGTGCTTTATCAAAAATATTTTATAAAGATGTTACAAATGAAACAATTGCAAATATGTACAAGGGTAATTATAACATAAAGGGAATAAATGAGAAAAAACTAACACTCACATGTTCAAAGCATGACAGGCAACCATACGTCCCAGCTCATTTGGACGTGTGCAGGGCTCTTCCAGGAGAAGACAAGAAATCAAGCAGAAAGTGACTCCTCAGAGCCTGCCAGACACTTAAAACATTAAGGCTGTGACATCACAGAAAGGCTGGCTTATCCAGACCCTCCTCTCTCTACATTCTGCCTAAACTTTAAACTATTTTCTCTGATTTCTATAACTTCACTACAAAACATGTCAGAGTCCTAACAAACTCATCATTCATCTCAGATTAACGTGGGCATTCTAATGAGATCAAATATGTCCTATCTGGGATACATATTTACAGAGAAATCCCTACTTCTTTACCAGATGGAGTTAGAAGCCCGAGTTTCAAGGGATGGGTAGATACACCGAGTGGGAATACGAATATATATTTTCGTGTTCTTAACGTAAACATGGTGCATAATATCGTACAAAAACCAAACAAAGGATCTTTCATGAATTTTGGAGCCATTTTTCCTGTTCTAGCTGGAGGAAGATTCTAACCTGGTCGTAAATTCCTCTTGGCTGAGGAAAAGGGAAGGGATTTGAAGCTACAACTGTTGCAGCATCACTCCAAGAAGGGGGGCATAGCCCACGCAGGCTAGCAAGAAAACTCACTTATGATATACATTTTCCTCACACCTCCCCCTTCAGGTGTGCGCTAGGGAGGCAGGACCTGACGGTATGCCTCCATGGGCACCTCAGTAGGTTCACCTTGGTGGGAGAGTCCATCTGCATTCCCATTGCACCAGAACTGCGACCAGTTGGGCTTTGTTTTTGCCTGCAAAGTCAATGTGCTGTGACTTGCATAAGGCAACAACGGTGTCTCTCGTCTGCTGCTCATAGAAGGTTTCTCCCCGCACAACCATGGTTGCCAAATAAAAGATAGGATAGAAAAACGAAGAGAAAGGGAGGGGATAATTACCCGTACACAATTGTCTCAAGACTAATAAAACACTGAGTTCGTTCTCCAAACTTATTTGCGCAGAGTCCTCGCAAGAACTTTCTGCAAGTTTTTAGTGAGAGGAATGATTACTCAAACCAAATCACTACTGCTTTAAGATATCCCACCGCCTTGCCACCAAATTGTCAGGATTCACACCGTGACCGTCACCCCTACGTCACGGATTGAGGTGACTTTAGGCCAACAGACGGCTATTACATGTGCAGGGGGGCTTATCTTAGTTATCCCTCCACTCCACGATGTGATGAAAAACCACACACAAGGCTATTGACCTCTTAGCTTACAGCAGGGGCTTATTCTAGGTATCCCACTGCTTTCAATATACCACAAACTGCAGGGATTTATGTATATCCCGCTTACAGTTCCACTTAACACTTGCAGCTCTCTGGCGCCCCCTTACTCTCAGGTTTTTCAGATTAGGTACTGCACCCTGGGTAATTAGTCGCCAGAAAGGCTGCCTGCTATGTACTGGCTATTGGGCACGCTGCAACGACGCGATAACTACTCCCACTTAGGCAGGATCAATAATTATCAATGCCGCAGTCGCTATAACGCCACCCAACTACCCGGTACAAAACGTATGCTGCCACCAGCTTCGATTAAACGGGTCCGAAGCTAACCCAACACAGTAGCGTATTTCCCTTCAGAAGACAGGGTAAGTTTACAACAGGATGAACGAACTAATATGAAATATTATATCCCATGAAAATAATTAGGCAGTGCTTTATCAAAAATATTTTATAAAGATGTTACAAATGAGACAATTGCAAATATGTACAAGGGTAATTATAACATAAAGGGAATAAATGAGAAAAAGCAACACTCACATGTTCAAAGCATGACAGGCAACCATACGTCCCAGCTCATTTGGACGTGTGCAGGGCTCTTCCAGGAGAAGACAAGAAATCAAGGAGAAAAGTGACTCCTCAGAGCCTGCCAGACACTTAAAACATTAAGTCTGTGACATCACAGAAAGGCTGGCTTATCCAGACCCTCCTCTCGCTACATTCTGCCTAAACTTTAAACTATTTTCTCTGATTTCTATAACTTCACTACAAAACATGTCAGAGTCCTAACAAACTCATCATTCATCTCAGATTAACGTGAGCATTCTAATGAGATCAAATATGTCCTATCTGGGATACATATTTACAGAGAAATCCCTACTTCTTTACCAGATGGAGTTAGAAGCCCGAGTTTCAAGGGATGGGTAGATACACCGAGTGGGAATACGAATATATATTTTCGTGTTCTTAACGTAAACATGGTGCATAATATCGTACAAAAACCAAACAAAGGATCTTTCATGAATTTTGGAGCCATTTTTCCTGTTCTAGCTGGAGGAAGATTCTAACCTGGTCGTAAATTCCTCTCGGCCATAAAACTTCCCCCAGTACATTGGCAAAGCAGCTCTTGGCTGAGGAAAAGGGAAGGGATTTGAAGCTACAACTGTTGCAACATCACTCCAAGAAGGGAGGCTTAGCCCACGCAGGCTAGCAAGAAAACTCACTTATGATATACATTTTCCTCACAGGAGTCTGTCATGCATAGGTCTCCCTGGGAGAGAGATACCCTAGACAAAGTGCTGCGCATACTGAAGGAGACGCATGGGGACCCCACTGACATAGGGGAACTTCGCATGCGACTGTTTCACTGGGTATAAAGAGAGGGGGAGACCATGACCCAATTCATGAATGCCCTAGAAGAGCGTCACATGGAAGATGGAAAGATGGTGTAGGGCCAGTTAATGTGGTGCTCAGGAATCAGCTGGTGACGGGACTGCGTGATGCAATGATGAAACAGGCACTGCTAGAGCGCATGCGGGTGAAGCCAGACATGACTTTCTCTGAAGTTGTCAATGAGGCACGTGTGCGAGAACAAGAACAGGGAGTGACAGGGCCAGTGGGGACGGTACAGAGCGGGGAGGTAACCATCAGTGCAGACAATATCCCTCAATGGGGGGAGGACCTGATAATGGAGATTAAGGTCCTTTAAGAAATGGCGGCCTCAAGAAGAACTCTGGCAGTAGGGCCTGGCCCTTTGGTGCGAGGCGGAGAAGCTGCCCCCTGAAGGGAGGGTGAAGCTACCAGGGGAGAAGACCTCTTACATGCTACACCTGTGGAGAGCCCAGCCACATCGCCCAATTGTGTCCCCGGTGGAGCCGACCATCCCCTCCTTTAAATGAGGTGGCTCCGAGCCTGAGGGATGCCACTCGGAGCATGGAGAGCAGAAGAGAAGTAGTAAAAGTCCCCCCAGCCTTGTTTCCACGTGCCCCCTGGTCTGGGCAGAAATCAATGGAAGAGCGGTGCGGTGCCTGGTGACCACAGGCTCACAAGTGACCACCATGCCTGAAGAATATTTCCACAGTCACCTCACGGAGGCACTACAGCACGAATGGAGCTCTGTGATCAAACTTATGGCGGCCAATCTTTTGCCCATCCAGGTTGCAGGGGTGGTATGGATGAACATAGAGGTCTGTGGTAAAAATGTCGGGAGAAGAGGAATAGTATTGGTGGATGGAGAAGTAGCTAAAGACCATACCGTGATCCTTGGCATGAATGTGTTAAAAGACCTCGGGAGCCTGCTTTTCAACGAGTCCCCGGAACAGTTCCTACAACAATGGAGCGACAAAACACCCCAGAAAAGGGTTTTTCAACAACTGATACAGACAGCCCAGGTCCGGAAAGCATACAGCGACAGAAAGGAACTCAGCAAAGTCATCGTCCCCGCCTCTGTCAATCGAGTGTTGCCCCCTGGACAGACGGTCCTTCCCCTGCCTATACGAACTGGCATCCCGCTGGAAGGGGTTGAAGTCCAGATTGATCCCAGCAGAGTCGACCAGCTGCTGTCAGGAATAATGGTACTGTCCTTGTGCGCTGCATGAATTTGGGGGAGACAGATGCAACTTTACCCACCCAGGAGTGAAATCGCCCAGGTCCTGGGCCTCCCAGACGAGCTGGTCACATTGGAAACGGTACAGCTGACCGCTAAACCAGAAGATTCATGGCTAGTGACCGTCAAAGCGGAGGCAGCTCCGGAACCCAGACTGCTGCAAGAAGGGCGACAGATATTGGAATGCATGAGGGCGAAGCTCTCAGAACTTACCCCACAGCAGGTACCTAAGGTGGAAGCCTTATTGGAGAAATATTGGGAGGTGTTTGCCAGAGACAAAGATGACTTTGGACGTACCATGGCCATCACCCACGAGATACCCCCCGGGGATGTGGCCCCAATCTGGGAATGGTACCGCCAAATACCCCAACATATGTACCAGGAGGTGAAGGGAATGCTGTCACACATGCTGAAGAAGGGAGTCATTCGTGAGAGTCAGAGCGGGGAAGAGAGTGCCACTGCCAGTAGCTCCGAAGCGGAGGAGGATGATCCACAGCAGCCATCTACATCGCAACAGCTGTCATCTGGCAGGCCCGTATCAGGCCAAAAACGTTTGTCAAAAACAAAAACAGATTTCGCAATGACCGCTGACACGACAGGTACTGCTGCATCGATTCAAAGTGACAGGAGACAGCATTTGTCCAGTATGGTTACGAACTACTTTTCCTCCCATATCTCTTCAGTGCTGCTGGTTCAATACTGACTGAAAAAAGGACATGTCTGGCTACCCAGAATGTTGATGATGTAACCTTCATTAAAATGAACCAATCATGGATTTCAAATTATTTTGCCCCACCTTCCCCTGCTGACACGTAGCGTGCCGGAAAAATGTCTTGCTTTTGGCTTACTGACTTCTCCAATTCCTCCATTTGCAGCTGCTGAATGTCCACCATAGGCCATTTTTATACCTCCCTAAATGGGCTGACTCCCCCCACAGGGCTGTGGTCACCACCTGGCGAAAGCACCCAAGCGAGTGTCATTTGCCTGGACAGGTGGGTGTGCCCATTCTTGGGTGACGGCACTGGCACAGGGTCCCTCATAGTACAATGAAGTGTCTCTGACGGTGGTGGTGCACAACCAACGTCAGACACACTGTAGTAATACGAGGGGCCCTGTGCCAGTACAGTGCTCTACCACTTGCAATACTTACCTCTCCCTGCTCCACCACTGTGTAGTCTGTGCTGTTAAATCCTTCAGAGGCACTGCCAATACAAATTTGTTGAAATGATAGATGATAGTTAAAATATACAGGGGCCCTGGCCTCCATTTAGACAAGTTATTACTTTAGGCCTACTTCCACTGTCTGCTACTCAGCAGAGGAGCCCACCCCTGTACCTAGCTATGCCACCTGTTTAGTCCTGTTACCAATTTTGAACTACATTTAGCCTACTTTATTATTTGGGCCTACTAACTGTGTCTGCCACTTATTACAGTTGTCATCCACTGAACAAAGCAATGCCGCCTGTTTAGTCCTGTTACCAATTTTGAACTGCATTTAGCCTACTTTAGTATTTGGGCCTACTAACTATGTCTGCCACTCATTACAGTTGTCCTTCACTGAACAAAGCAATGCCGCCCGTTTAGTCCTGTTACCAATTTTTAACTGCATTTAGCCTACTTTATTATTTGGGCCTACTAACTGTGTATACTTGTCCTGATTCCAATGGCAGGGAATCACAAAAGGACAAGCACCAACGAGCTCTAGGGTGATGGAACCTGAGCTGACCGCGACCCTAAACCTGAACACACAAATAACAATAGCCGGGGAACGTGCCTACGTTGATCCTAGACGTCTCGCACCAGCCGAAGATCTAACTTCCCCTATTAGAAGAAACACAGACCTCTCTTGCCTCCAGAGAAATACCCCACAGAAATAGCAGCCCCCCACATATAATGACGGTGAAATGAGAGGAAGGCACATACACAGTATGAAAACAGATTCAGCAAAATGAGGCCCTCTAAAACTAGATAGCAGAGGATACAAAAGTAAACTGCGTGGTCAGCAAAAAACCCTTCAAAAAACCACCCTGTAAGTACTTGAACTCATGTTCCAACTCATGGAACATGAGGAGCAATTGCAGCCCACTAGAGCAACCAGCAGCAAAGAAACAATTATATGCAAGCTGGACAAGACAAAAATAAAGCAAAACGTGGAACAAGAAAATCAAAAACTTAGCTTGTCCTGAAGATTACTGAAGCCAGAAGCTGAGGTAACAAAACACTCTGATAACCTTGATAGCCGGCCGGGAAATGACAAGAAAGCCCGGTTAAATAGGAAACACCCAAATCCTAATTGAACAGGTGGACACCAGAGACAGCAGAACACAAATCACCCAGTACCATCAGTAACCACCAGAGGGAGCCCAAAAACAGAACTCACAACAGTACCCCCCCCTTGAGGAGGGGTCACCGAACCCTCACGAGAACCACCAGGGCGACCAGGATGAGCCCTATGAAAAGCGCGGACCAAATCATCAGCATGAACATCAGAGGCAACCACCCAAGAATTATCCTCCTGACCATAACCCTTCCACTTGACCAAATATTGGAGTTTCCGTCTGGAAACACGAGAATCCAAGATCTTCTCCACAACATACTCCAATTCTCCCTCCACCAGCACCGGAGCAGGAGGCTCAAGCGAAGGAACAACAGCTACCTCATACCTCCGCAACAACGACCGATGGAACACATTATGAATAGCAAACGATGCCGGGAGATCCAAACGAAACGACACAGGGTTAAGAATTTCCAAGATCCTATAAGGACCGATGAACCGAGGCTTGAACTTAGGAGAAGAGACCTTCATAGGAACAAAACGAGAAGACAACCACACCAAGTCCCCAACACGAAGTCGAGGACCCACGCGGCGACGGCGATTAGCAAACTGCTGAGCCTTCTCCTGGGACAACTTCAAATTGTCCACCACATGACTCCAAATCTGATGCAACCTATCCACCACCATGTCCACTCCAGGACAATCAGAAGGCTCCACCTGACCAGAGGAAAAACGAGGATGAAACCCCGAATTACAAAAGAAAGGAGAAACCAAGGTAGCAGAACTAGCCCGATTATTAAGGGCAAACTCGGCCAGCGGCAAAAAGGTAACCCAGTCATCCTGATCAGCAGAAACAAAACACCTCAAATAAGTTTCCAAGGTCTGATTAGTTCGCTCCGTCTGGCCATTCGTCTGAGGGTGGAATGCAGACGAAAAGGACAAATCAATGCCCATCTTAGCACAGAACGTCCGCCAAAATCTAGACACAAACTGGGATCCCCTGTCAGAAACGATGTTCTCCGGAATCCCATGCAAACGAACCACGTTCTGGAAAAACAGAGGGACCAACTCAGAGGAGGAAGGTAACTTAGGCAAGGGTACAAGATGAACCATTTTAGAAAAGCGGTCACAAACAACCCAGATGACGGACATTTTTTGAGAGACAGGGAGATCCGAAATAAAGTCCATGGAAATGTGCGTCCAAGGCCTCTTCTGGATAGGCAAAGGTGACAACAATCCACTGGCTCGAGAACAGCAAGGCTTAGCCCGAGCACAAACCCCACAAGACTGCACAAAATAACGCACATCCCTCGACAAGGAAGGCCACCAAAAAGACCTGGCCACCAAGTCTCTAGTACCAAATATTCCAGGATGACCTGCCAACGCAGAAGAATGGACCTCGGAGATGACTCTACTGGTCCAACTATCCGGAACAAACAGTCTCTCAGGCGGACAACGATCAGGTTTACCCGCCTGAAACTCCTGCAAAGCACGTCGCAAGTCTGGGAAGACGGCCGACAAAATCACCCCATCCCTGAGGATACCAGTGGGCTCAGAATTTCCAGGGGAGTCAGGCACAAAACTCCTAGAAAGAGCATCCGCCTTCACATTCTTTGAACCTGGCAGGTATGAAACCACAAAATTGAAACGAGAGAAAAACAGTGACCAACGAGCCTGTCTAGGATTCAGACGCCTGGCAGACTCAAGGTAAATCAGATTTTTGTGATCAGTCAAGACCACCACACGATGTCTAGCACCCTCCAGCCAATGACGCCACTCCTCAAATGCCCACTTCATGGCCAAAAGTTCCCGATTACCCACATCATAATTCCGCTCAGCGGGCGAAAATTTTCTAGAAAAGAACGCACATGGCTTCATCACCGAGCAATCGGAGCTTCTCTGTGACAAAACCGCCCCCGCTCCAATCTCGGAAGCATCAACCTCAACTTGGAAAGGAAGCGAAACATCAGGCTGACGCAATACAGGAGCAGAAGAAAACCGGCGTTTAAGTTCCTGAAAGGCCTCCACAGCCGCAGGAGACCAATCAGCAACATCAGCACCCTTCTTAGTCAAATCCGTCAAAGGCTTAACAACACTAGAAAAATTAGTTATAAAACGACGATAGAAATTAGCAAAGCCCAAGAACTTCTGCAAACTCTTAAGAGATGCAGGCTGCGTCCAGTCACAAATAGCCCGAACCTTGACGGGATCCATCTCAATAGTAGAAGGGGAAAAAATATACCCCAAGAAAGAAATCTTCTGGACTCCAAAGAGACACTTTGAGCCCTTTACAAACAAGGAATTAGCCCGCAGGACCTGAAACACCTTCCTGACCTGCTGAACATGAGACTCCCAGTCATCAGAAAAAACCAAAATATCATCCAAATACACAATCATAAATTTATCCAGATATTCACGGAAAATATCGTGCATAAAGGACTGGAAGACTGAAGGAGCATTAGAAAGTCCGAAAGGCATTACCAAATACTCAAAATGGCCCTCAGGCGTATTAAATGCGGTTTTCCACTCATCACCTTGCTTTATTCGTATAAGATTATACGCACCCCGGAGATCAATCTTAGTGAACCATTTAGCCCCCTTAATGCGAGCAAACAAATCAGTCAACAAAGGCAAAGGATACTGATATTTTACGGTAATCTTATTCAAAAGACGATAATCTATACAAGGTCTCAAGGACCCATCTTTCTTGGCCACGAAAAAAAAACCTGCTCCCAAAGGGGACGAAGATGGACGGATATGTCCCTTTTCCAAGGACTCCTTAACATAATCCCGCATAGCAGTATGCTCTGGCACTGACAGATTGAACAAACGACCTTTAGGAAATTTACTACCAGGAATTAAATCTATAGCACAATCGCAATCCCTGTGAGGGGGAAGCGAACTGAGCTTAGGCTCCTCAAAAACATCCCGATAATCCGACAAAAATACAGGAACCTCAGAAGGAGTAGATGAAGCGATAGAAATCGGAGGTGCATCATCATGAACCCCCTGACATCCCCAGCTTAACACAGACATTGTTTTCCAGTCAAGGACTGGATTATGAGTTTGTAACCATGGCAGACCAAGTACTAGAACATCATGTAAATTATACAACACCAGGAAGCGAATCACCTCCTGATGAACGGGAGTCATACGCATGGTCACTTGTGTCCAGTACTGAGGTTTATTCATAGCTAAAGGTGTAGAGTCAATTCCCTTCAAAGGAATAGGGACTTCCAGAGGCTCAAGACTAAACCCACATCGCTTGGCAAATGACCAATCCATAAGACTCAGGGCAGCGCCTGAATCTACATAGGCATCGACGGAAATGGATGATAATGAGCAAATCAGAGTCACAGACAGAATGAACTTAGACTGTAACGTACTAATGGCAACAGACTTATCAACCTTTTTTGTGCGTTTAGAGCATGCTGATATAACATGAGCTGAATCACCACAATAAAAGCACAACCCATTTTTCCGCCTATAGTTTTACCGTTCACTTCTAGACAGAACTCTATCACATTGCATTGTCTCAAGTGCCTGTTCAGAAGACACCGCCAAATGGTGCACAGGTTTGCACTCCCGTAAACGCCGATCAATCTGAATAGCCATAGTCATAGACTCATTCAGACCCGTAGGCGCAGGGAACCCCACCATAACATCTTTAATGGCCTCAGAAAGGCCATCTCTGAACTTTGCAGCCAGGGCGCACTCATTCCACTGAGTAAGCACTGACCATTTCCGAAATTTTTGACAATATATTTCTGCTTCATCTTGCCCCTGAGAGAGAGCTAATAAAGCTTTTTCAGCCTGAATCTCCTGGTTAGGTTCCTCATAGAGCAAACCCAATGCCAGAAAAAACGCATCCACATTGAGCAACGCAGGATCCCCTGGTGCCAATGCAAATGCCCAATTTTGAGGGTCACCCCGCAGGAAAGATATAATAATCTTAACCTGCTGAGCAGGGTCTCCAGAAGAGCGAGATTTCAAAGAAAGGAACAGCTTGCAATTGTTCCTAAAATTCAGAAAACTAGATCTATCTCCAGCAAAGAACTCTGGAATAGGAATTCTAGGTTCAGACATAGGAGCATGTACAACAAAATCTTGTATATTTTGAACCTTAGCAGCAAGATTATTCAAGCTGGAAGCTAAACTCTGGACGTCCATGATAAACAGCTAAGGTCAGAGCCATTCAAGGATTAAGAGGAGGAAAAAAAAAATCAGCCAGGCTGCAATTAGGGCTAGGCAGCAACCTCAGAGGAGAAAAAAAAAAAAAAAAACTTCCTCAGACTACTTTTCCTCCTACTTGAGCCCAAACATTTTTGGGCCGGCTATACTGTCCTGATTCCAATGGCAGGGAATCACAAAAGGACAAGCACCAACGAGCTCTAGGGTGATGGAACCTGAGCTGACCGCGACCCTAAACCTGAACACAAAAATAACAATAGCCGGGGAACGTGCCTACGTTGATCCTAGACGTCTCGCACCAGCCGAAGATCTAACTTCCCCTATTAGAAGAAACACAGACCTCTCTTGCCTCCAGAGAAATACCTCACAGAAATAGCAGCCCCCCACATATAATGACGGTGAAATGAGAGGAAGGCACATACACAGTATGAAAACAGATTCAGCAAAATGAGGCCCGCTAAAACTAGATAGCAGAGGATACAAAAGTAAACTGCGTGGTCAGCAAAAAACCCTTCAAAAAACCATCCTGTAATTACTTGAACTCATGTTCCAACTCATGGAACATGAGGAGCAATTACAGCCCACTAGAGCAACCAGCAGCAAAGAAACAATTATATGCAAGCTGGACAAGACAAAAATAAAGCAAAACGTGGAACAAGAAAATCAAAAACTTAGCTTGTCCTGAAGATTACTAAAGCCAGAAGCTGAGGTAACAAAACACTCTGAAAACCTTGATAGCCGGCGGGGAAATGACAAGAAAGCCCGGTTAAATAGGAAACACACAAATCCTAATAGAACAGGTGGACACCAGAGACAGCAGAACACAAATCACCCAGTACCATCAGTAATCACCAGAGGGAGCCCAAAAACAGAACTCACAACATATACTGTTATGATCCGGTGACCTAGGAGCTGCATGAGAACATTCACTGGAGAATGTGGCCACTGTACTGACCGCAATCCTGAACTTAACACCGCAACTAGAAGTAGCCGTGGAGTGTACCTAACACACCTAGACACCTCTTCACAGCCGGAGAACTAAATACCCCTAAAGATGGAAATAGGATTACTATCTTGCCTCAGAGAAAATCCCCAAAGGATAGAAAACCCCCCACAAATATTGGCGGTGAGTCGGAGAGGAAAAAACATACACAGGCAGAAAAACAGGATTAGCACAGGAGGCCACTCTAGCTAAATAGGACCGGATAGGACAGAGTTCTGTGCGGTCAGTATAAAAACCCTTCAAAACATCCACAGCAGAATATACAAAAACTTCCTACATCTTTACTAAAAGATGTAGGAGCGTAAATCTGCAGCTCCAGTGAATCCTACAATCAGAGCAGGAATAAAACTGAAACAAGCACACTGGCAGTGTGCCACAGAAACAAAAACCAAACACTTATCTTTGCTGAAATAGGCAGCGAGCAGGAGAGCCAGAAAGTGATCCAACACTTCACAAGGAACATTGACTACTGGCAAGGGCTAAAGGATCCTGCCCACTTAAATATCCCAGTCAGAATTGTAATCATCCGATACACCTGGCCATGTCTGTGACTCAGAGACAACTGCATTCCCACCTACAACCACTGGAGGGAACCCAAGAGCAGAATTCACAACAGTCTACCACTCATTACAGTTGTCCTCCACTGAACAAAGAAATGCTGCCCGTTTAGTCCTGTTAACAATTTTGAACTGCATTTAGTCTACTTTAGTATTTGGGCCTACTAACTGTGTCTGACACTCATTACAGTTGTCCTCCACTGAACAAAGCAATGCCGCCCGTTTAGTCCTATTTGGGCCTATATCTGTGTTTCCTCCTTATCCTGCCCATTGGCCAGCCACTGCTAGATGAGTCTGCTGGTACATTGACCCAGACCACTACATTCCCCTTGCACTCTACACAGCCAGAATCTGACCCTGCTGAAAGTCAGGTTCCCCTTCCCGCATACTATACCACCTTACATGGGGGCAAAGAGGAAGGTGCAGATGAAAGTGCAGGTGCCTTTATCAGGTGGGGGGGCATACTCGTTGGCGACGTCACTGGCACAGGGCCCCTCATAGTACGCAAAAGTGTCTCTGCCAATGGGAGGCGCCACCCACCGTCAAACACACCCCGCCGTACTATGAGGGGCCCTGTGCCAATGCGAACGAGTGGGCCCCCCTGCTTGCTCTGGATCACAGCACTTGCAAAGTTGAAATACTTACCTCTCCCTGCTCCACCACCGTGACATATTCCGCGTTTCCTGGGCCCATGAAAATCTTAAGCCAGCCCTACTCCCCCCCCCACAACTTTAGCCAAATGACCCCCAATTTTCAATGACTAACTATTTTTATAAAGTAAATTAAGATTGACAAGCTTAAGTAATAAGAATTGATGTTTTTGGCATTAAAATGGGCACTGTAGGTGTTTTCTTGTCCACTCACTGCCGACTTTGATTCCCCATTGACTTGCATTGGGTTTAGTGTTTCAGTCGGCCCCCGACTTTTCGCAATAATCGGCCGATTTCACCCGACCCGACTTTTGACAAAGTTGGGTTTCACGAAACCCGACTCGATCCGAAAAAGTAAAAGTCGCTCAACTCTAGTCATCAGTAGAGGAGAAGGAAGAGCCTTGGTTAATTGTCCCTTCAGAGGGCCTGAGGACTGTGTCCCCGGTTTCACTAGAGTCTGTGCCCCGGGCAAGACCTTTGTGCCATCTAATTTGTGACCAGAGGTTCTCTCTTGGGCTCATTCATCCAGAGTGGGTGAACATTTTGGGACTAAGAGGACATCTGAGCTTCTGGCGAGGACGTACTGGTGGCCGTATATGGCCCGTGACGTCGAAGACTATATTCGGGCATATGTCTCCTGCACCAAGAATAAGTCTCCTCGACAATGGCCTGCTGGGCTACTTTATTCTCTGCCGGTGGTGGACAGGCCTTGGGAAATGGTCGGGATAGACTTTGTGGTGGGCTTACACAAGTCCCGTAGCTGCACCATTATTTGGTTAGTCAACAACCATTTTTCCAAAATGGTGCACTTGGTGCCTCTTCCACGGCTACCTTCTGCACGGGCCTAGGCGGCGTTGTTTATTAAGCACGTATTCTGCCTTAACGGTATGCCAGACAAAATTGTCAGTGACCGGCGTCCTCAGTTTGTGTCTAGGTTCTGGAGAGAGCTTTGTTGTCTTCTCAGCATCGAGCTGAATCTCTCTTGAGCATACCATCCCAAGACAAATGGGTTGGTAGAGAGGGCCAACCAGACCCTGGTCACATACCTGCGACATTTTGACCCCATTCCTCCTTAATTACAGCAAGCATCCACGGGTTCCTGCACCTATGCCCGTGTCTTCCGCCGCCTCCAGGGTGGCAGACTGAGCTGTGGAGGCACGTGACATTTGGGACCACACAGAGGATGCTATCTGGGCCTCCAAGGAGAGAATGAGGGTCTCCACCAATGCACATCGGCGCCCCGCTCCAACCTTTGCTTCTGGCGATTTAGTGTAGCTCTCCGGCCGTAACATGAGGCTGCAAGTTGAGTCCACTAAGTTTGCGCCTCACTACCTAGGTCCCTTCAAAGTCATGGAACAGGTTAATCCTGTGGTCTACCATCTGGCCCTTCCTCCACGTCTAGGCATCACCGACAACTTTCATGTGTCCCTCCTAAAGCCCGTCCACATGTCTTGGTTTACCGAGTGATCTGCTTGGACATCGGCATGGGGTGTAAGGTGGTACATGGTAAAACATTCTATTTGGTGGATTGGAAGGGTCATGGCCAAGAGGACAGGTCATGGGAGCCTGTTAAGCACATTTTGGCTCCGCAGCTCATTGCTGCCTTTGAGCGTAGCAAGGCCCAAGGAGGGGGGCCCTAGGAGGGGGGTAATGTTAGGTGTCGAGTTCCCGCTGCTGCACAGGGGGAATCTCGAACCATCTCCGCTGTGGTGTCTCATTCTCCTCCAGCCGCAGTGGAACCTGCTAAGTAGAAATGTCTGTCCAAGCATCTGGCTCAAGCTGATACTGTGCGGCTGGTTACTGTTGACCTTCCAGGCTCAGCTATTGTAACCAGTACTGATCAGCGGCGAGCAGGCTTCCCTGGGACCTTGTCCTGCTAAGGGACGACCTCTCATTTGAGGTCGGGGGTCCCATGCTCAGGTCCTGTAGCAGCTCCTATTAGACCACTAGGAACGTCCTGGAAAGCTTCCACTGTAAAAGGTTTGCATGGCAGGACGGCCATGCACTAGTATAAACTTACTAATGTGTGTGTGGATGTATACCTGTCGATGGATGAAAGCTCCGAATCATTCCCATCTCTAGAGTTGTTGACTGTTTGCAAATGATGGAGTAATCTAGCGCCAGACAGTGCTGTCCAAGCTCGATCCTTATAGCGTCTATCCAGCAGCGACCACCAGTGCAGCATCTTGCGCAATTAGTGTGCTTTCCTGACCCTAGACAGGGTGGTTAATGACGTCTGCCAGTGCGGCACTGTACGCACTCTTGTGCGGTAAATATTAGTTAGTTATCCCTTGGCACTGCCTTTGCGGTGCCGAGCACTAGTGGTGTAGTGGGACTCTTCCCCCTGTCCTTGGGGTAGAGTTCTGTGACCTCACTCAAGTGCTCACACTGTGGTTTGGCGACGCTGTGAAGCAACAGGGTTCATTTCCCTTTTCATACCGGGTGAAGCTAACCCGTGTGTGAGAACACGTTATACTGCCATATTGTGTCAGCCATTACTTAGCAGCAGGTTCCATCTCTGCACGGTGGACCCCGCACCTCTTATCATTCACTATATTATTTGGTGCGTTCCGCCCGCCCTAACATAGTATGTTATTATGTTGGAAGCTATGGGTAGAAGATGGTGCTGAGGGACACGTGCGGTGTCTGTAAAGTACTATATGAAGACGCTGGGGGGTGAGTATAAATGTGACATCCCAGGAAGCCAGTAGTCACAGAGGTATTGCCTTCCTCATTGGGAGGGTGATGCCATGCCTGGAAGTGACAAGGATCCCTTTAACAGGTAATATGTACACACAACACTGTTCTGACTCTAGGCTAGAAGGGGGAGCTCTAGACCCAGTTTGAGGGTAGCTTCCCTTTAGATTCTGACTGGAGGAGGAGTTAGGGAGAGTCTGTGAGGAGAGCTGGAGCTGAGGAGACATGCAGCTCTGCAGCTCCTGACAGGAGAGTCAGACAGATTGTAGGAGACAGTGAGGGGAGAAGAAGTAAAGTAGGAGAGAAATAAACTGGAGTGGAGCTGCGAATGGGCTCACTCCAGGATCAAGCGCAGAAACCGGAGACTGGAATTCTGAGATTGTGGAGGGAACTGTATGCCCCACAGCAGAAACCATCGACTAGGAAACTCCAAGTCTCCTGGCCACCATTACAACCGAAGGCATAACAGCAGATTGGAGCCCAGAGTCACCACGAGAGAGGGACACCTGTAAAAAGGCTCGAGATGCCTGCCATGCTGGTAGCATCCACCTAAAAGGGCAGAGAGAGAGAGGACTTTGTGTGAAGCCTCAGGCAGCAAGGGACTGAGGACACATCCCCTTTAAGGCCCGTACCAAGTACCCCACGGTCCTAGCAGGCGCTCCATTTTGGCTTCACGAACAGGATGGACCAACCCATTAAACTGGGTCTTATGCACCTAAGAGACTGTGCTTAGCTGAGAAATCATTGGACTGAAAATTGCCGCCATTGCAGCACCATGTGGCATACAGGAGGAGCAGGGCGTGTTGTCTTGGGTGGAGCTTGAAGGAACGGCACGAAAGCTATGTCAGTGATATATGTCCATCCACTAAAAAGATCCGCCTCCTGCTCTGGGATGGCGGGAAGCGGAGAAGAAGGGACCGCCCTTGGAAGAAAGCGTGGGAACAACAAGAAGGTGCGGCCCAGAACCCAGCTGGCAAGATGGTGAGCGGAGGTCACCCGGAGGATGGGGAGGAAGCAGGAAGCTGCCCCAGCCAATGGGAGGAGAGATATAGCCAGCCGTCAGCAATGAACCTGGAAGTTCTTGGAGCCGAGGTGGAGGAACTGTGCTGTCAGCTCCGGCGGTCCTGGTTCATAGCGGCACAGAAGGCATGGGAGCAGCAGAGGACCAAGTTTCCAGTACCTCAGCCCACAACGAAGGTGTCCAGCACCGGAGACACAGCGGTGGCAGGTAAGGAGACCGACCCTGTTCCGATAGCCGAGAAAACCCTCATAGGACCCTTTGATGCTCCGCCAACTTCCCCATCCGACCGAATATATACACTTTGATTGGGAGCAGCCCTCGGTATCGTGCGCACTTTAATAGCTCTTCTGCAGCCAAGAGAAGAGCTCCAGGAAGTGAGTGGAGAATGGGTGACACTCCGGTGGTAGCACTCCGGCACGTATCTTATGGGGTTCCCTGAGAAGACCCAAGCAGGGGGGGAGCGTTTCGAAGTCATCAGCTGGGAGGAATACTCCCAGCAGCAGGCTCTCAAATGGGAGCAGGAGGAAAGAGAGCGAGATCTCTGGCACAGGGCCGTAGAGGAACGGAACCTGCGAGCTAAGACCCAGGCCCGAAAGGCCAATTACACCCGAAGGGACAACTGCAGATTATAGCCCGGAGTCACTACGAGAGATGGACCCCTGTAAAAAGGCTCGAGTTGCCTGCCATGCGGGTAGTGTTCACCTAAAAGGACAGAGAGAGAAAGAGAAGACCTTGTGTGAAGCCTCAGGCAGCAGTGACTGAGAACAGAGCGCAGTAAGGCTACGTTCACATTAGCGTTCCGCTAATGTGCGTCGCTGTTGCGTCGGCGGCGACGCAGCGGCGACGCGCCCCTATGTTTAATATGGGTGACGCGTGCGTTTTTTTTGTTGCGTTTTCCGACACGTGCGTCGTTTTCGACGCTAGCGTCGGACGCAAGAAAATGCAACAAGTTGCATTTTTCGTGCGTCCGATTTTCGTCAAAAAACGACGCACGCGTCGCAAAACGCAGCGTTTTTGCGTGCGTTTTTGGTGCATCGCGCGTTGCGTCGCCGACGCACTGGCGCGCAACGCTAATGTGAACGTAGCCTAAAGAAGGCTTCCAACCCCACCTGGCTAAGGGGATTCCGAATCACTTCCAGGCTACCCGGATTCCAAAGATCACCGGTAACCTGTACCTGAACTGCATCAGTAAAAGGTAGAGAGACTGCAACCCTGTGTCCTCCAATTCTTTCCTGCACTTCACCATTTATCATCCTTTGTAACTACACCAGGAACCCTGGGGACTAAGCTCTACCCGTGGAGAGCTGTACCATCTAAGCTGCAATACCATCATCTCCAGTGGACTCCTTTAAGCAGTGTCGGCCATCCCTGGCCGATTACCACAGGTGGCATCAAGAACATACTACATTAGACTTTATTTCCATTTACATTAACCCCCTTTTATTGGACGCCCAGGGCCACGGACCGGGTCACTGCTGCCGTGACACATCCCCTTTAAGAACTGTGCCGACCCAGTACCGAGTACCCCATGGTCCTAGCGTGCACTCCATAAGAATAGGGGCACAGGGCTTATATTTAAAGCACCACTACAGCACTGAAAAATAACACTGGTGTGCTGCTTTAAGAATTCATGGGAGAACTATAACTCCCAGCATGTCCTGCAGATCCGATGGCACGCTGGGAGTTTTAGTTCACCACAGAAGTGGCAGAGTGCTTTTTTATGTGCTGTAATTACTAACCTTTGTATAAATTCTTTCTTGTACAGGCTGTGCTCAGTGCAGGTCCTGCAGCTAGCAGGCACTGTGCGGTCATGCACAGTGCCCTCCCTCTTATGACCTCATCACAGATCATGCAAGATGAAGCTGTACTGTTTGTAGTGAGGTGTCTGCAGGAACTGTGATGGCATCATGAAGAGGCAGGGCTTTGTGCGGTCATGTGGTGCTCCAGCCCGCCCTCTTCATCACCTCAGCACTAGGGTTGAGCGAAACGGATCGGACAATTTCAAAAATCGCCGACTTTTGGCAAAGTCGGGTTTCGTGAAACCCGACCAGATCCCACTGTGGGATTGGCCATGAGGTCGCCGATCTTCGTGCCAAAGTCACGTTTCGTATGACGCTTTCAGGACCATTTCTCATCCAATGAAGGAAGACGCAGAGTGTGGGAAGGGTGATGACAAAGGTCTCGGTCCCCACCATCTTAGAGAAGGGCATGACAGTGATTGGCTTGCTTTCTGCGGCGTCACAAGGGCTATAAAGGGGCATGCACACCGACCGCCATCTTATTTCTGCCGATCGTAGCATAGGGAGAGGTTGCTGCAGTTGCATCAGAAGAAGGGATATAGTTAGGGAGGGAAGATTAACCCCGAAACTGCTTGAGCTGTAGCGATTTCCCCTGTCCAACACAACTTTTTGTTTGCAGGGACAGTGGAGTTTTTTTTTTGTGCATCAGCTCTGTAGCTTACTAGGCTGCATTCTAAGGCTCCCTGATAGCTGCATTGCTGTTTGCACGCTGCTGTGCAAACCAACTGCTTTTTAAAAGCAAAAATCCTGTTGCTCCTTTCTGCACAGTTCTCTTGTTTCTTTGTCCACACTCTTTTGTGTGCAGCAGTCCTTTTTATTGCTGCCATACTTGTCCTAAAATCATTGTAGGGAGATTGAAATTGTACTACAGCCCTTGTATTTTTTGATGTATCTGGCAGCCACATTCTGCCACTTACATTGAGTAGTGTAATACACTGGGCCTGTTTTTTTGCTGCATTATCCCCCCCAAAAAGGGAGTTTTAAATTGCCAAAAAGTTTCTATATGTCAGTTCTGTTGGTCGTATATCTGCCAGCCACGTTCTGCCACTGACATTGTGTAGTGTAATACACAGGGCCTGTTTTTTGATGCATTCTCCCCCCCAAAAAAGGGAGATTTAAATTGCCAACAAGTTTCTATACGTCAGTTCTGTTTGTCGTATATCTGGGAGGGGAGGAGATAATAGCTGGAAGAGTATAGCCCAATAATAATAAAACATAACCTTTACTAATAATGTTAAAAATGGACAAACAATACACAACACAAATCAAAAAATAAAGTGCTCACGCCGAAAACTGTGCTCTAATAAAAAACTGGTTTGATCTCACCAATTATGGACGAGAGTACCCATGCCAATGATAGGGGGTCCCAGGGAGGGTCCAGTAGTTGTAGGATAAAACAGAGGGGACGGGGACCTTTTTCCTAAGCCCCTGTCATGCCCCAGCAATAACTCCTGTCCTCACAAGGACAGGCCCAAATGAGCCCTACTACGGACACCCCCCACCGTGTAAGATGTGATAAACGCCTCCCTACGCGTTCTTCTCCAATCGCGGAGATTCATCAGGGGAGTTTCCAATGGCCACAAGACCTAAGTATAAACTCAGAAGTCCATAAGTCCAATCAAATGCCCATAGATAAGGGGTATACGCAGTGGCTGTATAACATCCCAGGAATAGGCAGTTCCGTGTGACAGTCTGCCACCAAAAGTGAGTCATCTGATAAAGGCACCCGCTACCTCCTTAGAAGCCTCACTCAGGGCCACTCCCCCCCGGCAGCTGAGATGATTAGTAGCCACTAGGGTTGAGCGAAACGGGTCGTTCATTTTCAAAAGTCGCCGACTTTTGGCAAAGTCGGGTTTCATGAAACCCGATCCGACCCCTGTGCGGGTTCGGCCATGCGGTACGCGACTTTCACGCCAAAGTCGCGTTTCAATGACGCGAAAAGCGCCATTTCTCAGCCAATGAAGGTAAACGCAGAGTGTGGGCAGCGTGATGACATAGGTTCTGGTCCCCACCATCTTAGAGAAGGGCATTGCAGTGATTGGCTTGCTGTCTGCGGCGTCACAGGGGCTATAAAGGGGCGTTCCCGCCGACCGCCATCTTACTGCTGCTGATCTGAGCTTAGGGAGAGGTTGCTGGCGCTTCGTCAGAAGCAGGGATAGCGTTAGGCAGGGTCCATTAACCACCAAACCGCTTGTGCTGTAGCGATTTGCACTGTCCAACACCACCTTCGGTGTGCAGGGATAGTGGAAGCTACATTTTTTTTTTTCTCAGCGCTGTAGCTCATTGGGCTGCCCTAGAAGGCTCCCTGATAGCTGCATTGCTGTGTGTACGCCGCTGTGCAAACCAACTGCTTTTTTCAAAGCACAAATCCTCTTGTTCCTTCCTTTCTGCACAGCTATCTTGTTTGTTTGTCCACACTTTTTATTTAATTTGTGCATCAGTCCACTCCTTATTGCTGCCTGCCATACCTGGCTGAGATTACTGCAGGGAGATAGTAATTGAAGGACAGTTCCTTTTTTTTTTTTTTCTTGTGGGAGATTAAGATTGGCATTTCTGCTAGAGTGCCATCCCTGTCTGTGCCATCTCTCACTCAGTGGGCCATAGAAAGCCTATTTATTTTTTTGCTTGATTTGGGTTCTAAAATCTACCTGAAAAAATCACTACATCAATCAGTGGGAGAAAAATATTGGCCTCAGGGCTTGTGTGTCACTCCTGACTCCTGTGTGTGCCATCTCTCAGTCAGTGGGCCATAGAAAGCCTATTTATTTTTTTGCTTGATTTGGGTTCCAAAATCTACCTGAAAAAATCACTACATCAATCAGTGGGAGAAAAATATTGGCCTCAGGGCTTGTGTGCCACTCCTGACTCCTGTGTGCATCATCACTCACTCAGTGGGCCATAGAAAGCCTATTTTTTTTTTTTGCTTTATTTGGGTTCTAAATTCTACCTGAAAAAATCAATAAATCAATCAGTGGGAGATTAATATTGGCCTTTGGGCTTGTGTGCCAGTCCTAAGCGTGCCATCTCTCTCATAAATAGTGGGCCATAGAAAGCCTATTTATTTATTTTTTTTGGTTTTATAAATTCTCCCTGAAAAAAAAAGGGAGATTAATATTGGCCTTTGGGCTTGTGTGCCAGTCCTAAGCGTGCCATCTCTCTCTCTCAGATAGTGGACCATAGAAAGCCTATTTATTATTTTTTTTTTTGGGTTTATAAATTTTCCCTGAAAAAAAAAAGAAAAAAAGTGGGAGATTAATATTGGCCTCTGGGCTTGTGTGCCAGTCCTGAGCGTGCCATCTCTCTCACAAATAGTGGGCCATAGAAAGCCTATTTATTTATTTTTTTTTTTTTGGTTTTATAAATTCTCCCTGAAAAAAAAAGGGAGATAAATATTGGCCTTTGGGCTTGTGTGCCAGTCCTAAGCGTGCCATCTCTCTCTCTCAGATAGTGAGCCATAGAAAGCCTATTTATTTTTTTGGTTGATTTGGGTTCTAAATTCTACCTGAAAAAATCAATAAATCAATCAGTGGGAGATAAATATTGGCCTCTGGGCTTGTGTGCCACTCCTGACTCCTGTGTGCGTCATCTCTCACTCAGTGGGCCATAGAAAGCCTATTTTTTGTTTTATTTGTTTTCTAAATTCTCCCTGAAAAAATCATTTTATTTTATTTGGTTTCTAAATTCTTCCTGAAAAAATCATTTTTTTTTATTATTATTTTTTTCTAAAGTCTCCCTGAAAAAAAAAAAAAAATCAAATCAGTGGGAGATTAATATTGCCCTTTCTGCTTGTGTGCCAGTCTTGACTCCTGGGTGTGCCATCTCTCTCTCTCTCTCCAATTGTGGGCCATAGAAAGCCTATTATTTTTTTAGCTTGATTTGGGTTCCAAAATCTACCTGAAAAAATCACTACATCAATCATTGGGAGAAAAATATTGGCCTCTGGGCTTGTGTGCCACTCCTGACTCCTGTGTGCGTCATCTCTCACTCAGTGGGCCATAGAAAGTCTATTTTTTGTTTTATTTGTTTTCTAAATTCTCCCTGAAAAAATCATTTTATTTTATTTGGTTTCTAAATTCTTCCTGAAAAAATCATTTTTTTTTATTATTTTTTTTTTCTAAAGTCTCCCTGCAAAAAAAAAAAAAATCAAATCAGTGGGAGATTAATATTTCCCTTTCTGCTTGTGTGCCAGTCTTGACTCCTGGGTGTGCCATCTCTCTCTCTCTCTCCAATTGTGGGCCATAGAAAGCCTATTTTTTTTTTGCTTGATTTGGGTTCCAAAATCTACCTGAAAAAATCACTACATCAATCATTGGGAGAAAAATATTGGCCTCTGGGCTTGTGTGCCACTCCTGACTCCTGTGTGTGGCATCTCTCACTCAGTGGGGCATAGAAAGCCTTTTTTTTTTTTTTTTTTTAATTTGGTTTCTAAATTGTCATTGGAAAAATCATTTAATGTTATTTGGTTTCTAAATTCTTCCTGAAAAAATCATTTTATTTCATTTTGTTTCTAATGTCTCCCTGAAAAAAAAAAAAAAAAAAAAAAACAGTGGGAGATTAATATTTACATTTGTGCTTCAGTGACAGTACTGCGTGTGTGGCATCTCTCTCATTTGGTGCCACCAAAAACAGAGTGTGTAACATTGTGCCTGATTTTCGTTGTGGTCTCACCCACCTGTAAAGGGGTAGCTAAATCATACTGAAGTTATAGCTCACCGTGTAAGTTGTGTGACAGCAACAAATACCGTTAGTTTGGTTACGTTTTTAAAACAATGAGGAAGTCTGGTGGAAGAGGTCGTGGCCGGGGGCGTTCATTGTCAGCTGGTAATGATGGTAGTGGTAGTGGAGCATCAGGTGGTCGTGGGAAAAAAAATATTGCACCTAAGTCTGGAGCTGTGGAGCCAGGTTCGTCGTCTGGCTACACAAGGCCTCGAACGCTCCCTTTTCTGGGAGTAGGAAAACCGCTTTTAAAGCCGGAGCAGCAAGAGCAAGTTTTGGCTTATCTTGCTGACTCAGCCTCTAGCTCTTTTGCCTCCTCTCGTGAAACTGGTAAATGTAAAAGCAGCGCGTCGTTAGTGGATGTTCACGGTCAGGGAAAAGTCGCTTCCTTGTCCTCTTCAGCAAAAACAACAACAGAGAAGAATGCAGCAGGCGACACAACGGGTTACTCCATGAAGCTCTTTACACATACCGTCCCTGGCTTACAAAGTGAAGCAGTTAACAGTCCATGCCCATTACAAGTTGAATCTGACATGGAGTGCACTGATGCACAGCCACAGCCAGACTACTATGCTGGTCCTTTGACTCAGACCACAACATTGCCCTCGCAGGGTAATGATCAAGAATCAGACCCTGATGAGACTATGTTGCCCCATCACGAACGCTATACCACCGACCGACACGGTGACACAGACGAAGTTGCACACGAGCTACAAGAAGAGGTAATAGATGACCCAGTTGTTGACCCCGATTTGCAGCCATTGGGGGAACAGGGTGCAGGCGGCAGCAGTTCTGAAGCGGAGGAGGAGGGGCCGCAGCAGGCATCAACATCGCAACAGGTTCCATCTGCCGGGCCCGTATCTTGCCCAAAACGCGTGGCAAAGCCAAAACCTGTTGGAGGACAGCGTGGCCATCCGGTTAAAGCTCAGTCTGCAATGCCTGAAAAGGTATCCGATGCTAGAAAGAGTGCAGTCTGGCATTTTTTTAAACAACATCCAATTGATCAGCGCAAAGTCATCTGTCAAAAATGTTCAACTACCTTAAGCAGAGGGCAGAATCTGAAAAGTCTTAATACAAGTTGCATGCATAGACATTTAACCACCATGCATTTGCAAGCTTGGACTAACTACCAAACGTCCCTTAAGGTTGTAGCACCCTCGGCCAATGAAGCTAGTCATCAACGCAACATCCCTTCCGGCAGTGTAGGGCCACCATTTTCGGCACCACCTGCAGTATCTGTGCAGGTTTCTTTGCCAGGCCAAAGCAGTCAGGGTCAGGGAATCACCAGTTTCGTAGTAGGAAACACTGCATCTAGGGCACCGGCGGCAACAATACCATCTCCCACCGTCTCTCAGTCTGCCATGTCCACCGGCACCCCCGCTAGTTCCACGATCTCCAGCTCTCCAGTCCAGCTCACCCTACATGAGACTATGTTTAGAAAAAGGAAGTACTTAGCCTCGCATCCGCGTACACAGGGTTTGAACGCCCACATAGCTAGACTAATCTCGTTAGAGATGATGCCCTACCGGTTAGTTGAAAGCGAAGCTTTCAAAGCCCTGATGGACTACGCTGTACCACGCTACGAGCTACCCAGTCGACACTTTTTTTCCAGAAAAGCCATCCCAGCCCTCCACCAGCATGTTAAAGAGTGCATCGTCCATGCACTCAGGCAATCTGTGAGCACAAAGGTGCACCTGACAACAGATGCATGGACCAGTAGGCATGGCCAGGGACGTTACGTGTCCATCACGGCACACTGGGTGAATGTTGTGGATGCAGGGTCCACAGGGGACAGCAATTTTGGGACAGTTCTGCCTAGCCCACGGTCTAGGAAACAGTTGGCTGTAGCCGTTCGCACCCCCTCCTCCTCCTCCTCGTCCTCCTGCAGAAGCGAGAGCTCGTCCACAGACCGCAGTCGCACAACCACTCCATCCGCAGCTGCCACTGTTGCACACCAGGTCTCCCATTATGGGGCAGCTACTGGCAAACGTCAGCAGGCTGTATTGGCTATGAAGTGTTTGGGCGACAACAGACACACCGCGGAAGTTCTGTCCGAGTTCTTGCAGAAAGAAACGCAGTCGTGGCTGGGCACTGTAGATCTTGAGGCAGGCAAGGTAGTGAGTGATAACGGAAGGAATTTCATGGCTGCCATCTCCCTTTCCCAACTGAAACACATTCCTTGCCTGACTCACACCTTAAACCTGGTGGTGCAGTGCTTCCTGAAAAGTTATCCGGGGTTATCCGACCTGCTCCTCAAAGTGCGTGGACTTTGCTCACATATCCGCCGTTCGCCCGTACACTCCAGCCGTATGCAGACCTATCAGCGTTCTTTGAACCTTCCCCAGCATCGCCTAATCATAGACGTTGCAACAAGGTGGAACTCAACACTGCACATGCTTCAGAGACTGTGCGAACAGAGGCGGGCTGTTATGTTTTTGTGGGAGGATACACATACACGGGCAGGCAGTAGGATGGCAGACATGGAGTTGTCAGGTGTGCAGTGGTCGAAGATTCAAGACATGTGTCAAGTCCTTCAGTGTTTTGAGGAATGCACACGGCTGGTTAGTGCAGACAATGCCATAATAAACATGAGCATCCCCCTAATGCGTCTGCTGATGCAAAGTTTGACGCACATAAAGGATCAGGCGTCTGCAGCTGAGGAAGAGGAAAGCCTTGATGACAGTCAGCCATTGTCTGGCCAGGGCAGTGTACAGGACGAGGTAGCGGGCGAAGAGGAGGAGGAGGACGAGGAGGATGATGGGGATGATTATATTTTTAATGAGGAAGCTTTTCCGGGGCCACTGGAAATTGTTGGCGCGGCAAGGCCGGGTTCTGGTTTTTGGAGGGACACAAGTGACGTGGATTTGCCTGAAACTGCCCCTCAACCAAGCACAACCGCAGATTTGAGAACTGGAACTTTGGCCCACATGGCGGATTATGCCTTACGTATCCTCAAAAGGGACACACGCATTACTAAAATGATGAACGATGACGATTACTGGTTGGCCTGCCTCCTTGATCCTCGCTATAAAGGCAAATTGCAAAATATAATGCCACATGAGAACTTGGAACTAATATTAGCAATCAAACAATCAACTTTTGTTGACCGTTTGCTTCTGGCATTCCCTGCACACAGCGCCCGTGATCGTTCTCACACGAGCTGCAGGGGCCAGCAGACCAGAGGTGTTAGAGGGGCAGAAATCAGAAGTGGTGTTGGCCAGAGGGGTTTTCTGACCAGGTTGTGGAGTGATTTTGCTATGACCGCAGACAGGACAGGTACTGCAGCATCAATTCAAAGTGACAGGAGACAACATTTGTCCAGTATGGTTACAAACTATTTTTCATCCCTTATCGACGTTCTCCCTCAACCGTCATTCCCATTTGATTACTGGGCATCCAAATTAGACACCTGGCCAGAATTGGCAGAATATGCATTGCAGGAGCTTGCTTGCCCGGCAGCTAGTGTCCTATCAGAAAGAGTATTCAGTGCTGCAGGTTCAATACTAACAGAAAAAAGGACTCGTCTGGCTACCCAAAATGTAGATGATCTAACCTTCATTAAAATGAACCACAACTGGATTTCGAAATCTTTTGCCCCTCCTTGCCCGGCTGACACCTAGCTTTCCTATGAAAAGGTCTTGCCTGTGGACTATTATGAATGACTTTTCCAATATCGTAATTTGCTGCACCTGATTGTCCAGCATACGACATGTTTACACCTCCCTAAATGGCCAAACTCCCCACACGGGGCCGTGGTATCGCCACTTGGCGCCAGCACCCGTGAGAGTGCTGTTTTTTTTCTGAAGAGGTGGGTGTGCCCGCTTTTGGTCGACGGCACTGCCACTGGGTCCCTCATAGTACAATAAAGTGTCTCTGGCGGTGGTGGTGCGCACCCAACGTCAGACACACCATTGTAATATGAGGGGCCCTGGGCCTGTACCGCCGGCCACAAGACAGTTCCCCCCCCCCAGCTCAAACAGTGCTCTACCACTTGCAAAATTATCTCTCACAGCTCCACCAATGTTTAGTCTATGCGCTGACATCCTTCAATGCCTGCACTGACAATACCATTGTATTGACATTTTTGTTATGTTAGGCCTTCGAAGCCTGTCTGCGGTCCCTCCTTCCACAAGGCCTCCACTGACCATTGTACTGCTGCCCATGTACCCCTGGAACCAATTTTAAATTGCCAACAGCCCTATTTTTTTATGTTAGGCCTTCGAAGCCTGTCTGCGGTCCCTCCTTCCACTAGGCCTCCACTGACCATTGTACTGCTGCCCTTGTACCACTGGAACCAATTTTAAATTGCCAACAGCCCTATTTTTTTATGTTAGGCCTTCGAAGCCTGTCTGCGGTCCCTCCTTCCACTAAGCCTCCACTGACCACACCACTGCTGCCCGTATACCCACGGAACCAATTTAAAATTGCCTACAGCCATGTGTTATTATGTTAGGCCTTCGATGCCTGTCTGCGGTCACTCCTTCCACTAGGCCTCCACTGACCACACCACTGCTGCCCGTGTACCCCTGGAACCAATTTAAAATTGCCTACAGCCAGCCCAATTTTTTTATTTTAGGCCTTTGATGCCTGTTTGCGGTCACTCCTTCCACTAGGCGTCCACTGACCACACCACTGCTGCCCGTGTACCCACGGAACCAATTTAAAATTGCCTACAGCCATGTGTTATTATGTTAGGCCTTCGATGCCTGTCTGCGGTCACTCCTTCCACTAGGCCTCCACTGACCACACCACTGCTGCCCGTGTACCCCTGGAACCAATTTAAAATTGCCTACAGCCAGCCCAATTTTTTTATTTTAGGCCTTCGATGCCTGTTTGCGGTCACTCCTTCCACTAGGCCTCCACGGACCACACCACTGCTGCCCGTGTACCCACGGAACCAATTTAAAATTGCCTACAGCCATGTATTATTATGTTAGGCCTTCGATGCCTGTCTGCGGTCACTCCTTCCACTAGGCCTCCACTGACCACACCACTGCTGCCCGTGTACCCCTGGAACCAATTTAAAATTGCCTACAGCCAGCCCAATTTTTTTATTTTAGGCCTTCGATGCCTGTTTGCGGTCACTCCTTCCACTTGGCCTCCACTGACCATTGTACTGCTGCCCGTGTACCCCTGGAACCAATTTTAAATTGCCAACAGCCCTATTTTTTTATGTTAGGCCTTCGAAGCCTGTCTGCGGTCCCTCCTTCCACTAGGCCTCCACTGACCATTGTACTGCTGCCCATGTACCCCTGGAACCAATTTTAAATTGCCAACAGCCCAATTTTGTTATGTTAGGCCTTCGAAGCCTGTCTGCAGTCCCTTCTTTCTACTACTACTACACTGATCAGACCACTGCTGCCCGTGTACCCCTGGAACCAATGTTAAATTGCCTGCACCCCTATTTTTGTTATGTTAGGCCTTCGAAGCCTGTCTGCGGTCCCTTCTTCCACTAGGCCTCCACTGACCATTGTACTGCTGCCCATGTACCCCTGGAACCAATTTTAAATTGCCAACAGCCCTATTTTTTTATGTTAGGCCTTCGAAGCCTGTCTGCGGTCCCTCCTTCCACTAGGCCTCCACTGACCATTGTACTGCTGCCCGTGTACCCCTGGAACCAATTTTAAATTGCCAACAGCCCAATTTTGTTATGTTAGGCCTTCGAAGCCTGTCTGCAGTCCCTTCTTTCTACTACTACTACACTGACCAGACCACTGCTGCCCGTGTACCCCTGGAACCAATGTTAAATTGCCTGCACCCCTATTTTTGTTATGTTAGGCCTTCGAAGCCTGTCTGCGGTCCCTCCTTCCACTAGGCCTCCACTGACCATCGTACTGCTGCCCGTGTACTGCTGGAACCAATTTTAAATTGCCAACAGCCCAATTTTGTTATGTTAGGCCTTCAAAGCCTGTCTGCAGTCCCTTCTTTCTACTACTACTACACTGACCAGACCACTGCTGCGCGTGTACCCCTGAAACCAATGTTAAATTGCCTGCACCCCTATTTTTCTTATGTTAGGCCTTCGAAGCCTGTCTGCGGTCCCTCCTTCCACTAGGCCTCCACTGACCATTGTACTGCTGCCCGTGTACCCCTGGAACCAATTTTAAATTGGCAACAGCCCAATTTTGTTATGTTAGGCCTTCGAAGCCTGTCTGCAGTCCCTTCTTTCTACTACTACTACACTGACCAGACCACTGCTGCGCGTGTACCCCTGGAACCAATGTTAAATTGCCTGCACCCCTATTTTTGTTATGTTAGGCCTTCGAAGCCTGTCTGCGGTCCCTCCTTCCACTATGCCTCCACTGACCATTGTACTCCTGCCCGTGTACCCCTGGAACCAATTTTAAATTGCCAACAGCCCTATTTTTTTATGTTAGGCCTTCGAAGCCTGTCTGCGGTCCCTCCTTCCACTTGGCCTCCACTGACCATTGTACTGCTGCCCGTGTACCCCTGGAACCAATGTAAAAGTGCCTACAGCCTGTCCAATTTGTTATGTTAGGCATTTGAAGCCTGTCTGCGGTCCCTTCTTTCTACTACAACTACACTGACCAGACCACTGCCGCCCGTGTACCCCTGTAACCTATTTTAAAGTGCATACAGCCAATTTTTTTTCTCTATTTTACAATTATAAAGCCCAGATGGACTACGCTGTACCACGGTAAGAGCTACCCAGTCGTCACTTCTTTTGCGAGAAAAGCCATCCCAGCACTACAGCATCATGTAAAAATCTGCATTGTCCATGCTCTCTGGCTATCTAATAGTAGAAAGGTGCACCTGACAACAGATGCATGGACCAGTAGGCATGTCCACGAAAGATTAGATGTCCATTACGGCGCACTGGGTTAATGTTGTGGATGCATGGTCCACAGGGGACAGCCTACAAAGTCTGTCTGCAGTCCCAAATATAATTTGTCCTCCGCTTACCACACCAATGCTGCCTGTGTACCCCTGGAACATTTCATAAACTCCATTGACCAAAATTTGGGGTTTACAGCCTACTACCAGTGTCTGCCGCTCCAAGGTGTTCCCCGGGTTGCCTTTTCTGAGCTTTGATCTTCAGGCTCTTCTTAAGTAGTTGTTGAAAACAACACTGCATTCGGCCTACAAGTTGGGTCTGGGGTGTAGAGATGGTGTGTTCCACTCCAAGGTGTTCCCCAGGTTTCCTCGCCATTGCTGCGATCTTAATGCTCTCGTTTAGTAGTTGTTGGAAACTACAGTGCATTAGGCCTACAAATTGGGTATGGGGTGTAGAGATGGTGTGTTCCACTCCAAGGTGTTCCCCAGGTTTCCTCTCCATTGCTTCGATCTTCCTGCTCTCGTTTAGTAATTGTTGGAAACTACACTGCATTAGGCCTACAAATTGGGTATGGGATGTAGAGAGACGGTGTGTTACATTCCAAGGTGTTCCCCAGGTTTCCTCTCCATTGCTTCGATCTTCCTGCTCTCGTTTAGTAGTTGTTGGAAACTACAGTGCATTAGGCCTACAAATTGGGTATGGGGTGTAGAGAGATGGTGTGTTCCACTCCAAGGTGTTCTCCAGGTTTCCTTTCCTGAGCTTCTATCTTCAGGCTCTCATCAAATTGTGGTTAAATGGAACAACTGCATTTGGCGTACTAGTTGGGTTGGGTCCTACTATCGGTGTCTGCCACTCCTTGCTGTTCTCCTGGTTTCCTGTCCTGAAATTCCATTTTCAGGCTCTCGTTAAGTAGTTGTTAATGTTAGACTGCATTTGGCCTACTAGTTGGGTTGGGGCCTACTATCGGTGTCTGCCACTCCTTGCTGTTCTCCTCCACTGAACAAAGCTGTGCCGCCTGTTTACTACGGTTGCCAATTTTGAACTGCATTTCGACTACTTACTGATTTGGGCCTACTCTCTGTGTCAGCCTCTCATTCCAGTTGTCCTCCACTGCAATGCCCCCTGGTTAGTCCTGTGTTACCAATTTTGAACTGCATTTAGCCCACTTTATTCTTTGGGCCTATATCTGTGTTTCCTCCTCATCCTGCCCATTGCCCAGCCAGTGATAGATGAGTCTGCTGGTACATTGCCCCATAACGCTAAATTTCCCGTGCACGCTACACAGCAAGATTGTGACCCTGCTGAAAGTCAGGTTCCTCTTCCCGCATACCATACCACCTTACACGGGGACAAAGAGGAAGGTGCAGATGAAAGTGCAGGTTCCTTCATCAGGTGGGGGGAGGAATACTAGTTGGCGACGTCACTGGCACAGGGCCTCTCATAGTACGCAAAAGTGTTGCTGCCGGTGGGAGGCGCCCCCGCCGTGCAAACACACCGCTGTACTTTGAGGGGCCCTGTGCCAGTGCCCGTGCCAACGAGTGGGCCCCACCTGCTTGCTCAGGATCACAGCACTTGCAAAGTTGAAATACTTTCCTCTCCCTACTACACTGCTGTGACGCGTTCCAGATTTCCTGGGCCCACTAATTACTTGAACCAGCCCTACCCCCCACAACTTTAGCCAAATGACCCCCAATTTCAAATGCCTTCCAATTATTCTAAGCTAAATTACGATTGACAAGCTTCAGTAAAAAGAATGGATGTTTTTGCCATTAAAATGGGCAGTGTAGGTGTTTTCCTGGCCTCCACTCACTGCCGACTATGCTCCCCCATTGACTTGCATTGGGTTTCGTGTTTCGGGCGATACCCGACTTTTCGCGATAATCGGCCGATTCCACTTGACTCGACTTCTAAGATAGTCGGGTTTCGCGAAACACGACTCGACTCTAAAAAGGTCAAGGTTGCTCAACCCTAGTAGCCACCCCTGCCCACCTGTATTACCTGTAATACCGGAACTAGCCGGATCAAATCCACGCTGCGCTCCAGAGCTGGAACGCACGCCATATTTTCCCCCTCGTCTTGGGGCTGCTGGGCGTTTGTGCGAAACCGGAAGAGTCCGCACCATCTTTAATATGTAACTTCCAGTGTGCCAAAGATGCTATGCGCTCCAGCAATGAAACGCAAGCATACAGGCGCCAAGAGATACCGGCCGCCTGTACCAGCGAAACCGGAAGTACCGGCGCCATATTGGCTACGTAATTTCCGGAGTGCCGAAAAACCAGTGCGCTTCAGTAGTGAAACGCACAGCCAAGGCGCCATCTTAAATATGTAATTACGGGTGCGCCGAAGATGCTATGCGCTCCAATGATGAGACGCAAGCATCATATTGAAACTAACCAGCAACGCAACATTGCTTCCTTCACTGGAAGCCCACCGGTTACGACACCACCAGTAGCAAATGTGGAGGTATTGTCGCAAGGCCAAAGCAGTCAGGGAATCACAAGGTTCTTGGTTGGAAACACTGTAGGTAGGCCCACATCAAGAATACCATCACCAAGCATCTCTCAATTTGCCATGTCCACCACCACCCCCGCTAGTTCCACCATATGCAGCTCTCCAATCCAGCTCAGTCTCATCCGCGTACACAGGGTTTGAACGGCTACATTGCTCGACTAATCTCATTAGAGATGATGCCCTACTGGTTGGTTGAAAGCGAAGCTTTCAAAGCCCTGATGGCCTACGCAGTACCACGCTATGACCTACCCAGTCGACACTTCTTTGCGAGAAAAGCCATCCCAGCACTCCATCAACATGTCAAAGAACGCATTGTCCATGCACTGAGGCAATAGGTCAGTAGAAAGGCGCACCTCACAACAGATGCATGGACCAGTTGGCATGGCCAGGGACATTACGTGTCCATCACGGCACACTGGTTTAATGTGGTGGATACAGGGTCCACAGGGGACAGCCATAGTGGCACAGTTCTGCCTAGCCCACAGTCTAGGAAACAGTTGGCTGTAGGCATTCGCCCCCCTCCTCCTTCTCCTCCAGAAGCGAAAGCTCGTCCACAGAGTGCACTCCATCCGCAGCTGCAAGTGTTGCCCCCGAGGTGTCCCATTATCGAACAGCTTGTAGTAAGCTGTGCTGCAAATGAAGTGTTTGGGCGACAACAGACACGCCTCGGAAGTACTGGCCGAGTACTTGCAGCAAGAAACTGAGTCATGGCTGGGCAGTGTACATCTTGAGGCAGGCAAGGTAGTCAGTGATAACGGAAGGAATTTTATGGCTGCCATAGCCCTTTCAGAACTGAAACACATACCTTGCCTGGCACACACCTTGAACCTGGTGGTGCAGTGCTTCCTCAAAAATTACCCTGATTTACCAGCCCTGCTCCTGAAGGTGCGCAGACTTTGCTCGCACATCCGCCGGTCGCCCGTACACTCCAGCCGTATGCTGAACCTTCAGCGATCGCTGAATCTTCCCCAGCACCACCTAATAATCGATGTTGCAACAAGGTGGAACTCCACACTGAACATGGCTCATAGGCTGTGCGAACAGAGGCGTGCTGTCATGTATTTGTGGGAGGATACACATACACAGGCAGGCAGTTGGATGGCAGACATGGAGTTGTCTGGTGTGCAGTGGTCGAAGCTCCAAGACCTCTGTCAAGTCCTTCAGTGTTTTGAGGAATGCACATGGCTGGTCAGTGCAGACGACGCCATCATAAGCATGAGCATCCCACTAATGCGTCTGCTGATGCAAAGTTTGACGCACATCAAGGAGCAGGCGTCTGCGGCTGAGGAGGAGGGAAGCCTTGATGACAGTCAGCCATTGTCTGCTCAGGGAAGTCTCTGGGACGAGGTGGCGGATGAAGAGAAGGAGGAGGAGGATGATGGGGATGAATATTTATGGGAGGAGGATGCTTCTCAGGGGGCAATAGAAACTGGTGGCATTGCAAGGTTAGGTACAGGGTTTTTGCGGGCCACAAGTAATGTAGATTTTCAAGAAAGTGCTCCTCAACCCAGCACAAGCAGTGAATTGACACCTGGAACATGGGCCCACATGGCGGATTATGCCTTGCGTATCCTAAAACGGTACCCCCGCATTATCAAAATGATGACCGATGATGATGATTACTGGTTGGCCTGCCTTCTGGATCCACAATACAAAGGAAAATTACAAAATATCATGCCACATGAGAACCTTGAGCAAATATTGGCTACCAAACAAGCAACTCTTGTAGACCGTTTGGTTCAGGCATTCCCAGCACACAGCAGCAGTGATGGTTCTCACACGAGCCATAGGGGGCAATATGGCCGAGGTGTTAGAGGTGCACAAATCCAAAGTGGCGTTGGACAGAGGGGATTTATGACCAGGTTGTGGAGTGATTTCGCAATGACCGCAGACACGATAGGTACTGCTGCATCCATTGAAAGTGACAGGAGACAGCATTTGTCCAGTATGGTTACCAAATATTTTTCTGCCATTATCGATGTTCTCCCTCACAGGTCATTCCCTTTTGATTACTGGGCATCTAAACTAGACACCTGGCCCGAATTGGCAGAATATGCATTACAGTAGCTCGCTTGCCTAGCTGCTAGTGTGCTCTCAGAAAGAGTCTTCAGTGCTGCTGGTTCAATACTGACCGAAAAAAGGACACGTCTGGCTCCCGGAAATGTTGATGATCTAACCTTTATTAAAATGAACCAATCATGGATTTCGAATTATTTTGCCCCACCTTCCCCTGCTGACACCTAGCTTGCCAGAAAAATTTCTTGTTTTTGGCTTCTTCTTACTGACTGCTCCAATTCCGCCATTTGCAGGTGCCGAATGTCCACCATAGGCCATTTGTATACCTCCCTAAATGGGCTGACTCCCCCTACGGGCCATGGTCACAACTTGGCGCAAGCACCCGTGCGAGTGCTGTTTGCCTGGACAGGTGGGTGTGCCCACTCTGGGGCGATGCCACTGGCACAGGGTCCCTCATAGTACAATGAAATGTCTCTGACGGTGGTGGTGCACAACCGTCAGACACGCCGTCGTAATATGAGGGGCCCTGTGCCAGTACCGCCTCCCACGAGAGAGTGTACCCCCTAGCTCGAACTGTGCTCTACCACTTGCAAAACTTACCTCTCCCTGCCCCACCACTGTGTAGTCTGTGCTGTTAAATCCTTAAATGGCACTGCCATTACAAATTTGTTGCAATGATAGATGATAGTTAAAATATACAGGGCCCTGGCCTCCATTTAGACCCCTTAATACTTTGCGCCAACTACCACTGTCTGGAACTCTGCAGAGGAGCCCACCCCTGTACCTCGCTATGCCACCAGTTTATTTATGAACAATTCCTTGGCAGACATTTAGCCCACTTTAGTATTTTTGACTACTAACTGTGTCAGCCACTTATAACAGTTGTCCTCCGCTGACCAAACTATGCCACCTTGTACTCCTCTTACCAATTGTGAACTGCATGTAGCCTACTTACTTATTTGTGCCTAGTAACTGTGTCAGCCTCTCATAACAGTTGTCCTCCCATGCTGAACCAAGCTAGGCCGCCTGGTTAGTCCTGCTAGCAGTTTTGAACTGCATGTAGCCACTTTTTTATGTTAGGCCTCTGTCTGTCTGTCTGCCTGCGCCACACATTACAACTGTCCCCCGCTGAAAAAAGGTAGGCCGCCTGGTTATTCCTGATAACAGTTTCAAACAGCATTTAGCCACCTTTTTTTATTTTATGCCTCTGTCTATCTGTATGAGCCACACATTACAACTGTCCCCCGCTGAAACAAGCTAGGCCACCTGGTTAGTCCTGCCAGCAGTTTTGAACTGCGTTTAGCCACCTTTTTTTATTTTAGGCCTCTGTCTGTCTGCGCCACACATTACAACTGCCCCCCGCTGAAACAAGCTAAGCCGCCTGGTTATTCCTGCTAGCAGTTTCGAACTGCATTTAGTCACCTTTTTTTATTTCAGGCCTCTGTCTGTCTGTCTGCTCCACACATTACAACTGTCCCCCGCTGATACAAGCTAGGCCGCCTGGTTATTCCTGCCAGCAGTTTCGAACTGCATTCAGCCACCTTTTTTTTTTAGGCCTCTGTCTGTCTGTCATTCTGTCTGTGCCACACATTACAACTGTCCCCCGCTGAAACAAGCTAGGCCGCCTGGTTATTCCTGCTAGCAGTTTCGAACTGCATTTGTCCACCTTTTTTTATTTTAGGCCTCTGTCTGTCTGTCTGTCTGCGCCACACATTACAACTGTCCCCCGCTGAAACAAGCTAGGCCACCTGGTTATTCCTGCTAGCAGTTTCGAACTGCATTTAGCCACCTTTTTTTATGTTAGGCCTCTGTCTGTCTGTCTGTCTGTCTGTCTGAGCCACACATTACAACTGTCCCCCGCTGAAACAAGCTAGGCCACCTGGTTATTCCTGCTAGCAGTTTCGAACTGCATTTAGCCACCTTTTTTTATGTTAGGCCTCTGTCTGTCTGTCTGTCTGCGCCACACATTACAACTGTCCCCCGCTGAAACAAGCTAGGCCGCCTGGATAGTCCTGCTAGCAGTTTTGAACTGCATTTAGCAACTTTTATTATTTTAGGCCTCTGTCTGTCTGTCTGCCTGCGTAACACATTACAACTGTCCCCCACTGGAAAAAGCTAGGCCGCCTGGTTATTCCTGCTTGCAGTTTTGAACTGCATTTAGCCACCTTTTATATTTTAGGCCTTTGTCTGTCTGACTGCGCCACACATTACAACTGTCCCCCGCTGAAAAAAGCTAGGCCGCCTGGTTATTCCTGCCAGCAGTTTTGAACTGCGTTTAGCCACCTTTTTTTATTTTAGGCCTCTGTCTGTCTGCGCCACACATTACAACTGCCCCCCGCTGAAACAAGCTAAGCCGCCTGGTTATTCCTGCTAGCAGTTTCGAACTGCATTTAGTCACCTTTTTTTATTTTAGGCCTCTGTCTGTCTGTCTGCTCCACACATTACAACTGTCCCCCGCTGAAACAAGCTAGGCCACCTGGTTATTCCTGCCAGCAGTTTCGAACTGCATTCAGCCACCTTTTTTTTTTAGGCCTCTGTCTGTCTGTCATTCTGTCTGTGCCACACATTACAACTGTCCCCCGCTGAAACAAGCTAGGCCGCCTGGTTATTCCTGCTAGCAGTTTCGAACTGCATTTGTCCACCTTTTTTTATTTTAGGCCTCTGTCTGTCTGTGCCATACATTACAACTGTCCCCCGCTGAAACAAGCTAGGCCGCCTGGTTATTCCTGCTAGCAGTTTCAAACAGCATTTAGCCACCTTTTTTTATTTTAGGCCTCTGTCTGTATGTCTGTCTGTCTGTTTGCGCCACACATTACAACTGTCCCCCGCTGAAACAAGCTAGGCCGCCTGGTTATTCCTGCCAGCAGTTTCGAACTGCATTTGTCCACCTTTTTTTTTTAGGCCTCTGTCTGTCTGTCATTCTGTCTGTGCCACACATTACAACTGTCCCCCGCTGAAACAAGCTAGGCCGCCTGGTTATTCCTGCTAGCAGTTTCGAACTGCATTTGTCCACCTTTTTTTATTTTAGGCCTCTGTCTGTCTGTCTGTCTGTGCCATACATTACAACTGTCCCCCGCTGAAACAAGCTAGGCCACCTGGTTATTCCTGCTAGCAGTTTCAAACAGCATTTAGCCACCTTTTTTTATTTTAGGCCTCTGTCTGTATGTCTGTCTGTCTGTTTGCGCCACACATTACAACTGTCCCCCGTTGAAACAAGCTAGGCCGCCTGGTTATTCCTGCTAGCAGTTTCGAACTGCATTTAGCCACCTTTTTTAATTTTAGGCATCTGTCTGTCTGTCTGTCTGTCTGAGCCACACATTACAACTGTCCCCCGCTGAAACAAGCTAGGCCACCTGGTTATTCCTGCTAGCAGTTTCGAACTGCATTTAGCCACCTTTTTTTATGTTAGGCCTCTGTCTGTCTGTCTGCGCCACACATTACAACTGTCCCCCGCTGAAACAAGCTAGGCCACCTGGATAGTCCTGCTAGCAGTTTTGAACTGCATTTAGCAACTTTTATTATTTTAGGCCTCTGTCTGTCTGTCTGCCTGCATCACACATTACAACTGTCCCCCACTGGAAAAAGCTAGGCCGCCTGGTTATTCCTGCTTGCAGTTTTGAACTGCATTTAGCCACCTTTTTTATTTTAGGCCTTTGTCTGTCTGACTGCGCCACACATTACAACTGTCCCCCGCTGAAAAAAGCTAGGCCGCCTGGTTATTCCTGCTAGCAGTTTTGGACTGCATGAAGCCACCTTTTTTATTTTAGGCCTCTGTCTGTTTGTCTGTCTGTCTGTCTGTGCCACACATTACAACTGTCCCCCGCTGAAACCAGCTGGGCCACCTGGTTAGTCCTGCTAGCAGTTTTGAACTGCATGTAGCCACCTTTTTTATGTTAGGCCTCTGTCTGTCTGTCTGTCTGCGCAACACATTACAACTGTCCCCCGCTGAACAAAGCTATGCTGCCTGTGTACTACTCAAACAAATTTTGAACTGACATTAGCCTACTTTTTATATTTTAGGCCTACTCTGTCTGTCTGAGCCACTTATTTACAGTTGTCCTCCGCTGAACAAAGCTATGCCACCTGTGTACTCCATTTACCAAGTTTGAACTGCATTTTGCCTACTTACTTATTTAGGCCTACTAACTGTGTCTGCCTCCCATTACAGTTGTCCTCCACTGAACAAAGCTGAGCCTCAATTTTCATCCGGTGTCAGATAATAAATTGCATTTGGCCTACTTCTTTGGTGGGGCCTACAAATGGTGTGTGCCGCTGCTTGGTGTTCTCCACTGAATAAAGCTGAGTCTCAATTTTCATCCGGTGTCAGATATTAAACTGCATTTGGCCTACTTCTTTGGTGGGGCCTACAAATGGTGTGTGCCGCTGCTTGGTGTTCTCCACTGAATAAAGCTGAGCCTCAAGTATCAGCACGGGTTTACTAGGGACCGTTCATGTCAGACTAATTTGATCAGTTTCTATGAAGAGGTAAGTTCCGGATTGGACCAAGGGAACCCAGTGGATGTAGTGTATATGGACTTTTCAAAAGCTTTTGATACGGTGCCACACAAAAGGTTGATACATAAAATGAGAATAATGGGGATAGGGGAAAATATGTGCAAGTGGGTTGAGAGCTGGCTCAGGGATAGGAAACAAAGGGTGGTTATTAATGGAGCACACTCGGACTGGGTAGCGGTTAGCAGTGGGGTACCACAGGGGTCAGTATTGGGCCCTCTTCTTTTTAACATATTTATTAATGACCTTGTAGGGGGCATTCAGAGTAGAATTTCAATATTTGCAGATGACACTAAACTCTGCAGGGTAATCAATACAGAGGAGGACAATTTTATATTACAGGATGATTTATGTAAACTAGAAGCTTGGGCTGATAAATGGCAAATGAGCTTTAATGGGGATAAATGTAAGGTCATGCACTTGGGTAGAAGTAATAAGATGTATAATTATGTGCTTAATTCTAAAACTCTGGGCAAAACCGTCAATGAAAAAGACCTGGGTGTATGGGTGGATGACAAACTTAAATTCAGTGGCCAGTGTCAGGCAGCTGCTACAAAGGCAAATAAAATAATGGGATGCATTAAAAGAGGCATAGATGCTCATGAGGAGAATATAATTTTACCTCTATACAAGTCACTAGTTCGACCACACTTAGAATACTGTGCACAGTTCTGGTCTCCGGTGTATAAGAAAGACATAGCTGAACTGGAGCGGGTGCAGAGAAGAGCGACCAAGGTTATTAGAGGACTGGGGGGTCTGCAATACCAACATAGGTTATTACACTTGGGGCTATTTAGTTTGGAAAAACGAAGACTAAGGGGTGATCTCATTTTAATGTATAAATATATGAGGGGACAGTACAAAGACCTTTCTGATGATCTTTTTAATCATAGACCTGAAACAGGGACAAGGGGGCATCCTCTGCGGTTGGAGGAAAAAAGGTTTAAGCATAATAACAGACACGGATTCTTTACTGTAAGAGCAGTGAGACTATGGAACTCTCTGCCATGTGATGTTGTAATGAGTGATTCATTACTTAAATTTAAGAGGGGACTGGATACCTTTCTGGAAAAGTATAATGTTACAGGGTATATACACTAGATTCCTTGATAGGGCGTTGATCCAGGGAACTAGTCTGATTGCCGTATGTGGAGTCGGGAAGGAATTTTTTTCCCCAATGTGGAGCTTACTCTTTGCACATGGGTTTTTTTTGCCTTCCTCTGGATCAACATGTTAGGGCATGTTAGGTTAGGCTATGGGTTGAACTAGATGGACATATAGTCTTCCTTCAACCTTAATAACTATGTAACTATGTAATTTTCATCCGGTGTCAGATATTAAACTGCATTTGGCCTACTTCTTTGGTTGGGCCTACAAATGGTGTGTGCCGCTGCTTGGTGTTCTCCACTGAATAAAGCTGAGTCTCAATTTTCATCCGGTGTCAGATATTAAACTGCATTTGGCCTACTTCTTTGGTGGGGCCTACAAATGGTGTGTGCCGCTGCTTGGTGTTCTCCACTGAATAAAGCTGAGCCTCAATTTTCATCCGGTGTCAGATATTAAACTGCATTTGGCCTACTTCTTTGGTTGGGCCTACTAATGGTGTGTGCCGCTGCTTGGTGTTCTCCACTGAATAAAGCTGAGCCTCAATTTTCATCCGGTGTCTGATATTACACTGCATTTGCCCTATTGGTTTGGTTACGCCTACTAACGGTGTCTGCCGCTCCTTGCCTTTCTCCTCCACTGAACAAAGCTGAGCTTCAATTTTCAAGATGGTTAGGATATTACACTGCATTTGGCCTACTGGTTTGGTTATGCCTACTAACGGTGTCTGCTGCTGCTTCTTGTTCTCCTCCACTGAACAAAGCAGTGCCGCTGTTAACTCCTGTTACCAAATTTGAACTGCATTTAGCCTACTTTTTTATTTTAGGCCTACTAACTGTGTCAGCCACTCATTACAGTTGTCCTCCACTGAACAAAGCAATGCCGCCTGTTTAGTCCTGTTACCAATTTTGAACTGCATTTAGCCTACTTTATTATTTGGGCCTATGTCGGTGTTTCCTCTTCATCCTGCCCATTGCCCAGCCACTGCTAAATGAGTCTGCTGGTACATTGACCCAGACCACTACATTCCCCTTGCACTCTACACAGCCAGAATCTGACCCTGCTGAAAGTCAGGTTTCCCTTCCCGCATGCTATACGACCTTACAACGGGAACAAAGTGGAAGGCGCACATGAAAGTGCAGGTTCCTTCATCAGGTGAAGGGGGCATACTCGTTGGTGACGTCACTGGCACAGGGTCCCTCATAGTACGCAAAAGTGTCTCTGCCGGTGGGAGGCGCCTCCACCATCAAACACACTGCCGTACTTTGAGGGGCCCTGTGCCAGTGCCAATGCTTGCTCAGGATCACAGCACTTGCAAAGTTGAAATACTTACCTCTCCCTGCTCCACCGCTGTGACGTAGTCCGCGTTTCCTGGGCCCACGAAAAACTTGAACCAGCCCTACCCCCCACAACTTTAGCCAAATGACCCCCAATTTTCAATGACTAACTATTATTATAAGGTCAATTAAGATTGACAAGCTTAAGTAACAAGAATTGATGTTTTTGACATTAAATTGGGCACTGTAGGTGTTTTCCTGTCCTCCACTCACTGACGACTTTGATTGGGTTTCGTGTTTCGGTCGATCCACGACTTTTCGCAATAATCGGCAGATTTCACGCGACCCGACTTTTGACAAAGTCGGCTTTCGCGAAACCCGACTCGATCCGAAAAAAAGAAAAGTCACTCAACCCTACTCAGCACATGTCCCCCACAGAGCATTCAGCGTCGCATCAGCGCTGTCAGGTATGCGGCATCAATCCCTCCTGTGGCACCATGCTCCTGCCCCCTCCTCCACCAAACATAGATGTCCTCAGCTGCTGCAGGAATCCGGTGCTGGGAAAACCATATGGGTCCACTGTTTAAGTGAAGGAATATTCATTTGCTGATCCTTGCTTACTGCTCGGCGAATGAATATTCACTGCACTTTAAGTATCGGAACCATGTGGTTTCCCCAGCACAGGATTCCTGCAGTGGCAATGTTTTCCTATGATCCTACTCCACCACTGCCCCCTCCCCATATACTTCATTCCAACCATAAGACACACTCACACTTTCCTCCCAAATTTGGAGGGAAAAAGTCATCGGCATACAAAAAATGAAAAATCCCCCCACATTTTTCATTTTCACAAGGGATAAAAAGAAAAAAATTGATCTCAAAATTGCATGGGGGTCCCCACATGCAATATAATGTCTCTCCACAGGCAGTATGAGTGCCTCCTTAGCCCCCACCCATACAATTTCATGTCTCCTACAGCCCCAACAGGCAGTATGAAGGCTTGCACACACAATATGATGTTTCCCAATAGCCACCAACACACAATAAGATGTCCCTCACAGCCTTAATGAGTAGCCCCACACAATATAAGAACTCCCAACCACAATATAATTTCTCCTACCGACCCCATGAGTGACCCTACAGTCCCCACACATTACGAGGGCCACAAAACATAATAATATTTCTTCCACTGTTTCCACAGCCCATAAGAAGGCCCCACAGCTCCTCACACATTATGAGGGCCTCAACACAATAAGGTGTCCAACACAGGAAGCATGAGTTGACACCGCAGTCCGCCACTCAGTATGAGGGCATCCACCTCCTCCAACATAATACGGGGATAAAATGTGATGGCTTTGTAGCTCCCCTCCTACAGTTTGCTGCCCCCACAAAATATCATGTCCCCCAAGTACAATAAAATTGCAAACTTCTCACCTTCTGCCATTCCCTCGATATCTGCTCTGGTAAGTGAATTGTGCTGACTGAGGCTCTGTCTGCACAGGAGGTACAATCTAATGAGTCATTGCAACTGATATACTGAGTCACTTCTCAGACTTACAGGCATAGTAGTGCAGCAGGGGGCTGCCCCACTCCATTCAATGGAGAATGGAGATGTAATGGATGTGGGGCCAAGAGGATAGAGACATGATAGATATGGGGCCAGGAAGACGGAGACATGATGGATGTGGGGCCAGGAGGATGGACACATGATGGATGTTGGGCCAGGAGGATGGAGACATGATGGATATCAGGTAAGAAGGGTGAAAACATGATGAATGTAAGGCCAGGAGGGTGGAGACATGTTGGATGTCGGCTAGGAGGATGGAGACATGATGCATGTGGGGTCCAGAATGGGGGACATAAGGGAGACATATGGAATCCAGAATGTAAGACATTGAGGCTTAGGATGGGGGAAATGATTACATAAAGGAACCAGAATGGGGGTTGTTATTAAATAAACAGGCCCTGGATGAAGGACATTACAGGAAGGACCCAGGATGGGTGACATTATTACAGGAAGGGGGTCAGGATGGGGACAGCATTACAGGAAAGTGCCCATGATGCTGATATCATGAGGAAGGGCCATAATAGATGACTTTAGAGGCTAATCAAGGGATATTATTACTGCTGTTTTTTTATTTTTAAAGATACTGTTTTCAATGGGAGAGGGGTCTTGTTACTGTGCAGGGTGGCCCTGTGCTGCTTTTATTCTTTATGTGGTGAACTGTAGAAGTTGGGGGGGAAAGTGAGGAATATGCTCTAGAAGAGAACAGTTATAGATGACTGTGTTATTTTCTGAAGAGACAAGTCCTTTCTGGGGGAAATGATAGCGGTCTGTGCTGGGTGAAGAAGAAAAGCGAGGATGAATCGCTTCAACTACAGACATCACTGGTAAGTCAGTATGTTATCTTTAGAATTACACTACATAGTGATCACTGTATTAACTGCAAACTAACACTATATATAGAGCTCCTGTGTATAATATCACTGGTGATCCCTGTATTACTTGTACACTGACACTATATTCAGAGCTCCTCTGTATAATGTCACTGGTGATCCCTGTATTTCCTGTACACCATACTATATACAGAGCTCCTGTGCAAAATGTCCCTGGTGAGTCTCTGTATTACCTGTACACTATACACTCTATACTGTATACTGAACACCTGTGTATAATGGCAGTTACGGTAACATTAGTGTTATTAGTATTGTGTTTTTTTTTAATTAATGATCAGTACTGCAGTATTCTGTCACTGTGTGTTGGTAATATGTGGTCTAGTTATGTTGAGCTGGTATTTATCCCCTGTATATGGTATTATTTGGTAACTATGTGGAGACAATTTGTAGTCTGGTCATTGGGGGTTGTTATTTTGACACAAATTTATTGCTGAAGCTGGAGATTTGGTATATCAGATAGTTGTTCAGATCTATTGGTGGTCATTCTTTCTAATTTGAGAAGGTTCTTTAGTACTAATTTTGAAAACTTGCAGAAAACCCTTTAAAAATATCCCCCATACTAAGAAGTGACTGACCATAAATGGGAACATTGTGTGCTGAATACGAGGCAAGGAGGTGGGGTAAGGTAGGGTAAGAAGGGTAGAGCATCTTTACTTTTAATTACCATTACTTGTGTTTTGTGGTTGAGAAAAATGTTTGCGAAAATGTGCGTGGCTGACAAAAAGGAGCATGGCTTGAATGTAAAGGTACTGTCACACTAGATGATATCGCTAGCGATCCGTGACGTTGCAGCGTCCTCGCTAGCGATATCGTCCAGTGTGACAGGCAGCAGCGATCAGGCCCCTGCTGGGAGATCGCTGGTCGGGGAAGAAAGTCCAGAACTTTATTTCGTCGCTGGACTCCCCGTAGACATCGCTGAATCGGCGTGTGTGACACCGATGCAGCGATGTCTTCGCTGGTAACCAGGGTAAACATCGGGTAACTAAGCGCAGGGCCGCGCTTAGTAACCCGATGTTTACCCTGGTTACCATCCTAAAAGTAAAAAAACAAACACTACATACTTACCTACCGCTGTCTGTCCTCCAGCGCTGTGCTCTGCTCTCCTCCTGCTCTGGCTGTGAGCGTCGGTCAGCCGGAAAGCAGAGCGGTGACGTCACCGCTCTGCTTTCTGGCTGCCCGGCGCTCACAGCCAGACCAGAGAAGCAGAGCGCCGAGGACAGACAGCGGAAGGTAAGTATGTAGCGTTTGTTTTTTTACTTTTTAGGATGGTAACCAGGGTAAACATCGGGTTACTAAGCGCGGCCCTGCGCTTAGTTACCCGATGTTTACCCTGGTTACCGGAGACCTCGGGATCGTTGGTCGCTGGAGAGTTGTCTGTGTGACAGCTCTCCAGCGACCAAACAGCGACGCTGCAGCGATCCGGATCGTTGTCGGTATCGCTGCAGCGTCGCTATGTGTGACGGTACCTTAAGTGGATTTCTAAATGGGCCTGGTTTCCTAGCACAAACAGGGAACCTTTTGCTAAAAAAATTGATGTCACCCCTGTGCAATTACATTCACCACCAGGCTCTCCAACTCATGGACTCCATAGTGGCCTCATTATCTGCCACTGTGTACAGTATGCCACTATCATTTTGTAACAGAATTTCTCCAGAGTACACAAATACTCCATATCTGATCAGAGCCTACTGCTTGGATACACTGCAAAACGTAGAAAAGAAAGAGTTGCATTTTGGAGTGTAGTTTTTGCTGGAATGGTTCATGGATGCCATGCAATATTTGCAGATTTTCCAAGGTGTCAGAACAGCAGTTCTTACAAACAAGTAATGTCATTTTACTAACTGCACCCTTCAACAAATTATCTAAATTTATTTTACATTTTAAAAATTACAAAAAGGAAAATAGGCAGATGCAAAAGTTTCGGTATCCTGCATGGTTAGTACCTAGTAGCACACCCTTTTGAAATTATTACAGCTTGCAAACACTTTTTGTAGCCAGCCAAGTGTCTTTCAATTCTTGTTTGAGGGATTTTCATCCATTCTTTCTTGGAAAATTCTTCTAGTTCTGTGAGATTCCTTGTACAAGTCTTCCTGTTCTGTGAGATTCCTGGATCATCTTGCATCCACTGCTATTTTGAGGTTTAACCACAGATTTTCAATGATGTTCCGTTCAGGGGACTGTGAGGGCCATTATAAAACCTTCAGCTTGTACTTTTTGAGGTAGTTTATTGTGAATTTTGAAATGTGTTTGGGATCATTATTTATTTGTAGAAGTCATCCTCTTTTCAACTTCAGCTATTTTACAGATGTGCTATGCTTGTATTCAATTAAATTTCAACAAATTATTGATGCAGTCTTCAGTCTTCCTGTGAAATGTTCCTCGTGCCATTGGCTGTAACACAACTTCAAAGCATGACTGATCCACCCCCATGCTTAATGGTTGGCGAGATGTTCTTTTCATGAAATTCTGTGCCCTTTTTTCTCCACACATAGCTTTGATCATTGTGGCCAAAGAGTTCTATTTGAACTTTATTGGTCCACAGGACTTGTTTCCAAATTGCGTACTTGTGATGATGAATTTTATGGTGAGAACGCAGAGAGGTTTTCTTTTGATGACTCTTTCATGAAGGACATATTTGTACAGTTGTCTCTGAACAGTAGAACAATGTACCACTACTCTAGAATCTGCTAAATCTTTTTGAAGGTCTTTTGCTGTCAAGCGGAGATTGTGATTTGCCTCTCTAGCAATCTTATGAGCAGCTGTCACTGAAATTTTGCTTGGTCCTCCAAAACTTATCTTGACTTGTTCTGATCCTGTCAACTGCCAGTTTTTAATTACATTTAAAACCAAGGAAAGGGCAACTTTAAAATGCGTTTCTATCTTCTTAAAAAATCAACCACAACTAGAACATGAACAGCCGAGAAAGTGTACCCACGCAGGAAATATTACTCAAATATACAGTGACAAATGGTACAATAAATAATCAAAAAACAGTACGCGAGCTAGGACAGGATAATAAAAAAATATAAATTTTTATATAAAAACCACTAGGGTAGTAGATAGGTGACTACACAGGGAAATCTCATATATATTTTGCCAAATTCATGGTCGATATAAATAACAAAAAATTGATAAAATTTAAAAACAGCCAAAAAGTAAAAAGTGTAATGCCAAAGTGCACAAGCCAACAAAACATGTAGATAAAAATATATAAATATATAAATAATTAATAATATTGAACCAAGTGCCAAAAAAAGAATCAAATATGTGTGTACCAACACAGGGCACAGAAACACAAGGGGGGGCTAGTAATGTTCACAAATTATAATAATGTTCACAAATAAAGTGCAATAAATGAAAAGAACTATATAAAAAACGCCCGCAGGGCACACTGCATGCCACAGACAGGTCAGTGTGCAAACACCCATAAAGTGCTATGTGCAGTGATTACGACCAAAAATGGGACAATGTTATCCAAAGCAAGTATAATACCTTAGGAAGGGGTCACCTAGTCCTACGATCGCGCACCCCGACGCGCGTTTCTGAATCTCTTCCTTCGTCAGGGGGTTTCTATCTTCTTATAGCCTTCTTCTGCTTTGTGGGCCTCCACCATTTCATTTTCAGAGTGCTGGGCAGGTACTTAGAAAAAAACATGACTGGTGTTTTTTAGAGGCTAGGTTTTTATAAAGATGTATTAGATATCTAATAGACCTGACAGAATAGCAAATCTGCAGGTGGTCGGGCATCTAGGAAATAGCGACCACAATATTGTACAGTTTCACCTGTCTTTCACTAGGGGGACTTGTCAGGGAGTCACAAAAACACTGAACTTTAGGAAGGCAAAGTTTGACCAGCTTAGAGATGCCCTTAATCTGGTAGACTGGGACAATATCCTCAGAAATAAGAATACAGATAATAAATGGGAAATGTTTAAGAACATCCTAAATAGGCAGTGTAAGCGGTTTATACCTTGTGGGAATAAAAGGACTAGAAATAGGAAAAACCCAATGTGGCTAAACAAAGAAGTAAGACAGGCAATTAACAGTAAAAAGAAAGCATTTGCACTACTAAAGCAGGATGGCACCATTGAAGCTCTAAAAAACTATAGGGAGAAAAATACTTTATCTAAAAAACTAATTAAAGCTGCCAAAAAGGAAACAGAGAAGCACATTGCTAAGGAGAGTAAAACTAATCCCAAACTGTTCTTCAACTATATCAATAGTAAAAGAATAAAAACTGAAAATGTAGGCCCCTTAAAAAATAGTGAGGAAAGAATGGTTGTAGATGACGAGGAAAAAGCTAACATATTAAACACCTTCTTCTCCACGGTATTCACGGTGGAAAATGAAATGCTAGGTGAAATCCCAAGAAACAATGAAAACCCTATATTAAGGGTCACCAATCTAACCCAAGAAGAGGTGCGAAACCGGCTAAATAAGATTAAAATAGATAAATCTCCGGGTCCGGATGGCATACACCCACGAGTACTAAGAGAACTAAGTAATGTAATAGATAAACCATTATTTCTTATTTTTAGGGACTCTATAGCGACAGGGTCTGTTCCGCAGGATTGGCGCATAGCAAATGTGGTGCCAATATTCAAAAAGGGCTCTAAAAGTGAACCTGGAAATTATAGGCCAGTAAGTCTAACCTCTATTGTTGGTAAAATATTTGAAGGGTTTCTGAGGGATGTTATTCTGGATTATCTCAATGAGAATAACTGTTTAACTCCATATCAGCATGGGTTTATGAGAAATCGCTCCTGTCAAACCAATCTAATCAGTTTTTATGAAGAGGTAAGCTATAGGCTGGACCACGGTGAGTCATTGGACGTGGTATATCTCGATTTTTCCAAAGCGTTTGATACCGTGCCGCACAAGAGGTTGGTACACAAAATGAGAATGCTTGGTCTGGGGGAAAATGTGTGTAAATGGGTTAGTAACTGGCTTAGTGATAGAAAGCAGAGGGTGGTTATAAATGGTATAGTCTCTAACTGGGTCGCTGTGACCAGTGGGGTACCGCAGGGGTCGGTATTGGGACCTGTTCTCTTCAACATATTCATTAATGATCTAGTAGAAGGTTTACACAGTAAAATATCAATACTTGCAGATGATACAAAACTATGTAAAGCAGTTAATACAAGAGAAGATAGTATTCTGCTACAGATGGATCTGGATAAGTTGGAAACTTGGGCTGAAAGGTGGCAGATGAGGTTTAACAATGATAAATGTAAGGTTATACACATGGGAAGAAGGAATCAATGTCACCATTACACACTGAATGGGAAACCACTGGGTAAATCTGACAGGGAGAAGGACTTGGGGATCCTAGTTAATGATAAACTTACCTGGAGCAGCCAGTGCCAGGCAGCAGCTGCCAAGGCAAACAGGATCATGGGGTGCATTAAAAGAGGTCTGGATACACATGATGAGAGCATTATACTGCCTCTGTACAAATCCCTAGTTAGACCGCACATGGAGTACTGTGTCCAGTTTTGGGCACCGGTGCTCAGGAAGGATATAATGGAACTAGAGAGAGTACAAAGGAGGGCAACAAAATTAATAAAGGGGATGGGAGAACTACAATACCCAGATAGATTAGCGAAATTAGGATTATTTAGTCTAGAAAAAAGACGACTGAGAGGCGATCTAATAACCATGTATAAGTTTATAAGGGGACAATACAAATATCTCGCTGAGGATCTGTTTATACCAAGGAAGGTGACGGGCACAAGGGGGCATTCTTTGCGTCTGGAGGAGAGAAGGTTTTTCCACCAACATAGAAGAGGATTCTTTACTGTTAGGGCAGTGAGAATCTGGAATTGCTTGCCTGAGGAGGTGGTGATGGCGAACTCAGTCGAGGGGTTCAAGAGAGGCCTGGATGTCTTCCTGGAGCAGAACAATATTGTATCATACAATTAGGTTCTGTAGAAGGACGTAGATCTGGGGATTAATTATGATGGAATATAGGCTGAACTGGATGGACAAATGTCTTTTTTCGGCCTTACTAACTATGTTACTATGTTACTATGGGCAATTTGCATCATCTGGTCTTTCCTAATGATAGTGAACAGGCCATAACCCTTACATGCTAATTAGGGTCTGAAATCTTGATCAAAGTTATCTGCGCACACAAATCTCCAAGATTGCCCAAACTTTTGCATACACTGATTTTCCTTTTTTTGTAATTTTTACAATGTAACAAATAAAAATATATTTTTTTCACCTAAAATACAAATGAAATATATTATCTTTAATATTAGGCCTTCTAGAGATGATTTCTTCTTCAACTTGCTTAGCTGTTCTCTGTAACAGTAATTTATAGCAGCAATGCCAAAACTTTGCCACTGTACATGCCACTGTTCATAAAATCACTCTGGGGTTTGGGAGGTGATTGGAATAGATTTTATCAAAACTTTAGAAACTTTTTTAAAAGTCAGAATTGATGTATCGGCCAAAAACATTTGGAAACACCGTGCCCATAACACAATGATGAACATAAAAAACCCTTCTCAAATGCATATAAAATAGATTTTTAAAAAGGTGCACATTAAAAGACGAATAAGGCACATATGGAAAACAAGCAAAAAAACTACAAAACCACAACCTAAAAGGGCGCAAAAGCGTTAATGAACTGGGTCTTTAGATTTTATTTTTTATTAGGGTGCATCCATATGTGATGGATATGCCGTGTGATTTCATTCATATATTTGTATGGAGAATCTATTGCCTATTGCAGTACAAGTATTATGAGTCTGATTTTAAGAAATCTCTTCAATCTTCTGCATTAAAAATTGCTCTGAATTGGGGATTTCATGTCTGCATTATGTCAGTTTATCCTGCACAATTTTACTATGCAAATGTGCTGCATTTCCACCACAAAATCTGCACTATTTGCTGTTGATATTGGCACTTAGAAAGATGAAATTCTCCAAATTATTAACTTATTACATTTTAATGGACTTTGGATCAAACTGATACAATATCTCATTTACTTAGAGTGATGTAAGATACTCCAGTCTTCATAAATGTGAGGCTATTTTCAAAGCTTTTTCATATTTTATTTTAGTTGCATTGGAAAAATACTAACACTTTGGTTGCGATAAGGAGCATAGCCTATATATGTACACTATAAAATTGGATTCAAAGTTGAACATTCAATTTATTTAAGAGATATTCCTTATCGTAAAAGCACAAGAGAAGCATTTCTTTAGCAATAATTATAGTACGTTAATCTTTCTTCCTTGTGATTAGATCTGTGTCTGTTTTTTATTAAAAAAAAAAAACAACAAAAAACAAAATGGACAGAGAAAATTAATTTCCAAAGTGAAATAAGAATTAGGTGTCATTAAATCCACATTGATTAAGAAATCCTTTGGAATGATAGCCAATGTACATTTACCAAAAGTATTTTACTGCTATAAAACTGTATTGAATCATCATTATGTTATCACAGCACAAATATTTTATTACCAAAACTTGATGACAGCGATAAATACTTGCGTCAGATTTTATAGCATAGCCGTTTTAACAATATACTTTTGAAACTCCCTCATCCTCCCACTTTTGCTTACTAAGCCGGGCAAATTAGTGATAGTGGCTGGTGAGGTGCTTAGAATGTAATGAAATAAATATATATATATATATATATATATATATAAATGTGTCATAACACATACTGTGTGAACAGAAAGGATGGCTTTTTTAAAGTGACCTTTCAGTTAAATTGCTCTTTTTTCTCCAAAAGTAAGAGGCCTCACTCCTCAAGTTGTACTTACCTACTTCCTGACAGACACTAATGATAGTCTTCAAAGGTGTAGCTTGTTTGATATGTCTCTAAAGTTAATTGACAAATTTTACCCAAAAGTTTAATTTGCAGCAAATGTATGCGATGTGATTTGAAGCTACTCCAATTATCCTGAAAAGATGTGTTCTGTCTTCCTCCACGTAGGATGCTGTGTGGATTCCAACATACGGCTAAACCTTCATCCACATCCCAGTAAACAGACTGTGTTGATGCTTAAGTCTTATTTATTAGGGTGATGATAACCAAAACTATAACGTTGAACAACAATGGTGGACAGTATTCATAGTAGATGATCGAATAGTGAATGATGTTGATGTACAAGGTGGATGTTCAGTGAATAATCATAGTGTATGACTGATCATAGTGGATGACTGGTGAAAAACTGTAAAGAATAACAGCATTTCAGTATATGCACATACAGGGTGCAATCACATAAATAACTGGGACATTACAGCAAGAATTATACAGAGTGCATTACACAGTAACTCTAACAGCACTGCCCTATTCTATACAATAATGCATCTATCTACATGCAGAGTACACATTAACCTAACTGCAAGCTGCAAAGCACATCTGCCTAACTATATCTGACTATAGGAGCTGCATAAGGCTTAAATACTAACACAAAACATAAGATGCATTAAACCTTTATAAACGTACCGAGATCCGTTAGGACAGGGGTAAGGAAGTAAGCGAGACAGGAGCACGTGTGCCTCTGTTCAGATCTGAGGAAAAATGGCTACTGAAGCTTGTCTTCACAAGAAGAATGTGGGCGGAACTGACCCAGAAGACATTGCTCTAGGAGGGAAAGGTTGGTAAACAACATGAAAAGTATGCAACTGATGACCTCCAGTGGCCACAACTTGAATAACATGATAATTAACTTTCTGCACATTAAGATGGGCAGAACACTCCCCGCTTGGCGTCAACAGATGCCACAATTAGTTTCTTTTGGGGAAAATAAAAATACAAGCTCGGTAACGGGCCTGAGGAACAGTTTGTTTTCTCCAAGCTTGCACACTCTGACCTCTACTTTCCGCACTTTCCCATCTTTACTGGGAATGGTCTTAATGACTAGGCCGAGTGGCCACTCGTTTCGATGTGACTGACTGTCTTTGACGAGTACAACATCGCCAGACTGAATGTTTGGGTGGTCTTTCTGCCACTTTGTCCTGGTTTGCAGAGTGGAGAGATACTGTTTCCTCCATCTATTCCAGAAGACGTTGGACACGCTTTGTACTTGCCTCCATTGTCGTCTGTAGAGGTCTTTGTCATTGAATTCTCCGAGTGGAGCTTTCGGGACACAGGTTTTCTGTGTGAGTAACATTGCAGGAGTCAGGATGGATGGATCTCCAGAATCACTAGAAAGTGCTGTCAGTGGCCTGGCATTCATGATGGCTGAGACCTCTGCCAAGAACGTGGATAAACTCTCTCGTGTAAGTCTGGTGTTAGCTTGCAAGAAGATAGAGTCTAATATTCTGCGTGCTATCCCTATCATCCTTTCCCACGCACCTCCCATGTGCGAAGAGTGTGGTGGATTGAAGGTCCAGGTACATCCTTGCTCACCTAGATACCTTTCCACATTAGCGATGTCCAGATTGGAAGGGATTTGGAGTTCTCTTGCCGCTCCGACGAAATTCGTACCTCGGTCAGAATGAATATGCTTCACAGGGCCTCTGATTGCGATGAAGCATCGAAGTGCGTTTATAAAACTTGATGTGTCCATCGATTCGATTATTTCGATATGAACGGCTCTGATGGACAGACACATGAATAGAACTGCCCAACACTTTGCTTCCGTAAGTATTTTTCTAGTCCGTCGTGTAGCCACAGACCAAGGACCGAATACATCTAGTCCAACGTTGGTGAAAGGAGTTTCAGAACTGAGTCTGTCGGGTGGAAGATTGGCCATCTTCGGATTTTGGAATGTGCCCCGGAGTTTGCGACACGTAACACAGTCGAAGATGAGTTTGCTCACTCTTCTCTTAGCTCCAACTATCCATAGTCCAGCTGCCCTTAGGTTTCCTTCAGTGAACAAACGGCCTTGGTGTCTCACCAAGACATGATGATGTTGAATCAGCAGGGTTGTTACGTGATGACGTCCAGGAATTATCACTGGGTGCTTCTCTGAAACTCCTACCTCAGCTTCTTGAAGACGACCACCGACTCTCAGCAGCCCTTCTTGATCGACAATCGGATCGAGCTTCCTCAGCCCACTGACCTCAGGAATGGGTTGTCCCTTGTTGAGGTTGTCTACTTCTCTGCCATAGGTTTCTCCTTGTACGACACGAAGTATTATAACCTTGGCTCTTTCCAGGTCGGGAGCAGTAAACGCAAGCCTGCAGTGATGCCAACCTTTACAACGTCTCTGGCTATCAGGTAGTGCTGACTTGTAGGACTGGGTTACATGAAATAGACAAGCTATAGCTCGAACAAGTGACTTCCACGTGGAGAACCTGCTGAACCAGTGAGATTCGAGGTGGCAGCTTGAAATCTCTGTATGTAAAGCAGACACTTGAGGTCGGATCTCTTCGTCTATGTCTGGACCCACTAGTTTGAAAGTTTCAGGCCTGCTGATGTGGGACATCGAACGGTACAAAGAGGTAGGACCTGTGAACCATGAAGTGTCCTTCAGATGACTGGGTGCAACGGATCTAGTCGCGTGGTCCGCAGGATTGTGGTGAGTAGGTACGTAGTGCCACTGATTAGGGTCGGTGGATCTTCTTACCCGAAGTACCCGGTTGCTGACGTAGACGTAGAAGCGTCGTGTCTCGTTACAGATGTACCCCAGTACCACCTTGCTATCGGTGTAGAACTCTGCATCCTTGATCTTCAGGCTCATCGGATCCGAGATCAGTTCGGCCAACTCAACTGCGAGGACAGCAGCACAGAGTTCCAGTCTGGGTATCGTGTGTTCACGAAGTGGCGCCAATTTCGTCGAGCTCATAACGAACCCGATATGGCATTGTCCGCTTACGTCTGTGGATTTGAGGTACGCTACTGCTGCAATCGCTTTGACTGATGCATCACAGAAAATACAAAGTGTTTGCGTTTTGACCTCTGTGGATGGCACAGGAGCATACGGTCGTTTCACACGAAGGTTGGTCAGGGCTTCAAGAGACTTCCTCCACTCTGCCCACAGGTCAGCCTTTCCCGCTGGAAGTGGATCATCCCAATCAGTAGTGTCTTGGGTGAAGTCCCTGAGCATCAGCTTCCCTTGGATGGTTACTGGAGCTACGAACCCCAAGGGGTCGTATAAACTATTCACGAAGGAAAGAACTCCTCTGCACGTGAACTGTTTCTCATCCTTGCTGATCTGAAAGGTGAAGGTATCTGTCTTCAGGTCCCACAGCAATCCAAGGCTCCGCTGCATGGGAAGGGGGTCGATGCTGAGTTCTAAATCCTTTAGATCGCTGGAATAGTCTTCAGAGGGAAAGGCTTCCATCAACTCTCGGCTGTTGGAAGAAATCTTGTGTAACCTTAGGTTAGACTGAGCGAGCATGTCACGAGTCCACTTTAGTAGACTGATTGCGGCCTCACTTGTCGGTGTGGACTTCAAACAGTTATCCACGTAAAAATCCTTTTCCACAAAGGACCTGACGTCCAAGCCATACTCTTCTTCACCCTTTTTGGCAGAATGTCGGAGGCCGTAGATTGCGACCGCTGTGGAAGGACTGTTCCCAAAGATGTGTACCCGCATCCGGTACTCTGCGATGTCTTCGTCCGGGTTAGGGTTGAGCGAAACGGGTCGTTCATTTTCAAAAGTCGCCGACTTTTGGCAAAGTCGGGTTTCATGAAACCCGATCCGACCCCTGTGCGGGGTCGGCCATGCGGTACGCGACTTTCGCGCCAAAGTCGCGTTTCAATGACGCGAAAAGCGCCATTTCTCAGCCAATGAAGGTAAACGCAGAGTGTGGGCAGCGTGATGACATAGGTCCTGGTCCCCACCATCTTAGAGAAGGGCATTGCAGTGATTGGCTTGCTGTCCGCGGCGTCACAGGGGCTATAAAGGGGCGTTCCCGCCGACCGCCATGTTACTGCTGCTGATCTGAGCTTAGGGAGAGGTTGCTGCCGCTTCGTCAGAAGCAGGGATAGCGTTAGGCAGGGTCCATTAACCACCAAACCGCTTGTGCTGTAGCGATTTCCACTGCCCAACACCACCTTCGGTGTGCAGGGATAGTGGAAGCTACATTTTTTTTTTTCCTCAGCGCTGTAGCTCATTGGGCTGCCCTAGAAGGCTCCCTGATAGCTGCATTGCTGTGTGTACGCCGCTGTGCAAACCAACTGCTTTTTTCAAAGCACAAATCCTCTTGTTCCTTCCTTACTGCACAGCTATCTTGTTTGTTTGTCCACACTTTTTATTTAATTTGTGCATCAGTCCACTCCTTATTGCTGCCTGCCATACCTGGCTGAGATTACTGCAGGGAGATAGTAATTGAAGGACAGTTCCTTTTTTTTTTTTTTTGTGGGAGATTAAGATTGGCATTTCTGCTAGAGTGCCATCCCTGTCTGTGTCATCTCTCACTCAGTGGGCCATAGAAAGCCTATTTATATTTTTGCTTGATTTGGGTTCTAAAATCTACCTGAAAAAATCACTACATCAATCAGTGGGAGAAAAATATTGGCCTCAGGGCTTGTGTGCCACTCCTTACTCCTGTGTGTGCCATCTCTCACTCAGTGGGCCATAGAAAGCCTATTTATTTTTTTGCTTGATTTGGGTTCCAAAATCTACCTGAAAAAATCACAACATCAATCAGTGGGAGAAAAATATTGGCCTCAGGGCTTGTGTGCCACTCCTGACTCCTGTGTGTGCCATCTCTCACTCAGTGGGCCATAGAAAGCCTATTAATTTTTTTGCTTGATTTGGGTTCTAAATTCTACCTGAAAAAATCAATAAATCAATCAGTGGGAGATTAATATTGGCCTTTGGGCTTGAGTGCCAGTCCTAAGCGTGCCATCTCTCTCTCTCAGATAGTGGGCCATAGAAAGCCTATTTATTATTTTTTTTATTGGGTTTATAAATTTTCCCTGGGAAAAAAAAAAAAAGTGGGAGATTAATATTGGCCTCTGGGCTTGTGTGCCAGTCCTGAGCGTGCCATCTCTCTCACAAATAGTGGGCCATAGAAAGCCTATTTATTTTTTGGGTTGATTTGGGTTCTAAATTCTACCTGAAAAAATCAATAAATCAATCAGTGGGAGATTAATATTGGCCTTTGGGCTTGTGTGCCAGTCCTAAGCGTGCCATCTCTCTCTCTCAGATAGTGGGCCATAGAAAGCCTATTTATTATTTTTTTTATTGGGTTTATAAATTTTCCCTGGAAAAAAAAAAAAAAGTGGGAGATTAATATTGGCCTCTGGGCTTGTGTGCCAGTCCTGAGCGTGCCATCTCTCTCACAAATAGTGGGCCATAGAAAGCCTATTTATTTTTTGGGTTGATTTGGGTTCTAAATTCTACCTGAAAAAATCAATAAATCAATCAGTGGGAGATAAATATTGGCCTCTGGGCTTGTGTGCCACTCCTGACTCCTGTGTGCGTCATCTCTCACTCAGTGGGCCCTAGAAAGCCTATTTTTTGTTTTATTTGTTTTCTAAATTCTCCCTGAAAAAATCATTTTATTTTATTTGGTTTCTAAATTATTCCTGAAAAAATCATTTTTTTTGTATTTTTTTTTTCTAAAGTCTCCCTGAAAAAAAAAAAAAAAATCAAATCAGTGGGAGATTAATATTGCCCTTTCTGCTTGTGTGCCAGTCTTGACTCCTGGGTGTGCCATCTCTCTCTCTCTCCAATTGTGGGCCATAGAAAGCCTATTTATTTTTTTGCTTGATTTGGGTTCCAAAATCTACCTGAAAAAATCACTAAATCAATCAGTGGGAGATAAATATTGGCCTCTGGGCTTGTGTGCCACTCCTGACTCCTGTGTGCGTCATCTCTCACTCAGTGGGCCCTAGAAAGCCTATTTTTTGTTTTATTTGTTTTCTAAATTCTCCCTGAAAAAATCATTTTATTTTATTTGGTTTCTAAATTATTCCTGAAAAAATCATTTTTTTTGTATTTTTTTTTTCTAAAGTCTCCCTGAAAAAAAAAAAAAAAATCAAATCAGTGGGAGATTAATATTGCCCTTTCTGCTTGTGTGCCAGTCTTGACTCCTGGGTGTGCCATCTCTCTCTCTCTCCAATTGTGGGCCATAGAAAGCCTATTTATTTTTTTGCTTGATTTGGGTTCCAAAATCTACCTGAAAAAATCACTAAATCAATCAGTGGGAGATAAATATTGGCCTCTGGGCTTGTGTGCCACTCCTGACTCCTGTGTGCGTCATCTCTCACTCAGTGGGCCCTAGAAAGCCTATTTTTTGTTTTATTTGTTTTCTAAATTCTCCCTGAAAAAATCATTTTATTTTTTTTGGTTTCTAAATTATTCCTGAAAAAAATCATTTTTTTTTGTATTTTTTTTTTCTAAAGTCTCCCTGAAACAAAAAAATAAAAAAATCAAATCAGTGGGAGATTAATATTGCCCTTTCTGCTTGTGTGCCAGTCTTGACTCCTGGGTGTGCCATCTCTCTCTCTCCAATTGTGGGCCATAGAAAGCCTATTAATTTTTTTGCTTGATTTGGGTTTCAAAATCTACCTGAAAAAATCACTAAATCAATCAGTGGGAGATAAATATTGGCCTCTGGGCTTGTGTGCCACTCCTGACTCCTGTGTGCGTCCTCTCTCACTCAGTGGGCCCTAGAAAGCCTATTTTTTGTTTTATTTGTTTTCTAAATTCTCCCTGAAAAAATCATTTTATTTTATTTGGTTTCTAAATTCTTCCTGAAAAAATCATTTTTTTTGTATTTTTTTTTCTAAAGTCTCCCTGAAAAAAAAAAAAAAAAATCAAATCAGTGGGAGATTAATATTTACATTTGCGCTTCAGTGACAGTCCTGCGTGTGTAGCATCTCTCTCATTTGTTGCCACCAACAACAGAGTGTGTAACATTGTGCCTGATTTTCGTTGTGGTCTCACCCACCTGTAAAGGGGTAGCTAAATCATACTGAAGTTATAGCTCACCGTGTAAGTTGTGTGACAGCAACAAATACCGTTAGTTTGGTAACGTTTTTAAAAAAATGAGGAAGTCTGGTGGAAGAGGTCGTGGCCGGGGGCGTTCATTGTCAGCTGGTAATGAGGGTAGTGGTGGAGCATCAGGTGGTCGTGGGAAAAAAAATATTGCACCTAAGTCTGGAGCTGTGGAGCCAGGTTCGTCGTCTGGCTACACAAGGCCTCGAACGCTCCCTTTTCTGGGAGTAGGAAAACCGCTTTTAAAGCCGGAGCAGCAAGAGCAAGTTTTGGCTTATCTTGCTGACTCAGCCTCTAGCTCTTTTGCCTCCTCTCGTGAAACTGGTAAAAGTAAAAGCAGCGCGTCGTTAGTGGATGTTCACGGTCAGGGACAAGTCGCTTCCTTGTCCTCTTCAGCAAAAACAACAACAGAGAAGAATGCAGCAGGCGACACAACGGGTTACTCCATGGAGCTCTTTACACATACCGTCCCTGGCTTAGAAAGTGAAGCAGTTAACAGTCCATGCCCATTACAAGTTGAATCTGACATGGAGTGCACTGATGCACAGCCACAGCCAGACTACTATGCTGGTCCTTTGACTCAGACCACAACATTGCCCTCGCAGGGTGCTGATCAAGAATCAGACCCTGATTAGACTATGTTGCCCCATCACGAACGCTATACCACCGACCGACACGGTGACACAGACGAAGTTGCACACGAGCTACAAGAAGAGGTAATAGATGACCCAGTTCTTGACCCCGATTGGCAGCCATTGGGGGAACAGGGTGCAGGCGGCAGCAGTTCTGAAGTGGAGGAGGAGGGGCCCCAGCAGGCATCAACATCGCAACAGGTTCCATCTGCCGGGCCCGTATCTTGCCCAAAACGCGTGGCAAAGTCAAAACCTGTTGGAGGACAGCGTGGCCATCCGGTTAAAGCTCAGTCTGCAATGCCTGAAAAGGTATCCGATGCTAGAAAGAGTGCAGTCTGGCATTTTTTTAAACAACATCCAATTGATCAGCGCAAAGTCATCTGTCAAAAATATTCAACTACCTTAAGCAGAGGGCAGAATCTGAAAAGTCTCAATACAAGTTGCATGCATAGACATTTAACCACCATGCATTTGCAAGCTTGGACTAACTACCAAACGTCCCTTAAGGTTGCAGCACCCTCGGCCAATGAAGCTAGTCATCAACGCAACATCCCTTCCGGCAGTGTAGGGCCACCATTTTCTGCACCACCTGCAGTATCTGTGCAGGTTTCTTTGCCAGGCCAAAGCAGTCAGGGTCAGGGAATCACCAGTTTCGTAGTAGGAAACACTGCATCTAGGGCACCGGCGGCAACAATACCATCTCCCACCGTCTCTCAGTCTGCCATGTCCACCGACACCCCCGCTAGTTCCACGATCTCCAGCTCTCCAGTCCAGCTCACCCTACATGAGACTATGGTTAGAAAAAGGAAGTACTTAGCCTCGCATCCGCGTACACAGGGTTTGAACGCCCACATAGCTAGACTAATCTCGTTAGAGATGATGCCCTACCGGTTAGTTGAAAGCGAAGCTTTCAAAGCCCTGATGGACTACGCTGTACCACGCTACGAGCTACCCAGTCGACACTTTTTTTCCAGAAAAGCCATCCCAGCCCTCCACCAGCATGTTAAAGAGCGCATCGTCCATGCACTCAGGCAATGTGTGAGCACAAAGGTGCACCTGACAACAGATGCATGGACCAGTAGGCATGGCCAGGGACGTTACGTGTCCATCACAGCACACTGGGTAAATGTGGTGGATGCAGGGTCCACAGGGGACAGCAAGTTTGGGACAGTTCTGCCTAGCCCACGGTCTAGGAAACAGTTGGCTGTAGCCGTTCGCACCCCCTCCTCCTCCTCCTCGTCCTCCTGCAGAAGCGAGACTTCGTCCACAGACCGCAGTCGCACAACCACTCCATCCGCAGCTGCCACTGTTGCACACCAGGTCTCCCATTATGGGGCAGCTACTGGCAAACGTCAGCAGGCTGTATTGGCTATGAAGTGTTTGGGCGACAACAGACACACCGCTGAAGTTCTGTCCGAGTTCTTGCAGAAAGAAACGCAGTCGTGGCTGGGCACTGTAGATCTTGAGGCAGGCAAGGTAGTGAGTGATAACGGAAGGAATTTCATGGCTGCCATCTCCCTTTCCCAACTGAAACACATTCCTTGCCTGGCTCACACCTTAAACCTGGTGGTGCAGTGCTTCCTGAAAAGTTATCCGGGGTTATCCGACCTGCTCCTCAAAGTGCGTGGACTTTGCTCACATATCCGCCGTTCGCCCGTACACTCCAGCCGTATGCAGACCTATCAGCGTTCTTTGAACCTTCCCCAGCATCGCCTAATCATAGACGTTGCAACAAGGTGGAACTCAACACTGCACATGCTTCAGAGACTGTGTGAACAGAGGCGGGCTGTTATGTTTTTGTGGGAGGATACACATACACGGGCAGGCAGTAGGATGGCAGACATGGAGTTGTCAGGTGTGCAGTGGTCGAAGATTCAAGACATTTGTCAAGTCCTTCAGTGTTTTGAGGAATGCACACGGCTGGTTAGTGCAGACAACGCCATAATAAGCATGAGCATCCCCCTAATGCGTCTGCTGATGCAAAGTTTGATGCACATAAAGGATCAGGCGTCTGCAGCTGAGGAAGAGGAAAGCCTTGATGACAGTCAGCCATTGTCTGGCCAGGGCAGTGTACAGGACGAGGTAGCGGCGAACAGGAGGATGAGGACGAGGAGGATGATGGGGATGATTATATTTTTAATGAGGAAGCTTTTCCGGGGCCAGTGGAAATTGTTGGCGCGGCAAGGCCGGGTTCTGGTTTTTGGAGGGACACAAGTGACGTGGATTTGCCTGAAACTGCCCCTCAACCAAGCACAACCACAGATTTGAGAACTGGAACTTTGGGCCACATGGCGGATTATGCCTTACCTATCCTCAAAAGGGACACACGCATAACAAAAATGATGAACGATGACGATTACTGGTTGGCCTGCCTCCTTGATCCTCACTATAAAGCCAAATTGCAAAATATAATGCCACATGAGAACTTGGAACTAATATTAGCAACCAAACAATCAACTCTTATTGACCGTTTGCTTCTGGCATTCCCTGCACACAGCGCCCGTGATCGTTCTAACACGAGCTGCAGGGGCCAGCAGACCAGAGGTGTTAGAGGGGCAGAAATCAGAAATGGCGTTGGCCAGAGGGGTTTTCTGACCAGGTTGTGGAGTGATTTTGCTATGACCGCAGACAGGACAGGTACTGCAGCATCAATTCAAAGTGACAGGAGACAACATTTGTCCAGTATGGTTACTAACTATTTTTCATCCCTTATCGACGTTCTCCCTCAACCGTCATTCCCATTTGATTACTGGGCATCAAAATTAGACACCTGGCCAGAATTGGCAGAATATGCATTGCAGGAGCTTGCTTGCCCGGCAGCTAGTGTCCTATCAGAAAGAGTATTCAGTGCTGCAGGTTCAATACTAACAGAAAAAAGGACTCGTCTGGCTACCCAAAATGTAGATGATCTAACCTTCATTAAAATGAACCACAACTGGATTTCGAAATCTTTTGCCCCACCTTGCCCGGCTGACACCTAGCTTTCCTATGTAAAGGTCTTGCCTGTGGACTATTCTGAACAACTTTTCCAATCTCGTACTTTGCAGCACCTGAATGTCCAGCTTCCGACATGTTAACACCTCCCTAAATGGCCAAAGTCCCCACACGGGGCCGTGGTATCGCCACTTGGCGCCAGCACCCGTGAGAGTACTGTTTGTCTGAAGAGGTGGGTGTGCCCGCTTTTGGTCGACGGCACTGCCACTAGGTCCCTCATAGTACAATAAAGTGTCTGGCGGTGGTGGTGCGCACCCAACGTCAGACACACCATTGTAATATGAGGGGCCCTGGGCCTGTACCGCCGGCCACAAGACAGTCCCCCCCCAGGTCAAACAGTGCTCTACCACTTGCAAAATTTTCTCTCACAGCTCCACCAATGTTTAGTCTATGCGCTGACATCCTTCAATGCCTGGCACTGTCAATACCATTGTATTGACATTTTTCTTATGTTAGGCCTTCGAAGCCTGTCTGCGGTCACTCCTTCCACTAGGCCTCCACTGACCTGTCTACTGCTGCCCGTGTTCCCCTGGAACCAATTTTAAATTGCCTACAGCCAGCCCAATTTATTATGTTAGGGCTTCGAAGCCTGTCTGCGGTCCCTCCTTCCACTAGGCCTCCACTGACCTGTCTACTGCCGCCCGTGTTCCCCTGGAACCAATTTTAAATTGCCTACAGCCCAATTTTTGTTATGTTAGGCCTTCGAAGCCTGTCTGCGGCCCGTTCTTTCCACTACTACTACACTGACCTGGCTACTGCCGCCCGTGTTCCCCTGGAACCAATTTTAAATTGCCTACAGCCAGCCCAATTTATTATGTTAGGGCTTCGAAGCCTGTCTGCGGTCCCTCCTTCCACTAGGCCTCCACTGACCTGTCTACTGCCGCCCGTGTTCCCCTGGAACCAATTTTAAATTGCCTACAGCCCAATTTTTGTTATGTTAGGCCTTCGAAGCCTGTCTGCGGCACGTTCTTTCCACTACTACTACACTGACCTGGCTACTGCTGCCCGTGTTCCCCTGGAACCAATTTTAAATTGCCTACAGCCAGCCCAATTTATTATGTTAGGGCTTCGAAGCCTGTCTGCGGTCCCTCCTTCCACTAGGCCTCCACTGACCTGTCTACTGCTGTGCGTGTTCCCCTGGAAACAATTTTAAATTGCCTACAGCCAGCCCAATTTATTATGTTAGGGCTTCGAAGCCTGTCTGCGGTCCCTCTTTCCACTAGGCCTCCACTGACCTGTCTACTGCCGCCCGTGTTCCCCTGGAACCAATTTTAAATTGCCTACAGCCAGCCCAATTTATTATGTTAGGGCTTCGAAGCCTGTCTGCGGTCCCTCCTTCCACTAGGCCTCCACTGACCTGTCTACTGCTGCCCGGGTTCCCCTGGAACCAATTTTAAATTGCCTACAGCCAGCCCAATTTATTATGTTAGGGCTTCGAAGCCTGTCTGCGGTCCCTCCTTCCACTAGGCCTCCACTGACCTGTCTACTGCCGCCCGTGTTCCCCTGGAACCAATTTTAAATTGCCTACAGCCCAATTTTCGTTATGTTAGGCCTTCGAAGCCTGTCTGCGGCCCGTTCTTTCCACTACTACTACACTGACCTGGCTACTGCCGCCCGTGTTCCCCTGGAACCAATTTTAAATTGCCTACAGCCAGCCCAATTTATTATGTTAGGGCTTCGAAGCCTGTCTGCGGTCCCTCCTTCCACTAGGCCTCCACTGACCTGTCTACTGCTGCCCGGGTTCCCCTGGAACCAATTTTAAATTGCCTACAGCCAGCCCAATTTATTATGTTAGGGCTTCGAAGCCTGTCTGCGGTCCCTCCTTCCACTAGGCCTCCACTGACCTGTCTACTGCCGCCCGTGTTCCCCTGGAACCAATTTTAAATTGCCTACAGCCCAATTTTTGTTAGGTTAGGCCTTCGAAGCCTGTCTGCGGCCCGTTCTTTCCACTACTACTACACTGACCTGGCTACTGCCGCCCGTGTTCCCCTGGAACCAATTTTAAATTGCCTACAGCCAGCCCAATTTATTATGTTAGGGCTTCGAAGCCTGTCTGCGGTCCCTCCTTCCACTAGGCCTCCACTGACCTGTCTACTGCTGCCCGTGTTCCCCTGGAACCAATTTTAAATTGCCTACAGCCAGCCCAATTTATTATGTTAGGGCTTCGAAGCCTGTCTGTGGTCTCTCCTTCCACTAGGCCTCCACTGACCTGTCTACTGCCGTCCGTGTTACCCTGGAACCAATTTTAAATTGCCTACAGCCCAATTTTCGTTATGTTAGGCCTTCGAAGCCTGTCTGCGGCCCGTTCTTTCCACTACTACTACACTGACCTGGCTACTGCCGCCCGTGTTCCCCTGGAACCAATTTTAAATTGCCTACAGCCAGCCCAATTTATTATGTTAGGGCTTCGAAGCCTGTCTGCGGTCCCTCCTTCCACTAGGCCTCCACTGACCTGTCTACTGCCGCCCGTGTTCCCCTGGAACCAATTTTAAATTGCCTACAGCCCAATTTTTGTTAGGTTAGGCCTTCGAAGCCTGTCTGCGGCCCGTTCTTTCCACTACTACTACACTGACCTGGCTACTGCCGCCCGTGTTCCCCTGGAACCAATTTTAAATTGCCTACAGCCAGCCCAATTTATTATGTTAGGGCTTCGAAGCCTGTCTGCGGTCCCTCCTTCCACTAGGCCTCCACTGACCTGTCTACTGCTGCCCGTGTTCCCCTGGAACCAATTTTAAATTGCCTACAGCCAGCCCAATTTATTATGTTAGGGCTTCGAAGCCTGTCTGTGGTCTCTCCTTCCACTAGGCCTCCACTGACCTGTCTACTGCCGTCCGTGTTACCCTGGAACCAATTTTAAATTGCCTACAGCCCAATTTTCGTTATGTTAGGCCTTCGAAGCCTGTCTGCGGCCCGTTCTTTCCACTACTACTACACTGACCTGGCTACTGCCGCCCGTGTTCCCCTGGAACCAATTTTAAATTGCCTACAGCCAGCCCAATTTATTATGTTAGGGCTTCGAAGCCTGTCTGCGGTCCCTCCTTCCACTAGGCCTCCACTGACCTGTCTACTGCCGCCCGTGTTCCCCTGGAACCAATTTTAAATTGCCTACAGCCCAATTTTTGTTATGTTAGGCCTTCGAAGCCTGTCTGCGGCACGTTCTTTCCACTACTACTACACTGACCTGGCTACTGCTGCCCGTGTTCCCCTGGAACCAATTTTAAATTGCCTACAGCCAGCCCAATTTATTATGTTAGGGCTTCGAAGCCTGTCTGCGGTCCCTCCTTCCACTAGGCTTCCACTGACCTGTCTACTGCTGCCCGTGTACCCCTTGAACCAACATCAGAAAATATAAAAATAAGTATTTTGCTTATAAAAAAGAAAATACTGGAGAGATATCAAATGCAGACATTTTAACATTAAAAACAAACACATACAACAAAAATCTGGTACAGTACTAAAAATGGCCACCAGCTACAATAACTTTCTCCTGCAAGTAGTTAACTGAAAGTTTTTTTCAATTTAAAACACAGATATGGCATCCACCGAGTGTTGTCCTGTCGCGTCTTCTTTATATTATTGCCAAGAAGATGCAAAACAATGAAAATAATAAAATCATTATTTGCCAAAAAAATAGAGTAAGTCAAAACCACATTGCAAATAAACATTCATTACAAATAAAGAAGCAGGGCGCGTCCGAGGGTGAGTATATACCTAATAAGAATATAATCACCCTCGGACGCACCCTGCTTCTTTCCGACAGCCTTCCTTCCTAAGAATCAGCCCTTCCGTGGTGTAGAGAGAGGGTGTGTTATACTCCAAGGTGTTCCCCAGGTTGCCTTTCCTGAGCTTCGATCTTCATGCTCTCGTTTAGTAGTTGTCGGAAAGTAGGCTGCATTAGGCCTACAAATTGGGTATGGGGTGGAGAGAGATGGTGTGTTACACTCCAAGGTGTTCCCCAGGTTTCCTTGCCATTGCTTCGGTCTTCCGACTCTCGTTTAGTAGTTGTAGAAAACTACACTGCATTAGGCCTACAAAATGGGTATCGGGTGGAGAGAGATGGTGTGTTACACTCCAAGGTGTTCCCCAGGTTTCCTTGCCATTGCTTTGGTCTTCCGACTCTCGTTTAGTAGTTGTAGAAAACTACACTGCATTAGGCCTACAAAATGGGTATCGGGTGGAGAGAGATGGTGTGTTACACTCCAAGGTGTTCCCCAGGTTTCCTTGCCATTGCTTCGGTCTTCCGACTCTCATTTAGTAGTTGTAGAAAACTACACTGCATTAGGCCTACAAAATGGGTATCGGGTGGAGAGAGATGGTGTGTTACACTCCAAGGTGTTCCCCAGGTTTCCTTGCCATTGCTTCGGTCTTCCGACTCTCGTTTAGTAGTTGTAGAAAACTACACTGCATTAGGCCTACAAATTGGGTATCGGGTGGAGAGAGATGGTGTGTTACACTCCAAGGTGTTCCCCAGGTTTCATAGTAACATAGTAACATAGTAACATAGTTAGTAAGGCCGAAAAAAGACATTTGTCCATCCAGTTCAGCCTATATTCCATCATAATAAATACCCAGATCTACGTCCTTCTACAGAACCTAATAATTGTATGATACAATATTGTTCTGCTCCAGGAAGACATCCAGGCCTCTCTTGAACCCCTCGACTGAGTTCGCCATCACCACCTCCTCAGGCAAGCAATTCCAGATTCTCACTGCCCTAACAGTAAAGAATCCTCTTCTATGTTGGTGGAAAAACCTTCTCTCCTCCAGACGCAAAGAATGCCCCCTTGTGCCCGTCACCTTCCTTGGTATAAACAGATCCTCAGCGAGATATTTGTATTGTCCCCTTATATACTTATACATGGTTATTAGATCGCCCCTCAGTCGTCTTTTTTCTAGACTAAATAATCCTAATTTCGCTAATCTATCTGGGTATTGTAGTTCTCCCATCCCCTTTATTAATTTTGTTGCCCTCCTTTGTACTCTCTCTAGTTCCATTATATCCTTCCTGAGCACCGGTGCCCAAAACTGGACACAGTACTCCATGTGCGGTCTAACTAGGGATTTGTACAGAGGCAGTATAATGCTCTCATCATGTGTATCCAGACCTCTTTTAATGCACCCCATGATCCTGTTTGCCTTGGCAGCTGCTGCCTGGCACTGGCTGCTCCAGGTAAGTTTATCATTAACTAGGATCCCTAGTTTCCTTGCCATTGCTTCGGTCTTCCGACTCTCGTTTAGTAGTTGTAGAAAACTACACTGCATTAGGCCTACAAAATGGGTATCGGGTGGAGAGAGATGGTGTGTTACACTCCAAGGTGTTCCCCAGGTTTCATAGTAACATAGTAACATAGTAACATAGTTAGTAAGGCCGAAAAAAGACATTTGTCCATCCAGTTCAGCCTATATTCCATCATAATAAATACCCAGATCTACGTCCTTCTACAGAACCTAATAATTGTATGATACAATATTGTTCTGCTCCAGGAAGACATCCAGGCCTCTCTTGAACCCCTCGACTGAGTTCGCCATCACCACCTCCTCAGGCAAGCAATTCCAGATTCTCACTGCCCTAACAGTAAAGAATCCTCTTCTATGTTGGTGGAAAAACCTTCTCTCCTCCAGACGCAAAGAATGCCCCCTTGTGCCCGTCACCTTCCTTGGTATAAACAGATCCTCAGCGAGATATTTGTATTGTCCCCTTATATACTTATACATGGTTATTAGATCGCCCCTCAGTCGTCTTTTTTCTAGACTAAATAATCCTAATTTCGCTAATCTATCTGGGTATTGTAGTTCTCCCATCCCCTTTATTAATTTTGTTGCCCTCCTTTGTACTCTCTCTAGTTCCATTATATCCTTCCTGAGCACCGGTGCCCAAAACTGGACACAGTACTCCATGTGCGGTCTAACTAGGGATTTGTACAGAGGCAGTATAATGCTCTCATCATGTGTATCCAGACCTCTTTTAATGCACCCCATGATCCTGTTTGCCTTGGCAGCTGCTGCCTGGCACTGGCTGCTCCAGGTAAGTTTATCATTAACTAGGATCCCTAGTTTCCTTGCCATTGCTTCGGTCTTCCGACTCTCGTTTAGTAGTTGTAGAAAACTACACTGCATTAGGCCTACAAAATGGGTATCGGGTGGAGAGAGATGGTGTGTTACACTCCAAGGTGTTCCCCAGGTTTCCTTGCCATTGCTTCGGTCTTCCGACTCTCGTTTAGTAGTTGTAGAAAACTACACTGCATTAGGCCTACAAATTGGGTATCGGGTGGAGAGAGATGGTGTTACACTCCAAGGTGTTCCCCAGGTTTCCTTGCCATTGCTTCGGTCTTCCGACTCTCATTTAGTAGTTGTAGAAAACTACACTGCATTAGGCCTACAAAATGGGTATCGGGTGGAGAGAGATGGTGTGTTACACTCCAAGGTGTTCCCCAGGTTTCCTTGCCATTGCTTCGGTCTTCCGACTCTCGTTTAGTAGTTGTAGAAAACTACACTGCATTAGGCCTACAAATTGGGTATCGGGTGGAGAGAGATGGTGTGTTACACTCCAAGGTGTTCCCCAGGTTTCCTTGCCATTGCTTCGGTCTTCCGACTCTCATTTAGTAGTTGTAGAAAACTACACTGCATTAGGCCTACAAAATGGGTATCGGGTGGAGAGAGATGGTGTGTTACACTCCAAGGTGTTCCCCAGGTTTCCTTGCCATTGCTTCGGTCTTCCGACTCTCGTTTAGTAGTTGTAGAAAACTACACTGCATTAGGCCTACAAATTGGGTATCGGGTGGAGAGAGATGGTGTGTTACACTCCAAGGTGTTCCCCAGGTTTCCTTGCCATTGCTTCGGTCTTCCGACTCTCGTTTAGTAGTTGTAGAAAACTACACTGCATTAGGCCTACAAAATGGGTATCGGGTGGAGAGAGATGGTGTGTTACACTCCAAGGTGTTCCCCAGGTTTCCTTGCCATTGCTTCGGTCTTCCGACTCTCGTTTAGTAGTTGTAGAAAACTACACTGCATTAGGCCTACAAATTGGGTATCGGGTGGAGAGAGATGGTGTGTTACACTCCAAGGTGTTCCCCAGGTTTCCTTGCCATTGCTTCGGTCTTCTGACTCTCGTTTAGTAGTTGTAGAAAACTACACTGCATTAGGCCTACAAAATGGGTATCGGGTGGAGAGAGATGGTGTGTTACACTCCAAGGTGTTCCCCAGGTTTCCTTGCCATTGCTTCGGTCTTCCGACTCTCGTTTAGTAGTTGTAGAAAACTACACTGCATTAGGCCTACAAATTGGGTATCGGGTCGAGAGAGATGGTGTGTTACACTCCAAGGTGTTCCCCAGGTTTCCTTGCCATTGCTTCGGTCTTCCGACTCTCGTTTAGTAGTTGTAGAAAACTACACTGCATTAGGCCTACAAATTGGGTATCGGGTGGAGAGAGATGGTGTGTTACACTCCAAGGTGTTCCCCAGGTTTCCTTGCCATTGCTTCAGTCTTCCGACTCTCGTTTAGTAGTTGTAGAAAACTACACTGCATTAGGCCTACAAAATGGGTATCGGGTGGAGAGAGATGGTGTGTTACACTCCAAGGTGTTCCCCAGGTTTCCTTGCCATTACTTCGGTCTTCCGACTCTCGTTTAGTAGTTGTAGAAAACTACACTGCATTAGGCCTACAAAATGGGTATGGGGTGGAGAGAGATGGTGTGTTCCACTCCAAGGTGTTCTCCAGGTTGCCTTTCCTGAGCTTCTATCTTCAGGCTCTCGTTAAATTGTGGTTAAATGGAACAACTGCATTTGGCGTACTAGTTGGTTTCGGGACTACTAACAGTGTCTGCCGCTCCTTGCTGTTCTCCTGGTTTCCTGTCCTGAAATTCCGTTTTCAGGCGCTCGTTAAGTAGTTGTTAATGTTAGACTGCATTTGGCCTACTAGTTGGGTTCGGGCCTACTATCGGTGTCTGCCTCTCATTCCAGTTGTCCTCCACTGCAATGCCCCCTGGTTATTCCTGTGTTACCAATTTTGAACTGCATTTAGCCAACTTTATTCTTTGGGCCTATATCTGTGTTTCCTCCTCATCCTGCCCATTGCCCAGCCAGTGATAGATGAGTCTGCTGGTACATTGACCCATAACGCAACATTCCCCGTGCACGCTACACAACAACATTGTGACCCTGCTGAAAGTCAGGTTGCTCTTCCCGCATACCATACCACCTTACACGGGGACAAAGAGGAAGGTGCAGATGAAAGTGCAGGTTCCTTCATCAGGTGGGGGAAGGAATACTAGTTGGCGACGTCACTGGCACAGGGCCTCTCATAGTACGCAAAAGTGTTGCTGCCGGTGGGAGGCGCCCCCGCCGTGCAAACACACCGCTGTACTTTGAGGGGCCCTGTGCCAGTGCCAATGCCAACGAGTGGGCCCCCCCTGCTTGCTCAGGTTCACAGCACTTGCAAAGTTGAAATACTTACCTCTCCCTGCTCCACTGCCGTGACGTGGTCCAGATTTCCTGGGCCCACTAATTACTTGAACCAGCCCTACCCACCACAACTTTAGCCAAATGACCCCCAATTTCAAATGCCTTCCAATTATTATAAGGTAAATTACGCTTGACAAGCTTCATTAAGAAGAATGGATGGTTTTGACATTAAAATGGGCACTCTAGGTGTTTTCCTGGCCCCCACTCACTGCCGACTATGCTGCCCCATTGACTTGCATTGGGTTTCGTGTTTCGGTCGATCCCGACTTTACGTCATAATCGGCCGATTTCACTCGACCCGACTTTTGAGATAGTCGGGTTTCGCGAAACCCGGCTCTACTCTAAAAAGGTCAAGGTCGCTCAACTCTAGTCCGGGTCTTTGTCACGGTACCAGAAGAACCTCAAGTAGTTTCTGTGTTCCTCTTTGACGAGAAAACAGTGGAACATCTGTTGTATGTCAGCCATAAATGCCACTGAATCTCTACGGAAACAGAGTAATACTTCCAGAAGTCTGTTGTTGAGGTCTGGGCCCGACAGTAATACATCATTCAATGACACGTCTTCGCATTTGGCACTTGAGTCGAATACCACTCTAATTTGACCTGGCTTCTTAGGATGGTACACTCCGAAGATGGGCAGGTACCAGCACTCCTCTCCGTGTCGAAATGCAGGTGCAATCTCTGCGTGGTTGTTCTGGAATATCTTTCCCATGAAGGTAAAGAAATGTTCCTTCGTCTCAGGTGACTTCTGAAGCTTGTGTCTTAGGGAGATGAATCTGCTGTAGACGAATTCCTTGTTGTTGGGTAGGCGTCTCCTCTGAGGTCGAAATGGTAGAGGTGCGACCCAACTATTCGACGTATCCTTGACTATTTGTTCGTCCATGATGTCCAGGAATATCTTGTCTTCTATAGACATCGCTTACTTATTGTCTTCCTTCGTCCTGTGGAAGAATGTACATCCTATGTGGTCTTGTTCACCTTCACAGGCGTGGTCTTCGTTGATAGGAACTGAGAAAGGGCAAGGTAGGGGAGTGCTGCTCAGTAGTTCCTTTACCAGCAGACTATTGTGACACGGCTGGAAGAGAGATGGACGTCCATTTTCTAGTGTGCTGGTAAGCATACTGTTGACTGAGACCGGCTTGTGTGCTCCTCCTAGACAGACATCTCCTACAATGACCCATCCAAGGTCTTGCCTGTGCGCATATGGAGCATTCCGTGAGCCGTTGATGTATTCTCTAGTCTTGTGGACTCGTAGTATATCTCTTCCCAGAAGTAAAGCTATTGGCGCTTCTGGTTCCAACTCAGGTATCAGGTGGGCTATACGCTTCAGGTGGGGGTGATACGTTGCCACCTCTGGTGAAGGTATCTCAGACCTGTTGTCAGGAATCTGGTTGCACTCCAGGATGGTCGGTAGTGACAGACAGGTCTGGCCATCCATGGATTCCACTTTGTATCCGGTTGCTTTCCTCCCCGCCGTCTCGACGGTACCTGAACATGTCCTAAGGGAGTAGGGAGAACCGGGGCCTACAATGTTGAAGTTGTCAAAGAAGATGGACCTGGCTAAAGACCTATTACTTTGGTCCTCTAGGATTGCATATATCTTGAGCGCTTTGTCTCTGTGGCCTGTTGGATAGACTTGGACAAGGCAGATTTTTGAGCAGGATCTTCCTCCCTTGAGTCCCTTACAGATCTCCGTACATTGAGAGGTGACCGCAGGGGTGTCTTCGTCGGTGTTCTTCTGTTTCTCATTGTGCTCCTCTGCTTGTGACAACACTCCTGGAGGTGGTCCAGGATGCAAGGCTGTATTGTGATCCGTGCTTTGCGATCCTCTAAAGTCTTCTCCCTGAAGGCTCTGCACTTTAGTAGAGGATGTGGTTTCCTGTGTAGAGGACACTGCTTACTGACATCCTGAGGTTTGCTCTCTTCCGTAGGGGGCTTAGTTGTCTTGTGTGGAGGACCTGTGGAATCAATATCAGATTTATGGACTGCAACGGGTGTCTTACTGGGTTTGACACCAGGGGTAGTAGAATATGACAGAGTGAAATCAAAACTAGGGTCATTTCTGATCTTGGCTTGCTGGGTGACAAACTCAACAAATACAGTAAAAGGAGGGAATGGTGCATTATGAATTTGTTTATACCATGAACCATGTATAATCCACCTTTCTTGAAGATTGTAAGGAAGTTTTTGTACTATTGGATTGACACCCCTAGCAGTGTCTAAGAATGCCAATCCAGCCAAGTGACCTTCCTTCTGGGCGACCTGTAACTCTATCAATAAATCACTCAATTCTCTAAGTCTTTGATAACCCTTGGGCCCTATCTTAGGGAAATCATCAATTCTTTTGAATAAAGCATTCTCTATTACTTCTACGGACCCATAGCATTCATCAAGTCTTTCCCACACTTTACGTAAACCTATGTGTGGGTATTCTATGTTAATGTCTCTTAGTCTTTTAGCATGCTCGACCGATTCAGTTCCAAGCCACTTTACCAGGAGATCTAACTCCTCACTACTAGAAAGGTCCTGTCCCTGAATGGCGTTCTGGAACGAAGCTCGCCACGACCTGTAGTTTTCGGCTTTGTCAGTGAACTTTACAAGTCCTTTTGTTACCAGTTCTCGGCGGGCAAAGAACTTTGCCAAGTCTATGGTGGCTTGATCAGTGTTGGTACGAGCCGGTATGTTATAGCCATGTCTAGTGTGTGGTGCATCACCATACCTGTGAGATGCTCTTGGCTTCGGACAGTCTGCATAGTACCTTTCTGGTGAAGAAGATGTCTCTTTAAGGTGAGGTGGGAGCTGTACCTTCTTCTCAGTGGAATGGTAGCTGTGGTCGACTCCTCTTTGTTGGACATCTTCTTGTTTGTAGTAGTGAAGTTCGGGGTTGGATCGATGATAATCGGCGTAGGCTGATCATTGTAGTCTATCTAGGGTGTTGTCCATGCTGGAGTGTCGATGAACGTACTCTGCGACGCGCTGAGCTGGATCTTGCTGCTCTAGATCTGTTCCAAGAACGTTGCTGAGTCCCTCATAATCAGGATCCTTCATGGCTTCCAAGTACTCTGCCTTAGCTATTGCAGCTGCTGCCTCTTTGTCTACCATAAGTCTTTCTAGAGACACTTGCAGGCGCGCACCTTCTGCTTCTTGCTCTGCCCGCAAGCGTGCGGTTTCAGCCTGCAAACGTGAATTTTCTGCTTCATGCTGTGCATGCAAACGTGCATTTTCTGATTCATGCTCTGCTTGTCTCAGCTTTAGATGCATTTCTTTCTCGGCGAAGGAAGACCTCGCTTTGGCTGCTTCAGCTTCAGCACGAGCGACAGCAGCCAGCTCTGCTAATGATGACCTGCTCGAGCTTGCTCGTGACCTCGTCTTGAGTGAGGATGTGCTGTTTCGAGACATTGTGCGCTTAGCTGCGTACTGCTGAGTGTTTTGGCGGGAAACTGAGTCTATGTGCGGTGAGCTTCCGCGTGGTGGGAATGATGTAGCTCCTCTTGGCGGGCTGCAGTATAGTCCTGTGGCTGTATGGCGGCTGCTGTGATACCCGAATGCGGAGCAGTGTGGGTGTTAGCGGTTCCGTACAGTCTGATCAACTACAGCCTGCGACCGGCTATCAGTTTCACTGAAGGCAGCTAATCTGTTCTTACTTTACAATCACCGCCTGCGACTGGCGGTCTCATTTTTTCACTGTTCTGTCTTCCTCCACGTAGGATGCTGTGTGGATTCCAACATACGGCTAAACCTTCATCCACATCCCAGTAAACAGACTGTGTTGATGCTTAAGTCTTATTTATTAGGGTGATGATAACCAAAACTATAACGTTGAACAACAATGGTGGACAGTATTCATAGTAGATGATCGAATAGTGAATGATGTTGATGTACAAGGTGGATGTTCAGTGAATAATCATAGTGTATGACTGATCATAGTGGATGACTGGTGAAAAACTGTAAAGAATAACAGCATTTCAGTATATGCACATACAGGGTGCAATCACATAAATAACTGGGACATCACAGCAAGAATTATACAGAGTGCATTACACAGTAACTCTAACAGCACTGCCCTATTCTATACAAGAATGCATCTATCAACATGCAGAGTACACATGAACCTAACTGCAAGCTGCAAAGCACATCTGCCTAACAATATCTGACTATAGGAGCTGCATAAGGCTTAAATACTAACACAAAACATAAGATGCATTAAACCTTTATAAACGTACCAAGATCCGTTAGGACAGGGGTAAGGAAGTAAGCGAGACAGCAGCACGTGTGCCTCTGTTCAGATCTGAGGAAAAATGGCTACTGAAGCTTGTCTTCACAAGAAGAATGTGGGCGGAACTGACCCAGAAGACATTGCTCTAGGAGGGAAAGGTTGGTAAACAACATGAAAAGTAGGCAACTGATGACCTCCAGTGGCCACAACTTGAATAACATGATAATTAACTTTCTGCACATTAAGATGGGGAGAACAAGATGTGTACATCAATCTGAAATCTCTTAGGCTAAGATCCCATGGTCAGTAATCGGAAGTGCTTTGGACGCAGCACAATACCGCTGCGTCCAAAGTGTTGCTGACTTTTGAACACAGGTGATTCCTCATTTGTTCACTGAACCATGCAGAATAACCACATCCAATACATTCTACGGGTGAAATTTATCTTAGGCGCGCCGCATGTCTGTCTCCACAGGTAGCATGTCTGTCTCCACAGGTAAGCCGCGGGTGTCTGTGCATACATAGTAGACATGGGATGTCTTGAAATCCTATCCACTCTAGAGTAATAGTCACTTTTACATTGTCAAGGCTGCATTTGTTTTTATGAGATCAAATAGGGTTTGATACAGTTGTGAGGGTATATTCCCATGGTCAGTAAACGCTGCGGGCTGGATGCTTCATATATTCATATATTACATGTTTCCATGCTTTAGCACTACAGAGTGCAACTTTTTTTGTTTGTTGTATATGAAGGTGGCTATTCCTAGTTTGCACCAGTACACACCAGTTTTCTGATTTGGAAGTTCCAGTCAACTTTTTGCTACTTTTGCATTTTCCATGCATGAACTTCAATGGTAATGGTGGCCAAACAGGACTCCCTGGAAAATTCCCAAAGTGTTACAAACACTTATAACCTAGATAACATTGTAGTGTGCTGAGGAAACAGGAATTCTGGCAATCTCCTCACCACACAGAAAGCCTTCTGCATTAGTTAAAAGCCAATGTATGTAAAACTTAAATGTGTTGTCCAGTCTTAAACTACAAATTTGCAGTCAATCTATGTGACTGCAAACTTGTGAATCATTACTGCATGAGCACTGTGCGCTGTGAGGATTCATCGGTGCTGACGCCAGTAACGAGCAGTCATATGACCTGAAGTATGTTATATGCATACTCCCGGCCACATTCCGACTGAATGGTCATGGCCTCCTCAATACAAGTGTATTGAGTGAGGCCAGAATCTGTCTAGTTGGAATATGGCCGGGAGTATGCTTATCACATGACTGCACGTTCTGGGCACCAGATAATCATCAGACATAGATACATAGAGAGACATAGAGTGACTGCAGACTTGTAGTTTAAGACCTGACAACCTCTTTAAATAAGTACCACCAAAACCAATACTTGGTCTACAAGCTACAGGTTTTTGTCAAACATGGCAATCAACACATATTTCCTGTTTAAAAAAAAAGTGAATTGAGGATCATACATGCAAGGAACGCTAGACTCACTGAATACAACCTAAATGGTTTTCCATGATTAAATTCCATGAATAGCTTAAAAATGAGAAATTGAACTATAGCGATGGCTCAGCGTCTATTGATAGGCTGCAGCAGAGATGTCACATCTGCAGCGTATGTTACCGCTGCAGACTGGGATCAAGAGTAATTTTAGAGAAGACGCCACAAGATCTTTGAGCCCAGTGATTGTCTGCAGTAATCACGCAGTTATGCATAAAAGAAATTTGAGGGCACCACAAAATACTAGGGAGCACTAACCCCACACTTAAAACATGACTATGTTAATAAAGGAAGTGTGTACAAAAAATGGCTAGGATCACCATGAATGAATTTCAAATATTAGAAACAATACATTTTATTAAAGCATGATTACACAGGATCACACAAACAAGGTACAAACCACATGTTAAAAACAATTAAAAACCATTGAAGGTATAAACCATAACACCTGAAGGACCGGTTAGGTACCTTACAGCTGTCTTCACTGTGTGCACCAGACGTATCAAAAATAATGTAGCATTGAACAAATGAAGATCAACCAATAGTCTATATCCGAGGTCTCAAACTGCATTCCTCAAGGGCCACAAACAGGTCATGTTTTCAGGATTTCCTTGTATTGCAAAGGTGATAATTTAATCACCTACACACATAATGATTACAGCACCTTGTGCAATGCTAAGGAAATCTTGAAAACACGCATGGTTTGCGGCCCTCGAGGAATGCAGTTTGAGACCCCTGGTCTAAATGAAGTAAATTACCCCAAAAAACAGACAAAATATTCAAGTCCACTTCATCTACATTCTTTCAAACATGCAGATGCAAGCCTATGATTCGTATGCTCTCTGGCTTATCACCCTGCCATTGCGCGGGTGTTGACATGTGACTGACAGGTCCTGTGCTTGACCTATTCTCTGTGCCCAATGCCTTATACAATGTGCTTTCGATATTGGACGCCATAATGCTTGCACACTGGTTGATCTCCTTGAAAGTCCTCCCCTTCATCTGTTTTGACACCTGATTAACAGGTAATTGATTTTTCAGGGTTATATAAACCTGATACTTGATAGGTAAAGCTAGATTCACACTAGCGTTCAGCAGGGCTGCGTACGAAAGTCTTCTTCCTCTGTGAAGCCCCACCCACTGCCGCACCTCTTCCTTTAGCTCCACCTTTGGAGCGTCCTGCATGCATCCTGCGTACCCTATATTGGGTACGCGGGCCATACGGATGTACGTAGATGCCTCCGCATGTGTCGTTTTGAAGCTGCGGCGGCCGCAACAAAATGCAACATGTTGCGTTTGATGCAGTTCAGCGCAGCGTCAAAACGACGCATGCGGAGGCATCCACATACATCCGTATGGCCTGCATACCCAATATTAAAGATAGGGTAAGCAGGACGCATGCAGACGTAGGCGAAGCTGAAGAAAGAGGCATGGCAGTGGGCGGGGCTTCACAGTAGAGGAAGGCTTTCAACCGCAGCCCTGCTGAACGCTAGTGTGAAGCTAGCCTAACTCACTCTTTCCCTGAGGAAGCCACGCTTATTGGCGATGCGCGTGAGGTTCCTCTTTCCACACACCATGCTGTCACCGGGTATTTGTATTTCTGCAGGCTTTTTTTGCTGCCTTCTTCATTTACTCCGAAATGGCTTCTACCTTATGCTATAGTCCTTATATTTAAACCTATAATTCAACTGACCTCATTGTTTTGCATTTGCTATATTGGGGCTCTCTCGGTGCAGCTTTAGCCACTGACCTTGAATATTCTGTCTATTTTGCGGGGTAATTTACTTCATTTAGATTATTAGTTGATCTTCATTTGTTCAATGTTGCATTATTTTTTATACGTCTGGTGCACACAGTGGAGACAGCTGTAAGGTACCTAACCGGTCATTCACGTGTAATGGTTTATACCTTCAATGGTTTTTAATTGTTTTTAACATGTGGTTTGCACCTTGTTTGTGTGATCCTGTGTAATCATGCTTTAATAAAATGTACTGCTTCTAATGTTTGAATTTCATTCATGGTGATCCTGGACATTTTTTGCACACACTTCTTTTTACTTGATTATTAACAGAGTCACGCAGTTATGTGATAATCATTCAGTGGTGCGATGTTGTGGTGACATCGCTGTGGTAATGATGAGTGAGTATAGCTATTTTTTTTATTTTTAGCCACTACAAAACCATAAAAGATCAGAATATATTAATGAAAGACAACTTTAATAAATAATTTAATACACATCCCAAGAGTGCATTGAACTAGCTGCATATGTAAGGCTAGGTTCACATTGCGTTTAGTGCAATACATTTAACGGATCCGTTAAAAGCATGTACAGAAATGAGCCAAATTTGGTGAAAATTTGGCTTCACGTTAACGCTTGTGTTAATGCACGTGACTGCGTTTATGTCATTTTGATGTCCGTTCATGAAGCATCCATTTGTCTGCCTTCAGGCACTGTAAATAAAGTTGTTCTCCTTTTTTTTGCTCCTTTGTCAGCGTTGGGTGTGTATGGATAACATTCTCCATTTTGAAAGCATTGAGTGAACTTCTGCAAGCAAGATGTTTGTGTCTGAGCTTGTTAGATTTCGCTTGATACAGTTTTTTTTTTTTTTTCATGATTGCCGACAGATATCTGGCTACCGGAGAATCTTTTGCGTCATTGCATTTTCAATTTCGACTGGAGAAATCAACCATTTGCCAACTAGTTTGTGAAACTTGTGATGCCATTTGGAACAACTTGCAACCACTTGTGCTACCAACACCGACATCAGAAATGTGGCTATCGATTTCCAAAAATTTTGAGGATGTGGCTAATTTCCCCAATTGTATTGGTGCCGTGGATGGCAAGCACATTCGGATTCAGAAACCAGTGCATAGTGGATCTCTATACTATAACTATAAGAAACACTTTTCCAATGTATTGATGATGGCTATTGCTAGATACCGTTTTGTTGCTGTGGATATTGGTGCATATGGACAGATGAACGATTCCAGAGTCTTCAAAGAGTCCAACATGGGGAAATGTTTGTACAGCAACAACTTCAATATACCCTCAGTACGACCACTTCCGGGGACCGAAGGCCCAAGTTTGCCCTATGTTTTAGTTGGGGATGAGGCTTTCCAACTCGGACGCAATCTCCTAAAGCCGTACTCAAGCCGTACTCTAAACTACACAAGACGCATTTTTAATTATCGCTTGAGCCGGGCATGACGTTATGTGGAATGTGCCTTTGGTATTTTGACCTCAAAATGGTGTATCTTACTAACTTGCATGCAACTGCTACCTGAAAATGTGGACCCTGTACTGAAGGCATGCATCTGTCTACACAATTTTGTTTCCAGACATGAGCCCCTATGGGATCTCATATGTTAAAATGTCTACCAACAATCAGGTTGGACGAACAATGTTCAATATTCAAAATATTTGTAGTAAAGTTAACTGTTATTATAACATTTCATATTCTTGTATGGATTAAACTTTTTACAATTGATTAAGGTTATATAAACAAAAAAAAAAGGGAATTGCCCCACACATTGCACCAATATAAACAGGCTTCAACATTTTCACACGTGTATGTCTTGCATTGGAACAAGACCTTCATATATGAAGTAATTTGCAAATTGATCACGAATCCTCATTATTTCAACTGTAGACCGAATAGCAGTCGAATCTATGCTCATGAGGTTCGACTCACAGTCATCGGGGTCAACCACCTGGGATGAACATAAACATACACGATTAACTTGGGTACAAAAAAATTTTACACAAACATTTTAAACGCAGTAATTGCCAAAGTTTGGTGATTGTTTTAACAGTAGTTACAGACTGTGATATGGCTCGGGCGTATTGTCTGCACAACTGTACGCTGGACTGCTACATTGCTTTTGCATTTCCATACTTGGTTCACCCTGCCCTCTGTATTGTGGTTTGTATGACGGCATGTCCATGGTTCTTGGTCTCAAGGAAGTGGGTTCCTGAGGGCCCAAAAATTCCTCGACTAGGTCATTTGTTGTGAATTCCGCTCTTGGGCTCCCTCCGGTGGTTGTGAGTGGCACTTTTGTGAGTTCTGCTCTTGGGCTCCCTCTTGTGGTTTCAGGTGGTATGGCTGCTCCTTTGAGTTAGCTGTCATCAGCTGCCTCCACTTATCTTCTCTTCTGCTCGGCTATTTAGGTCTGGCTGTTCCTTCAGCTAGTGCCACTTGTAAATTGTTTCTGGATGGATTCACATCTCTTTGGATTTCCCTGTTTTCCTGACCAGTTCAGCAAAGCTAAGTTCTTATTTGCTCTGTTCTGTTCACAAATTGTGGACTTATCCGTTCAGTGCTTTCTATGTTTGTCCAGCTTATCAGTATGAATTAATTCTGTCTTGCTGGAAGCAAGCACCTTTAGTCAGGTGTGGAGATTTTTAGTAAACACTGCGTGGATTTTTGTAGTGTTTTATACTGACCGCACAGTATTCCATCTTGTCCTATCTATCAAGCTAGACTGGCCTCCTGTGCTCATCCTGGTTTCATTCTGTGTATGTCTTTTCCCTCTCCACTCACAGTCATTATTTGTGGGGGGCTAATCTATCCTTTGGGGATTTTCTCTGAGGCAAGATAGTTTTCCTGCTTCTGTCTTTAGGGGTAGTTAGCTCTTAGGCTGTGACGAGATGCCTAGGGAGAGTTAGGAGCATTCCACAGCTACTTCTAGTGTTGTGTTGAGCTTAGGGACTGCGGTCAGTACAGTTACCACGTCCTTCAGAGCTCGTTCCATGTTGCTCCTAGACCACCGCATCATAACAGTCATTAAATCTTTGCCTAAACATTATATTTCTGTGCAGCGGTATCTTTTGGACTACAGGCATATATGACAAAAGCAGGAGCTTCCACTCATTGGCTGCATATACTGATTCACGGGATTGCAATTCCATAATTTCCCGCCTTAGATCTCTGTGTTCACTGTGACACAGATCCTCTAACCGTTGGAGTCCATCTACAATTATGGCATCGACTTCATCTTTGGCAGATGATCGCTTGCATCCGCGGTGTGCTTGCAAACGGGCACTGACAACAGGAGCCACAGTACTACTGTCTATTGATCGTGGCTCGCTCAGGCCAGACACATCTTCAGCGCCTGTCTGCTGGGGTTACACGTTTGCCACCAGATCCACTGGGGGTGTTTTGGCTGCTGCGGAAGTTCGGTACAAATCGATCTCTAATGGATCTCCACTGGGTATGGACAGCATCGGCTTCAAAGAAAAAAATCATGATTTGACAGCTTGCAATCTTTACATTTTGCAAGTTAAGTTCAGCAATAATTACGAATTTTTTTCTTAGAGGATGCGGACTTATCCAAATATCGTGGGTCCAACTGGCATATTATTTTCTCCCACAACTTCCGGTTTTTAATAATATCGTTGTGGGAGCTGTCACTTTGATCCCATATGGACAGATTCGCTTCCACTAGTGTTATTAGTGTCTCGTTTTCTATGTCCAAGGGCTCTTCGTCAACCGCAATGTTCCTTCTTTTTTTGGCGGGCTGCTTGGACTATGTAAACACAAAACGTTATATTAAAATGTATACGTTCATTTTTGGTTGCATACCTTTATCTCATCGCCAAAACTACATTATTATTAAGGACAGTTATCCTAATTTTTTTCATTTTTAAAACACTTTTAACTTTTTATAAATTATATTGCAATGTTAAATTGTTAATTTTTGTTGGTTGTCCTTGTAGTGTTTGGTTTATGTTATGATATGTTTGTAGCTTTTTAACCAGGGTTTTAAACGTTGTTATATATATGTTTCTTGTGTTACGTTTGTTTTGTTTGTTTGATTTTTTAATGAAAAAAAAAATGAACCAACTAATTAGTATTTTTTTTTGTCAAAAAGGAACATTTTGAGTGATATTTACCACTTCTAGATGAGGTGAAGACAGACTGCGAGGCTGATTTTTTTTTTTTCCTTTTTCAACAACCTACGGTGTAGTAAAAAAATACAAAATAAAATTAAAATTCTTGTATCAATTAATTTATGTGTTAAAAAACACAAAATGTGTGGCATGTACCTTCTTGGACACTTTTGCCACTTTTTTTGGGGGGTGGCCTGGCAGGTTCGGGATCAGAAGATTCCTATATGCAATAAAAACATGATTACACATGATTACCTCAATTCACTGGAGTGACACACAACATTATTGTGGCTTTTTAAATCGAAAGCCTACCGATTGCGACGAGAAGACTGCAGACACGCTACTGCTGCTTGATCCCTCACTATCCGACATCTGAGTACAAACAAAACAATACATTTAGTAAACACATCCGACGGGCACTACACACTCAAATGATGTATACAGAAATATATAATACAGATGGCAGCCCGATTCTAAAGAATCGGGAGTCTAGAATCCATATATACTTTATTTATTCAAATGTAAGAATAATACAATTAATAAATAATAGTAAGAAAGAACAAAAATAATAGGCAGTATATGGAGAAAACACCAAACAAAAGTTCAAAATTGGTGTGAAAATGTCACTGAACCACTTCACAACTGAATATATATAGTTTTGGTAAATGGTATTATCATTTTTTGACGAAATTCGGCAGGAGCTTGAAGAGCAACGTCACTGGGCCCACCTCCACGCAGTAGAAACTTGCTGTGAGGTAAAAATTCAAAAATCACACCAAAATGGCGGGCGGAGTGTGTCACAGTACGGCACGTTTCTGATTGGTCGCTCGCAGCAGGCGGCAACCAATCAGACACTGGACACTGTTGACGTCACTTATCTCCGGACATTAGCTCCGGACATTAGCTCCGGACATTAGCTCTGGACAAAGCCACGGAAGTTGGCACAAATTGCAGGAAGTAGTATTCTAGGCAATTATATATTAGATAGAGTTGCACTTACATTGCCTCTGATGGCTCACAAGATACACACATTGTGTTGCTGGCGTTATCAGAGTGTGTTTGCAGAGTCTATGCTCCAAAATGGCTGAAATCATATTTCCTGTCACATGACCACAAGGATTAGCCTCATTAACGGAATCCAATATAGTTTCATTTGGACATTTTGCTTAATCTGCGTCTGGCTGCGTTAGCAATAGACTTCCATGGCAGAATTAACGCTTCCGTTACTCTTACGTTAGCTTGACCGGACCCGTCCGCGTTAGAAGGTACGTCATAAAAAAATGGAATGTTGCAAACGCATGCCAATTTTGACATGCGTTACGATGCGTCATACAAATGCAAGTCTATGGGTGCGTTACAATGTCTGTTACATTGCGTTTTGCCTACTGAAAAACGTGTCCGTTACACGGACTGCCCTAGCGCAATGTGAACCCAGCCTAAGATATTTTAAATCAAGGCTATTTGTAAATCTTTTTCACTTTTAGCTTTAGATGCATTTTAATAATTGGTAAAAAATGCTAAAATCTATATGTATAATTTTTCACAGTCAAATCAAAATTTGGATAATTTGCAATTATAACTAATTTTGAATTGAAGCTGTAAACTTCATTTTGAAACATAGAATGAATAGATGCACTGTAATGTCAGATTAGATGATGTCAGAATATCATTTTAAACCACTACAATTATGGTGCCATGTGTCTCAATGCAGAGAAGAGCCATTGATCATTTTTCTAACATTACAGAACTGATCTGGCAGGTAATTGCCATGTGAGAAAGAAAGCACAGACTGTTCTAAATATTAGAGAAGCCATTAACCTACTTTTATGTCTTTGCTCTTCTTCCTTTTACCTTGTGTCTTTTTTATTTTAATAGTTATTGTGAAGTGTATTTACAATTTTTCTTTTATTCACCTGGTGTGGAAAAAATGAGATTAGATATAGACAGTGCAATTGACAATTTGCATTACAGCAGAAAGCATAAAATTATCTTTTAACCCAATGGCTGCAGCTGTGCATGCTCATAAACACTAATGAGTTATTTGTGACATCAAGAAACATGTCAAATAAAATGTCAAGCAGCACTCCAAGATTGTCCAACGCTCCCGCTAATAGCAAGTACACATTATTTAGGGTCAGTCAATATACAAGCAGAAGGAAGGCAGCAGCATCCATTGAAGATAATTGAAGAATCCAATACTCATTCAGCTACTTTATGATAGAGAAAAGATATATGCTTAAAGGGAAAGTACCATCAGAAAATGCCCTATTGTATGAATCAGTTTTTTGAGTTAAAGAGGACCTTTCATCATTTAAGCTCTCACATGTCGAACTGCTCACATCATGCAATTGTGGCTGCAGATATGAATAAAATTAAGCTTTAGTTTTTCATTTCTGTTGCAGAGATATTAGCTTGCAATGTTATTTTAACATTATACATATATTATTTTTTACTAAGACCAATAGGGCATTAGCAGAGATTTGTTTTGGGGGAGGTGGTTACTTATTCTACTGCATGACATTGACCAATCATAAGCAGGAGACTAAATGCAGAGGAGAAAAAAGAACACGCCTAACAGAATGTCAGACCCGACTTTCTCTGTGTGAGAAATGTAACGGCACTCAGCTCTGCTTTCCTTATTGGTCTCAATGCCAGCATCTACTGTGATTTCAAGTGGGGTAAGGAAACAGGGCAGTGCTGCAAATTATTTCAAACACCACTTGCAGCTTTCATATTAGTGCGGTCAGTGTAGAGAGAGGGTAGTAAAGCAGAATCATACTGTCACTACAAACACCTCTGCAGCTCTTCTCTCACAGGACTATCAGCTGAAATGAATGAAGAGTGTTTGTAATTATACAGAGCTCTGCACTACTTCCCTCCATGTGCTCGCCAGAGGTAGCCTGGCTGCAATTAGGTACCGAGATGAGATCTTCAGAACCCTTGTGAGATCATATGCTGATGGGGTTGGCCCTGGGTTCCTCCTAATGCAGGACAATGCCAGACCTCATGTGGCTGGAGTGTATCAGCAGTTCCTGCAAGATGAAGGCATTGAAGCTATGGACTGGCTGCCCATTCCCCAGACCTGAATCCGATTGAACACATCAGGGATATTATGTCTTGCACCATCCACCAACGTCACATTGCACCACAGACTGTCCAGGAGTTGGCAAATGCTTTAGTCCAGGTCTGGGAGGAGATCCCTCAGGAGACCATCTGCGCATCATCAGGAGCATGCCCAGGCGTTGTAGGGAGGTCATACAGGCACATAGAGGCCACACACACTACTGAGCATCATTTCCTTGTTTTGAGGCATTTCCACCAAAGTTGGTTCAGCCTGTAACTTCATTTTCCACTTTGATTTTGAGCATCATTACAACTCCAGACCTTGTGGGATATTATATATACAAAATAAACATCAGTTATAGGTGTCCAAGAAAAATAGAAATGGCGACTCAAATAGCAATCATATAACTCAGGAGAACGGTGAGTCCAAAAATAGCCAAAAGGTAAATATTCTCATATTAAATTTTATTGAAAAAAGTTCAACTTTACATAATACAAAAGACGTTACCATATATTAAAATCATGTGAAAAATCCGTGGATACACCAAGTGACCCGAGGTCAAGGACCAGGACACTACTGGACATACCAAATGTAAGTGCGTATTATAAAATATATAGCCAGTATGCCGCCATCATGTTCATTTAGCTGTTTAAAGAATGTGGCAATTCAATTATGTAATGTAAACTGCATCATTAATGCCGGTAATATCGCCACATACCTATCTACAAAATAGTGTTCCAAAAAACACAGGATAAAAGTCAATTACCCATAGATGCGACAGGTCCCGTCCAGATCCCGGTGAAATACCCCAACGCGCGTTTTGCGTATGATAGATCCCGCTTCCTCAGGGGGCATGGCTTAACTAGGATCTCCATCCGGTTTAAGTACAGGTCATCGCCAATCAAGCGACGACACTGGAAGTGCAAGTGCGCATGCGTGAAACGCAAGTGAGCATCATCACTGCGTCTCAGCCCTCAAGTTCAGTCGGCATATCGCGATCACATGAGCGGGTCAGCGCTGAATCCACATCCAGTAATTCGCGACCGCTGCCGAGCCAGGGGCTGGGAACCCAGGAATATTTATATTATAAAGGTGACGAGTGCCAATTAAAAGTAATAATACACTATAAACAGGTATATAAACTAAATCATAACTAACTATAATAGAATAATCACTTGCATAAATAATTGCTGAATAACGCCCCTTAAAGGATCCAACACCTTACAGCGGGGTACAGTCAAACCCACACCCCAATGACTGAAAACCACCGCCCGACGGGGCATGGAGCCAAGGGGCACAGTCCGCATACGTGCACAGATGAATAATATATAATAGTGCCGTGATAAAAATAAAAATATGCTCCAAAAATCAGTGACATTGTGCTTGATACAATAATATGGTAAAAAAAACAACAGATAATAAATACAACAATTTAGCGGTTTATACCTTGTGGGAATAAAAGGACTAGAAATAGGAAAAACCCAATGTGGCTAAACAAAGAAGTAAGACAGGCAATTAACAGTAAAAAGAAAGCATTTGCACTACTAAAGCAGGATGGCACCATTGAAGCTCTAAAAAACTATAGGGAGAAAAATACTTTATCTAAAAAACTAATTAAAGCTGCCAAAAAGGAAACAGAGAAGCACATTGCTAAGGAGAGTAAAACTAATCCCAAACTGTTCTTCAACTATATCAATAGTAAAAGAATAAAAACTGAAAATGTAGGCCCCTTAAAAAATAGTGAGGAAAGAATGGTTGTAGATGACGAGGAAAAAGCTAACATATTAAACACCTTCTTCTCCACGGTATTCACGGTGGAAAATGAAATGCTAGGTGAAATCCCAAGAAACAATGAAAACCCTATATTAAGGGTCACCAATCTAACCCAAGAAGAGGTGCGAAACCGGCTAAATAAGATTAAAATAGATAAATCTCCGGGTCCGGATGGCATACACCCACGAGTACTAAGAGAACTAAGTAATGTAATAGATAAACCATTATTTCTTATTTTTAGGGACTCTATAGCGACAGGGTCTGTTCCGCAGGATTGGCGCATAGCAAATGTGGTGCCAATATTCAAAAAGGGCTCTAAAAGTGAACCTGGAAATTATAGGCCAGTAAGTCTAACCTCTATTGTTGGTAAAATATTTGAAGGGTTTCTGAGGGATGTTATTCTGGATTATCTCAATGAGAATAACTGTTTAACTCCATATCAGCATGGGTTTATGAGAAATCGCTCCTGTCAAACCAATCTAATCAGTTTTTATGAAGAGGTAAGCTATAGGCTGGACCACGGTGAGTCATTGGACGTGGTATATCTCGATTTTTCCAAAGCGTTTGATACCGTGCCGCACAAGAGGTTGGTACACAAAATGAGAATGCTTGGTCTGGGGGAAAATGTGTGTAAATGGGTTAGTAACTGGCTTAGTGATAGAAAGCAGAGGGTGGTTATAAATGGTATAGTCTCTAACTGGGTCGCTGTGACCAGTGGGGTACCGCAGGGGTCAGTATTGGGACCTGTTCTCTTCAACATATTCATTAATGATCTGGTAGAAGGTTTACACAGTAAAATATCGATATTTGCAGATGATACAAAACTATGTAAAGCAGTTAATACAAGAGAAGATAGTATTCTGCTACAGATGGATCTGGATAAGTTGGAAACTTGGGCTGAAAGGTGGCAGATGAGGTTTAACAATGATAAATGTAAGGTTATACACATGGGAAGAAGGAATCAATGTCACCATTACACACTGAATGGGAAACCACTGGGTAAATCTGACAGGGAGAAGGACTTGGGGATCCTAGTTAATGATAAACTTACCTGGAGCAGCCAGTGCCAGGCAGCAGCTGCCAAGGCAAACAGGATCATGGGGTGCATTAAAAGAGGTCTGGATACACATGATGACACATGGAGAGGCCTGGATGTCTTCCTGGAGCAGAACAATATTGTATCATACAATTATTAGGTTCTGTAGAAGGACGTAGATCTGGGTATTTATTATGATGGAATATAGGCTGAACTGGATGGACAAATGTCTTTTTTCGGCCTTACTAACTATGTTACTATGTTACTATGATGAGAGCATTATACTGCCTCTGTACAAATCCCTAGTTAGACCGCACATGGAGTACTGTGTCCAGTTTTGGGCACCGGTGCTCAGGAAGGATTTAATGGAACTAGAGAGAGTACAAAGGAGGGCAACAAAATTAATAAAGGGGATGGGAGAACTACAATACCCAGATAGATTAGCGAAATTAGGATTATTTAGTCTAGAAAAAAGACGACTGAGGGGCGATCTAATAACCATGTATAAGTATATAAGGGGACAATACAAATATCTCGCTGAGGATCTGTTTATACCAAGGAAGGTGACGGGCACAAGGGGGCATTCTTTGCGTCTGGAGGAGAGAAGGTTTTTCCACCAACATAGAAGAGGATTCTTTACTGTTAGGGCAGTGAGAATCTGGAATTGCTTGCCTGAGGAGGTGGTGATGGCGAACTCAGTCGAGGGGTTCAAGAGAGGCCTGGATGTCTTCCTGGAGCAGAACAATATTGTATCATACAATTAGGTTCTGTAGAAGGACGTAGATCTGGGAATTTATTATGATGGAATATAGGCTGAACTGGATGGACAAATGTCTTTTTTCGGCCTTACTAACTATGTTACTATGTTACTATGTTACTATGTAGCTGAATGATATAAAATTATACCATAACCTAAGACACTGCATAACCGAAGCGAAAGGGACAACAGATGACAAAGTATATATATATATATATATATATATATATATATATATATATATATATATGTACACATATATACATAAATTCACATATATATATAAGGAGATAAAGGATTAAAAGGTAGAAGCCGATATATTGACAGACATCAAGCGAATTAGTATCAGGAAAACAAATCATCTATATGAGTAGAATAAAATTCATCACTTGGTGGTCTTTAATCCATAATATGTTCTTTTATGCATCAGACTCCACACTGCAAGGCCTTATGATTCCTCCATCTGAGATATACAGTTTGTTACTATCTTGTCCCATATTCATATGAATGTCCCCAACATCGGAAAACATGTGGATAGGATCATGATATCGCCACTCTAAAAACACATAGATATAGATAGAGACACAAATTAAAACCGATGATTAATGGCAGGGGTAAAACAGGACAGGTCCACGACAATATTTATAGAAATGATGAAAAGCCCTGAGTTTCATTAAGGCCCATGGGAGTCATTGTACCCAATATGGTAATCCAGCGACACTCCCGCTGTGCCAATATGCGCTTGATATCTCCTCCTCTTATGCCGCATTGAACATGATCAATTCCTCGTGCCAGAAAAGATTTAGGGCTACACCCATGATGCTGTCTACAGTGACGCGGTATCTACTTCTGAAGCATCATGTCTGTCACATTTTTGGCAGCCATTATATCACGCACATGTTCATGTATGCGGGTGCCCAGACGACGAGATGTTAAGCCTACATAAACTTTTGGGCAGCCGCATACCGCATAGTACACTACCTGAGTCGTGTTACAATTTATATGATGGTTAATGTAGTAAGTTCTTTCTCCATCAACTGAATCAAAAGTGGCAATGCGACTAATATTCGGGCACGCTATACAGTTGCCGCATGGAAAACAACCATTAGGTGGTCCACCAGAGCCAAAGTTGTATTTGTTTACCCTTGGAGCATAATGACTGGAGACCAGCAGGTCTTACAGGTTTTTACTCCTTCTGGCAGTCATCGCAGGGTAATCTGCGCAGGAGCATGCCCAGGCATTGTAGGGAGGTCATACAGGCACGTAGAGGCCACACACACTACTGAGCATCATTTCCTTGTTTTGAGGCATTTCCTCCAAAGTTGGATCAGCCTATAACTTCATTTTCCACTTTGATTTTGAGCATCATTACAATTCCAGATCTTGTGGGATATTATTTGTGATTTACGTTGATAATTTTTAGGTTTTATTGTTCTCAACACTTTCCACTATGTAATGAATAAAGACAACTGGAATATTTCATTCAGTGATATCTAGGATGTGGAACTCTAGTGTTCCTTTTATTTTTTTGAGCAGTGTGTGTATATATATATATATAGACTTATATATATATATATATATATATATGTATATATATATATATATATATATACAGGGTGGCACATTTATATGTATACACCTGGGTTTGGCTATGTATATGGATACACCTAAATAAAATGGGAATGGTTGGTGACATCAACTTCCTGTTTGTGGCACATTAGTATATGGGAGGGGGGAAACTTTTCAATATGGGTGGTGACCATGGCGGTCATTTTAAAGTCGGCCATTTTGGATGCAAATTTATAAATGGCCCACCCAGGTGGGTCCATATATATTGCCCACCCTGTATATATATGCACATACACATAACATATATATATATACTGTATATATATATATATATATATATGTTTGCGTATCTGACATCTACAGAACAGACCAAAAGTTTGGACACACCTTTTCATTTAAAGATTTTTCTGTATTTTCATGACTTTGACAATTGTACATTCACACTGAAGGCATCAAAACTATGAATTAACACATGTGGAATTATATGCTTAACAAAAAAGTGTGAAACAACTGAAATTATGTCTTATATTCTAGGTTCTTCAAAGTAGCCACCTTTTGCTTTGTTGACTGCCTTGCACACTCTTGGTATTCTCTTGATGAGCTTCAAGAAGTAGTCACCGGGAATGGTCTTCCAACAATCTTGAAGGAGTTCCCAGAGATGCTTAGCACTTGTTTGCCCTTTTGCCTTCACTCTGCGGTCCAGCTCAACCCAAACCATCTCGATTGGGTTCAGGTCTGGTGACTGTGGAGGCCAGGTCATCTGGCGTAGCACCCTGTTGTGAATTCTGTTGTCGAACTCCCTCCTGTGGTCGTGAATGGTACTTCGGCGAGTTCTGTCCATGGACTCCCTCTGGTGGCTGTGAGTGAAGCTGCTGCTTCTGAGGTTCCTTACACAGGTGACGTGGTTTGTCCTTTGGTGGGCTGCTCTATTTAACTCCACTCAGATCGTTACTCCATGCCAGCTGTCAATGTTCCTGCATTGGTTCAGTTTGCTCTTGGATCTTTCTGGTGACCTGTCTTCTCCAGCAGAAGCTAAGTTCCTGATAGTTATTATTTGTTCATTGTTTTCTTGTCCAGCTGGTTATCATGATTTTGTCTTGCTAGTTGGAAGCTCTGGGATGCAGAGTGGCATCTCCGCACCGTTAGTCGGTGCGGAGGTCTTTTTGCACACTCTGCGTGGTCTTTTGTAGTTTTTTGTGCTGACCGCAAAGATTCCTTTCCTATCATCTGTCTGTTTATTAAGTCTGGCCTCCCTTTGCTGAAACCTGTTTCATTTCTGCGTTTGTGACTTTCATCTTTACTCACAGTCAATATATGTGGGGGGCTTCCTTTTCCTTTGGGGAATTTCTCTGAGGCAAGGTAGGCTTTATTTTCTATCTCTAGGGCTAGCTAGCTCTTAGGCTGTGAAGAGGCGTCTAGGGAGAGTCAGGAACGCTCCACAGCTATTTCTAGTTGTTGTGATAGGATTAGGGCCTGCGGTCAGCAGCGCTCCCACATCCCAGAGCTTGTCCTGTGTGAGTTTAACTATCAGGTCGTGTCGGGTGCTCCTAACCACCAGGTCATAACAGTACAGCTGGCCCAAAGTATTAATGCATCTCAATAGAGGGATAAGAGAAGTTCTGAGACCATTTTTTTTTCTTTGCACTGTGTTTTGTCTTTCTTTTCCCCTAAACCTTTGGGTGGTTCAGGACACAGGTGTAGTTATGGACATTCAAGGTCTGTCCTCTTGTGTGGATCATCTCACTGCAAGGGTACAAAACATTCAAGATTTTGTGGTTCAGAATCCTATGTTAGAGCCTAGAATTCCTATTCCTGATTTATTTTCTGGGGAAAGATCTAAGTTTCTGAATTTCAAGAATAATTGTAAACTGTTTCTAGCTTTGAAACCCCGCTCCTCTGGTGACCCCGTTCAACAAGTAAAAATCATTATTTCTTTGCTGCGTGGTGACACTCAAGACTGGGCATTTTCCCTTGCGCCAGGAGATCCTGCATTGCGTGATGTTGATGCATTTTTTCTGGCGCTTGGATTACTTTATGATGAACCAAATTCAGTGGATCAGGCAGAGAAAATCTTGCTGGCTTTGTGTCAGGGTCAGGATGAAGCGGAGGTGTACTGTCAGAAGATTAGAAAGTGGTCTGTGCTTACTCAGTGGAATGAGTGTGCCCTGGCGGCAATTTTCAGAAAGGGTCTTTCTGAAGCCCTTAAGGATGTCATGGTGGGATTTCCCACGCCTACTGGTCTGAATGAGTCTATGTCCTTGGCCATTCAGATCGATCGGCGCTTGCGTGAGCACAAAGCTGTGCACCATCTGGCGGTATTCTCTGAGCATAGGCCTGAGCCTATGCAGTGTGATAGGACTTTGACCAGAGCTGAACGGCAAGAACACAGACGTCGGAATGGGCTGTGTTTTTACTGTGGTGAATCCACTCATGCTATCTCCGATTGTCCTAAGCGCACTAAGCGGTTCGCTAGGTCTGCCACCATTGGTACGGTACAGTCTAAATTTCTTTTGTCCGTTACTCTGATTTGCTCTCTGTCGTCCCATTCTGTTATGGCATTTGTGGATTCAGGCGCTGCCCTAAATTTGATGGACTTGGAGTTTCCCAGGCGCTGTGGTTTTTTCTTGGAGCCCTTGCAGTATCCTATTCCATTGAGAGGAATTGATGCTACGCCTTTGGCCAAGAATAAGCCTCAGTACTGGACTCAATTGACCATGTGCATGGCTCCTGCACATCAGGAGGATATTCGCTTTTTGGTGTTGCATAATCTGCATGATGTGGTCGTTTTGGGGTTGCCATGGCTACAGGTCCATAATCCAGTGTTAGATTAGAAATCTATGTCTGTGTCCGGCTGGAGTTGTCAGGGAGTACATGGTGATGTTCCATTGTTATCAATTTCGCCTTCCACTCCTTCTGAAGTCCCTGAGTTTTTATCAGATTACCGGGAGGTATTTGAAGAGCCCAAATCCAGTGCCCTACCTCCTCATAGGGATTGCGATTGTGCTATTAATTTGATTCCTGGTGGTAAGTTTCCTAAGGGCTGTCTGTTTAATTTATCTGTGCCAGAGCACGCCGCTATGCGGAGTTATATAAAGGAATCCTTGGAGAAGGGTCATATTCGCCCGTCGTCGTCACTTTTGGGAGCAGGGTTCTTTTTTGTGGCCAAGAAGGATGGCTCTTTGAGACCTTGTATTGATTACCGCCTTCTTAATAAGATCACAGTCAAATTTCAGTATCCTTTGCCGCTGCTGTCTGATTTGTTTGCTCGGATTAAGGGGGCTAGTTGGTTCACCAAGATAGATCTTCGAGGGGCGTACAATCTTGTGCGTATTAAGCGAGGCGATGAATGGAAAACTGCATTTAATACGCCTGAGGGCCATTTTGAGTGTCTAGTGATGCCATTCGGACTTGCCAATGCTCCATCAGTGTTTCAGTCCTTTATGCATGACATCTTCCGAGAGTACCTGGATAAATTCCTGATTGTGTACTTGGATGACATTTTGATCTTCTCGGATGATTGGGAGTCTCATGTGAAGCAGGTCAGAACGGTGTTTCAGGTCCTGCGTGCTAATTCTTTGTTTGTGAAGGGATCAAAGTGTCTCTTTGGTGTTCAGAAGGTTTCATTTTTGGGGTTCATCTTTTCCCCTTCTACTATCGAGATGGATCCTGTTAAGGTCCAAGCCATCCATGATTGGACTCAGCCGACATCTCTGAAAAGTCTGCAAAAGTTCCTGGGCTTTGCTAATTTTTATCGTCGCTTCATCTGCAATTTTTCTAGTATAGCTAGACCATTGACCGATTTGACCAAGAAGGGTGCTGATGTGGTCAATTGGTCTTCTGCTGCTGTGGAAGCTTTTCAAGAGTTGAAGCATCGTTTTTCTTCTGCCCCTGTGTTGTGTCAACCAGATGTTTCGCTTCCGTTCCAGGTCGAGGTTGATGCTTCTGAGATTGGAGCAGGGGCTGTTTTGTCGCAGAGAAGTTCTGATTGCTCGGTGATGAAACCATGCGCCTTCTTTTCCAGGAAGTTTTCGCCTGCTGAGCGAAATTATGATGTGGGCAATCGAGAGTTGCTGGCCATGAAGTGGGCATTCGAGGAGTGGCGTCATTGGCTTGAAGGAGCTAAGCATCGCGTGGTGGTCTTGACTGATCATAAGAACTTGACTTATCTCGAGTCTGCCAAGCGGTTGAGTCCTAGACAGGCTCGTTGGTCGCTGTTTTTTGCCCGTTTTGACTTTGTGATTTCGTACCTTCCGGGCTCTAAGAATGTGAAGGCGGATGCTCTGTCTAGGAGTTTTGTGCCCGACTCTCCGGGTTTACCTGACCCGGCGGGTATCCTCAAAGAGGGAGTAATTGTGTCTGCCATCTCCCCTGATTTGTGGCGGGTGCTGCAAAAATTTCAGGCTAATAAACCTGATCGTTGCCCAGCGGAGAAACTGTTTGTCCCTGATAGGTGGACGAATAAAGTTATCTCTGAGGTTCATTGCTCGGTGTTGGCCGGTCATCCTTGAATCTTTGATACCAGAGAGTTAGTGGCTAGATCCTCTTGGTGGCAATCTCTGTCGCGGGATGTGCGTTCTTTTGTACAGTCCTGTGGGATTTGTGCTCGGGCTAAGCCCTGCTGTTCTCGTGCCAGTGGGTTGCTTTTGCCCTTGCCGGTCCCGAAGAGGCCTTGGACACATATCTCTATGGATTTTATTTCAGATCTTCCCGTCTCTCAAAAGATGTCAGTCATTTGGGTGGTCTGTGATCGCTTCTCTAAGATGGTCCATTTGGTACCCTTGTCTAAATTGCCTTCCTCCTCTGATTTGGTGCCATTGTTCTTCCAGCATGTGGTTCGTTTACATGGCATTCCAGAGAATATCGTTTCTGACAGAGGTTCCCAGTTTGTTTCGAGGTTTTGGCGAGCCTTTTGAGGTAGGATGGGCATTGACTTGTCTTTTTCCTCGGCTTTCCATCCTCAGACTAATGGCAAGACCGAACGAACCAATCAGACCTTGGAAACATATCTGAGATGCTTTGTTTCTGCTGATCAGGATGACTGGGTGTCCTTTTTGCATTTGGCTGAGTTCGCCCTTAATAATCGGGCCAGCTCGGCTACCTTGGTTTCGCCATTTTTCTGCAACTCTGGATTCCATCCTCGTTTCTCTTCAGGGCAGGTTGAGTCTTCGGACTGTCCTGGTGTGGATACTGTGGTGGACAGGTTGCAGCAGATTTGGACTCATGTAGTGGACAATTTGACCTTGTCCCAGGAGAAGGCTCAACGTTTCGCTAATCGCAGACGCTGTGTGGGTCCCCGACTTCGTGTTGGGGATTTGGTTTGGTTATCTTCTCGTCATATTCCTATGAAGGTTTCCTCTCCTAAGTTTAAGCCTCATTTCATTGGGCCATATAAGATTTCTGAAATTCTTAATCCTGTGTCATTTCGTTTGGACCTTCCAGCTTCTTTTGCCATCCATAATGTGTTCCATAGGT